>NC_090933.1:608715302-609322736 GCF_040938575.1 Ambystoma mexicanum
TGCCAGAAATCGCTTGAACATCCTATACATGTCATGCCTCAAGCCTTTAAACAGTTTATCACGTGCAACACCACTTTTTTTTGTTTAGGTACTGTGTTGCCCCTGCAATAAATGTTATGTGGGCGGCACCACGTGTAAACCTTTAGGTTCCTACAGCATTTTAGAGCTATCAAAACCTGTGATTCATCTTATTCATTGCCAAGCACTTTAAGGAGCAAGACGACAATAATTCACAGTTCACTTTTTTTGGTGTTGCCCATGTTGCTATTTATCCTAGAGGTGGGGATAGGATTCTCAGATTATGCCAGCTGGAGGCAAAGCTTATTCTGGATTTCGATACTAAGGTGCCTCAAGGCCACAATATCCATGAAAAACTTTACTCCCTTTTTTGGAGTCTGATTTGCATTATGTTTAATTTTCTTGTACCCTCATTTTCAATGCAGTGTGTCATTTCGTGTATTTTGTGGGTTGGTTATTTTGCTGCTCTTTTTGCTCCTCATTTATCACTGTTTAGCATATACAGTTTTAATAAATTCTTCATGTATTTGACTTAGTCAATGGGTTCGTTTTAGCTTTTCATGATCATGTAAAATTTTGGTTATTTAGACTGAGTATTTATATACATTTTTTCTTTCCTTGGTTGTTATTCTTGGTCACCTTTTATGTATATTACCTTACATAATTTTTTTAATTTATATTTATGTTGATTAAATAATCATTATGTCTGATTACTATGTCCTAGTTTCCTTGCACTGACCATGTTTCATATCTTCTTTTTTGACCACCCGTCTTAAGTTATTGCTCAGCTTTAATTCCAGCCTTTCTTTTAGGAATTGTGGCTCCATCCTCCTTTGCAATTTTCATTTATTTTATTGTTTTATCCCTTATTTTTACAAACTGGCTGTTCAACCTTTTTACCAATTGTCTCTGACCACTCTGTCACCACTGATCACAAGTATGATACTGGCACAAAAGGTACATTTAATAAAAACCTTTATTGAAGTTTCAATGGAGTTCCAGAAACCTCTACTTGGCCCTATAGCTAAAATGGGAGCATTCTCGACCATCAAATAATAAATCAAATAGTCCTAGTTGAGTCCGTCATATCTAAATGGCCTATACTAACAAAAACGTAATGCCTGCCCTATATCTTGTACAAAAAGTGTGATAAGAAGAATATGTATGCAAAGGAAAGTCAGTGTTCAAATATAAAGTATAAATGTGGCTGAGTCCCCACGTTGGACAGCATGGAGTAAGGCGGTCCCTATAGGCAGGATGCCACACTCTGGCTCAGGTTCTTTAACACAAAGGCATTTCAAGATGTGGATCAAGGCCCATCTGGCCTTCTACATTAAAGTCTTACTTTTCAATTTCCAAAACACAGTTCACCAAAAAGTTCACATCGGTTCCCCTCTGTTGGGCTCAGAAATTTCACAGCAAAACAAAAACACTGGCAGGGGTTCCCTTCCCCAAGCTTAATTCACCTCCTTCAGGGGCAACCATCCCCTAACTTATTACACCTTTGGTCTCCCTCAGTCGGACTTGGATCTTTTACTGATGTCGAAGACTTTCGAATGTGCATGACTTTTTTCTACAGACCTCCGCAGGACCACTTTGACTTTCCAGCTCAAAAGTTCAGATTCGTATGTTATTTGCCCCAGTGCTTCCTGATCTGAGTAGTTCACTGTATTATACACCAAAGATCAACGTTCACATTTTTACTCTCCCCTTTCTCATGGTCAATTTCAGTCACCTCGCTTTTACAGTTCATTCACCTTGTCACTACAAACTTTTCACCTTTCACTGAGACTTTCGAGTGGGCTACTTCCTTTCACCGGAACTCTCTGTTACTCAGTATCCCAGACTTTGCAGCTTTCGTTACTTCAAGGTTCATTCATAGGTCTGCCTTTCTTTGTGTCTCATCCACACACGTGCAGCTTTCAGTTGTGCAATATAATGTTGCCACTTCAATCTTTCTTTAGCAAACACCAGTCGCTCGTGTCACTTGCTAACTCATCGGTTGTGTGTGTTTCTTTCTTGTCTTTAATGTCTTCCAGTTTACGAGTCAAGGTTAGTGCCACATGCTTGGCCAGGCCTCCCCAACTCTACCGTTCACCCAGGAGGGTCACTGGCATCCTTGAAATACAATGCAGCCTTCTAATTTGGGGTTCGCTTCCTCCACGTGTCTTTTGCAGCCTTTCGGAGGCAACAACCTCCTGCAGAGAACTCCTGGGTTTCTCCACCCGTGGCTCTCGGTCCTCAGTCCGTGGCTCTCCTCCAATAGGCTGATCTTTACCCCAGAAGTTCTGCTCTTACTCGTTTTTCACCTTGCTCAGAGTGTGTCTCTATGTTCTGCCTTTTATCTGTGTGAGTAGAGCTAATTGTATCGGATGTATGCCCGATTAGCGGGACATGTCCAATGTGTTGTTTAAGAGTTAGCATTATTACTCTGTCGCCCTCTTCCTCGGCCCTGTGTTTGTGTGCTAAGGGGGGAAGTTGGGACACCAGAGAATCCTATTAAATAGGAGGGATCATGGGTACAGGAAAGGGAGGAATACCGTGTCTCACCACCGGCTGCCTCGCCCCCACTCCCCAAAGGCTTCTCACCCACGTGATCCTCCCGCACTGGTTCACCCCCAGGGTCTGTATCCAAAGGTGATGGCCGTGCCCATGCCACCTGAGAGAGATCCACGGCGACTAGCAGGTGAACACTCTTTGGTTTCTCACAGCCCCTATGCACTATGTCCACAAGAGGTCATTGGACCTCATGTAATTATGTTGACCATGGGCTTCAGTAGGTAGAGTGCCAGTCTATTCCATTGGATCCCAGCATATTGAGCCATAGAGGCCTATTTTATTAAGTTATTTTTGCACATTTTAGTTGGCAGCTGCATTGAACATTCACTTTAATATGTGGCATTTTGATTGTTGTGGCATCATGCATTTTCACTTGTACTGTAATTTGATGGCAGCTGTGCATTAGCACTTTATGATGTGAGGAAGATACATTTGGTTTGATGCATTATGTCATCTTATCTGCCTCCAATATTTGTATTGTAATTTAATATTGGGGTTTCTGGTTAACTAATGTTTTTTTTCTTTTCTGTGTTTCCCCTGCCTACTGCCATCAATTGAAATGCAATGTTTTAACCTTCCACCGTTTTTACCTACCGGTTTGTTAGAGATTGTCACATTAATTGAATAGTGAATGGTTTCTCAAAATGCAGCTTTCCGTTCCAACATATCCGCCTGCTTTGCAGGTTTGAGGCTTTACCATCTTTGCCGACCAAAAAGAAAGAGAGACTATCACATATTAAATACTTACTGCTGCCCGAACCCTTGTGTGTACAAAGACTCAAAGAGTGCAACACGCCATACTCAGGACGCTTTGTCCCTTGTACTCTGCAACCTTTTGCCTTTTAATTAATACAATTCTCCATGTTATCTACTCACAGGTGTTGTCATTTTTCTCAAGCACCTCCAGACCTTGGAGTGTGGTCCTGCTGCTTTGCTGCAATAATTTCTTGTCATATTTTGCATGGCGTGTGGTAGGAGCCATGTAGTTATGGTTAAAGGATAGTTCCGGGACTTTTTTTTTATTGTTCCTACGGTTCGGCCATGTGTTTTTAAGCATAAATCGGTAGATCGTAGAAAACTTTCCTATGGACCTTACCCGACTTTTCGTCCATTAACGCACTCGAAAACATCCGCCATTTTATGATAATCCTATCATTTCCCCCCATCGCCCTGGCTCACCTGCTTTTGCGGCACTAAATCAAATCCCCCGCCCCTGAGCCTGACATCAGCAGACGCGTACCGCCCATTTCCCGTTTCGTGTCAACAATCGCTGCGCCTCAGCTAATGAAGTGTCGCCATGGAAATGGCAGGACGCCTCTTTCCTCAATAAGTATAAACACACCGTTTCACAACACACAGCAGCAGATTTTCGAATCCATTCCTCTCTCTGTGTTACTTTGAGTATTCTGTGACTCGTTTCTGTGCTCTGGTCAGCTACCTTCGTTGATTGTAGCCCGTGTGAACAGATACCAGTACCACCGCTATAAATTATTTTACTTTCTTTACCACACAATGGCTACAATAATGCCGTATATGTACGAGCCCGAGTACACCGAGGAAGAACTACTGGAAAGGCAAGCACGCGAAAACGATGGGGATTCGGACGGCAGTTGGGAGGACCAGTCAACGGATGAAGAGCCTGGACCATGTCGCATGGACGGCGTCTCCACCTGGTGCACGTGCAATCGGTGCGAGCTAATGCCAACTGAGGAGGAGAACTGCTGCTGCCGAGAAAACTCGGGATGCCTGGCCTACATTTCGGAAGGCGAGCCAAGTCCGCAATGCATCACCGAGCTGCCAGAGTTCAGGGAAGCCTGCCTCTCACGGACCGTGTTGAGGATGATGATGGTGCTTATGCACGAACTTCGCGGCACTGTTCGTCCGCGTAATCCGAGTAACGAGTAAGTATACTCTGGTTGTGATGTCAGTGATGCCACTACTATGTCATGGTCGTCTCCCACATATAAAATTACATCTACATATCATTCGAGTGCATGTAAATTGGTTCCATATTGTGCATTTTCTAGATAGAATTTTTTTCAAAGCAGAATGACATTTTTTACCTGAATCGACAGTGATAAGAAAGTTTTGTCATTTTAATACAGTTTGCATCTTTCATTTTCACAGGTGGTACAGGCTGGTGGCCTATCGTTGCTTCACTTGGTGGCTTCACGGGAGGCTCGGACACCGCGTTCGGAGAGTAATACCTGCCTGTGCGGTACTTGCCATTAGACAACATTTCCCCAGCGACAGTGGACAATACCGCGGATTTTCCCTGGATGTGCTGCAACCGCAACTTTACAATGTGTAATGTTTATTATTTATGTTCAATTGAAATTAAGATCTAAAATAAAACCCAACATATATTTTAACAATGGTTGTTTTGATTTTTTAAATGAATCTAGTGTGTCTACATTGATTAGTCTTCATGTGCCTTGTCTTGTCACACCACATGTCTCCGGCCAGCATCCTCCCTCACGCTGGCCGCCCACCTTCAATCCACATAACCGTTGAACCCATATGCAGCAGACATACATATGTTATTTTGCGGGTTGGCATCAAGCCTCCCGGCCTTGCCTCCTCCCCCAAAAATACTTACCACACCACTTTGTTCAAGCGTTGGCAATAAAAGGAAGGCCGTTGGATTTTATTGATACAAAACATGGTTATAGGTAAATAATCAATATGGTTGATCATAATAAATCATCCTTTTGGGCACCGGGTACAGAGATGACCACCTCTGGCCCGTGCCGCCTTGCCACCACAGGCCAGCCTGCTGCTGACTAACTGCCTAGGCATCCAGGGTCTCCAGGGTGAACTGCACCCATATATTCTCCTGGGAGGGTGAGGTATTTATAAACTCACCCCCCTGCCTTCCATGTACTAGATCCTGCAGCCAGCCTCTTACATGCAGTTAGATGGCCTCTCCTTGGTGAGGCCCTGCGGCAAACGAGTCTTGTCTGCACGACCACCGCCCTAATCCACACCCCCCCCGCCCTATCAAAGGCAGTTCGCACCGGGGTACTTGCGCTGCCAAGTGGAGCTGTCAGGGAGCGATAAAGGCCAAGAGGTGCCAAAGACCATGTACACTTCAAAGTGGTCTATAGAGCATGGGTTGTTGTTCCCATGACTACCTCCAGACCCTGTGTCTCCTGCCAAGCATCCCCCCTCACGCTGGACGCCCCCCTGCAATCCACATAAGTGTGTCTCCATTCACGAGTCTTCCTGTGTCTTGTCTGCACGACCACCGCCCCAATCCACCCCCCGCCCTATCAAAGGCAGTTCGCACCGGGGTACTTGTGCTGGCAACTGGAGCTGTCAGGGAGCGATAAAGGCCAAGAGGTGCCAAAGACCATGTACACTTCAAAGTGGTCTATAGAGCATGGGTTGTTGTTCCCATGTCTACCTCCAGACCCCGTGTCTCCTGCCAAGCATCCCCCCTCACGCTGGACGCCCCCCTGCAATCCACATAAGTGTGTCTCCATTCACGAGTCTTCCTGTGTCTTGTCTGCACGACCACCGCCCCAATCCACCCCCCGCCCTATCAAAGGCAGTTCGCACCGGGGTACTTGTGCTGGCAACTGGAGCTGTCAGGGAGCGATAAAGGCCAAGAGGTGCCAAAGACCATGTACACTTCAAAGTGGTCTATAGAGCATGGGTTGTTGTTCCCATGTCTACCTCCAGACCCCGTGTCTCCTGCCAAGCATCCCCCCTCACGCTGGACGCCCCCCTGCAATCCACATAAGTGTGTCTCCATTCACGAGTCTTCCTGTGTCTTGTCTGCACGACCACCGCCCCAATCCACCCCCCGCCCTATCAAAGGCAGTTCGGACCGGGGTACTTGTGCTGGCAACTGGAGCTGTCAGGGAGCGATAAAGGCCAAGAGGTGCCAAAGACTATGTACACTTCAAAGTGGTCTATAGAGCATGGGTTGTTGTTCCCATGTCTACCTCCAGACCCCGTGTCTCCTGCCAAGCATCCCCCCTCACGCTGGACGGCCCCCTGCAAACCGCATAATGCCACGATTTATACACGTCATTCATTCACAAACACACCCCTGTTTCGAATTCTTTATAACCCACTTCATATTTCTAATGAGCACTTCTTTGCGCTTTGCTAGTCAACCCGTGAAGGTGCTGGCTATCTGCTCTTCGTCTCTGTGAACTTCCGTGACCACTTCGAGGAAACTCCTCAGTTTGCAACCTGTGAACTGCTCCCTGTTCTACGACAAGAAACTACTCTGATCCCTGCATCTAACTGTTTGTTCGTCAAGGTAAGGCCATGTACCATAATCATTTTGCGTCCAATTTCTTTTCGTTCAAGACAGTACATGCAAGGAACTAGTCACATGTTCTGAGTTTACATTGGTATTCATAGAGAATTGTTGATCTTTACTTTTCAGAACTTTCCACAATGCCTGCCTGTTCCATTGGCGGTTGCCCTTCGAAGACCCATAATAAATCTGAAGGTACTATAATGCATGTTTTCCCTAAAACAATAGATCAGATAAGAGAATGGGTCCGATATTGCGGATATCCACCGTCTGAGCTTGAAAGTAGAGTCCTAGAAGTCTTTGCGGACAAGAGGGGTGATCGATACCGCATCTGCAGCAGGCACTTTAGCTCAGACATGTACTCCACATCATTGCTAATAAAGAAGAACACACCGCGAGCGAGGCGAAAATTGCTCTCAACCGCTATTCCCACTCTATTCGTCCACATCCCTCCACTGGTGAGTCAAGTTTACGTATTTATCTCTCGGCCTTGCGGTAGTGTGTAGCATTAGCTAACAATAATTTCCCCATTTATGTATCCACTCAATATGAAGGCGGAAGATTCTCCATCCGTGTCGTTATTGCAGTCATCAGCCACTTCAAGCGCCTATCGGGTAATCTTACTTGGCTATTCTGCCACTGACTTGTTTTAGGCATGTAAATCAATAGTTTTAATTTATCGTGTAATTATTTTACCTAATGGTACACCCTTGTACTCGTCCTCTAGTCTTTGTTTTCAGTTATAATTATTGTTATCCAAAATAATGCAAGTACTGTCTTTCAGGGAGATGCTGAGGAGTCCAACGTATTGACGACTACCGTTGATGTCACTCAGATGCTCGAGGTACGTTTCAGGACAGTTCCGTCGCCCTCCTATGTGTCTTCTTTTTTCAATATTGTGTTCATTACTAATGAAAGTCCTATGTTTCAGGGAGTCGATGGAGCATTAGTCCAAGAAGAAGGGGGAGCATGCAGTTACGGGTCGGCGCAACAGCTTGCAGAAGTGTGCACCGCAGTTACATCGTCCCTTGATGTTCTTATGCATTTCGAGGTATGGATACTGACAGTTCGATCAAGCGAAATCATATGACGTGATTACATCCGCTATACTTCCTTCTTTATTAACGCAAGTACTATGTTTCAGGGAGATGACGGATCTTCTTCTACAAGAACATCACCCCTAGTAGTTGATGCAGATCTCTGGGTGGTGACACTTCCAACGATCGAGCAAATCGAATCATATTTACATATCCATTATTTATTTTAGACAACTGATCATTTGTGCAGGTCTATTTAGATGAGCCGTTCACGCCTGCACAAAGTTTCTGTTCTTTTTATCAAAATAGAAAACCATACTAATGCAATTACTGTGTTTCAGGGAGTCACTGAAGCATCATCTTCAATAATATCATCAATGGAAGTCTATGAGGAGCCCGAGGTATGGATCTTGACAGTTCCATCTAACTAGATGAACAATGCGTGAATAATTGTCGTTTGAATGTTCTACACAAAGCGTTCATTCGTGTTTTGCTATTGAGATGTACGTGGGTATTGGTCCACAAGTACATTTTGTGTTTTCGATATTATTATACATACTAATGAAAGTTCTATGTTTCAGGGAGTCGATGGAGCGTCAGTGCGTGATGGATGTGCTTATCATGAAAATATAGTCGTTGCAGCGCAAGAGGAAGTGGAGACATGCACACACGAGTCGGAGCAACAGCGTCCTGATGTTGAAGTTCGAGGCAAGAAAGTTTCAAAGAAAAGAAAGCAAAAGAAGGTTAGTGTCCTGGTCACTATATTATGTTGTTTTTCACTGTTAATAGTTCAATACTGTAAGTTGTGTTTAAACTGAACATCCCTTTTCCAATCTGTCCTCTAGTTGCGAGTGGGTGTACGAACTAGATCTACACAGACAGTGAAGCGAACGAGAGATGTTGCTTGTCAAACCTTTTGGCAGGGACTTGAGACTGGAGATGCATCGTGCCAATGGGAACAATATGAAGTGATTGACAACGGAGCTATACCACATCCAGCCATTGATAGTGAATGTCCTCCTGGTAGTTCGGATGCAGTCGGAGATAAATTCACAGAATCCACACCCGCAAAAACTATGACCGCGAGAAAGTTGAAGAAATTGTCCTATTCACTCATTGCCGGAGAAGGAACAGATGTTGCAATGGAAGAGAATGAAGTGGACTACAATGAAACACCTTCAATATCACTGAACATAGCGGAAGACGATATCAGAGATTCTACCTTTCATGTGAGTGACATGGCCTCAACGTTACAGGCCGAACCAGCTGGGATGCAGAGTGACAGTATAAGGAAAGAGGCCAAATTCATTGTATTCGATAGTTGTTTGATTGATATTATTATTCGGTTGAAATGTGGGCATTCGGTAGGTGGGGAAGTATGTGGGGAGCCATTGATTAATGTGACTCGTGCAATTCGAGGCACTAACCTTAAAATACATGCCACCTGTACAAAATATCATCCTTTCTCATGGTCTGCACAACCCATGCTGGGACAACTGCCAGCAGGCAATCTACTTTGTGCAGCGGCTGCACTTTTTAGTGGTTCAAGTTTTAAAAAATTAGAGTCTTTCTTTCAGTTTGTGGGAATCCATTTCATTGCGAAAACTCAGTTCTACAAATACCAAACCGATTATCTATTTCCAGCCATTAGCGAAGCTTGGAGAATGGAAAAAATGTCTATTGATAGTACATTCGCGGGCAAACGGTTCAGGCTAGCCGGTGATGGACAGTGCGACAGCCCAGGATTTTCAGCCAAGTACTGCACCTACCACTTTCAGGACATGGAAAGTAAGAAAATTGTGAGTTCGGTGGTCGTGCAGGTGTCACAAAGTACATCCTCAGTGGCCATGGAGAAAGTTGGCTTTGTAGCATCATTGCAAGAACTACAATCGCGGGGAATGGTGATCGACCTGATAGCCACGGACAGACACGTTTCAATTGCCAAGACAATGAGAGAAGAGTACAAAAATATAAATCACCAATTTGACGTTTGGCATCTTGCAAAAACAATCAATAAAAAATTGTCGGCTGCAGGTAAAAAAAAAGATATGCAAGGTATTTCACAGTGGTCCAAGTCAATCAGCAACCATCTTTGGTGGAGCTCAAAAACATGTGGAGGGTCGTTGGAAATTCTACTGGAAAAATGGCGGTCAGTAATGCTACACTGTACAAACGTTCACCGCTGGAACACGAACCAACATTTCCACAATTGTGAACATGGCCATTTGTCCACAGAGGAGGCACGGAAGAAGAAGTGGTTGATTCCTTCATCACCCACTCACAAAGCCATTGAAAAGATTGTATTTGATAAAACTATAAGAAAAGCTTTGAGGGGACTCACGGAATTCTGCCACACAGGAGATTTGGAGGTGTTCCACAATATGTGCCTAAAGTACAGGCCAAAACGATTGCATTTTGGCATGGAGGGCATGATAAATCGGACTCTTTTAGCGGTCTTGGCACATAACCATAATGTTGGCCGTCAACAAAGTAGGACGACCGGAACTTTAGGGACGCTTCGCTACAATAAGGCCTTCACTAAAAGAAGTAAACAATGGGTGATCAAACCAGTGTTTGAGGATATGCAATATGAGTTTATTGAGAGACTTATTGTTGACGTCCTAGATAGGCACATAAATGGAGTTGTGAACGAACCTGTGCAGGGGACAACTGCATTGCCACCCAACATTGCCTCTGTTCCATGTCCACCTAAAGAAGAGCTCATTGAGAAATACACATCACGGTTTAAATGATTGTAATTTGATTGTCTGTTCTCTCGAGTCTCCTCATGTCGCAGGCCCATTGAATATGTTTATCTATCCAACCTTGTTCATTTGCGCATTAAATTAAATTAAACCAAACAGTAATATAAATCATTTTTCAAAAAATATAGAATGTCTCCGTATTTATGGTTCTGTGGGGCTGCAAAGCACGCAGACAAAATGCAAAGATGGAGTGTAAATTTCAAGTCCTGTGAGATGGCCTTACACTGAATGTAGCTAACTAGGAATGTGTGTTCGTTCAAAGTGAAGGTCAGCTGCTTTGATTTTTTCTCGGGTGCCAGAATGGCCCACGACTCAGTATAAGGTTCTATTGTTATTTGACCTTGACAGGCCGGGACCACGTAAGAAACGATAATGAATATAATTTCAGAAACGAAAGCCATTTCATGTTTGTTCATTAGAAGAAATAACGTCGGCATAGAAGGAGTGGTATTTCGGGGCTGCCCTACGCACAGACACAATGGAAAATGCAAATATAATGTAAGTAACTCTTTAGATGAGTTTATACCGCAATTTAATTGCTATACAGTAGCTTTAAAGACGGGTTAAGTTGTACTTGTTCGTTCTATGTGGCATATTGTTTTGTACCGCGCACTATCTTGGGGAGAACCGTCTCCTTTTACGGAAGCACCTCAAAACCTTCCTCTTTGCTTCTGCTTTCTCTCTCCCTCTCCCCTGCTACAACTGGTCCACTGTCTGCGACCTCTGTCCTGGGCCCTTCCACTCTCCACCTGCACTCCCTGTCAACCCCTGCACTGGGGGACTGTCTCAGTATCCTACAGCCCCCCCTTGACGTATAAAACCCAGTTGCACTGTCCTAGCTATGAAATAATTTCCAGACCTAATATATAAAATGAATAATTTCAATAAAGATCTGATGGTGAGACTAATTTCATTTTTTATGTTTTTCAAATAGGTACATCATCCATTATTGTCTATGTCACGAGTACCAGACACCGGCGGATGGCTTCTATAATCGCCAGTTGCTTCTCCGCGTGAACAACGTTAGCACCCTGACCATTTTGTGGGACGATCGCCAAGTACAAGTATGCCCTTACGCGGTACTAACGGCTAGATGCAACATACAGACCGTTGTGGTGGCCTAGTGCCTCGTTGTTGGAACAGCCATGCGATTATCAGTGCGACCGAAGAGCTTATTTTATCATAAACCAACACCCTGTGTACTGCACACGAACATCGCTTGCCTCAAGACGAAATATTTTGGATCGAGAGCAAATAAAAATGTATTGATCTAAGACCCTGTGTACAGCAAAGGAACATCGTGTGCCTCGAAACAAACTTTTTGGAACGTGAGCAAATAAAAATGCAAATCGCTGAATATTCTCAAAACATTTGATGTCCAATAAATGTACTTTGCCAAATGTACAATCTTGCCGTTTGCTTTTAAACCACAGTTTCATATTCCGAATTGTGGCGCTGTATTGTGAGATGATCTAAGACCCTGTGTACAGCAAAGGAACATCGTGTGCCTCGAAACGAACTTTTTGGAACGTGGGCAAATAAAAATGCAAATCGCTGAATATTCTCAAAACATTTGATGTCAAATAAATGTACTTTACCAAATTTACAATCTTGCGGTTTAATTTAAAAGTACAGTTTCATATTCCCAATTGTGGCGCGCTGTGTTGTGTGAGCTCATCTGTGTTGATTTCCTGGTTCTGTGTGGAGTCGCGTAGAAGACGCCTGGGCGCGTTTGCCTACGCAGCACAGTCACGTCACGGATAGAGGCGGGGAATATGAATGTTTTGATCAAGTCTGTTTCAGGGGCGGGGGATTTGATTTAGTGCCGCAAAAGCAGGTGAGCCAGGGCGATGGGGGGAAATGATAGGATTATCATAAAATGGCGGATGTTTTCGAGTGCGTTAATGGACGAAAAGTCGGGTAAGGTCCATAGGAAAGTTTTCTACGATCTACCGATTTATGCTTAAAAACACATGGCCGAACCATAGGAACAATAAAAAAAAAGTCCCGGAACTATCCTTTAAGTTGCTCAACTCATAGGAAGAGCAGTTTTTGGGTGGTTTATAACTTTGGCGCCATTTGACGAATCCTCACCAAACTTTGCAAAAAAAAAGTAATGACCACGCCTGAATGATTTTGCCACGTTTGGTGAGGATTCGTCTATGGGGCAGGGGAAGTCCCAAAACCTTTGAAATCCTCAAAGACATAATGGAAAACAATGTTTTGCTTGTACTTAAAGCCTAAACCGCTGGATGGATTTGCAACAAACTTGCATAAGGAGCAGCGGTTTGGTCCCAAGAGGGTCCTTTTGCAAATTTGGTGTAAATCCATCCAGTAGTTTTTTTTTTTTTAAATGATGAAAAAGTTGGTAAAAAAAAATCTCGTCTGTAGACTTATTTCCTGGTTTACCAATGAAATAGTATGAGCTATGTTGAAAAGAAATTGTATCCAGTGAATAGTTCACATCAAGTCCAGATTCCACTGAGGCTTGGAGGAAATGTCCACCATGTCCACCATGTATTTGAGTGCATCAGAATGCAGAGTAAGTAGACCAGTTCTGATGCTTTTTAAAATGTTAGCATAGGTTAGCATAGGTTAGATCTGCAGACTGACGAATGTTTTAAGTTACTTCTCTGCAGCGAAAATGTTGACAGATATTTAAATTTTCAATGCTGCTGAGTGTATTAATAGCATTGTTTGTGTCCTAATGTTTTGACAATAGGTCGACCTTTTACTGGTGTTAACTTGTAGGACGTCTCCGAAAACAATAACCTGTTTTCCTCCAAACAGTTCTTAGTAGTCGGTTTTTAGGACTCCTAGCATTGTTAGATTAAAGCCAGCATGAGTTTGGAAATCCTGCTTACATTTCAATGAGGGGGACTTTCATATTGTTTCTGAATTCTGCGTGCTTCAGTAGCAACTTCTGTGGATAATTTGTAGTATTCTCATTTGTTTTGGTGTTCTACTGGGAGGAGAAGTAGTCGGTGTAAAGTTACACCTTCTATGTTGTAGGCAGCTAGACCTGTGTGGACTGTTAAAACAGCTGAAAGGTTGTTGTTTAAGTATTGTAGAAATGTGCTGATTATTTTAATTAAGAGTGTTTTGCCAGAACTAGCTTCACCACTTAAATACAGGAGCAGAGGTTTATAATTTTTACAGGTACAAGTTTTAGTTTCATGTTTAAAACCATGCTCAATTTATTCAGTGACTTCTCAATAAATGGTGAGTTGTTCATCATTTAGCTTTGATCTGAGCACTGCCCAGTCTTTTTAAGATTGTTTAGATTTATACATGGTATTTTCTACCTCAGTCATGGATATTTATGCTTCATTTAGAATGAGTGGTTCTTGGCTTCCTTTAAGAGAAGGTTGACTGCCCTCGGGAGTGTCTTAATCTTCAATGGCTTCCTCCTTGTTGGCATTCATTGTCCAAAATGTGTTTGTATTGTATAAAATAGACATTTGTTATAATGCTTTCATTTGCATTGAATGCAGCTTCAAATGAGTCATGGTCACCTAATAATTCTTCTTTTCTCCAAGGTTTCAAAAGTTGTAGTAGGGCCATATAATAAAGTTCTCTATGTTGTGGAGATTTAATTGAAACTTTATATGATTAATTAGGCTTCTTTCACAAGTTGAGATTGAATAATTTCCAGTTGTCTCATCTGGCATAACATAGTTTTTGTAGGAGTAGTTTTAGGCTCTGTCATATAGGCACATGTTTTCCAAAGCAGTACTTATGTTTGGATATTATATGTCAATCACATTGTTGTTTAAAAATGCCCTGGCTATTGGCATTATTTGTGGCTATTGTTCCCATCTCTTGGTAGGTTTTTAGTACGCTTTTGTACTATGATACCCTGGCTTATGATTTAGTGACGTCAGGCCAGTTTACCTTAGGCCTATGCAGCAATGGATAACAATAGCACAAGATGGACGTGCCCTGCTGCCAGATTTCGTATATTTCTCAAAGAGGATAAATGAGGTAAGGTAAATTGGAAATGTTTGCGATAGATCAACGTATGTACAAAAATACATGGTAAAACCCTCGGGACAATAATATTTTCTGAGCATTGCACTTGTGAAACTTATGCAATAATATATGGGGAGGTGATGGGTGATGATGATGGGTGGAATATTTCTGACGTGATTTCCAATGAGTTTACAAAGTTTGTTGGGATTTTGTACACAGCTTATGATGAATCATTTGTGTATTCTTTTGACTATTTTTGAAAAAATAAAAAGTGGGTGGTTTACAGCAAATTTGCGTAAGGCTCATTGGCAAGGATCGAAAAGCATGGTTTTGCCAATGTGGCTGTGTTTTCTAAAAAATAAATAGCGGTATAGCTTTAGTGCCTGAGGGGTAGGTTGTTGCCATGGGCAGTGGCCAGAATGTCAGGGTCATCGTATAAGGTCATGATCCGGACAATGTGGCTACTGGCCATGACCACAAGGGACAAAACATAGGATTAAAGTAGTCATGTCCACCTGGGACTGGCTTTGTGGTAAAGGTATACGCAATTAGGATAGATTTGAAAGGGAAGAAAAATGTGCTCATGTTAATATGGTTAGAGGGATTTCTTTTTGCCTTTTGGAGGCTGCCATGGAAAGCGAAGAGAGGCCTTGTATGGAACTGGCGCTTTCCCTTTACATGGTGGCCAGCTTGGAAAAGGCGTCCCGGTATAGGACGAAAAATCCTCTTTTTTAGTAGCACGGGTTACCGCTTTGGAAACCTAGGCTGCTAATGGCGTTCATCCCCCATTTTAGGGGCTGAAATGGGGGTAATGGTCCAGAGACCTTGTTATCCACCCTCGCTTCGCTTGGGCTGATAACTTGGGCTACTGGGCCTTTATCCACCATTCCAGTCCCTGGAACGGCGCATGACCGCTACAATATTCCCATTACTATAATACAAAATGCAAATGGAAATGTTGGAAAATCTTATTGCGCCTATGTATTTTACTGAGAAATACAAAGTAGATGGACTCTATGCGACTTTTTTTTTAGTTCTATCTTTTAACTGTGAAAGGTGGTTCCTAAAGGAACATTTATTTGGATGGATTTTTTTTGGCTGGGGAGCTAAGAACGAAAGGTGGCGAGGGAAATGAGGGAAGAGGCACCAAACACTAATATGGAGGGACAGGTGGAAAGGGGGAAATGTTATGCGTGAGTGCTTCTCATGCTCCTTGATTACAGCAGTGGTAGTGTCTCTTGGGGAGGAGGGATGGCCTTAGCTGATGTCATTTTAACATAAATAGCCGTTTTGCTAAAAGTATGTACTGTGTACTAGATTGTTAATGGATGAGTACGAATAGGTGTTGGAGCTGTACAAGGGAAATGTTGAAGTTGCAAGTTCCTACATCAGTAGAAAATGTAGTTCCAAACTATCCACGAGGCACAGATGTTATTGTGAAGTGCGTATGGGTTCTCAGACACGTCATCATGCTGTGCGCAAGCATATGGTCATGTGGCATTCTCTGAAAGGTGTGCAATGAAGTCAGATGTTCGTAGACATTACGATTAAGTTGCGCTCATAAAAACCTATGAAAATCAGTAAAAAAACGTTGTTAAAGGGATGTTATGGTTAAGTTGCGCTACCAAAAACCTATGAATTCAGTGAAAAACGTTGTTAAAGGGACGTTATGGTTAAGTTGCGCTACTAAAAACCTATGAAATTCAGTGAAAAAACATTGTTAAAGGGATGTTATGGTTAAGTTGCGCTACTAAAAACCTATGAAACCTATGAAATTGTCATGGGTGTTAGTCTTAGCAGTGCACCGTGGTGGCGCAAGTTATGGCTGCTTAGCTTACCGTAACTGGTGAATTTCTGATGTTTTTCCATTTTACTTGTAACCACAACGTCCCTTTAAACAAAGTTTTTTTTCATTGAATTTCATAGGTTTTTATTAGTGCAACGTAACCATAACGTCTCTTTAACACAGTTTTTTTGTTGATATATATATATATATATATATCATTCAAAAAAAGGCACTTTGTTGGAAAAAATACTTTCAGATATGACAATTTCCATATTATGCATTTGCACAATGCATAGTTCAGGTAAAGACAAAGTCTCAATGGTGTTTCAGAAAAGGACTTTTCTCAACAACCTACAAACGCTTGCATGGAAAAATCTGAAAATATTAGTGTCATATTTTGAGGCAGCCGCCTGTGTATGCAAACTTCTTACAGCAACGGCTTCAGAGTTTAAAAATGTTTACTTTGATCGTGTTTTGACCAGCTTTTAACATGGATTTTTCCTGTTTTGGCCCAGTTATCTCAAAATTGGCCAATTCGACATGTCTAACTTTTGGCAGGATCCTAGATTTTAGCTTGTATTGGAGCACTGGTAAAAAAAAAGAGAAAAAAAAGAAAAGTTTTGAGATACTAAGGATTCGAATCACTCTAGGCCTCATTACGAGGTGGGCGGTAAGGGGTTAACAGCACCGGTAAAGGCGCCAGAGCCTTTAACCCCTTACCGCCCTATTAGGTCAGCGAGCGGGACCCGCTCTGGATGCCTGGTTTTACCAGACGTCCTTAGCGGGTCCCGCGAGCGGCCCAGCATGCTAACAACGGGCCCGTCATTAACGTTGTTAGCATGCTCCCCATTCCCATTGAACCCTATGGGGGCTCAAATGGGAATGGGGATGGTCCGGGTTCGGGTTCCCTGAATGGGGAAATACCAGGCCCTCCAAGGTCGGAATGTCCCGGTGTTGCCCCATTCAGGAAAACCCAGACCGGGACCCGAGTTTGGAGGCAGCCATGCTCTTATTAAGGGTATGGCTACCTCCAAACTCGTAATGAGGCTCTATATATGACACCTGTGCCCTGAAAGTGAAAGAAATTTCTACAGCATTTCATTGTGCAAGGACGGATTGTAAATTATCTGGAACGCTGACCTGAACTCAAGCATTCAAGCACCTTTACACGGCGCTGCGAGCGCCGCTCTTGCCGTGAGGCCCCTTGAGGCCCCCTGCTTCCTGGAGGAGGCGGGACCAGTCCGGATCACGTGACTGATCACGTGATTCCCCGAGTATATTTTATGAGACTCGAGCCGCCCGAGCGGTGCATTTCTACAGCATTTCATTGTGCAAGGACGGATTGTTAATTATCTGGAACGCTGACCTGAACTCAAGCATTCAAGCACCTTTACACGGCACAGCGAGCGCCGCTCTTGCCGTGAGGCCCCTTGAGGCCCCCTGCTTCCTGGAGGAGGCGGGCCCAGTCCAGATCACGTGACTGATCACGTGATTCCCCGAGTGTATTTTATGAGACTCGAGCCACCCTTGCAGCGTTAAGCCCTTCAGACACATGCCTATTGGCTGTTGTGCGGCTGTTTGGCACTGGTGGTGTGCTTACCGGACGGGAGACTGCTGAGGATTTCCTCTTTGATCCCCTCTGGTTGCCCATTCCAGCAGTGACAATTGACAAGCACCTTGAGACGAGCACTTCGGCCGAGTGGTGTATTGTCTGGTCTTGCTGGAGCCTCTGGACCGTGTGAATCTGTAACATCGGTGAGCTTCCGGAAAGTGCAAGGAGTGTATTCGGAAGTGTAATTGACTGTTGCGCTGGCGAAAAAGCAGGGGTTTTGTTGCACACTGATCTCCTTCTTTGGCTCCGCCGCACACCTTGGCTCTTCTTTTAACAAACAGTCTAGCGCACTTATGTTGTGCACCGGCGAAGTATTGGTTAAGCATTGTTGATTCTTCTCTGGTCAAGTGGGGTGCTGGGCGCTACTTATCTTTAATTTACGCTTTAACTTGATTCTATCAGGCCAGTATTGTCTATTTGGTTTCTGAGTTGGGTATTGCTACTTCTAGAAATTGTTTACTGGATTGAGATTATTGCCTTTCTAGTATACTTCTATTAGCTTGATTTTTTGCTATATAATAATGGCCAATGGCCTGCGGAGTGGCCGTTGCACTGAGGCAACAATGAAAGCTCTTACTGCATCTAATATTGACTCCCTTGTGTGTAAAGGGCGTACCTCGTACAATGATCCATCAACTACAGACACTTCAGAAGTGGTACCAAAAGGTGAACCTCTGAGTTGTATAAAATCTGTTACACATGTTACCCACTTAGCTCAGGTTCACGCTGTTTCTCCTGTATGTCTGTATGCCCCCCAATAGAAGAGGAAAGGGAGTATACTAAGGAGAACATGAGTGCTTGTACGACTCCATTGATGCCATGTATTTCTAATGAAGACCAGTTTAAAATTACTAAGCGGAAAATGTCCGAATTAGATGAGCAGGTCAATCGGTCTATCAGTATGATGACCCCACTTGTAAATAGATCATCTAAGATGGCCAATTCAAAAATATCTAGTAGAGATGATACTTCTAAGGTTAACAATGAGACAACAGGCGACAGAGTTTCTGAAGTGATTCCGCATGCTTTATTGTACTCTCTCAATCAACCTGAAGATCATAGTAGGCTGTTACCTGATGATCTTGAAGGTGGTACATCTGATGGGAGCGAAATAGAACATCAATCCCCCGGTCCTCTTCCAGTTATTACCAAAATATTGGATTTGCTTGATAAGGGCCATGAACTTACCCACTTGGAATTAAAGGAAACAAAGGCAATTCTGCATTATCTATGTTCTAAGATGGATAGAATTGAGGGATTTATAACTGCTGTTGATACCTTGAGGTCTATGCAGTTTGAAACACGTGGTCAAGGAATTAATGAGGCTTGTGATGTGAGCTACGATAAAAGCATGCAATGTTTGCAATCTGGCTGTTATGAGGGGGGCCTGACTACACAGTCAATTAGAGTACCATTTGAGTCTGTGAAGTGCAATTGCGATAATGACTTGAAAGAGATCAAAGCCTCA
This sequence comes from Ambystoma mexicanum, assembly GCF_040938575.1. Classification (NCBI taxonomy): domain Eukaryota; kingdom Metazoa; phylum Chordata; class Amphibia; order Caudata; family Ambystomatidae; genus Ambystoma; species Ambystoma mexicanum. Next base: position 608,734,793 of record NC_090933.1, read on the forward strand.
GTAGCAGCATTGAATACTACAATTGCTACGCACTTGTTGAACATCGTACCACCTCCAGTTACGCCTGATAGCCCATCTGTTTTGGTGGAAGAAATGGAACAACAAAAAAAGGCAGAGAATGTAAACTCATTCATTGAAGAAACGTCCACCTTCATGTCTCGTCGGGCTAAAAGGATGCATTTGCGTGCTGTGAAGAGATATGCTAAATGAAGGAAGGAAGCTCTACTACACAAGAAGGAATCAATAGCAAAAGACTTAAAATCTACCCCAATTCTAGAAATAACAGATGAGGAACATATTGACTTAGAACAAATGTCTAATGAAAGTCAAGACGCACTTACACCTGCAAATAATGTGGAAACGAGAAGTGGGGGATCTAGTAATGCCCTGTTGATGAAGGAAGATGTGCATTCGAAGATAGTAACTATTAAACCGAGTAACACACAACTGGTAAAAACAGTCTCTGAGGAAGTAATAATTTGTAATTCTGTAATGAAACCAAATACAGGTACGATGACCCCAAAGGTCCACGTAACCCTTGAAAAAGAAAGTGAAATGATTGCTACTGAATCGATTATTAAAGCTACTGTGAAACCTACCTTAAGCAGCTACTTCCCAATTGTAGGGAGATGTTGCACAACAAAAAGAGACATGAAATATTCTGACTCATGTGGCAGTGTCCCTCTAAATATACCCATAAGGAAATCTTATAGTGAGGTTTGCACCAATGTTGTGAATTTAAGAACCACTGCAATCAATGAATGTACGCTGAGTAAAGATAAGCATTTAAATGTGGGAAATAGTATGGGTAACAAAATGAAGCCCGCACGAGCAGAAACATTGATTTCCGGTGATAGTGTACCGAACAAAAACAAGCATCTTGTAGTGGTAAATGGTAGGGGTACAAAAACTGAAGTGGCTGAGGTACCCTCTATCGTTCCTATTGGGAACCCTATAATCAATAAAACTAATAATGCTGATTTTATGGAAATTCCATATATCCCTAATCACATTTCAATTCATGGTCCTGCATTAAGTAGGTCTTTATCCGAAATCAAAGTTAACAAGGGTCATCTGCACAGTGACAAATTATTTGACAGCATGTGTAAACTCTCATTTGAGGCTAATGAAAATGTAAACAGTACTAAGAGAACATTGTCAATGCAGTTTCCTCATGCTGTTGCTAGTGCTTCGTCGAAAGCAGTTACTCTTAGAGATACAGTAACAAATATAAATTCTACTAAGCCTCCACAAGTTGAACTTGAAAGACAGTATATCATTGGATTTGAGGGGGATGTAAATGATTTGGCAGATAATCGCATTAATCCATCCTTTATACTTTCCTTGTTTTCAAGAATATCATAAGGGTCTTATTGGCAAGAGTAAATAATTATAGGGCTCTTTGTTATCTCAGCTCTGAGGCCGTAATGAAATTCATCTGGTTTAGCCGTGAGGAAATACATAATGAGGTTGGTGCTGTTTACTTTTGAATCTGCGGTGGAGGCTAGAGATTTTTTAGAACCTGTGGGTAAGGGTGCTGAAAAGCTTCCTGAAATAAGTAGACCTGGCATGCTATCTGAACCAGGTTCGGAAGGTGAAATGTTGGATTTATTGAAATCAGTAGCTGATGCAAAAGGCTTACTATGGTTGGAACCAATGCTCTCGGCTATTTTGTGTCCTAAAACATCTTTTTCTGCCACATAGCCACTCAATAAGATAAGTATAAAAATAATTTCTTGGAACTCTTGTGGATATGTAAACTTAATGAAATGGCACTCTGCATTAACTTTTAAAGATCAACCTATGATAATAATAGTACAAGAATCCATGAAAATTGAACCACTTTTGATTCCTGGCTATTTGACCTTCTCCTCACCCGCAAAGAGATCTTTCCAAGGGCGTCCATCTGGGGGCTTGGCGGTTGCAGTCAATATATCTTTGAAGGCTCAATCAAAATTGGTTTGGGAATCTGCAAGTTTATTGGGGGTTAATCTCACTATACCATCAATTACATATTCCTCACTAATGATAATCTCTTTATATTGGAATCCTGCCTCTACAACAATTGATGAGATGTTGGATGAACTAGATATGTGCTTAGTATACATATCTGGCAGGTATCAGATATGTGAAATTATTATAGGTGGGGATTTTAATTGTGATTGCAGAAATATGACTGAGAGTCATATGTCCAAGCCCTCAACTCTTTCACGCACTAGAGGAGCTAAGTTTAGAGAACTCCTCACTGATTGGGATATGGATTTAATGGTTACAAATGACATGAAATCTAAAGTAATGTGGGAACGAGGCATAAAGAACTCAATGATAGATTTTATATATGTCTCTCACAATCTTATTATGCATACGGCATCACTAGAAGTAGGTCAGATAGAGATTGGTGACCACGCACACATTTCTACACTCTTACATTTGAAATGTCAAAAGCTCAGGCCAAATATAACATTGGCAGTGGTGGAAATTAATCGCTCTCAGCATTCCATTAGATGGAACCAAGGGATGTGCAATCATGTTGTAAAATACACATTTCTTGAAATTGAGAGGATACGACGAGAAGGGAGAAATTTGGAAAAAATATCTGGTACGCAGTACTCTGAAATAGTTAACATAGCACTTGCGAGGTTCTGTAAAATACAAAGTAATGTGAAACATACACATTTATATGATCACACATGCAAATTACTGAAAAGGAATAAAAATAGGGCATTGAGATATCTGGAGAAAAGCAGCTTGTGCAATGAAGACAATAAGGCTAGGCGGAATCAAATTGTATCTGTTTATAAACAAAATTTAAGATTTGCCCGTATTTCAAGACACAATGAGATGAATTGTGCATTAATTCGCACCATTACGTCTCACGACACACGTGTAATTTGGCGCACCTTGAAAGCTGACAACAAGTGTGTCGAACTGCTTTCTCCGAATTGTATTCCTGAACAGATATGGCAAACATTTATAATGGCTAAATATCAATTGCCTTATGAATTTCAGCATGCCCCATGTGTTTCTCTGGAGTATCATACTATTCCGCGGTTGAAGTGGAATTGTAGTGATATTATTTGGGCAATTTCTAGGCTGTCATACTCAAATATTGCAGGGCCAGATGGGCTTCCCCCGTGTCTTTATAAGGCGGATCCTGCGATGTGGGCTGTCATTATAAAAAACAAATTTGAAATCATCATCAATTCTGGGGATGTTCCACCATCATGGCTAATTGCAAATATAGTCCCTATATTCAAAAATGGCGATCCATCTTTGCCAGAGAATTATCGTCCAATATCACTAATTGATAGTGAGGCTAAAATCTTTGCGATCCTTCTTTTACACGATCTCGAGAAAGTTATTGAGGCTAACGGCTTATACTCAACATTTCAAACTGGTTTTAGGAAGAACATGAGTACAACTCTAAATGCAGTTATTATGTCACATGTTATTGCTGGAGTAAAAGAAAAGAACTCTAACCCTGTCTATATTGCGATGATTGATATGAGCTCAGCTTTTGATACTGTTGTCCGCAACCTGTTATGGATGAAAATGATGAAGCTAGGAATCCCAATTGTTTTGTTGTATTGGATTATAAAGCTGCACACAAATACATTGTATATAATAAGAATATCATTGGAAGGTGGCACTACTGCTCCAATTTGTACAGAGATAGGTTTGAAACAGAGTTGTAACCTTGCGGCTACCCTGTTTAATCTATATCTATCCGATTTGGGTGAGAACTGGGAAAATGGGAATTTTTTTCTCTTAAGGTTGGGAGTATTCATTTGAAATGGATTGCTTTTGCAGATGATATTATTTTGTGTGACCCTACCCCGGCAGGGCTCCAAACTAAACTATCACTTTTCAAGAATTTTGCAAAAACACATAATCTGACTCCCAAACCAGCAAAAACTGCCATCATGAAATTTGGAATGAAATCTAAAAAAGGTAATTTCAGATGGCAAATCATGAATACACAAATATCTTGTGTTAACAATACAATTTACCTAGGGTATTATCTATCAGCCCAAAATTCTATCAACTCATGGTTGGCGATCATTAAATATAAGACTTGACCACTCTTGTCTGAAATGAAAAACATATATACCCGGTATTGCAAATTCTCATTAATTCCGCTAATAGAATTTATGACACTGAAAATTGAAAGTGTCATACTTTACACATTTGATGTATGTCTATGTGACATGACTATTATGCTTGACAGCTTACAGGGTTCTCTTCTGAAATCTGCTATGTTCTTACCAATGTCGGTCCCAAATGCCATTATCCGACATGAATTGGGGCTGGTATCACTTTCAACTCGATGGAAATAGAAACAGCTGTCCAATTATGTAAAGATACACTACCCACCCACTAATTTGTTGTATATGGACATGAATAAAATGCTGGGCACTCAAACCTCAAATTCCTTTCTGAACTACCATTCGAAAATGCTAAATATTAGGTAATGTGAACATCACTGTTGATGATATACAATATCGCCCCTGTTATGCCAAAAAAAAGCTTTTTGAAATGGACTGGTGCTTAACTATTGATTGGATCATGACCTACAGACTATATAAAGAATATGGGCTATATGTCAAGCAGCGCATCCCACGATATGATCATGTCACGCTATTCCCTTGCGAACATACACGGAAGGTATATATTCGATATAGATTGAATCTATTCCATACAAGAGAAAGAATTAAGAATTGGAAAATGAATTAAACAAAACATTGTGTAGGATGTCGCTTTGATGAATGCAATGAACCTTATGAAACACTGAAGCACCTTATATTGTACTGTCCTCATTTTAAGAACATAAGGACATCGAGATTTATGAAATTTGTGAATAGTGAATATGAGGACTGTCTCGAATCCTTATGGTCTAGAATGATGCAGGGAGCACATAAACCCTTAATCTATGAGTTGGTAAGCTTTTATAAGCATATTGAGAAGGAACTTGATTTATTTTTGTAGTCGACTTGCTTATATTCTTAAAGGAAATATTTAGAGGGTTGGATTTTGGGGATCTAACAGAATTATTTGCACAGTATTTATTATCTACCATATGATTGTTTAACAGTGAATTTCAAGAGTTATATATGTGATTGTTGAAAACATCTTTTAACAATGGCTTTGATAGCTTACATTTTATAGTTCACACCGTGTATATTAGCGATCAATTTTGTAAAGATTTTTTTTTAAAAAAGAAATTGACTAGAAATAATGAATATTTAATTGCTGAACTATATATTTTAGACTTTGTAAAGGTTCTACATGAAATTGTTTTATGTAATTGAACCAAATGCAAATCAATAATAAAAAAAGTGAAAGAAATACAAAATACGCTAAAAATATACGCAATTTGCTAAGCACCAAGGCCTTCCATATGAACATCAGCTATAACCACACACAGCATATGTACTTGCTGTGAAAAACCTGAAGATACTCTCACATCTGCTCACCAGGGATCTTCTTCTCAGGTGGCCAGGGAAGGGCCATTGCTTTTGGATCCCGACACGGGGGTGGACTAGAAAGGAGGGAGGATCACCTGGGCAGAGGGTCCTTGGGTATTGGAGAGAAGGTGCCTGAATGCGAGACATGGTATCCCCGATTCACTATCACTGACCTATCAGACCCTTCCTCAGTCTTTATGGGATATTGCCAGTCCTTTCCAGCTTTTCCCTGTAATCTCACATCAAGTACTGAGACGAGGAAGAGGCAACTAAGAGTTATGCACTCTTCCTATTGGAAACACCACTATAGTACTGGGACCAAAAAGAGGCAGTCCCACACTGAACACTACAGAGGTGAAGGCCAGGCATGTCCCAGTAATTGGTCTGATTGGATTCATGCAAAATAGGCAAGAGAAGCATTTATGGGATACAGGTGTATAAAAGGATGGTGTGGCAGTCAAGCAGAACATAGCAGCAGAGAGGGAGAAGAGAGCAGTAGCAAAGCCCAGACAGGACGTTGGACACTGGAGGGGAGTGGAACCCAAGAACACTGGAAAGTTGCAGGGCAGGGGGCACTGCGGAAGCGTGGCGAGGGAGCCGTGTCTCCAGGTAGCCGGTGAGGTAAGAAGAAGGAAGCCGTATGCAGTGCCAGCCCTTCCCGTTTGGTTCTGCAAGTGCTTGTTCCCGTGGGAGGAGAAGCCAGCCCAGGAGAGCCTGAAGGGCAGGTGGTGAGACGCTACCCTCAGTTCATGAGAAGCCATGAGAGCAAAGGAGCCGCAGCATCAAGTAAAGCTACTGGTGAGTTTCTGTGTGTAAAGATACTCGGTGTGCGAGCAAGAGGAAAAGAAGATACCATTGTGCAGAGCGGGCGCATGTCACAAATAAACTTGTGAGTGCTACTGAACTGTATGAACAAACAAATGGTATGCTAACGAGGCTGTATGAATATACTGTGTATCAGAGTGGCGCGTATAGAAGATTTGCAAGGTTTTGAAAGTCTTTTGGGTAACGGAGAAAGACTGACATGTTGGCAAGAGAATATCTTGATCTTGAAACCAGTGGCGGCTGGTGAGTTTGAAAGCTGGTGGGGCGTACATTTTCCAGGACGAATTTAGTAGCAAGCGCGTGCAGTGCGCTGGCTCCCCCCCCCCCCAAGGTGGGTGCGGGGGGGGTTCTCCCCCCTCGAAAATTTTGGAAAAATGGCCTACAAAATGTGCAATTTACTGTCCAAAAAACCCACCGAAATATGAAAAAAGCATTCGGTTTTACATATTAATGGTGGTACACTATTCTCACGTGTGCAAGTGTGATGGTGTATTTTACAGCAGCTTGTATTGAAAATAGCTGGTACTATGGTGTATGCATAAAGAAATTCATTATATAGTCAGTAATGATGGAAACATATGTTTGTCATGCTGTTACTGGCATTCACATGCGCTCATCCTCTTACTAAGGTGGGATTTTAGGCATTTTCTGAAAGGGGGAAACTAAGCTAAAATATTACTTTAGTTTTTAACCACTTAAATAATGCGACATTTGTCCTACCTTTCATGGCTGTCTGCCTCGCTGAGTTGCCATTGCTTCAGTTTCTCAAAGTTGCAACACGTGGAATGCACAGGTCTCAGAAATAGCACATACATATTGCATGGAGAAAAATGCAACAGAAATAGTTTACTAAGTTTATTATGTTGAGTGCTTTATTATCAACCAACAACCATAACATCAAAACATACTTCACATTTCTCACTGTTCTGTCAAATAGATCACTGCAACCTTACACAAACTCCTAACATACATAAGGCCATTGAAACAAAGAATTCAAGGTAACCCACAAAATAACTGCAAATAGCTTGTTTGTAACAGAACATTCACTGATCAATCATTTTGAAAGTTTGTACACAAATTGTGCACGTCTATTTTTCAGAGAGGCAAATTTATCAATAGTCCGTTTATTGAAGTCAGGGATCTCTTGAATTAGTTGTTTTTCCATGGACAGCATGGCCAAAGCATTCAGACAATCCTCAGTCATTGTGTTTCTCAAGAATGTTTTAATTCGCTTCAGGGTGGAGAAACAGTGCTCAGACTCATCTGTTGTCATGGGTGTAGTAATCAGAATTTTTAATAACTGCATTGTCTCACTAAATGCTTCTTCGAGATTCTTTTCAACAAACACTTTTAATAAAGAAATTGCCCCACTTGAACTACAGAATTCTGGTCTCTCATAAACAATTGAAAGCTCAGTGCACCGTCTGTCCTTGTTTAGCATGGGGTACGCTTGGACAGTTGCATTCAGTGCATCATTGGGAAAAGACTGTCCATGTGTTTGAAATAGGTCACTCTGCAACAATTTGGCCCCCTCCAAGTGGTTAGTAAATGCAAAGCGTTCTTGGGCTTGTTCAACTATAATATCACATATTCAAAGTGTTCATATTTACATTGCGACCTGAAAAAGTTGCCTCTGATGGAAGTTTAGCTTCCAGATTGTCAGTGCTTTCATGTACTCTGCCAATTCACTTGATAAAAGTTGCAGTAGCTTTCTGCACATACACAGAGTCAATGTCTCGCTTCTGAAGCTGGTTATATAGAATGTCGACATGGGGCATTATGTCATTGAACAAAAAAAGGAAGAAAAGGAACTCCTTCTCTTTCAGAGTTCGAATGAATCTCTGGGCCTCATGCACAGTAACCCCCTCAAAATCAGTCCGTCATTCAATAATGGTCTCAAAGCATGTACGGAGTGCTTCCCTGTGCTGATATATGGCGTCCACTACCCGAATATGGTAGCTCCAGCGAGTGCAAGATGGTTTTGGAAGTCTTTGATCTGGTACCTCATCTAGAACTTCGGTTCTTTTTGGAGAACGAGAAAAAAATGTACAGAAGCCAGAGAATCACAAAAGAAAACTCAAGCTTCTGAGATTTCTGAAACAGCCTGTTCAATGATGAGGTTAAGCTGGTGTGCATAGCAATGTACATAATGTGCATTTGGATACACTTCAGCTACTTTCTTTTGGACTCCACCAGACACCACCCTCATTACACTCGCACCATCATATGTTTGCGCAATTACTTTTTTTTTGTGGCAATCTTCAGGGAATACTTTGTCCAATTTTTCCATTATGGCAGTAGCAATGGTCTGCGCACTAGAGTCTTTCAGATGAGAGAATCCATAAAACCTTTCAACAATTCTGTATCGTTCATCAATGTAGCGATAGACTAGCACAGACTGAGTCTTAGTGGAAACATCAGTTGTATCACCTGCCTGAATAGCCACATAATCTGTGCATTTTAACTGCTCTACAAGGATCTCTCTGGTGACCATGAGCACACAGACCAGCAGTTCATTCTGAATTGTTTTTGAAGTGCCCAAGAGTCTTCAGTTTCATCATGGCCACGTAAAGCCAATTAGAACGCACCACAAAAACGCACACAGTCTATTAACTTTGACAAGATGTATTGGTTTTTATCCACATCCTCATTATGCCTCATCACGCTCCGGTAATAGGCATCATCCAACTGTGTTGCAATGTTTACACTTCCCGACATGCACAGCTGTAATATATTCTCAATTTGAGATTTGCACGATTCATGTCTCTTGCTTTTTTCTGACAAAAGCTTTAAGTCAGTGACTCTGGTTATTGTCCATGCCGTTTCACCTCCAAACAGCAGGCAAGGGAAGCAGAACAAAGACCGCTTAGCAATGCTACCAGTGAGCCGTGTCTTCTTTTCATACCACACCATGGAAAATGTGCGTGTGTAAGCCTTTGCCCCATCTTTTGCGGACTGTTCAATTTTTACATCTGGCCGATTAGGCCCTAGTCTTTTCACCTCCAGTTTTTCACTGTGTGCGAGTCCAGAAAATGGTTTTGAGAGTAATTGGTCCACTGAATTCATTTTCGGCAACAGTGACCCCTGTTAATAAGCAAAATGATTATGTACATGTATATGTAGATGGAATCATGTAGTCATTGTTAGGTATGCTCTTCAATAAGACATAAGTATAATTAGTCGGTACTAGACACAGATAGCGTCTGCAATTATACACAACTCTGCTGTACTTATCATCGACCAGTACAGTTGAGTATAATTGCCGATGTTATCTATGCATGCGTTAACACACATGCCCATTAGCAAATGTGACACCAGCCACACAGTACGTATTGCAGCTTGTTTGGCAAATGAGTACTTATGGAAGAAATGAGGCAAGTTTATTCTGTTAATACTGTTCTAAAAAAACATTGTTTAGAATGTAGGGAGATTTTTCTGACTGCATGACACAACCCTAACCCCTCCCAAGCACTGTGAGAGCAATGGTGAAGATTAGAAAGAAGGTATTCTGATGTTTGAAAGACTGGGATTTTACAGCAGTAAAACACATTACTGTATACCATTCAACTGGAAGACACCAGGACATCATGAGGTAAGTGGGAACCACCACTCAATCCCATCCTTCGAAAAACTGTTTCCAAATGGACAGGTTTGCTTCCGTTGAACCATAAGTAGGCCTTTTTGCATTATATATATGACTTTCCATTTTCACATGCCACCCTCTCAGCTAGTCATAGATGCCATTCTGTAGTCTGTACTGTTCATCAGATTTTCCCCCACCTCATTGATCCCCACAAACATGGGCTTCTTTTAAAAAAAAAAAAATTAAACAAGATAGCTGTGTGCCTGCTTTACTACAGATGAACACAAACAGAGTTGGAGTGCCCTGAGCACCAAACCCTACAAAAGACTCATGCTAGCTCACCTCGAATGGTCACTGCAATGAACTCCTTCGCAGGCTATGGAAAATCCAAATCCCAGAAGGTGCACTGTGGAGGTTGAAGTCCTATGTTTTTAGTTGCACAATTGCCCTGGACTGGTTGGATTTGTTCATATAAGGTGTTGCTGATGGTCTGTAAAGAGAAAGCGAGAGACTGATCTGAGAAAGGGCAACATAGGCTCAGAGCAGTATTAAAAGGGTTTTCACACATGAAGGAGAGAGAGTTAACTGCTTGTAACATTGAAGCTGCACCAGAATAATCATTAGTACAATGTGTAAAGAAAGTACCAGCAACTACCACCATGTGCCAGTCATCAGTTGTATAAAGCTGCAATATATACATTTTTGTAATGTTTTCGTTCTGGGGCTTTAAAAGTGCGCTTTGCGGAGCTCACATTACAAAATTAATTTGCTGCAGCCCTTCGGGCACCCGATTTATAAGCACTCTGCGTGTCCTTTGCTGAAGTCCTGTTAACAACAGCATTGGCAAAGCCACTGAGATCCTGTTCAAACACAAGCATTGACAAAGCCAACATTTTGGCTCTGAGCATACGGTGTAAGCTTCTGCCAGGCACTGCTATTAGATCATGATGCCCAGGAACTTGCACCATGTTTCTGCTTCTACAACAACGGGTAGTTAATTCTGCTACAGCTGTGCCTGGCAAGTGGCACTGTGCCTGGCAAGTGGCACTGTGCCTGGCATGCGCCTGCAAGTGTAGCTGTGCTACAGCTGTGCTTGGCCACAACAAGGGATGAAGGGGTGAAGGTAGACAGATCAAGCACAACACAAGGCAGTGAGCTGAGGTCAAAGGGGAAGGTGGGTATACAGCAAGTAGAAGAAGCACAGGCTGACAGTTAAATACCAGGGGTGCAGATAAGCAAGAAGGAGAAACGGCAAGTCAGAGAACTGGTTGTAGATCAGAGAGAAGAGGGGCAAGGGGGTAACAAAGAACGTTGAGGACAGAAGGCAGAGAAGGGGGAAATCAAGGAAAGCAGTTCAAAAGTCAGATCAATGGATGCAAGTAGGTGCAACATTGCACAGCCCAGGAGGCAAATTATCAACCAGATGGTAAACAGCAGAAAGGGCGGTCAGCTAAGTAGGGTGAAGGGGTAGTAAAGCGCAGGGTTGGGAAAGACAGACAACATGGGGGTGCATAACCTTGAGGTGCATAATTATTTACACAGGGAAATACCTCTCACCGTGTACTGTTTCCAGATGATTCTTATGTTGTTTTAAAGATTGTCATGAGAGATCATCTCAATGGAATTCCTGCCCAACACTCTTGCTCTCATGTAGCCTTCTGGCTGGGCTGGCATCATAAGAACATGGACTGCGCCCAGCAAACCACAGGAATGCGTCCTGGCGAAACATTTGCTAAGAAGTGTTTCGTCCGTAAGATGGGCACAGTCACATTGACTTATTGGCCCATCGGTAATGGATAAAAGATTAGATCACACATACTTGCAACAATACAAAAGGACTAATATGCAACGCAACAGGCGGGTCATACGCAACAGGCGGGTCATACAAAACATCCACAGAATATATAAAGCACTGCATCAAACAATGGGTTTCAATGATGACAGTGGCACAATAGCAAAGGAGATTCATTCTGCGTGCAAATTCTGTCAGTCAGTCAACAGCCCTGTAAATCCAGCACGCACAGCGGTAATGAAGCCGAGCCCTGTGGGGAGTTTGGTATACGTGTGTGTGCCTTATTTATGGCCTAACAATGGCCCTAGTGAGGGTAAGTAACTCAAGGAAAACACTGTGGGGGTGTTCTCCTTACAGAGCCCAACTTTTGCATGTTTAACAAGATATGAAATAAAATCCTGCACCTTTGAGGTGTCTTTAACTGAAAAAGCAGTTCCTTTAGAGGCTAGGTATTTCTCGGGATGGCTTTACCACTTTTCTGATCTACTGTAGGTTGAAGGACACTTTCGTAAATCAGAAAAGTGTCACATTTTGAGAAATGCCTGCAGTGACAGTGACACTTGTGCACATGCAGCACCCGCAACTATAGATGTCTATCAGCTTTTACAGCTGGAAAGCACAATATCTCCCCTCTAGCCCTTCCACCCACCTCAGAACGCTGCTGCTGGAAACTAAAGGAGAGATTGTGGGCTGTCTACACCACTTTTCTCCCGAGCTCAGAATCAGGGCCTAATGCATCACGGTGGTGATCCCTGCTCTGCTGGTTAAATATTGCCTGCATTTCACGCATATTCAAAGGCAGAGCATGCAGCAGAAATAATGGTGTCGCAGAGGGAGTAGAGCAAAGTGTGTGAAATGAGCAATTAAAGCATGAAATGCAGATGGCAACGCAGCAAATGGCAAACTTGAAACTCACTGGCATTCTCTCAACCCTGGAGAAAGGGTTAGGGTGACACCCAGTGCTCTTATGGGGTGATGCCTAAATGAGCTGTTGCATACTCCAATTCCCCATTAATGAGGCAGGCTTTCACAACAGTTGAAAGGCAATCAGTGGGGAATTAATATGGCGTGCAGCGAACTAGTAAAATGAAAACACTTAACCCTGGAAGGCAATCGTTTGGAAAATGTAAATATCTCAAGACCGGACATTCTGTGACCATAGTTTTATTAGATACTGCCCTGTAGGACAAAGACAATCTTGTGGAGCAAAAAACATACTTTGAAACTCATTTCCATACCCAGAATACATTGCTCAGATGCTCCCAAGGATGACTGTATTAGGTGGCGTTGTGCCGCGTCTGGTTTACCTGTATTGCCTATTCTGCTCTCTCAGTTTTCTTTTCAGGGTAGTGTGCCCACTGCCCGAGACAAGTGTGCAACATTTCGAAGTTGTCAACGTGGAGTACTAGACACTGCCACAACCAAATCACTTGTTATTCTGGGAAAATCACTGTATGTGCCCGCAGCTCAACTTGTAAGTAAATGTTATGCAAACATGTTGAAAAAAAAAGAAAAACGAACTGCCCTCAAGTGTCCCAACTTGTAAATATAGGTATTGCAAACATGTGGAAAAAAAAATGAACTATGCCCAGTGTCTGAAATTATAAATATATGTTATGCAAATATGTTCAAAAAGAGGAAACATGATTTGTGCTGTAGATTGCCCAGAACATACGTAGACAATCTATCGCTCATAGCGTGCCACACATGTCAATGAAAGGAGCACATGGGGGTGCTGTTCTCTGGACCTGCACCGCACCTAGCATTGTGTCCTCGGGTCTCCGGCTCCCTGCAGCTCTCTGTGCCCAGACATAACACCTTCATACCCACAGTGCACAGGAAGGGTTCAGCAAAAGTGCGCTAAAAAGGGCTAAAACACTCATCATACTTGCTGCGGGCTGATTCTGAAGAGTTAAACTGTTTAAATGAAGCCATCACCTTCACACACCTGTCCTCTCAAATCAGCTCTATGTAAAGTGGCCCTTGGAGTGGGAGGAATGGAGTGGCCCGTGGCTGGGCCATTTAACAGCTCACAATATGTCCACAATCTAAGCAGCGTAAATTACACCACTTATTCAATGTCTGACTCCTGCACCACACCACTGTGCACTCCACAGCTCCAGGCAGCCTTGGTATCGCTCTTGATCTGTGAAATGCACTGGTAGGTATAAGAGTCATTAGGCTCCTCTTAATGCAGCACCCTTATCGATATTACGCCAGAATTGCTGTTTAGAAGTGGAGCAGGTCCATATGCACTCACTTCACCTGTCTAAAGTGGCAAAATCTGCAACGTGTGTCTGTGCAGTATTTCTAGTGCATCTGCATGACACAGACAGCGGGGACTTCCAGAACCACACTAATATGCCACCAACAATCTTGTATTTAACATGTGGTCTGTATAAAGCACCCCATGATGGGGTGCTTTATGACCATTGCAGACTGAAGAATGCAGTTATCACAGAAATTGGATCAGTAGAACGGGATGACACTGATTAAGTTTTAATACATATCACATTTTATTCAATTAATTCATCACAATAAAATTCATACTAATATCATAAAATCACATAAAAATCGATCAATTCATGCCCTCATTCATAACCACATACAACACTCATTCAAACCTTTGAATGTAAAAAGCCCTAGTGTTTTCACAATAGGTATTCAAAATATCATTACATCACATGTTCATTACAACAAATGTATTCCTTTGGCCTATTCAGCAATGACCCAGTCCATAGTATCAAGTGTCATTGTATAACTGCCATCGAATTCCACCAGATATCTTTTTCAGAAAAGTGTCGACACGTGTTTCGGTCAGAGACCTTCTTCAGGACGTTGGGCTTGGAGCGAATACTCCACCCTGTTCTTTACGTATATGGGCCAATAGTAAATCTAAAAATCAATAATAAAAACAACAATGTCATCCCTATTTCTTAAACGAGGTGACAAAAAATGTCACATTGTGTTAGAAATTAATACACACGACGCCCTACTCACCCCGAAGATACACTTCTCAGGATCGTGGGTGGGACAACAGGAATGAATCCTCCACTAGCATCAGTATGTATAATGAGCCTGTGGAACCAACAAAAGCAAACAAAGAACACCACTTAGTGTGTTACTTAACATATTCAACACTACCAGGCACATAATCTGCCTACATGTGACCTTATATGGTACACAATCAAAATGAAAAATAAAGATAAATATAAAAACTTACACACAACCTAGTGCCAAAAGAAGCTCCTTCCGGAACCTTCAAGATGTAGTAGCGCGATGTATACTAGTATATAGTAATCACTCCGTGGCACTGTAAATGCAACAAATAATGGCAGTCCATCAATAGAAAATACCAACTACCTGTAACATCCAGTGTCCATATTATTATTGTCCTCTGCATTAAATAATAACATGGCCAGGAGCCCTAACATGCGGTATCAACACTATCAATATCCCCGTAACATTCACCACGTGGTATCTATAAACCATTCTCTCACTCGGCTGGCCAATAACACCAATAAAGTAGACCCCAGTGCATTCATATACGCTCTGGCACTCTGCCACATGAGCAACTCTATGTTGAAATCTATCGCCCCTAAGTGCGTTCGTAATGTGCCAAATCTCTTCTGTGACTACTCATTCGGCGGACCATCGTCACCACAAGCATCTATCTATTGCTCGCTCATCCCTTACCTTCTAGGAAACACCGTCCTCGCCGTCACAATATAAGTGGAATCAGCACCCTCTTCATTCACGCGGCACCGACCTCCAAACGTAGCAGCAAAGCTTCAAGCTCACTAGACATAATCGAGGGACTAACCTTTATTTACAATGAAGAACACAATCAAAGGACTGCATCATGGTGTAAGAGGATTCAATCCAGCACTACAGCTAAGTCAATGCCTAGTCTGGGATACTGAATGGAAACCCTTATTGATATATCTTTATGTCCAGTTCATGAGTTCTGGATGACTACCCCTATATAACACCCCTCTCTTGGAACCCCCCTGATCCCACTGAGCCAAGAAGTAGTTCTGTTTTGCAAGTTTAAACGGTTTATTTGAGAATGTAAACAATATATATATATCACACTTTATAATAAATTAATAATTAGTTTCACACTTCAGAACATGAGCAGTTAACAACAATGGGTAATGTTCTACTAATAAACTGATTTGATTACCCAGGAGTAGTATAAAGGATGAGGTAGCACGGGTGGACAGTCATAATGTCGAAAAAAAAATGTCGACAGACAAAAATGTCGACAAAAAAATGTCGAAAAAAAAAATGTCGACTTTCTCTTTTTTTAATTATATATTTATTTTAGGGGTTTGGGAGCTAAAAAAAAGGGAAAAATTAAAAAAAAAATTAAAAAAGGGGGATTGGGGGGGGGAACCCCCCCATATAAAAAAAAATGCATTGAAAAAAAAAGTCGACATTTTATTTTTCGACATTTTTTTTTCGACATTTTGACTGTCGACATTTTGACTGTCGACATTATGACTATAAACCGGTAGCACGCTTGGGAATAGGAACAGAAGAATAAGGTGGTAGAGAATGCTTTATCTAGTTTCAGATGGATGCAATGTTGAATGAAAATGCAATACAGAAAATACTCAATATGATTTCAACAACACAATGTAATCACTTTCCTCTGGCAATCCACTCCCCCCCTTTATGCAATGCAAGGAAATGGAAGGAAAGCACACAGTTCTCAGAAATGCAATCAAATGTAATTCAGTTCCCCCCAGCAAGCTTAGACTACAGAAATTTGAAACACAAGCCTAAAATGCTTTAATATGTGCTGGCAATGAAGTGAGGAATATGCTGAAAATGGTTTTAATTCCCTTTAGGAGGTTCAGGGTGAGTGAAATATACTTGGGATGAGTTCAGGCTCACTTTAGCAAGGATCTAGGAGTAACTAGCAGGTAAACTAATTTTTGGCAAAGGAAAGCAAGGAAGCTACTGTTTTCACACGTGGCTGGATTTTTAACCAAATCGCGAATCGCAGCAAAATTCGCAAATGTGTGAATCACGATTACAGCAAAAGTATAAGGAGTAGCAAGTCGGTTCTTGCTGAGATTCTAAGCTTTCAGAGGAAAGTTAAACCAAGTTCCTAGCCCAAACGGTTCCAGAGATACGGACGATTAAATAAAGGTAGTTTTTCGGATTTGAAATTTTAAAAGTTCAAAGCGACAGGTTACAGCTTGCAGCTAGAAAATGACAGGTGACAGCTTTGCAAATGACAGGTGACAGTTAGGAGGCAGTTCTGGTAAGATTAAAATAGATTGAATTATATTATTTTAACTAAGAGATTGGTTCTGCACAGTTCTGCTAGGTACTCACAATATATTTTGAAATAGGCCTCCCACGGATCTGGTCAGGTTTTGGACTGGACTCCGGTTCTGGTCTCGGCACTTCACAGTGATCTGGGTCAGCTCTCTGGTTCTGCTAACAGCGGTCTAGGTCACTCTGGTTCTGGATACTGCTCTGCTTTCTCTGGGTACAGCACTGCTTCTGGATCTTTCTGGCACAGGGTTTCAGGCCAGAATCAACACCTGGGTCCGGCTGTGAATAGTCTGCAAATGATTTTTGGGCCTGCTGACAAATACTTTTGCTTGCAGTGGGCCTTCTTGGTTCAAAGTTCTGTAGTCTCTGTTTAGCTTGGAAGTCTAAGTGTAGGATCTCTGGATGTGAAGTCGTTGGTCAGCATGCTCCGCAGCAAATGGAATTGAATGTCCCTACCTGTCCCAGCAGTCTCTTTTTATGTGTTTTGAAAGTGGGTGGAGAGGCAAGCTTTCTAGGCCCAACCCCTTCAGAGTTCTGATAGGTTGGAGAATTCTTTGCATTCTCACTGGAGAGCAGGATTGTGTGTCAGAATGATGTCATTTAATGGCTTGCAGAAAGGACAATCCACTGTCAAATTGCACACAAATCTATATTTGATCAAAATACACATTTCTCAAATACAAAGTGGTTTGTCATTGCATGTACATATTACCTATCACATGAGGTATACTCTGTTCAAACTCTGCTCTTCCTGAGGGCTTGCATTCAAAAATGGCAACTTATTTTTGATTTTAGTGGGTTATGCAACCTTGGTTCTTCATTAAAAATGATACACATATTCACGGCCTGTCCTTACATACTCCAGTAAATTCCCATGTCTCTAGCTTAAACACAGAGTCTGTAGTATCCATAAATAGCGGGGTTTTGCCCCAGAACACCACACAAATTCCCAACGCGTCTTAAAACGTGCACAGAAAATTCACAAGAATTATGGTATCAATTTAATAATTTTGACAAGTCTGCACTGTGAGTTATACATCTTTCTTAGAATCATATTCTGGCCAACAGGGGTGTTTCTTTTCAGGTCACATGGTATAGAAACCAGTTTATCCAGTTTGTGCCAAGCTCAGAGACCCTGCCCCTCCCAGCGTCTGCCAAGAGGAAGCTGTTTTACGGTCCCCCCAATAAACCATCTGCCTTAGTCCTGGAAGGCCCATTGTTCAAGATGAAGCCATTTATGGCCTCCCCCCAATAAACCCTCTGCCTGGGTCCTTTGTTTAGTCTCTAGCAGTCCCTTGGTAATTCAATCAGAGAGGGGTAACCTCCCCTCAGAATGCAGCCAGGCCTGAGAACTGCTGTGGATCCAGTTTCACTCCGATTGGGGGGAAGTTGTCGGGCAGAATCCAGTTCCTTAAGCCAGGCCCCAGCTAATGTCACTTTTAGTTACCCAGTTTTCTGCATTCAAATAAAACTAACAATTTTTACATATGCAGCTAGAATGCTGATTCTAAGCTCAAAACTATGACATTTTAACAGTGACAAACTATGTGGCAGTCACAAGTCTGTCCCTCAGTTTATTTACACATTTCGATTTTTGGTAATTTTAAATCCAGTTTCAGTTTAAGCCGCTGCAGACCTGCAGAGCTCAGCCAGTCTTGTTATAAACCTTCAAGTCACTTCAGAATATAACTTTACATTGTATCCACCTCTCAGTATGTCTTTCTTTAGCCTGCTTTGGGTTCATTTATTCAGTTTTACACAAATGTCTGGTGTTGTTTTAAAACGCCGGCGTTCTGATAGTGGTGAGTACTGGTAATGCAACCATTTTTGGGATTTAAGAAAATGAATTCCCCACAGTTCTAGGTTGCTTTTGGCAATCAGCATTGCCATTCCCTATGGTTTCAGGCTACTTTGTGGGTAGCCCATGGTGGTTTTAGGCAGTGCCCTTCTGTGCCCATAACATCGGCAAAAATGGGTGGCAGCCTATTCTTCATGCATTTCCCTGTGCATTTTCTGGGAAGCTCTGGCCCTCATGATGTTTTCAATGCCAGTAATGCACAGTTTATTTTTTGGTAGGGCTCGGATGCATGGGTAAAAACATCCCACAAGCCCCCCTCTTGCGATGGCCATTCTGTTTCACTGATGGAACTCGCAAGATCTGGGATGTTCTCCTCATCTTCTTCCGGTAGATGGCACAGTTCAGCATCTTTTTCTCCATCCGGTCGGATCGATCGGTTCTCCTCGCAGGTCCTGATGGGAAGATTGGTCGGTACCCTTGGCCCCTCGGCCTCATTGGCCAGTCTCCAGGTTTTCTTTCTCCTAGGACGACAAAGGAAAAGCGGCAATACCTATTCATGGACATTTTCCCCCACCATTGATATAGTGGGGTGGCATATATATTTTAGAACTCAACAGATATGAACATGCACATTTTTTTAAATGAAGAGACAGGAACACATAACTTGAGAAACACAGAATTTGATAGGCTATATGTAGGATCTTTTAGGGTTGGAATTGAATTACTCTGGAGCGGTACCCTCTGGGATTGCAGAGGACTCCTCCAGTTGCTGCAAAGTGTGCCTGGGATGGCAACACTTCAACTGGTTTATGTGGACCCACTTGTCGTCCCCCTCTGCCAAACCGCCCTTGGGGATGCGGATCTTGTAGGCCACAGGGGAGATCTTGTCTATAATCTCAAAGGGTCCCTTCCATGTAGGCAAACATTTTCGCTGTTTGGCCTGGTTCCTTTGGAAATTGTATAAATAGACCCGGTCCCCCACCTGATATTCCTTCCTGCAAGTTTTCAGGTCATAGTGGGTCTTCATGCTATCAGCTGATCTTTCTAGATTCCGCTGAGCATAAGCAAAAGCATGTTGAAGGTGTTTCCTTAAATTCTCCACATACTCGTGAGTTGTGGAGGCATTTATTAGTGTCTGCTCTTGGGTCCTGTAGAGCAAATGCTGCAGAAGCACCATCTTGCGCCCAGTCATCAACTCAAATGGTGACAATTTGGTTGCAGATGAAGGGGTAGATCTGATGGCCATTAGGACCAGAGGTAATCGGATATCCCAACTTGGCCCAGAATCTGCCACAAACTTCTTTAATATGCTCACAATGGTTCGGTTATATCTCTCTACTGCCCCAGAAGAAGCTGGCCGGTAAGCAATATGCAACTTCCTTTTGACCCCCAGTATCTCCCACATCTTTGTCATCACTTCACTGGTGAAGTGGCTACCTCTGTCTGACTCAATCCTTTGAGGTAGACCAAAACGGGAAAAGATGTGGTTAATCATCAAGGCAGCTGCTGTTTCTGCCTTGCAGTTTGGGGCTGGGAGACATTCCACCCACTTGGTAAACAAGCATGTCACAGTCAACATGTACTTATTCCCCCTAGCAGAGCGAATCACGGGCCTACAAAGTCGATTTGTAAATCTGACCATGGGAGTGTCATTCCCCTCTTTTGGAGAGGCGCCCGGTGTGTGAGGGATGTTGGCTGAAATTGTGCACACACAAGACAACCCTTCAAATATTGGTTGATGTCCTGGCCCATGTGTGGCCAGTAGGCAACCTCTCTTAAGATCTCAAGTGTTGTATGAAACCCCCTATGACCGGCGGTAGCCGCATCATGGCCGTGACTTAACATAAGGCTTCGGAAGGAGGTAGGAACCACCCACTGATCATGGCCAGCTTGGGATTTCCTTACCAACAAACCGTCTTGGATCCGGAACATTTTTGGACATTTCATCAACACTCTTAGGTCCTCTTTCCCACTGTAATCGGTATCCGTCAGGGGAAAGTTCTCAGGATCCTCAATGTGTTGGTAAAATTTACCAATTATTGGATCCCCCTTCTGAGCGGTAATCAAATCAGCATCAAGGGTCTCCTTACTCCATTGTGCAATTGAAAGATCATTGTGAGCATTTGTCTGGGACCTAGTGATAGCAGTGACCTGGATTTCCCCCAACAGGGACTCAATCTCAATTAGATCCCCTTGGATGGCCCCGGTTTTGGCCAGCTGATCAGCTAAGTCATTTCCAGTTTTGTCTGGTCCCTCTACTTTGGAATGACCCTTGATCTTCTTCCAATAGATGGTCATCCCCTTCGAGGTGACCAGATCATCAATGTTTTGGATTAACTTCCCATGTTTCAGGGGTTTGTTATTAGCACATAACATGCCTCTGGTTTTCCAATTAACCAGGGGCTCCACAAACCCGTTCCGTACATAATCCGAATCGGTGATTATGACCAGTTCGTGGAGTTGATGTTGGACAGCAGTGAGGATGGCCTGATGCACAGCCATTAATTCTGCCACCTGACTACTTCGGGGACCAATTTTGTATCCGGCGGAGGGTTCTGGGAACTCCTTCCCCATACATTCCCTACGCCAGCCACCAGTTCTTTCTCCCTGTTGTTGTCAACATGGTAAGAGCATCCATCCACATAGACAGTGGGCATTCCCTCACACTTGTCTTCTTCAAAGACTTTGTGTGGGGAATTAAGGTATGCCTCCGTGTTGTCCTTGATTTTTAGACTTTCGTCCTCGAGACAGTTTTCTCTGGCACAATCATGCAAGTCAGCCAGACCTTGCGCGAGGGGACTCTTCTTGTTTTGGCCATATCTGATCTCCACAGGAAAGCCTTGCATTGACAGAATCCAGGAAGTCATTCGGGAATTACTCACATTTCCGGCCCGGATTCTGTCACTTTGGAGATATTGCAGAGGCTGGTGTGGAGTCTCCACGATGATGTGTTCCCCCTGGATAAACGGGCGGTAATTCTTCAATGCCCACACCGTTGCCAGGAGTGCCTTCTCACAATCGTTGAATTTTTCCTCCACAGAGGATAAAGTTTTGCTCGCATAGGAGATTACTTTATTGACCTTGTCATGCTTTTGGTATAATACTGCCGTCAAGCACGTATTAGAGAACCCCGTCTCCAGGAAGAACTCCTTGTTTCTGACAGGGTAAGCTAGGCAAGGCGCTTGTGAGAGGCTTCTTTTGAGTTGTCTTACTGCCTCGGCTTGTTCTGGACCCCATTCCCACTTGACCCCCCCTTCAGGAGATGAATCAGGAGTCTGGTGATCTCTGCGTAGCCCTCAATGAACTTTCTGCTATAATTAGTCAGTCCAAGGAGGCTCCTTAGTTCCCGCAGAGTTGTGGGGTCTTTCAGTTTCTGAAGTGCTTCCACTTTCTTTTCCTGGGGACAGAGACCCTGAGGAGTAATCTCGTGCCCCAAGAAATTAACACGGGTTCTACACCACTGTGCTTTCTGAAAGGAAAGTTTTGCTCCGGCGGCCCTCAACTGGGTCAGAACATAACGGATCTCCGCTATGTGTTCCTCCACAGATGAACTTTTGATGAGGACATCATCTACATAAGCCAGGTTACCCCTTGCACCCAGGTCGGGCATGGCCTTGTGTAGGAAAATGTTGAATTCATTGCCGGAGTTGAGGTGTCCGAAGGGAGTCCGGGTCCATGTGTACTGCTGGCCCCCAAAGGTAAAAGCCAGCTTGTATTGGTCCTCCCTACTGACAGGCACAGTCCAGTATCCATTGGTCAGGTCTATTGCAGTGAATACCTCTGACCCCTGAATCTGGGCCAGCCCTTGGTCAATGTAGGGCAGAGGCCATCGGGAAGTATGGACCCGTTTGTTGAGCTCCCTGAGGTCGGCGCAGAGTCTCCACTGGCCGTTTGGCTTCAATATTCCCAGCAAACAAAACCCAAAAGAAGTGGGAACCTCAACAATCACTGGTACCTTGAGGTAAGAACATATGATAATACACGAAAGATGGTACCAGGAGGGGAGGAGACTCTAAAAAGAAGGGTGAATGGATGCAAATTCAAATAATCATTTTCATTTTATTTTGAATTATATAATACATAGTACTTAGAAAATATTTATTTTACTACTCATACATTCAAACACATTCATTCGAAGTTATTTGCACATCTAAAAGTTATATAAATGTAATAAAGTGCCATAAAAAGAATAATTCATTTCATTGGTACATTTCATTATAAACCTAATTACTGATCATAGTTCATTCCAGAAAAAATATCTATCTTCAATATTCCCAGCACCAGATTATTGAAGGTGCTGTGAACTGGACGAATTATTCCCCGGGACTCAAGGTTCTTAATTATTTCAGTAAGGGACTCCATGGATGCGAGAGGCAAACGATATTGCTTCACAAACACTGGAGTCATGCCAGGGTCCGTGGGGATTGTTGTTGTGTGGATGTCGGTGCGACCACAGTCATATGAGTCTACCGCAAAGAGATCTTGGAAATCCAAGAAAACTTGTTTCAACTTTTGCTTTTGTTCCAGAGTCACACAGGCATCAGCTAGGTTGACTCTCTCTTCCTTCATCTGCCTGAAGCCTGGAAAGACTTCTGGTTTGGCTATTTCAGCGGCCTCCTCCAGCTGGGTGGAGAAGTCCCTGGTCAGAGTGCTGATTTGGACTGGAGGCTTCAGGTGGGAAAGGCAGCCCTCATGGACCTGGAAAATCACCTCATCCCTCCTGAAGTCACAAGTCACATCTTCCTTACCATAGGGGCAGGAAGTGTACACCAGGAAGTTCCCCCCATGCCGGGTAAAAATCCTGTCTGGTGTTGTATTGTCCTCACTGTCACTGTCAAAACAGTCCTTGGGGATTGGTCCTAACAGTTCATTTCCTAAATCAATGGAAAAATGTCGGTCATCAACCGCCATTCCAATAATGGTGCCTGCGGCTAGAGTAATACTCTTTAAGTCGCTGTTATCCACCTCTATTGGAATGGTGTCATGTTCTATGTTGACTCATGGTGTTGGGTTTACCCCCAACCCTTGCTGTTGGAGAGAAGCATTTAGATGTATATAAGCATCAGGGTTTTGCAAGTATTGTCCTCTTTTAACTTTCACTTCCAGGGAGAATTGTCGGGTCCTTTCTGGGATGGTGGCTTCCTCTTTAATCTGAATTTCAACTGCATAAGGTAGCAATTGAGCTGACCCAAATGCTTTTTCTGGATCATCAAAGCCCATGGGATTATCCGCTAATCGGGACCAAGCTTTGAAGTTTATTAGGTCCAAACTAATGGCAAAGTGATTGAGAATGTCACTGCATAAGTAAAAGGCGGCAGTGACGTCTCGCACGACCCAACAATTATGGACTATGCTCTTGTTGCCAATGGAGATTTTGAGCATACACCTGCTTGGCAGGAGCTGTTTGGAATTAGGTGCTTCCAGGTCCATTTCCCATTTGTCTATCAGTTTGAATGTGGGAATGGCTGGATCTTTTGGGAGTTGGCGGAACATGGCTTCGCTGATGAAGCTCTTACCGTTGTTCACGCACACTCGAGCGAGAACAGAGTCCTTCCCATCATTTAACTGAACAGGGATGAACAACTGCTCTCCAATTTGCTGAATATCAGCCAGGCTCTGAGCTGATTTCACATCTTTCTGGACTATAGGAGTGGGAGTTTCTGATTGTGGATTAGTAAAGAATTTCAGGGTGTTTCCTTCCAGTGTGGAATACCACTTTAAACTGGAAGGAAGGTTGATTTTCAGAAATAGAGAGGACCCCCCATCACCAGTCTGTTGTCCTACTGCTATTACTGTCACGTCTGGAATTTGGTTGTTCTGGAAGTGAAATTGTACTTGGTCAGATTTTTGTTCAACCATGTGGCAGGTGCCGTTTAAACTAACATGGTTAACACTCTGTTTTAATTTTATTGGTCGGCTAGTCTGGGTCCAGAGGACCTTGTTTACACAATCTATTAGGGGTGACAACCTTCTCAGGAGGTCATTCCCTAGTAAACAAGGGGTGTCTGGAGTCACTACTATGACCGGGTGTCTCACCTTGTGTCGCCCAATTTTAATGTCCAAGTCTGCAGTCCCCTCAACGGGAATTTCCTTCCCGTCAAAGTTCTGCAGTTGTCCAGGAAGAGAGGTGGGAGGAATTCGGTAATTCTCCCCCCTTCCTGCATTTAGTTCCTCAAAGGCCCTTTTGGACAGAAGGGTAGCTTGGGATCCAGTGTCCACCAGTGCCAAAATTGTACCCTGCCCCTGTACTTGTACCGGGGCATAGTATCTTCCCTCCTTCTCCTCAAGGGGGCACAGATAATGCACATTTTTGGACAACTGGTGGTCTAACTTTCTGGTTTCGGACATGGCGAGAGAAGAGATTTGGGCAGAATTCTGTGGTGAGCCTTGGGAATCTGAAAGAAAAAGTTGGCAACTGGAGATCAGAGCCATTGTGGGTAACTATTTTCAATAAAGAATGTATCCTGTAGACTGATGCTTCAAAGGTTGGCCTTCGGGGCTGTCCTATCACAAATCCATGATGGGATGGAACATCCAGTTCTCTACACAAGTCGAAAGTTGTTCCCTTCTGAAATAAATAATGCAACCATAGAGTTGTAGGACCTTGCTAAGAAATGGTCCGTGGAACACCTGTGAAATTATTTTAGCGGGCACAAATTTACTTTGGTGACATGGCACTCCCCTCTAACCTGTCTTAACCTGAACAAAGGCACGAATCCCCACATTGTACACTAGTTTCTAGACCCACAATCATAATGTTTCCATGATTTCCTGTAGAGACAGATAGGGGAAGCCAAAAAACTAAGCGGAATGTACTTCACCCCAGAGGAGAATCCCTTCCCACGAGGCTAGAGAGGTGAGGCAGCTAACATGGCTGTCATTTCACCAAAATTCCAGGGGTAGCAGAAGTTACATCACATGACCCTTGACCTCCCTGACGAAACAGGGAGGGTTGTCATTTTACCCTGCCACCAAGTGACATCACAAGAAGTGATGGCACACAGCCTTTCACCCCTCGTCATCACACAAAGTGGCATCACATAGCATTGTCCTTCAGTACACTAAGAAAAATATGGTTAGGATAGCACTGTAATATGATATATGCCCTCCCCAATACTAAAGAGTCAGCCTTCAGTGTGAGTGGACCACCGTGCAAACCTTGGGCCAGGTGTGATGCCCCAGACGCCTCCTCTAACAGTTTACAACGTGGGGAGGTATAAGAACAAATCTCACTTTGTATTCCTTGCAGTGTCTTGCTGTATGTCTTTATGGCCACATTTCATGTGGTACACTTTCAATTCTGCTATGGTTTATTTAATGTGGTATTCGTAAATTTGCGTTCAGTTGTTTCCCTTCATGCTGCGCTAAAAGCAGCTGAAATCAAATGGAGACGTTTATCTAGTCCAGCTCTCCACGGGAGCTTGATGTCACTATTAATAAACTCTGATTTTCCACATCAAATGAAATTTGTATATTTCAGTTTGGGATATGTACACTTCCTGTGACTTACCATCGCGCATGTCAGTCCCCCCCAACTTCTTTTTGTAGGACTGGAGCCCTGGGGACCAAAATGGGAGAAAGGGAATAGGGGAGAAGGAATTGTAGCCCCCCTCATCATTCATCTCATTAACTGCACAGGAGCCGTATTCCTCCTGACCTTCACTTTATTCCTCCATGTTACAATTGACCTCCCTCTTCCCTTGCCCCTCCCTTTCCTCCCGCTTCCCGCACCCTCCCCTGGTCCTGAGCTTCCCTCTTAAAGGGGCTCTGTCCCTTTTCACTCACAACAGGAATGTAAGTAATGCTAAAAGTAATGTGCTTTCCATAGATATTGGTCATGTTCAAAAGGAATGTGTGTTCCATGGATATTAGAGCTTTTGAAAGAGGAAGGTATCTTCAGATGTGTTATCGTTAAAAGAAGTGTGCCCTCTTGTGAAATTAGCATTAGCAGGACATTGTGCCAATGTTTGTAGTGGTTAAAGTGATATTGTTCCACATGGATGACAAACCAGCAGGTGTGGATCACACCACACTAGGCGAGGTGAAGAGGAAGGAACGAGAGAGGGGAGGGAGCGACCTAGCAGTTACTGAGTCCACAGTGGTTCAGAGACATATCCCTCAACACAGAACCATTTTTGTTAGCAATGTAAAGTAACTACAGACAATACCTAGAGCAGTTGGAATCAGTGTGTTTGAAAGGCTGGTAAAGTAACTGCAGACAATGTCTAGTGAAGTGCTCTGTCTCTTGTGCCTGCCACATGGCTTTTAATGCATGATGTTTCTAAAGCAGCAGTGGACTGGATAGTGCACCGAATCCCCATGCCTTGGACATGACGGGTGTAGGACCAAGACTAGAAATGTACACACACATTTGACCTCATTAATGGTTTCCAATTTGCGAGCAGTGGTGTGGGCCTCACTGGATTACTCCGGGAGTGGAAGAATACAAAAGAAATGCCTGAAGCAGATTTCAATGGTGAGAGCAATATAAATCATCACCAGTGAATACATACATGTATCACTTCTCTGCATGTAATCCGACTCCATGACCTTAATGTGTGGTATGATATGATAGTTTATATATATATAGCGCTTATACACAATGTGTTCCAAAGCGCTTCAAGGCAAGGGAGGGAACAAGGGAAACTACAATGACATTCTTACAGGCCATGAGTAGTAAGGATGTGAGATTAACAATCGTGCTCAGCCTGACGACATTTCAGATATTGCAAGAGCTAAAACATAGATAAAGAAGGGAGCGGGACGGGAGAGTGGGAAGGAAATGGAAACAGACAGGTGACTACCGTTCTAGGCCTGATGACGTTTCTGGTAGAGCCGGAGAAAAACAAGAGGTGAGGGAGAGGGGTGCAGAAAGGTAGGGGAGGAACAAAACAAACGACTATCATACTAGGCCTGACGACATTTCAGATAGTGCTGGAGGGGTTGGGGGGGGTGGGGAGGAATTAGCTATTAACGCCAACATTCAGGAAAATGTGACACCGGGGAATTCTACATGTGTTGTACCTGCTGTATTGTAACTCCAGATTCACATGCAGCCAGTGTTCACATAGTGTGACAGTGATGTCTCGCTTAGGGATTGTGGAAACCGGGTGTTATCTTATGCTATTGGGATTTATATCACAGACTGCCGCATTTTGCATGGCCTCCAGGCACTCTGGTGGATGGATCTGACAGAAGGGAGTGGGTTAGGTTAGTGGGCAGGGAGGAAAAATGCAAGATGGCTTTGCTGCTGAATTGATGCTTGCAGTCGGAAGTGTGGATTTTGTAAATGATAGGCTGCACTACATTTGGTGAGTGGTGACTTGAAGGCCACTCTGATTGTTGAAGTGAAATGTTAAAAAAGAATGATGTCAGTAGCCCCAGACTACTACTGGCCTGCAGACCTACTGATATCAAGAGGTTGGGAAGCAAGGTTGGCATATTGGATGAAATAGCAGCCGTACCAACCACGTGTTTAGCCTTCCCCTATCAGGAAAATCTGTACATGTATGTTAGGCGCACCAACAACCCTCTCCCAGCCCCCGCACCCTTACCCAATAACAAAATAAGGGATCCTGTTAAAAATCCAACAGGGATGCCACCTTATCCCATCTTAACCACCCTGCCCAGACTAAAGAGTGTGCTTAATCCTCACTAGTCACATAATCCTCTCTTTGGTGCTCAGGTCGACTCCTGTGAGCAATTGTGTAACGTCCCATGTCTATTGTTATGAGGAGCCATGTCTCCTTTCTGTTGCCATGCTTGAGTGGGCTGCGACCCACCTGTTTGGTATGTAGGCGGGGTTCAGCGGAGAGCTCAATTTGCGCCTGATTCAATAAAGAGCTACAAGCTGTGATCCTGGATCTGTGTCTAATTTACTTTCTTGCTGTAGTGCCATATTACCAGTGTTCCTGAATATTTAACAATGGCGACAAGGCTATTGCTACACCGAAGGATTGCTATGAACCCTGCACGACGCTGAACTCACGTCATCCATCCAAAGTTCAGACAGCCGGTACGCGCAGCTGTTACCCAGACTGCCCACGGCCCAGGAAAGCGCGCAGGCGAACGCTCCACATGCCACAGACGGTGAGCAATCCACATTCAGCGCCACAATGCGCTGCTGAGGTGGACAACCTGGACCGTGTATGGCAGTACAACCCACACGTGGGCAACACATGCCAACCAACAACACAGATTGCGTATCACCATGCGCACAGCACGCCAACTACCATAAGCCGGCATGAATGTTCCTGCGTTCTAATTGCATCACCACAGAGGAAATGTTCCGTCAAACAAAACCTCCAAGCGAATGTTCCCGTGTTCTAATTACACCGCCACGGAGGAAACGCTTCTGCCTACAAGTGCTCTAATTGCATAGCCACGGAGGAAATGGTCCGTTGAACAAAAACTACAAGATCGTTGACAAGCAACATTGAACAATTGCTGACATCACATCATTGCAGCCCTGCCAGCAATCTACGTGTCACCAAGGAAGACACTCCCAAGCTCATTACAAGGCTGTACTACCCACAGCAGCAGTGAACACTGAGGACACCATACAGCCAACACCCAAGGTGAGAACCTGCACACCTGATTTCTGCCATCATGTCAACCAATGAAGCAGACAGCAGCCTACAAAGCCCCCAATCTAACTCCACACCTCACCACCCTGTGCACAGAGATGAGAAGGGCGCCGAGTCCTTACAGCTGCAGGCTATGCCACAATTTGATATCTCTGACACCAGTAGCTTGGCACCCAGATGGGCCAGATGGCTTAAAGTACTGCAAATATATATTGACGCATCAGGGGTCCACCATGAGGAACGCCACCTAAGGGGTATTCTCATGCATTCGCTTGGCCCAGAGGTAAGAGACATTGTATTTGAGCTGCAGAAGACAACACAGACACATTTCAATGTGTAATTGACTCCCTAAATAATTATTTTGCACCACTGAGAAATGTAGATTACAAGGGACATATTTTCCATACCACAAACCAAGAAAAAGGGGAAAACTTGGACAATTTTGTAATGAGACTGAGAAAATGTGCAAGATATTGTGACTTTGATCGATACTCAACAGATGAAGCACTCAAACCACAGGCAATCGTCGGCTGTGACTCGCCTGAATTTTGAAAGAAACTACTCCAAAAAAGCAGAACACTAGAAGAGATCCTACAGCTAGCAAGAGCTGACTCTGCCCTATCTCTGCAAACAGAGTCGCTTGGCAACATTAAAATAACGCACTCTGCCTCAGCAGCAATGGTGTGCCCCATTTGCACGTCAGGAGACACGGGCGAACAAAATAAGTGTTATAGATGCAGTTTCAAATTCCCACATGTTGGTCCATACCCGGCCATAGGTCATCGGTGCGACAAATGGGGAAGTGAAAATCAATTCCAGTCCGTCTGCCGGAACATTAAATTCTTCCAACCAGCAGAAACTAGTAGAGATTCCAGGAGACAAGATAGCCGCCCCTAAAGGTGGGAAAGCACAAGATCCTACGCGCGACGATCGTCCACCACCAGCAGGCGCAGCTCTCACAGCGCAGCGCGGGAGTCATCACACCACGATGGACGACATGAAGAAAGGATAGACCACTCTAGTCGTTACAGGAGCAGACACGACTCTCAACATAGAAAATGCAACAGAAAATCAGATATCTGCAAGACTTTCCACGACAGCAACGAGATTCACACTCTTCCTCTTCCTGCGGAGACAGCAAGAGAGGATACGTTCACACCATCGGAAACGGCATTGCTGCAGAATATAGTCTGACATTATTGCTACAGATAAATGGTCAAAGTTGTGAATTCCTGATTGACACCGGAGTAATGGTAAATGTGATAAATGACGACACATGCAAGTCGCTCACCACAAAGAAGGATTTAAGCGAAGCAGACAGCCTAATCTACCCATCCTGGTCAAACAAACCCCTCAACTGCCGAGTCATGTTCACAGCCACATGCCAATACAAGGATATAAGCCAAAGGGTCAAGATTTATGTCATCGAAGGAGAAGTAGCAGCTGGAAGCATACTGAGTTTCAAGTCGGCCATTCAAATGGGCCTTATAGACATAATGTACCAGATTACGTCCGCATATACTACCAGTACCAAGGAAATGATACAGAAAATGTTTCTGGCGCTGTTGAAGAGTCTGGGGAAGTTAAAAGATAAACCAATCAAGCTACATATAAACCCAACACATTCAACCGACGGCACAGCTCTACAGGGGCATTCCCCTCAACATCCAGAGACATGTAGAGGATGAAATCCAATCCCTGCTAAAACAAGACATAATTGAACATGCGTCAGGACTCACACCATCGGTGTTCCCCATTGTGCCCGTGCCTAAAAAAGACAAGGCCAGCATCCGCATTTGCGTTGACATGAGGGCTTCAAACATAGCAATAGAAAGAGAATGTCATCTCGCGCCCAGGATGACAGATGTGATGCATCTACTTCATGGGGCAAAAGTATTCTCTAAATTGGACCTAAACAAAGGCTATCACCAACTGGAATTGCACCCATCTTCCAGATACATCACCACATTCTCAAAACACCTGGGACTGTTTAGGTACAAAAGGCTGAGCAGTTGAAATCTTTCAAAATGGAATCCACCAAGTAATTAAGCACATCCCAAATTGCTTAAACTATAACAATGACATTTTAATCTTTGGCACCACCCAGGAGATACATGATGACACACTAAGAAGAGTGTGCATGGCCCTGGAGGACGCTCACCTCACCCTCAACCCAGACAAGTGTGAAATCAGCAAGTCAACTTTAAAGTTCTTTGGACACATATTTTCTAGCAACAGCCTACAACCGGGCCCTGAAAAGGTGCAAGCGTTGGTGGAGACTCCCACACCCACATCCGTGTACGCAGTAAGCTCATTACCGGGAATGGCAAGCTACTGCATGCGCTATATCCAAGACTTTGCGTCAGTAAGCACGCCTCTCCGATTACTCACCGGAAAATATCAAGAATTCCACTGGTCAACCAAATGCGAAGAAGCCTTGTAGGAGATCAAGAAGCGCATTGCATCAGGGTCCTGCTTGGCATACTACGATCCGGATCTCGACACAGAACTGACAGTGGATGCCACCCCAGTGGGGTTAGGAGTGATACAAGCACAGTCAAAACCAGCAGTGCCACCGGACTCCCCAAAGAGCATTGTAGCCTATGCAAGCCGCAGTCTTTCAGCAACTGAATGCACATATTCACAACCCGAGAAAGAAAGTCTAGTGGTCGTATGGGCATGTGAACACTACCACCTATTCCTATATGGACGCCCATTCGCAATCATCACCGACCACCATGCTCTCACCACAATCTATGGCAACCAACCACCAAGATGCTGTCACACATCGCCAGGAAGGGACTAAGATTGCAAGAGTACTCCTTCAAAATCATACATCACCCGGGTAAGGTCAACAACCCGACGGACTTCTTGTCCAGGTACCCGCTTCCAGCTCATGGCAAACATCAGTCTGACAAAGCGACCCAATATATACATTATTTGACAAGTAATGCACTCTCCAAATCCATCACAATGGTTCAAATAATGGAAGCCTTGAAAAAAGACCAATTACTTCAAAAGATACAAGAATGCCTAAAGTCGAATTAATGGCACATCAAGCTCAATCATCGACAACCTCTATCTCCGATTGAAGAGAGACATTTCCGCTCTTTCAAACTTATTAGAGACGCACTATCTATGTCACCAGAAGTTCTCGTGCAAAAAGAAAACAGAATTGTTATCCCAGCAAGTCTGCAAGAACAAGTGCTAAAACTAGCACTCTCGGGACATAGGGGAATAGTGTCAACAAAACAACAATTTAGAACCAAGGTTTGGTTCCCCCACGGAAAGGTGGAACAGCTACTAGGCAACTTACATCGCATGCCAGGCAGTCGCCACACGCACATTCCCAGAGCCTCTCAAAACGTCATTGATGCCTCTGCAAGTGTGGGATGAGGTGGCCATCAACATGTTCGGCCCCCTGGCAAATGGCAAGTCCATTCTAGTGATTGTCGATGAAATGTCTCGATTCCCAGAGGTACATCTCATCCACTCCACAAGCGCACAAGCAGTAATACTGGCTCTTGACAAAACTTTTGCAGATTACGGGATTCCGTCCATAGTAAAATCGGACAATGGCCCACCATTCAGCGGACATGACTTTGTCATGATCGCAGAACATCTTGGCTTTGAAAACCAAAAGATCACTCCACTGAGGCCACAAGCCAACAGGATGGTGGAGAAATTCATGAGCAATTTAAAATGTGCCCTCCATATCTGCTCCATCACCAACGGATTGTTTATGCAGGCAATATGCACACTGCTACGAGACTACAGAAAAAGCTCGACCAGGGAATGTCCGTCCACACTAATGTTTGGACGGGTAGTAAGAACCACATTGCCGCACAACGCCCATGCTGATATTCCTAACAATTATGTTGACATCGCAAGAGAGAAAGACAAGGAGAGCAAAACAAAGATGAAAGAATATGCAGATCTAAGGAGACATGCCAAATGAAGCTGGACCCAAATAGGAGACCAAGTCCTGGTGCAACAAAATCAGATGCCAAAGACACTCCAGCATTCAAGCTGGAACCCATAACAGTGACTCACATACACGGGTCAATGATAATCGCAGCAAGCCCATGAGGCACCATCACACTGAACTCCTCGTTCTTCTGGATGTTTGAAGGTGAAAGAAGCAAGACAAACCCTGACGTGACCAGGGCCGAAAACTCAATAGACTTAGGCTCTGAATACAAAGAAGAGGACAGCGACGCTGATGACAGTGATTGCATGATAAGCGAGACACCACCTGCAGAGGAAATTAACTAAAGCCCCCAGTTCACATGTCAAGGAAGGGGGAGATGTAACGTCCATGTTTATTGTTATGAGGAGCCACGTCTCCTTTCTGTTGCCATGCTTGAGTGAGCTGCGACCGACGTGTTTGGTATGTAGGCAGGGCTCAGCGGAGAGCTCAGTTCGTGCCTGATTCAATAAAGAGCATCAAGCTGTGATGCTGGCTCCGTGTCTCATTTGCTTTCTTGCTGTAGTGCCATATTACCAGTGTACCTGAGTATTTAACAAATTGGATCACCAATCCTAACACGTTTCATATAGTATTGGTGTAACATCACCATTGTACGAGAGAATTAAAGATTGCTTACCCTGCCCATTAGAAAAAAGCCTAGGGCGTTATGAAGCCTGCCATGCATTCACAAAACAGCAATGCCAACAGCACCAGGGTCCACTGCCGAACCAAGTGACTCGGCTGTGATTATATTTCAAGGCTTAAATCTGAACAAATATCCATTTGCCCACTGAAGAATGTGTGCAGGATGGACACAATCTAGATATTTTAACACCAACTGCACTACAAAATCTTCAGTTTAAATGCAGGAAAGGGGAACGTTCAGCTGCAGCCTGCTTGTCAAGCTGGCCCAGATGATGCTGCGACTGCTATTAGAATACTAATGGGGAACACAGGAAGAGAGGGCGCGTGGTCCCATGTGGCCCCTGTTCCCCATTTCTACTGTCTATATGCCGCAATGCACGTTTTGTTCGATGACTCTAAGGATACACCATATGTAAAAAAACGCTATTTAGGAATCTTGGGCAACACTTAAATTGGCCAATAAAACATGCTTATTAAATCAATTAGAGGCAAGTCTGGTGAAACACGAATGTGCCCATTGTTCCAATAAACCCTTCACAGGTTTCGACAAATGACGCATCACTTACCCTTTGTTTTAACACTGGCGAGAATCAAAGTCTGCATAATTGGGGTCATGTTATTGGGTCGCAACTGTTTTGGATCTGGTGGAAACGAAATGGGGATAAATGGGGATAAAAGTCCTGCACTATGCAGGCTCTTATCGATAGAATGGCAGTAATGTTTGCAGGAAACCAGTCCCTTCAAAAATAAAGCGTATGACGGTTGTACTTGCTTCATTTACAGAAATCTCAGTCTGTCCAGCAAACTTCACTCAGACTGTCCAACAGTGGAATTGATCAAAGACATAAATGCACCTGGCACGGCATAGCCTGCCAGCCCGTTTCTTCCCCCACATAATAAAATAGGCCCAGGCCTCCGGACAGTGCTGACACACAAGTGTCGCTGCTCAGCTCGAGCGATGAGACCCTCTTCCCAAGAGCAGCAGAGGAGGAAGAGACCCAATTTCCAAATTCGCACAATGACAGCACCCGCCCCGCACCCTGACCCTCAGACTCCTTCTCACTTCCCTGATTTAAATCCCTCAAACTGGGCCAGGGACGCCTGCTCACATGTTAACAATGTTCGCCTTCTCTCACAGACCGACCAACTTCTTCACACACGGGCTGCCAGGACAAAATGGAGGAATTCATGCTGTGCTGCCTGCGTCTGTCTACTGTGCATGCGTGCCACGTTTTGGATTTAGGCACGCAAGCAATTACCAGCGTTTTATTGAAGGATGGGGCAGGATGGCCAGGGGTTGCAAAGGATTGGCCAGGGGTTGCAAGCCAACCGCCAGAAGTCACAGCTGTGATCCCTAGCATCCCCTAAGTGACATCCATGGCTGCTAACCAATAGTGTCGCTAGTGGGTGGTAACATGAGGGAGGATCTCATGGGGAGGGACTACTCTCCTGGAGTTAAGGATGCAATTGGGAGGCCAACCCTTGTGTATCACACCATGTAGCCTGATGATAACGCCCAAAACCTATCAACATAAGATCACCTACGAAATAATGTGTTTCTGTGAAATATCAAACCCATCTGATGACAAAAGTACTGAGAAGAAGAAATGCTCAAAATGCTACATTTGAGCAGAACGAAAGCTAGAACAGCTGCTATCATTTGGAAGGACGTTATGCCGGAGCTATCCCTGCTATTTCAACTGAACAGCAAAGGCGGACTGGGTTCTTCGTCATCCGCGGACCTGTCCAGCAATGGCGTGTGTTGTTCTGGCAGGCTGGAAGCTGTGATACAACCAAAGGGAGAACGAGGCGACTGAGGAGACTGCTTCAAAGCCTGGAAAGCTGGCGCATGGCTTTGGGAGTCTGCAGCAAGGCTCATCTCCATGGCTGATAAGAGGACTAGTGGGACGCATGTGAAGCGTCTTGCAGGTTAATTAGGAACCAGTGTGATAAACATGCAGAGACTGTGAGGGGTTGGTCCAACAACAGCAGTGAGATCACCAACCATATCCTACAGTAGAGCCGCAAGGTGGCTATCAGAAGAGAGCAAGAGACCATGGAGGAGGCTTAAACTGTCACAGCGGGAACGAGGGGTCTGACAGCTATGCTGAGGTGGGCCATGATAACTCAAGGTGGAAAGATGTAAGATGCAAAGGACTACTGAAGAAAGAAGTTAATCTAAGAAGTGTAGACCCACGACCCCAGGTGAAACTGGTGAAGAGTTCCCTGGGAAAAGGTAACAGGAATACTCACAAGTCTGGGAGGGGGTGGGGAAGTTACAATAATGTACGCCATAGAGAAATAAAGAAAATCGTAAACCATTTTGTGATACATTTCCCAGGCCAGTTCCACAAAAGTGTGGTGCTGGAGAGTCAAGAAGGACTCCAGGAACAGCTTCATCATCCCAGTGGGGACAGATCAAGAATTGTACAAAACCTATGGGTTGTGAAAACCTCCCTAAGAGAGTTACAAACCCTATTAAGAACTATGAAAGACATTAGGGAACCAGCTAGGAGGATCCAGTCATTCTCCTATCCCCACGAGAACTGTATGCAACTGTTTATTTCTTTTGGGTCACAGAGAACCCTGAACCTTTGTGGCCAATTTTGCTTTGATCAACCTGAGAGGCATTTGGACTCTTGAAATACATGAGTTGGGAGTCATTCTCCTGGATTACGAACAGTAGTTGAGCTTTATGGTGTTCTGTTGTAGTGACAGGGATAGAGTAGGAGCCTTTTTGACCAGGACGGTGCCTTTTTGTTTTGACTCACACAGACTTCCTGACAAGCCCCAGAGTTGCTTTAGGTTAGGTAGGGAAACCCTCTTAGAGTTAGGTGTAGATAGGTTTGGTTTGCATTTAATAAAAGTGTATAGCAACCACTATAGCGCTGCTTGGTCAGTCTTTTGATTCCTTGTCGCAACAGGAGACTTTGGGTATCTTTAATAGAATAGGCATATAGGTGGTCTTACAAAGCCCCTTATGGTGATCCATGCAGGCACAAGGGTGGCTGTGACACACTGTATTCAAAGACGAGGCACAACACCCATTCTGGTTTGCAGGGGGTTAGCGCAGGTCTGTGTGCTTGAGATATTGGGCCATAGTGAGTGTCATAAATTGGCTCCAATAGAAAATAAGTTTGTGAAGTCGCTCCCTAGACTTCCGAGGAGTTACTCGAATGGCCCGCAACATTTAGGGTGTGGGCTAGTGCCAATCTCTAGAGTGGTATCTTTAAAGTCTGTTATGTGCTAGGTTAGGCTTTCGGCGACCCTGAAATTATAAAAGTACAGAGAGGCCCCAATTCACATATTGGGTCAACCCGGAGGACACTTGCTTGCTTGGATACATCATATTAAACAGCAGTTCAGTGCCATCAATTTGAGCCACTGAAAACCCTGAAATTATTACCACACATAGCAAGTGCACAGTGAAACATGTAGCTCAGAGAGGTATAGGTGAAAACTGATGTTTACAGTTAAAAACAGGGGTGCATTACCTGGCTGTGAAAAGTGAGTTTAAATATGAAAAATAACTTCATTGTTCCGGTTTATGCATGAGCATTTTATATGAAATTTAAGACAGAGACTTTGAAGGTTGCTAAATTTCCTAGCAACTGGAAGGCTACACACCGTGATATCTGTCCATTGTGGGGGTAACAATGTGGAATACATCATCCATGTTCTGATCCTTTGTGAGTCATTTAAGGATTTGAGGTCACAGTATTTCTACAGCTGTTCAAGAAGGCAGGGATTTTTATAGTAGCAGAAGCACTATTGTCATGCCAGGTAACTACCAATCAGAGCAATGTCTTCTTTGTGGCAAAGTGACCTCCTTCCTCACTGACCACTCCTCACAAGTCATCCTGGGCACCTTCTCTTCTCCTACTTCTTTGTCCACCCGTGGTGTCCCCCAGGGCTTTATCATCTTGCCTTGGCTCTTTAACATCTACCTTACTCGGCTGGCACTCCTCATTTCCTCCTTCTCCCACAACTTCCAGTGTTATGCTGACAACACACAACTTTTTTGTCAAACTTCCAATGATCTCTGCCTCAATGCCAGCAAAACGTAGATCCTTCCCTTTGGGACCACTGCTCCTGCCGCATTCCCTTCACTCTGGCCTTCCTCCATGAGCTCTCCCCTGCTCCTTCTTCTGAAGCCAGAAATCTTGGAGTCATCTTCAACTCCTCTCTTCCCTTCCTCCCTCACACCAGGACATTGCCAAGAAGTCCCACTTTCAGCTCTTCATTCTTGAAGGAATTCTACCTTTTCTCACCTTCTGCCAAAAGCTCAATGTGACCCGAGCCGTGGTTCTCTCTAGGCTTGACTATTGCAATAGCCTCCTCCTGAATCTACCTTCTTCCACTCTGAGACCCCTCTAGCTCATCCAGAATAGGGCAGTGAGACTTATCCTTGGCCTCAAGCCCCACAATCGCATCTCTCCTGCCCATAAAAGTCTTCACTGGCTCCCGGTTGCTTCACAGATTAAATTCAAATCCCTCTGTATCATACACAAGGCTGTCTGTGGCCGGTGACCACACTAGCTGCAACTCTCTCTTACTAAATATTCCCCCTCCAGAGCTCTGCATTCTCTGGCACAAACTCTTTGTGAGTAAACGGTTTCACCAAACGGAGGGCAGGAGGTCGCTCGCTTTACTCAGCTGGCTCCCTTCTTTGTAAGAGCCTTCCCCTCCCTCTTTGTTTTGAGCAGGACTTTCTTAAATTCAATTAATTCCAGAAGCTCCTCAAGACTTTCCTCTTTACCTCCTCCTCCCCCTCCTCTTCTCTCCTCTGATAATCTCACAGTTGCTTTGATTGGTGTCCAGGACGCTTATGCATCCTCAGAGCCCTGACCTCCCACTCCAAATTTTCCCCAGCTTCTATCTTTCCTCAGCACTTGCCTAAGCACACTCTCCATCCTGGAGGCTTGCACTTAACATACCTTGCACTTCATCTGTTGCTCACCCATGAGCACCCCAGCACCTACCCCACTGCCCCCTCCCTTCTGCACATGCACATTCGTAATACTCACAATGCATAGTAGGTTTGTCCACCCCTCCCACCCCCACTGCATTTTATATTTTATTATGTATTTTAATGTATCTTATCCCCATGGCCCCTACATGTTTCCCTGTGGGTGCTTTGAAACATAATGTGCTTGCTGTATAAGCACCTAACAAGCATACAATAAATAAATACATAAATAAAGTATATCTATCGGGCATGGACAGGCAGGAACTGATTGGACTTTTTCCTGACAATTGATAGTCTTTTCTCTTTTTTTATATGATGCTCTTTTTATTTTTGTATTATATTCATATGTGTATCTATATTGTGACAAATGATTTTTATGGTGTCTAGTGATTTTATTGACTTGTGCATTATTTGCTGTGTGCTAAGGACTATTGTGTTGAATAAAGCCTTTATGAACTGAATATTAATCATAATAGTGGTGGCACTCAAAATATTGCCTCGATTGCACGTACCGAGGAGCAGAAGGAAACCTGCTCAGATGAAGCATCACCACCATCAACACATGGACAATGGATCTGAAGGTGCTGCCCTGTGATAGTGGATTTAGGCTTCTCTTTATCAGGCGTCCTGCACAGAGACAAACCCTCATTAACTAGCTGTGTCTCTTATTTAAACATAAATAACAATATGTACACACCTCTGCAGTTTGTGGAAACGCGGAACTGTATCTTTATTAATACAGGAAGTTGTCTTAAATGTAGTTATGCCTCTGTGGAATTGCATCCAATCAACTTGAAGCCACCAGTAATACAGCCCAGTGTTGACATTTACTCACCACTACGTTTAGGCCTGTTCTGTAGATTTCCATCCTGATCCAAAGCCAGCAAAGCTCAAAGTGATGGCTGTTAAGGAGAATTCTTATTTCTATGCTAATTCCCTTCAAACTTAAAGACCCCCAGCTATTTTGCTGGATTTAGGACTTTTTAATTTTAACCCTGGAGTGAGTGAGACCTTTTTCTCACTATCTTATGTGTTTTGACCTGATTTGGAGTCTGACAAACTCCACAGGTAGAACCTTCAGTGCTGTATCACTGAGGACTCCTTTTAGAATTCTCACAACGTTTAAATACCTTCTCTTGTGTGAACTTCCATTCCCAAGAAGAGTAAAGTGAAATTGACTTTACTTACGTTTTCTCTTTGTAGGTCCAGCACACACCATCTTATGTGGAGTGCTGGGGGGTTACGTAGTAGCCCCTTATCCTACATTGTCATGCAACATTTTTATGTTACCCTCACTACTTGGCTGGTAGCAGTGGTTTAATTGTTCCTACCATTGTGCTTTTCTACCACAGGCTAGACCCTCAGCTGCAGTACAGCACCCAACGGTGACCTTTTTGTCAAAATGGCCCCTGTCTTCTTTTTTTGCCATTTTCTGTTTGTGAGGTCTTTCTTGCATTTTACTGTGTGTGTTGAGATAGATTCGAGCCTTTTGTTTGTCTTGCCTTTGGCGGGCTTCAGCCCCGAAGCCCGCCTCTGGCTCCAGTGTGTCTGGAAGGGCAGAATGTGAGGGAGGTTCTGGATCTCCCCTGTCCTTTGTCTCTAGGAATGCCTGAATGCAACCAGTCTTGATTGACTGGCTAGCTGTCATTTCAGGACAGCCACCCTGCTGTGTGAGTGACAGCCTAGTCTATGCATCAATGGGAGAAACCTGCTTAAAAGGCAATGTTTTTGGGACTAGAGGCAGAGTCAACCACTGTGAGAAACACCTGACGAAGAAAGAACGAAGCTTGCTGCATACTCCTGGACCTTTGAATTGCCTGGGGAAGCCCTGCTGGTGTGCTAAACACCTTTTTCACCTCAACAGAGAAGCTCCTCCGGAATGAGTTCTCACCTTGAGTTCGTGGGACAAACCAACCCGAGAAAAACTCCACTGGACCATCACCCCCGACTTGCTGTGCCTCTCTGTTGCTTCGGAAGCCCAATACCAGGGGTCAAATATCCATAGTCGACTGAAACATCTGAAACGGTAACAAATCTGGCTAGAAGCGTGAGGAGTCTCCTAAGGACCCTCCAGAAGCAGGACGACCAGATCCTGAGGCCCCTTACCACAGTGCAGGACCCAAGGAGTGAAGGAAGTCCAACCAGTATCCGAGATCCGCAATGGTGCTGTTTACTAAGCGCTGAAAACGCAAAGTGCTGCTGATCCAAATAAGTGCCTGTAGCTGCAACAACCTCTCAAGTATCGCGGTAGGAGCCCTCCAGATGTCCTCCCTCTTGTCCCTATGACTGAGGCTCAGGAACACAGGGTCTGCACTGCTGTAGCAAGACAGAATACAGCTGGACCACTCTTCTTCAAACCAGAGGTACTGTTTAGGCTTGTGGTACTTACCTCATTGTCTTTTAGCTGTGCTTTTCTCAGGTGGGAATTGTAGTGGTTTACCTTTTTAGAGTTTATTCCAACTCTCTTTGCTCAGGTTTAATAGCTAGTGACCCTACAAGTTATTTTCTAAAACTCTCTAACTTTGTGCAAGACTTTGATTTAAGAAGTGTGTCAGATCCATAGACTGTGTTCCAATTGACTTTGGCTGTCCTTGCTCCCTGCAGACTCTTCTAGTCCACTGACGTTGATACTGGTTGTCCCTCATAGGTGGTAGCTTAGTGCAAACTGTTACTTCTGGTAAAAACCTATCTAGATTTCATTGGAAGAGTTAGTTGTCCTTATATGTAATGAGAACCTGTTTAACATTTTTCCTTCCCTAACCTTTTCTTTCTGCAACCTCAGAATCTGCAAAGTATAAATAGTGTGATATATAAATGCCATTACTGTCCTTGTAATTGAAGTCAGTTTTGGAAGTGTGTAAGAAGCATATCCAAAGATTATTCACTAACTTGTTTTGATTCTGGAAAGTGTTTTTAAAGCATATTTACATTGTTACATGAATTGCCTTTGTCAAGAATGCTTATTTAAAAATGTGTGTTAAATAAATAATTAACCTTGAGTGTAAGTGTTACTTGGCTACTTGTATTTATGGATTTCATTTGTACAGCTCCACAGCTCACATTTACTCCTCTAGAGATAGGCCTGGCTGCTCATTCACACTACCGACCTATATAGCACAGACCTATACCAAAAGGTGGGTCACCTAATAGCAATAGCAAGCAGATAAGTGTTGTGTCGTCTCACACAGTGTGACTACATCAATTCTTACCTAACGATGGCAGCAAGAAAGCCTTCAGCAGGGAATCTCCTGGTAGGCAGAACCAGTTGATCAGAATACTAGTTTCCACATTGCAACCCAAATGCTTTATAAACCCATACCTCCTTTCTTGGACCTCTCCATGTTCATGGCAGATAATGTGCAAAGAGTCACCTACCTTCTGCATGATCTGTAACCATTTTCATGGTCTTCACCACTCAATTGAACATTAAACATAAACACTCTCCACCTCACCTTCTTTTCTATGGACATTATTGATCCCAACACATGCCCACTGTGTCCCACCATCCTTCTGAGCTCTGGTACTAGATTGTTCGTATGCATTCTTTTCTTCAAAACACAGTTATACGCTTCACTCTTCTTTGGGCCATGACACCGCTTACAAGTGTTGGCACTTCCCCACAGGTAATGATGGCCATTAGCGGGATGGAAATAGCAGTGCTTAGCGGAGTCAAAGATGGAGTACTGCCTATGAGCAAATTTGAAAAGTGGAAAAGACACACACTGGGGGATGGGCAACACCCTTCAACCACCTTAAGTGCCAGAAGCTGCACGTGGATGGGCCATTTCTGACTCCACAGCGCCTGACTTAATCTCTACCTGCCAGATGCTCAGGGATGTGGGCATCCTATACATTTGTAATATTCAGACATTATTGGGTGTAATCTAGACTGTCCAGCAGAGCTCCATGGAGTTCCACAGTCTGAAAAACATAATGGATAGTTTGGAGCCTCGTGGACTCCGTGTGGTATTGGCAAAAAAATGGAACTTGAATCCTCTATTTTAACGAGCGGAGTGCGATTTTTCAAGGCGAAAGTCAAAATGCTAACCAATCTACTTCATCGGAAGATGGTGGCCTGTCTCGTTGGCCCTAAAGGGAAACTTTTTTCCATGGCAGTTTGACTTTTTCCATGCTGCATCACAGACTAACTCCAGAGTCCCCTCTGTCTGATGAATTTACTGGATCGCATTGGCATCTTGTCCTGTCAGAAGTGAAAGTATGAGCAATCGGTTTGCAGTCCAAGTTCTCTAGATGTATTAGGATTTCAGCAAACATTCGTAGTTCCCTGTAAACGATGGAGTTCAGTGTGCTCTCTTGGTTGTAATTTGGCTGTAAGGAGCTTTGCGTTAATGTTTTATACTCAGTGGTTTGGGTGAAGTTTGAATGAGGTTTAGTTTGACTTTAGAGTACATTAAAATCAATGGTTTAGACAGGGTCACGAGGGTCAAGACCCACCGTTATTGCCACAGGGTCCAACATGCAGTTCTGGTCAGAGCTCATCTGTGTTTAGAGCTCATTTTGACAGCGGATAATGGTGCATTATTGCTTGCTTTATGTGCAAATGACATGTACTTTTTGTGAATGGCAAATGTTGTGAGTGATGCATATAAACAAGCT
This sequence comes from Ambystoma mexicanum, assembly GCF_040938575.1. Lineage (NCBI taxonomy): Eukaryota > Metazoa > Chordata > Amphibia > Caudata > Ambystomatidae > Ambystoma > Ambystoma mexicanum. The sequence goes on from NC_090933.1 coordinate 608,778,335, forward strand.
GCACGCCTCTGTCCCCGTGCAAAATAATGACTACAGGCAGCTGACTGTAGCACACACTCACTTCTGAGGTGTGTCGCAATCTGAAAGCATAACCACTCATTAGGCAATACCCTAACTTGGTCCATGCCAGGTGTGATTTAATCCGCCATCATTGGCTTCTATGCTCGCATTATATTGAATTATAACACTTTTAGTTCAGTATCTAAAAGCTGTGTAGCAGAGCAAAGCGACATGGTGGACCGGGCACACGGTTTATCATGTAGATTCATGGCCTCTACATCATAACAAAGTTCAGTCATGGGGGTCATTCCGACCCTGGCGGCACCGGTAAGGATGACAGTGCCGTTAAACCCCTACCGCCCTATTACTGGTAAAAACCAGCTGCCCTTATAGGGACCTGCTAAGGGACCAGCGAGCAAATAACGGGCCCGTTATTTGCTCCTTCCCCATTCCCATTGAGCCCTATGAGCCCTATCAGGGCTCAATGGGAATGGGGATTGGTTTTTTGAATGGGGACTTACTGGGTCCTCCTAGGTTGGAATGACCCGGTAAATCCCCATTCAAGGAACCCGGACCAATTTTGGAGGCAGCCATGGTGCTAATAGCGCCATGGCTACGTCCAAATCTCGTAATGAGGCCCATAGTCTCTGCAATGACTATGCAGGGAGACGTGGATCTCTGCATATGCATGCAACCACATTGCTTAATTTGAAAACATTGTCTGTGCAGGTTCTATGCACGTGGCAGCAAGCCTGCAACTAGCCACGAGAAGTGAAGGTACATGTTCAGGCCATGAGCTGACTCTGTGCTAATGGAGACACATGTAAATATTACCCCGAAAGCCCACCACCACTGTCCTACTCCCCGGGAGATGCATTATCCTCATGACAAGCTCGCACCAGCTCATTCATATAAGTGATCCAACACTGGCAGGATTCCTGTGCAGGGTTAGCTGCTCTCATAGGAAGCGAAAGGCCTACAGCAAGCGCAGGAGATTCTGGCCTTGTTTCTTTGTTTTTTTTATTCATTTAAATGGATTATTCAAGTTGCTATTTGGAGCAACCATCTTAACGGATATGCCATCAGGGGGTGGAAGTCGGGAAAAAACGAGGTGGTCCTCTGGCTGCACCCAAACAGGAGAGAGTGGGTTGGCAGGGAAGGTGTGGGAGGCGCAGGGTAGGGCTGGCACTTTGGTTTGAAATCTTCATTGGATCTTGGTGCATTGGGGCTTGACGAGACCGTGCCTGGAGCGTCTTACCAGACAGCAATATTTATACAATGGATCCAGAAATAGAAATCTTTCATCCAAATGTGTATGCAAATTAAACAAGATGCTGTTTGATACACGCTTCTATCGAACATCTTTGATCCCTCGTTTACACTATTACACTAAAAGACTCGATTACAAACATACCTTTAATCATATTTTTATTGCAATTAAATTAGAAATGCATAACAGTGCCAGTAGGAAAAAAAAATGAATTGTTCCTATTTGCATAGTACAGGAAGTCAACCCAGCCCTGACAGGCAACTCTTTAATGTTCATTTAATATTACTGTATCATGTTCTCTTAATAAGTAATTTATTTTAGTCAATAATAGCAATTGAGCAAAACAGAAATTCAATACTTTGGGCAAACCCATCCCATATCTTCAACTCAATACGCTTTGTAGTTTCCAGTAATCATCTGGCTACAGAAACCTAATTGAAAAAACATGGACTGGAGGAAAACTAAGGTGAAAGCAAAGCCCAGGAGTGGAGTAGGGTGTCTATCATGACATGGAGTTAGCTGGAAACCCTGCTCCCTTGTGAGATGCTCCTCTGTTCTGTCACCCCTTTGAGCCTTGACTCCCTGGTGAGTCACTCTCTGTGTGTCCATCACCCATCTCGTTCTAGGCTTCCAGGTGAGTTGCTCTCCTCTGGTACTTGTCTGTTTCTCCTCTGATCCTTTGCTCCCCTGGTAGACCAAAAAAAGAAAAATGCAGAACACTTCCCTTTTCTGTGTGCTGCTGCTGCGGCTGGTTCTGCCTAAAGTGCAATTAATTTGAAAGCTTCTAACAACACCTACAAGCTTTGTGTCCCTCCTCATATGCCATTCCTCCCTATATGCACTCTCATGCAATAGTTTCGGTTTATATGCAGCACTAAACCTAATGCCCAAACTAAAAAAAGGCAGGACCGCATCTGTTCAGGCAGATAGTTTGTTACAAAAAAAGCACAGTTTGAGAACGACATAACACAGGACAACTAATCAATATGATGTGAAATCAAGTGGATTTAATAGTCTAACTTTACAAACCAGATTTGATATGGTCCAACAGGGTAAGACGTCAGTACAGCTAAAACACTAGCGGAACTGAGACGAATCCACAAATCACATTCATTCTGATTTTGTACTATCACCATGCATCACGTCTTCATTTCACAGCAGCGGCCATTTTAATATCACGGTAACGTGCATAACGCTGTTCTGACACTAATTGACTGTCATTGAGAATGATTATGCTCATTGCTCGTTTACCTCAGTTATATTGTGTGTGACTGTAAATCGATGGCATGAAATGGCGGAGCTGCACATTATGAATCGAGGTATGAACTAAGTGGCACCTGCATTTATCTCTGGTTTAAGTATCCCAGAAATAGATTGATATGAACAAGGTTTTAAATGAGAGTTGGATGAACATTCTGTTGCAGAATTATTAATCTTGAACACAAAAATAAGAATCGCCAAATATTTTACAGCTGAATAGCAAGCAATATATTCTTGGTGTTGGAAACTTGTAGAAGGGATTTCATTTTAAAAAAGATACTGCAATTTTACATTTTCTGTTAAAATAAATAATAGGAATGATTAACACATACATAGAAAAGTCATTTTTACTAGCCCTTTGGTTCTTGTACACTGCCATGCTAACATACCGTACTTTGTAGGATCCCGGTTAAACCTGTTGTATTTATACAGTGTCATTGGTCGAGAAAAAGGTAGTAATGTGTAAAGTTAAACCAAATATAATTTAGTACAGTTTCTCCTGACAAAAAAAACAGACCGTCACACTCGCTAAAGTTAGTCACCAATTTCATAACACTCTTCTCATACCCGTTATTGAAAACCACAGTGCGTTTGTAAACACCTTATTGCGAGACATCCAATACATTATTTGTGAACAAAAGTACATTTTTGAAAACAGTTATCAGACATCAAAATGTATATGTTCCTGGGAAAACATGATATGGAACTTCACCTGATAAATCTCAAACACTGTTTTTTGTTCTAGAATACGACCATTGTTATATGGTCTGGTACACTGGTTCCCGGGCAATATAGTATATTAGTCTTTATGAACACAAAACGTAAGCTGGTACACTGGTTCCCGGGCAATACAGTATATTAGTCTTTATGAACACAAAACGTAAGCTGGTACACTGGTTCTCGGGCAATATAGTATATTAGTCTTTATGAACACAAATCATAAACTGATATCCAAGTAATTGCGACTGTTTTAGTGCTCCCTGATGATCTTGGACTCTGTTGTTGTTCCGGCACATCAAAAGTGCATTCACAGTAAGATTTGTGAACACTGGTTCAAAGTTTATATGTGTGCCGTTTCTGTTTTGATTAGTAATAGCTATTGTGATGAATCTGATGGAGTCATCACTGTTTTCCTAAGGGTGGCCTTCTCCCATGTGGCCGGAGGATGGCAGTAGTTGCCTGATCCTGACCCTGGGGGTGGCTTTATGAGGGAGGATCACATGGGAGGAGACAACCTCTGAGAGGGAGTGGTGGTATCCACGGATGAGACATGGTAGTCCCCTTTCCCCTTGCAGGTTGAATCTCCCATACAAAACACCCTAGTGACCTATTGTGATTCTTTCCCTATTCCCTCAAAGGAGAGTGCTGGATTTCTCTCAATCCAATCTGCAGATCAACTCTCAAACACTGCCTTGCCCTCGGAACATGTGAAAACAATTCCTCCAATGTTTCTGTGCAAGTTAGTTAAAAGGAACTACTATTCCAAGAAACACCTTAACACTGCAACAAAGAAGAGGAATGTAGAAATACAGAGCAGAACAAGCCCAGAGCACAGGCAACACCCTCGTTGTTGGGAGAATGCATCTGTGCCCGTGACATTTAAAACAGGATTTCCAGATGAAAAGGTGGGCTGCTGCCCTTCGTGCTACCGAAAAGCTAGGAGAAAGACGTTGGAGCCAACCGGCTCAGATATTGACCCAGAGGAAGGCTGCGTGAAAAAGACTCTATGCGGGAACGCAAGAAGCAAGTGCATGGCTCCTGGGCATTAGTGAAAAGACCAGCATGATACTTACCGGAGACCCGTGAGGAGAAGAGAAGCCCAGCTGTAACCACGTGAAACACAGAACCTGAAAGCCGAGCAGCGCAAGGAAGTGAGCATCCGGCAACTGTCATCAGCGGGCTGCGAGCAGACTGGGAAATGACATGAAGAGCCGGTGAGTCCACGTTGGGACAAAAGGGAACACCGGGGTGTATTGGTGAGCATGTCGCATGTTAAAAGTTAAACAACCCAAAATGGATAAAGAAAGGAAACCGTTTGTTAACACTGAAAGTCGGAAAGTACAAGTACATTTGCCACAGAAGGAATCTTTGAAGCTTACCCCTTTGGTACAGAGAATATGAAACAGTAACAAGCTAATATTTTCCAGACAATGGCCCTCATTACAAGTCAGGCGGTGGACCATGGTGCTATTAGCACCATGGTCCATGCCGGATTCCGCCATGTTGGATGGCGGAATTACCGCCCCATTCCAAGGTGAGTGGGGCGGTAATTCCCCATTCACCATTTGCCCTTCCCCATTCCCATTTTTGGCCCATAGGGCATAATGGGGATGGGGAAGGCGCTAATTACAGGACTGTAAATTACGGTGCCGTAATTAGAACCAAGGTCGCTTAGCGCCTTGGACTTTAACGCCTGCAAAAAGCAGGCATTAAAGTGTGAATCAGGCTTTAAGGGTTAACGGCGCCGACGGCGCCGTTAAACCCTTAACACCTGACTTGTAATGAGGGCCAATGTGAATTAGTCAAAAGGGCTAATGTGGAAAATTATCAAAAGTGGAGTTGCAGAGACTGGCAATTACAAGTGTGTGAATACAAGAAGCCCTGGAAGAAGAGTACACCAGGCAATCACAAATGTGTGAATATAGGAGAGCAGAAAAACCCTGGCAGAAGAGTACATCAGGTATCCTGACAACCCAAAGCCCAAAAATAATTCTACAGGACTTTGGCACTGATCAAGAAAAAAGACAAGAACTGTTATTTTCAAGAAACCGTGAAGAAGAATGCAGGGAAAGGGAGACACACTCTGGATTAAGAAGCAATATCCTTGAGAGACTTTTTGTTAGAGTTATTTATTCCTTTTCCCGTTTCAACACTGAAGGCCAAAGACATTGGCCCTCATTACAAGTGTGCCGGTCCGGAATCCGGTGTTACTGTGATAGCAGTGACACCGGTTCTGTGACCTCATGGATGCAGAAACAAGGAAGAATTATGGGGTGGTGGCTGCAAGCCTCAGCACAGCAACACCCACAGAGACGGATGCACCGGGAGAAATGCCAGTGCTACATCCGTATCCGCCACGGCCATGCTGGTATCAGTGGAGGCAGAAACATTGGCACCGGAAATATTGTGATCGCAAAAACCGGAAAGAGCGCGGCGACCATTACATTAATCACAATATACTGCAATCCTCTGGAACCACAAGGATAACAGCTCCTGTGACTGTCTAAAATCCTTCAGGAAGATGACATCAAGGATCCCAGCCATCTGGCAGCGGAAACCCCGGTCCATTGAGACTGAACTTACCATGCTCGTTGAGCACATAGTGGAGAATGCTGCAGTTCCATTCAGCGCAGACCAGAGGTGCTCCACGCATATGAGAAGAAATGTGATATGGGCTGAGGCTGCCCAGAAATCCTCAGCTGTGGGGGTGACTGTGCGGACAGTAAAAGACTGCCATAGGAGGTGGGACGACCTGCAGCTGCGGGTCAGGAACCTGCTGTCAGCCCACAGACAGCAAAGCTGTGCCACAGGAGGGGGACCACATTCCCCACTGCAGCTTCAACCATGGGAGGAGAGGTGCAGCAGCGTGCTGCGCCTTGAAGGAATTGAGGGGTAAGCGAAGCCGAGGCCAGAGCAGACACACCTGACGAGGCTGGTAAGTACATATAGTGCAAAGACATGAATGTGAATGAGGGTATACCTCCCCCACCCCCAGCAAGGCACACAGAGCCACATAGCACAGTCCCCATCTACCCTACCACACCCAACACCCCCATTGCCCCCCCAGCAAGGCACACAGAGCCACATAGAACAGTCCCCATCAACCCTACCACACGCAGCACCCCCATAACCCTCCCAGCAAGGCACACAGAGCCACATAGCACCATCCCCATCAACCCTACCACACCCAGCACCCCATGACCCCCCCCCCCACCAAGGCACACAGAGCCACGTGGCACAGTCCCCATCAACCCTACCACACCCAGCACCCCCACGACACCCCCCCAGCAAGGCATACAGAGCCACATAGCACAGTCCCCATCAACCCTACCACACCCAGCACCCCCATGGGACACCACCACCCGGACAGCCAGACGGCGTGCAACCGAGTGCATCCCCTGAATCATACACCTCAGCGCAGCACCCATCAATGCATGTACTTGCAACTAAATGAAGCATGAGGAGTGTGTTGCATGTGACTGGCCCATACACATCCTGTGACACCACTAACGGCATGCCTTACAATCCCCCACAGGAACATCATCCGACAGTGACAGGGGTGTACAGTCAACACCAAGGGGGACTGCACGTGGCTGTCGTCCGAGACCACAACACCAATCCACAGCTTGCACCTCTGGCACCCATGCAGCGACTAAAGCACCGGTGCACCATCCTACAGAGACCACCATCCCTGCAGCACCTGCGGACTAGCATTCACCACTGGTGAATACCCCTGTTGCCACTACAAGTGCAATCACAAGTGCTGCTGCACCACCAAGCCATGAGGAGTCTGATGGCGTGGAAAGTGTGCATGAGCATCAGACCGCTGAGGCACCAGGGTCTGGGAATGAGGGTGCACCTCCACACCTGACCAGCTGGGCACATTCCGCCCAACAGGACTGCACAGTCCAATGCGCTCTCCTACACCATCCCTACAGGAACTCACCAATTGGCTGCAGCGCATTGAAGAGCGCCAGGACACGTTCACGTGACTTGTGGAGCAACAGCTTCAAGAGCGAAGGCTCCAATGTGAGAAGGCGCGCTTGCAGCGTGAGAGCAATGCCACCTCGCCACCTCTGTGCGCCGCCTATCACGTGCAATAGGGCGTTTTGCCACCATCAACATGGTGTTGTCAAGAAGGGTCAGAGAGGGGAACAACATCCAATCGAACATTGCAGAGACAATGTTGCTGGCCTTGCAGGCCATCATAGGCCATCTGCCCCACCAAACCCTGCTTTGCCCTCCACCAGCAGCAATCCTCTGAGCTCTGTGGCCAGCAACCCCAGGAGGAGGTCATCGTGGCTGGCTGGAGCAACTGGGAGGGACAATCATGGGCCCAAGCGTGGGAAAAAATAGGGCATACGTCGTGACACAGAAGTCACACATGTTGTGATGTGGTCCGGGTCGATGGGTGGGTATGCTGCGGAGGTGGGGGTGGTCCATTATGGGGTTTGTTAGTTGGGGCCTGGTTGGTGGGTGGGTACGTTGCGGAGGTGGGGGTGGTCTATAGTGGGGTTTGCTAGTTGGGGCCTGGTCGATGGGTGGGTATGTTGCAGAGATGGGTGGGCACGTGTGGGCATTATTTGTATTTGCACCTGTTCCATTTGTTACTTTCTCAATAGACTGGTGTGCAAATACAAATTACGAGTGGACAATCTCATTTCGTGTGTGTTGTAATCATTTACTCAAAGTGTCACAAATTGAAGTGCAGAATGTGCATTTGAAGTTGATCAGAAAACATTCTCTATGAGTGCTCCCTGTGCTTGTAGTCCATCAATGACACCCCGGCCTGGTTGTACACCCATCCGCTCATCATCGTCATCATCATCTTCATCCTCATCTGCTGGCTCAATGCCCAGGGGCAGTGGAATGTTCCTGCGTATGCACATATTGTGCAGCATGGCACATGCCAGCACTATTTTTCCTACCTTCACTGGGCTGTACTGCAATGCGCCACCTGATCGGCTGAGGCAGCGGAACATGACCTTCAGCAGTCCAAAGGTCCGCTCTAACACGCCACGTGTCCGTATGTGTGCCCGGTTGTAGACCTTCTCATGCCTGTTCCGTGGCCATCGTATGGGCCTCATTAGCCATGGCGTGAGTCCATATCCAGCATCACATGCATGGAAGTGATAGTAAGGAGACATGTTACTTTTTGTGTCTGTATCAGATAGCATGTTTAGAGTCTCTGGATGAAATCAGCACAGTGATCACTACAGCTCACAGATGTCCTATTTGGTATTCCTATGTTGGACATATATATTGTGCACACTTGGTTCACACATCCTCACAGAGTCAGTAATGTCTGATGCTTCCAATCATTGAGTGATGGTAGGCAAGTACATGTCTCAATCATTGCAATGTACATGTGTTCAGATGTGGTAGGTGGCTCTTGTATTGTAAGGTGGTGGGCAGATCTGCATCAGACAGACGCAGACCACACCAATGATGTGGCTTCTGCACACAGCACGAGGTGCACCCATCATACACATGTGTGTAGCTAATATTAATTCACCGGGGGAGGTACCCACATCCACAGGTTGGCATTGCATGTTGTGACACTCCATGGCTATGGTATTCCTGATGATAGGCAGGGTATGTATTGCTGTAACATGGCATATTGCCATTTAACAGTTGTAGCGGTAAGCTGGGTGGACTCTGGAGCTTGTCTATTCCCCCCCCCAACTACACAGGGGTCATGCATTGGCAGTTGTGCTCACCCAGCAGCCTGGGAAACTGTGGTGCTTGCCTATTCCCCCCCCCCCAACTACACAGGGGTCATGCATTGGAAGTTGTACTCACCCAACTGCCATGTCCGTTGTCCCGCATAACATGCCATGTACCCTGGCAACGTGGAGTTCCGCAATCCCATCGCGTCGTGTGTGGACCCTGGGAAACGTGCACAGCAATGCTTGATGAGATGGGCATCACAGACCATCTGGATGTTGAGTGAGTGAAATTGCTTACGATTGCGATACGCCACCTCATTTGCATGTCTGACAGTCAACTCCACATGCGTGCAATCTAATGCGCCTATGCAATTGGGCATTCCGGCAATGGCATGGAAGGTCACTGTGGTGGCATTGACCTGGACAGGGGTACGGGGTAGAGCAATGTGGTCTGACACATGGCGCAGCAGCGCATCCAGTACCTGGAATAGTATCCTGGACAAACAGGGTTGTGACAGCCCATGCAGCTCCCCAACAGTGTGCTGATAGGTTCCCGTGCCAAAAAAAGTGCAGTACAGAGACTACCTTCAGCAGGGATGGGATTGCAGTCCAGATGTTGATGTGGCTGCTGATGTCTTCTTCAATCACCTGCCACTGTTTAACGCCTAGTCCGCGGTGCCGGTGTTACAGGCACAGTGTTCACGGTATTACAAGCATAATCGTGGTGGTGTTTCCGTGTACGTGGTACTCGTAATGTACCCAGTAGAGCGCCTTGGCAGTAATTGGCAGAGCTCCGCCTAGTCGTCTGACTGTTTCCGGTCACAGTGCTACTGGTTGCGGTGGCAGCGTGGGGTCGATATGCGGGGATGATGTTTCCACCATCGCGGGTCAGAATGTGCCGGTCCGGAAAACGATGAGGGTCCGTTGATTCCGGAGCAGCAAACATGTAATCAGGCCCATTATCTTTTTCACCTTAAGATTTATTTCCTTAGAATGCAAGGGTCAGAATAGTACTTTGGGCACAGGACAGTTTTGTTTTGCACTGGACAGTTTTGTTTTGGATATTCTGACACTGACCGATCCTTAATTTTGAGTTTAGGTTTTCCAACCCCTTTTATTTATTAATTAAAGTCTTTGTAAACCCATGTGTAACTTGTGTCAGAGTTTCATTCCTGACTCCTCACACTAACTATGGTTAATGGTTCTATAACATGCCCTCTGTTATCTATTGCATCAAAAAGCATTCACTGGCACACCAAGACCCACTATCCTACTTTCCAGTTTTGCAGGGCATGAACGATTTTTACAGTCAAGTCCTGCTTGTTTCTCTGATGTGACTTGAATGCTATTTGCCATCTCGAAAGAAAGCAAGCAAGCATGCATATAATTCACTAAGCCAGGTTCCTGTGTCTGCAGTGTTCTGCAAAATCAGAGGTTAACTCTTTACCAGGGTTTCCCCCATATACTGCCATTTTCCACGCTCTTATTTGTATTCATTATTGTTTAAAGCATGGGCCTAACTTGAGCGCAGTGAAGAATGTGGGTAGCTGGCATTTGGGCTGGCATCTTTTAAGAGTAGCGCAGTACTGTGAGGTTTGCATCGGTATGTGTATCCATTGGAATTAGCACTTGGTCAGGTGTTGTTGAAAGAGCCATGGTTTGAGAGATTTGTGAAATTGAAGAATTGTGGAGGCATTCCGAACTGACACTGGGATCGAGTTCCAGAACATGGGTTCATGACAAAAGTAGGATCATTTGTGGGTGCTCTCTTTGCAGACACATTCTGGTTCAAGCTGGTTGGTCAATTTGCTGCGCCAGGAGTGGTTGCACCCAGATATATGGGGCTTAGTCATCGGGACGCTGATGTGCTACTCGTGACTGCTTTGTAGAGGATACATGCAGTCGTGAACAGTATACTGGCTTGGAGTGGAAGCCAATGTAGTTTGCGTAGGATGGGGGTAATTTGGTCAGATTTCCTTGCTCCCATAATAAAACATGCTACAGCGAGGTGGACTGTTTTACGGGAGCCAAGTGAGCAACTGGGGGTTCTGTCACAAGAGCATTTCCCCCATCGATATGCAAGACCACACAGGCCTGTACTACGGTCCGGAAGTCCTTCTGTGGGGTGACCGGTTAGATTTTTCTCAAAGGCTAGATATCCTGAGCTAGGCTATTTGTGCTTTCTTGGTTACATTTTTTTGTTTGTTCTAGTATTAATTTGTGGGTGTTGATTGTTTTTGGATCAGCTATGGATACCAGTGCCTTTCTGCCATTTGCTTCCGGGCAGACCGATGAGGATGAATTCAGTCTTGGATGGGTTTAGTTTGAAGTAGGAGGTCGACATCCAGGACTGGATGATGGCTAGATAAGTGTGATGGCCTGAGCGCTATTTACTCTCAGGTAAACATCAATAATATTGCATAAACAGATGATGCAGAGAGGAGGAGGTTTTAAGGGGCCAACCCGCATCCCCCTGCGTTCTTTTTGTTGTTTTTTATTCATAGAGCCTGATAGGGATTGGTAGATTTTTTGAGGTAGAAGAAATCCACTATCCACCCTGAGAAGTATTTGAAGGAAAACAATCCCAAGGTAAACAAACCATCACAAGTAAAACTAATATTTTATTCAGTAACCACAGATCCTACGTGGGTATGTGTGTGTGTTTTTCTGTTTTTTTCTTAGAAAGACATCCGTGAATGAGTGACTGTATTAAGACTGAAGAAAGTTTCTTCAAATATGGCAGCAGCATTGATTGCAAATGAAAGGTCAACATTGAAATGTCCATAGTAAGTTGTTTCTCAGGTTAGGGTTTAAAATCTGTATCTGTCCTGATGAAGGCCTGATTAGTAACTAAGAGGAACGCTCGATTTCAAAGAGCTTACCCCTTATTAGGAGGCCGAAACACACATGTGTCAACATGTTTTTTTGTTTTAAATACATTGCACTGTAAACCAGAAGAGGTCTGAGACGTGAATTACTGATGCCGGGAATTCACTGGGCCCGGAGTGTTCTGCCAAAAAAAGGTTTGGCCAAATGAAATATCGGGATTGTGCTATAAAAGTGGCCAAACAAAAGTATCAATTAAGCAACTGTAAATGGAGACCAGTGCTTTGTGTCCAAAAGTGAAAATGAGTTTTGATGCAATTATTGATTTGTATTGTATGAGGTGTTAATACACCAGCTTCTGTTTTAACAACATTAGAGTTTTATAATAGATAGATGTATATGTGCATAGTTTTGATAGTTTTGATAGTTTCATAAAAAAAAATATTTTTATATGACAGGCTGAATTTGTAACATATGGGATGTTAGGTATGAAAATGTTTGTCAAAGGATGAGAGTGGAACAAAGGGCAAACATTGAGAAACTCGTGTCTCTTACAGGTGCTTTGTTTTTTCATTTTGTTTATATTGTTTATATTCGGTAAAAGGAGACATTTATCCAGTCCCCATCTTTTTTGATGATCCCTCCTTTTGATGTGACGTAGGAGGCTATGATGGCTAACATATGTAACCTAATACAATTCTCTATCCTGTTTATTGCAACCAAGGAATGAAGTCGGCTCTCTGCTGGCATCCCCTCGACCTCTTCAGAATGACTCATCTGTTCTCCCCCGAGTGCTTTCGTCTCTGGGCTTGCTTTCATGTCCTCAGCATTGACTGAGATGATCCTCACTGCGTCATACTTCCTCCCTCTCTTCCTCTCTCTTCGCCATGCCACATCCCTTTGGTTACTTTCCTGGTGCCTTCTTCTCTCCTCAACTAACTGCACCAGATTCCTTTTTTATTACATCCATTTTATCTCCTCCGTTCCATACTTTGGCAAAACGTGTTCCTCCCTAACTGATGTCCTTTTTATTACCTCAGGTTACCACGCTTGAGTTCCTCAAATGTATGAATGCCTGTAATGTATATGGTGATTGCTTGTATTCCCCTTTATTAATATAACCTGAAAATAACACCCACTATCAGTGTGACCTTGTAAATCATTCGAACTGGGGTGAGTCTGCCGTGTGTGTTGGCAACATGGGGAGGGGCATTGCACATGCACATTGGAGTCGTTAGTGGCAGGAGAGCCTGTGTGGATAACTCACCTGGAACATTGCAGGTGCTGACTTCTCGTCTTTTCTCCAGACCTTCTGTGGACCCTTGATCTGGAAGACACCATATAGCCTCTCCTGTGTAGTGGCAATATGGGGAGAGACACTATTCACCATTTCCTCAGAGCATCCTCGCTTAAATGTCCTTGTGAAGGGCACAAGCTAAGGCTTATGACCTTGCTTTGTTTGCATCAAATTCATATAGCTCCTATTATTTTCTGGCAATGTGTTGCTTGTTGCCTGCCTATTTCCTAATGGTTCAGCTGAATTATTGCCTTGCAATAATCAATGTTCCAACTCGCATAATCAGAAATCGTACCAACCTAATTTTGTTATTTCACAGGTTCATTACGTTATCCAACTATTTCTAAGAGTTTTCAACAACTATTACTTTAAATTCTAGATGTATTGTAAATAAGTCTTCCCTGCACTTGATTTATTTTATCATGCCACCTGCTCTTTCTTTGCATTATTGATATATGGAAGGTTCCTCACAGTACTCATAAAAGCGCAGCTCTCACTTCTTTCAATCTTTCTATTAACCTACTCAAAGATTATAAGGCAACGGCAGCAAAGTTGATATGTCATACCAAACTCAATGAATATATCATCAACTTAAGTGCTCTATCCTACATCATTGTCCTCGTTTGAGTTTTCATGTCTATAATTACGCAGATCTGGTGCTCTTGTTATACATGTTATCTATCACCCACATGGGACTTTTATGATAGTTTATGGAGAACATAAATCTTGTCATTTCTTTTTTTTTCTTCTTTTTTTGTTAAAAATATGAACTGGAGACTTCCAGCCCTTTAAGATGAGTAGCAATACCCTGGAGATGGATGGGAATGCAGATTTTAATCAAACATCAATAATTCAGACGACACAAATAGCTTGGCAAAATGTTTGTCTGTTTTAATGTAAGCAACTAAAACAGGGAGTACAACGAACATCAGCAATCGCCCGATACTCAACTCTCAATCATTTCATAAAAAAGCTGGGTTCTTAAACCCTAAAATCGTCATAGCTGACATGCTGACCTGCGTCATTACCAACGTCATCCTGCGTGGCAAACTTCTAAAACCTATCTGGAAGCAGGATTGGGTCTAAGTGAATAACTAAGCATAGGTGTTATATCTGTATAGAGTAACAGAGAGAAATAATTGAATACTTAACAACAGGTGGGGCAACTAAGCCCTCGCCTCAAAATGGCCACTATGAACGTCACTAAATGTACAACGTCCCATTGGCTATACAACTATAGGACCCCAACTATGTGGTCCTCTACAATTGGTTGGCTACTAACCCCGTCCTATGTGAGCAGCGTGCAGACTGAACAACCGGGTGCGGGCTTGTCTTGATACCAGCTTCCCACCAATTGAAAGTACACTCCATCATCACCTCAATGGTTCAGTGTCAATTATCTTTTGAAGTTGGCCTTAAGTCTGTACTGTTCTCTGGGATTTTTTAAGGCGTATGGGTACTGTCTGGCTTCCATGCGTAGGTGTGATCTTCTCATGTATCCAACTTTCTTCCATCACGTGACTGGACACCACGATTTGAACCTTTTTGTGTATTTGATTTTTTTCTCTAATAGTCCTCTGACGTCTTTTGTTTTCACTTGACCTTCCTGAACAGGAGCTTCTGTTCTTTTACATTAATTTTATCAAATGTCAGCCAATTCTAGTTCTGGTAAGACCTTGGCTCTCTTGGGTCATCCAACTCCTTAGCTGAAATATATTCTGTTTAATTCAATTTTCTTTTGTAACTGCGACACTGAATTGAGGCCTTCCTTGTTGCTCAAGACTGATACATACGTAGTGAAACATTCACTCTTTATTCAATCCATATGTATCTATGAGGTATATATGTATATGTTGGTGCGTGCAGCGATCTATTCACTATAAGCATTTGACTAGTTTCATGATTGCTTTGCTGCTTGCGTTTCATTGCATCTGTAAACATTTAAACTAAGTATCTTTATCATGATTATGGCATATGTCTCTTTATCTTGATCTCAAGATGTCATTTATCCTTGGTACTTCTTTATTCTTCATAAATCGTCTGCTTCTCTGGTCTGGTTATCTTCTATATGGAGTTGATTCAGTCTCGTATGACGTCACCATCATCCTGGTCATTCAGTTTCTTTGCCTCATCGGGAATCACGTTCAAATGGCCATCATATTGTCTTGGATGTAGGTATGGTTTCCTCAATGGGTACTTTACTTCCAATATTCTCTTAGGTATAGGTATTCTTATGGGTACTGCACAGAGTTGTTTCTCTTCCTCTTGCTTTCTTATTGTTGCAGTATACGTCACATACTTTGGTTCATACTTTTCAGGTAATGTAGGCAGGGTAGGTGGAGTGGGGGTACTTGGCTCCTCCTCTACAGATAGTTTCAAATTGAATCTACATATTCGGGAGAAATTATCTTCTCTTTTTCTTATTTCTACCTATCATATGCTCAAACTCGTCCTCTCTCCTCCTGCACTTGGTAAGGGGCAGGTATGGACTTGATATTTGTCACTGAGACCTTCTTGTGTCAAACACATCTTTCGCTATGCTTGTCTAGTTTTTCAGGTTGTGTTTTCTGTTGCAGTGTTTGCCTATTGCTCCTACGAAAACTGCCTACTGCTCCTACGGTGTTTACGGTACTCTGTTTTTCCTCATCTTGGTTCTCTGGTGTGTATTCAGCTTTGAATACTTTTAAGGTCACCATATTTGCCTCAATGGATCTTCATTTTCCAGACAAAGCATTTAAATCTAGACAGAAACAACCTTTTCCTTGGCCATGTTCATATATGAAGTCTCCGAACACCCAGCTGTGGACGCAGAAGAGCTTTGGCTTAAAAATAAGCATATGTACACTCTTGCAACTTTTTGGTCCTAACACCATTCTTATTCTCAGGGACCAACATTTGATAATAGGGATTGTTTTCCCTATGTTGTTTTTCTGAAGGATTCTACTCCAGAAAACCTTTTCCTCATCAATAGAATGCAATTCACACCACCAAATGAACCTGCATCCTTATTCATTCTGTTTGCTCATTATTTTGTCTTGTAACGTACCTCTAAGATAGAGCTCACTCCTGTACAAAGCTATTATTTTACTTGATCACAATTTCTTTCTGTCCTTCTTTTGAGCAAATGTTAGAAGTTGATCTACCTCAATCTGATTTTCGCTGCATTTTTGCCAGTTTCTGAATTAGGTGCAGCTCATTTTATTTCTCAAGCAGATTATACAGCTGCACCTGTTGACTCACTACCACACTTTTTAATGTAATACTATTCACTGCTCATTCCTTACCTTTACTCTTGGCTCAATCAATCTCTTTTGTCTGGAAACTTCCTTACTGCATTCAAAATTGCAACTCCAATTCCACTTTTAAAAAAACCTGCCGCTGAATTTGTCCCCTCCTCTCTATTTCTCTATCCACTTATTCATGAAAAATAATTTGTCTTATCCAGGTATCTAGCTTTCTTCAAAGTCACATTCTTGTAGTGCCTTTGCTATCTGGAATTTCCCCAATCTAAGCAAGAAAAAGTTCTAAGTAGAAACTTTAATGACTTAAAGTCTGTACATTTGTAACAGTGTATGAGTAAGACACTAGAAAGTCTTCAGGACGAGGACACTTGTGAAGTTACGCTACAAAAATACTCTGCCCCGTTACAAGAGTTAGTAGAACAACAGGCTCTGTTGAAATTGAAGATGGTTAGAATCACCAGAAATGGTTCCATAGTGAACTAGATAAACTCAAGAAAGAGAAAAGAGGGATGGAGAGTAAATGGCTTAAACACCCTACACAGGAAAATAAAGATCTGTGGAAGTCCATTGACAAACGCTATAAGGAGAGAATTAGAGAAGCTAGGAACATTATTTATAACAAGCAAATTACATCTGCTTCAAACTCCACCAGTCAACTATTTCATATCCTAAAATCCTGTGAGAAGCCACAGACCTTGTCACCCACTTTTTCCCACACTCAAGAAGGCTGTGATAGAGCACAACAGGCATTCGCACAGAAAATACAGAAGGCCAGAGATGCCATATTAATAGCCAGGGAAACCGCTAATATAGAGATATCGACTCTGGTTGGGGAATATTGTCAGCCTTAGGATAAGAAATTTCAGTTTCTTCCCATCTTCGAGGAAAAGATGAAGATTATATTAGCTAAAATAAAGCCTACCTCATGTGCGGAGAACATAATCCCCCCCAGAATAATACTTGACAACAAGTAAATCTTTGTACCAGTATTAACTATAATAGCAAATGCTGATTTTAGAGAAGGATTTGTGCCTAAAAAGTATTAAAGCAGTTACAGCAGTTACAATTACGCCTCTCATAAAAAAGCCTGGATTAGATCCTAATAGGATCAGGGGAATTTACGCCCCATCACAAACTGCAATTTCGTGTTGAAAGTCCTGGACAACTACAGCGACACGGCAACTACAGAAGCACGTGGAGGGGAATCATCTTCTGTATGACCAACAATCCGGCTTTTGTACCGCTCCTAGTACGGAGATGGCTATGTTGGATCTGCAGACTCACATGCTAGGGATTGTGGATAAAGGTAAGACAGGGATGCTTAGGTTATTGGACCTGAGTGCGGCATTTGACTTGGTAGACCACCAACTGCTCCAACAGATTTTGGAAAAAGTAGCAAACTGTTCATTGGAAGCAGCCACATGGTTGCCATGCTTCCGGCTGATAGAGTAGCCAACATTCACTGGTGGGGGGGGGGGGGTAATTTCTCCATGCAGCCCTAATAAAGCATAGAGTACTGCAGGGGGGAGTTTATCCCTACTCCTTTTTAATCTGTATATGCGATGCCTGTGTGAGGTTCTGGAAAGAGTCGTAGCGTTTTTTTTTACAAATTACGCTGACGATACCCAGTTAGTGGCTGAGCTGGATGGTGACCATACCAAGGATAGTACACAAATGTTGATGCTGTATAACATCATCGAGAATTGGATGATGAGCAATTGGATGTTCCTTAACAGAAAGAAGACTGAGTTGATGATCTTTGGCACTCAACAAGCACAAGCTAAATTGGGGCCTGAATATAAGTCCTTTGTCATCAAAGACACCCATGTTCAGGTGATAGGGCAGGTGAAAACGCTTGGACTGGTAATGGAAGCGTCTTTGGGTTCTGAGGCCCAGGTGCACTATCTGCATAAAAAAAAACTCCTATCATCTCTGTCTACTCAGAGCGATCTGGCCATTCCTGAGCAAAAAAAGCACTGCAACTATTGCAAGAGCCATTATTCTGTCCCGTTTGGATTATTGTAATGCTCTTATGCTCGGGGCCAGTAAGAACTGCCTGGAAAAATGCCAAGTCATATAGAAAAATACCATCAGAATAATAAAGGAAAGTCAAAGAGTGAACACATCCCAAAGGATAGGATAGCCTTGCACTGGTTTAGGATTGAAGATCGGATCCATTTTAAATCCCTAACATTGGTACACTCTTTGTTGTGACACCAAAATATCTAAGGGAAAAGATCATGCTTTAGGACCCGAAGCGTACCCTGGGATCAGAGGCACTGCGCAGGATTCAAATGTTACCATATAGACTAGCAACAGGACTGGGCAGTGCCTTCCCCGCCAGGGTAGCAAGAGAATGGAATAATCTCCCTCTCGCTCTTAGACTCGATCCTAATCACATGGCCTTCAGAAGGAGCCTAAAAACGCATATCTTTAAGTAAATCGGGATCCATGGGTAAGAGCACTCAGATATCAGCATAGGTCGTCTTGTGTCTTTTTTGTAGTAATCCAGTTTTATGTGATGCGCCCCGATGCCTACCGCCTTTCGGCGCTCTATAGGTAAATAAATAAATAAATAAATAAATAAATACATTTTACAGAGATGTGGCATCGATCTGATAGTTTACTGTAATCCCACCATTAAAAACTCTATTCCATTCTGGTACGTCTAGGTAGATCTGTTTTTTTTTTTTGAATGGATGATCCCCCTACTCTTCTTATCTTTGCGTATAGCTAGCACTTTTAATCTACTTTTCATCTTGAATATTACTTATTCACAGTTTCTTGGAAAGGGTCTTACCTTCTATAGTGCTGTCCTGTGCTGTTCCGGTTCTCCAGGGTGTTGCACGTGGTTCCCTTCAAGTTACTCTATGTGCTGTGTTGTCATTTGCGTTTCAAGCTCACTTGTATGCAGAAATACCCAAACATGGTTTCGTTTTCTTTCCTTTTATTTTTCTGCGCCTCTTTCGGCCATCTGGATTCTCATTTCCTACATCTTAATCCACCAAAAGCTGGCATACTCTTTGTTCGAAGTTACAAGTCAATGGGCCTCATTACGACCCTGGCGGAGTGGGTTTACGCCAGCGTTATTCGCGGCGGACCCGTCCGCCCTACTACGAGTTCCCGTAGCGCCATGGAGCGTTTTCCGCCTGATTTTTCCGGGCGGAGAAATCCATGGCGCTACGGGACCTTGTTGTTAATTACGCCACCGTATTTTACGGTGGCGTAATTAACGCCTTCCCCACTCCCATTATACCCTATGGGGCAAAAATGGGAATGGGGAAGGGTAAAATGGGGAATGGGGATTTACCGCCCCGCCAAGGTCGGAATGGGGCGGTAAATCCGCCAACCCCCATGGCGCTATCGGCAGCTTTCCGCCGTGCTCCATGGTGCATTTTGCACCGCGATTTCCGACAGGGTCGTAATGAGGGCCAATCTCTACTATGGTTTCCATCTAGTTACTATTTCCCCAATTACCTCTTCACATTTTTTGATCCTTCCCTTGTATTTCACCAACAACTATGGCCTGCAACTATGTCATTTTGTCTCCAATTGTACAATATTGAGACAATTGTAATGCATCTGTCTTGTGCTCCTTATATGATATGATAGGTTATTTATAATGTGCTTAATACCCAGAGGTTTCTAAGCAGACCTGGGGATCGAACCTGTGTTGCTCCGTGCCGTCTTGCTTCCAAGGCGAGCATGTTGCCCCTGAGCTATCCTCCCTAGACCGATAAGCTTCTAGTGCAAACTTGTGTGTCTTCTCTCATCTCATTTATTGCAGTTGTGTGTGCATTGATCTTCTTAAACATTATATTCTGTTTTTATCTATTCTCATTTCTACTGTTCGGCGATCATGTGGTCTCAATTATGCTATTCATCTTTTCCCTTGTTTTTTCCGACTAATTTAAATTAGGCAAATCACATATATTAAATCATTTTGTTTTTATAAAAAGCTCGACATGCTTCTTTCAGTTCGTTTTACTAAATAATTCAGATTCGTGTCAAAACTATATTTTTTTAAATAAAAGTTCTTTTGTCAAAATGTGTTTTTTGTAAGGACAAACATTTTGGCGTTAAGGGTGTGATTTGCTATTTATCAGCAAAGAAGATAGCAATTTAGGTTGTGTTGTGAAAATTTGGGAAAATTAAGCAGAACATACTATTTGACAGTCACTTAAGCTGCCAATTGATCATCTCCTCAGTGTTTGCTTGCAGCCACACTTTGGCACACAAGTCAGGAATCTCTCCACACCCTGGGTTCATTCATTGATCAGCCTGCATTATCGGAGTCCCTCATGGCTGCAGAGTAGACCTGCCGATGTTCCTGTCCACCAGTTTGTGCATGAGGTCATCAGGAGTACGAGAGAATATTGATCAGCTTCTGGAAACTACGAGAACTACTATCAAAATTCAATAAAATGATTAGGCAGAAGACGCTTTAATTAGAGGCAGGCATCTTCATTACACATCCTCCTGCCATCCCAATCTGAACATCGCCATATTAACAGTCATTTTGGACCAAAACGTTGAAATATTTGGTCTTTGGACTGCATTTCCTGGGCCACCTTTAAAAAAGGAAAGCGAAGAAAATGCAGCCTAAATGACCAGTTACCAGAACAGGAAAGAAGTGTGGCAACCCAGAAAAGGGAAAATGTGGCCGTGGGCAAGCAGGTAAGCATGTGTGTGTTTGCTGAGGAGGGGAGTAGAGCTAAGGCAGGGTCGGGGTTCAAATCCCACCAGCACAAAAGCCATTAAGTGACCAGGGACTGGTATGGCATGTTTGTTTCTGCCAGAGCGAGGGAGCAGCGCTAGGTGGGGTGCAGGGGGTGGATCCACCGATAGGCTGAAAATTCCACCCTTTGGAGGTGCTCCATAACAGCCAGAAAAGGGTGTTCTTTTGGAGGAGCAGCCTCCACTGGGCGGGATTAAGACATGGAACCTTCATCAAGCAAAATATAAGGTTCGGTATGGCATGTTTGTTTCTGCCAGAGCGAGGGAGCAGCGCTAGGCGGGGTGCAGGGGGTGGATCCACCGATAGGCTGAAAATTCCACCCTTTGGAGGTGCTCCATAACAGCCAGAAAAGGGTGTTCTTTTGGAGGAGCAGCCTCCACTGGGCGGGATTAAGACATGGAACCTTAATCAAGTAAAATATAAGGTTCGGCCTAAAGTCAAGTGTTAATATTTATGTTAAAAGAAAGGTGGTCCTGATTGCAATACAGAGGCCCATGTTAAAACATTTCATAGCTGAAAAGCTGCTATCAACCCAACTGTTTCTCCTTTAAAGGCCTTAGTATTAATATTGGCAAATCAGGCGTGTGTTAAAATTGAGTGAAAAAGATTCTAGAATGGCTGGCAGCGGAGTAGCAGCTTAACTCAACCGCTCTGGACCTCTCCCTGAAGTTATTTATATAGATATTATTATGAGTTCAAAGAAGAAGATTGGTGAAGCTGAAAACCCGGCCTCAAAGAAACCCAAGCAGGTGCCTGAGATGGATGATACCCCAAGCCATTCAGATGTCTACAAAACTATTCTTCAGGTGGCCCAGGATGTTAGTGATATTAAAGTCACTATGGCTGAGCTTAATTTGAAAACTGGTCAGCTGGATGGCAGGGTCACTGAGCTGGAAAAATCTTCTTCAACAATGAGCTCTGAGATTGCAGGCAGCTTCAAGGCTTACAATAATTTGCGGTCTGACTTGAAGAAAGAAAAGGAACAACGCCTGGATTTAGAGTTGAGGAACAGGGCAAGAAACATCAGATTGGTTGGTGTGGAGGTTTCTGCTGGTGATGATGAAGACCTGCCTTCCTTGGTTTTCCAAGTTTTTAAAGACAGTTTTCATTGCAATACAATCAAGCTGGATGATATTGATAACATCTTTAGGATTGGTAAACACCTGGGGGACAAAGCAAGGCATATTTTGGTTTCCTTCTTGAATCTCAGGTCTGAGGAACGCTTGATGAAAGCTGCCAGATTGGTAGGGAATGCTTCATTCAAAGGTAAAGCTGTTTTTGTTTATCCTGACTTTCCTAAGGAAATCTTGCTTCTGAAGAGATCATTTCGGGGTGCTAAAGAACTGGCCAGACAGCTTACACTGAAAGCCTTTCTTAATAAGAATAATGTCTTTACAATTGCCTTTCCTGACGGTGACAAAAGCACATCTGATTTGGCGCTAGCACTTGATTGGTTGGAAACATATAAGAGGAGCCTTCCTGTGGCTTCTCATACCATGGAATGAGTTGGATCCTGCTTGCTCTCCCCCTTCTTCCCCCCAGGGTTTATCTTTTGGATTTTCATGTTTTTTTTTCTCACTCTGATTGCTGTATTTTGGACTTTTTAAGATGGCGCCGCTTCATGGTTGCAGTTAACGTTCAAGCGTTTCAAATAAGGCATTAGAACTTCTTTTTGTTATGTGCCTTTCATTTTATCAAATCGCTTTGTGACTTACTTAAGGTTCTTTAACGCGAGCCATGTTCCGTGCTGCTTCGGTCTCGTTTGCGTTTGAATAAAGGACAATTTCTATGTGACGCACGCACAACGCCTCAGTCAGCTGACCGTGCCATCTGCGTAGTGGTGTGTGACCTTCTAAGGGATTGCGTTTGGATAATTGCGAACGGAGCTGGTGGAGGAGGTACACGGACTGCCTGTCGGAGTTGTATGATGATCGTGTGCAGGACGGCGCCGTCACCGGAGTGACGTTGACGCTGTGAGGTATGGTGTCTCGCTATGTAATGAGGTCCCGTTGTCAGTGGCAGGGCCTCTCCTGCTGCGGCGGCCTCACGGACATCTGTCTTTGGAATGCTTGCCTCTGTGTCACGGAATATCATTGCTAATGCAAGATCACTCCTACCGTTGCCGGGAGGCTGCTCATGGCACCAGTCTGATGTCTCGGTTGATGCTTGCACAGCCGCTCCCCCACCGAGTCCGTATTAGAGTCGGAGGGTGGGGTGGGTGCTTCTCCTGGAGCTGTTGTTTTGTAGAAGGCGCATGGTGTGGACTGGCATGGCGGGTCTTCTTACAGGAAATATTTTGGCAGATGAAACTTCAAGGTTGGAAAAGGAGTGGGTTGGTTCTGCTTATGGCTCTTCCTTTTCTTCTAGGTCTAGAGGTGTTGCCATTTTGTTCCGGAAGAAGCTACCTATTAAGATTTTAAGGGAGTGTACGGATAAGGATGGTAGGATGGTTGCCTTGTTGGTTGAGATTCAGGGGGAATTGTTAACACTCTGCAATGTGTATGCTCCTACTGTGGACGATGGCTCCTTCTTTAGAATGGTAGCACAGACCCTATTAGACTTGAATAATTCAAATATTCTGCTGGGTGGTGACTTAAAACAGTGGTTGATCCTATGCTTGATAGAAGTCAAATCAGGCAGGTGACACGGTGTGATCATCATCATAGGGCGCTTGATTCACTCTTGGAGGAACACAATTTGAAAGATATTTGGCGTCTAGAACACCTGGACTAACGTCAGTATAGCTTCTTTTCTAGTGCTCATGGTGTGTTTTCTAGACTGGACATGATTTTTACGGGTGGGAGTGTGTCGGAGAATATTGTCTCGAGTGATATTGGTAATATTTTATTGAGTGACCATGCCCCGGTGATGATGCATTTGAGACTTAAATTTCGGTGTGAGAGGACTTTCTCATGGAAACTGAATACCTCTATCTTATTGGATGATGATATATTGGAACGGATTGTTTCGGAAGCAAACTATTTTGTTATGGAGAACCGCTCAGATGACATCAGTGTGGCAAACAAATGGAAGCCTTTCAATGCTGCATGCGTGGTGTATGTTTAAACCTGTCTAGTGGTAAACGGAAGAGAGAGGAGAGGAAAAGGCTTGATCTTGATCTACGTATTGGTGAGGTTTCTCGGGATCTGATGCTTGATCCTTCTGACTCAGTGAAATTGGCAAGTTTGAAAAAACTTAAAAAAGAACTGGGAGACCTTTTGTCACTAAGGGCGGAACCTGGCTTGTTCTATTCTAAGTGTACTTATTTCGAAAAGGGAGACCGTTGTGACAGATGGTTGGCATACCGGTTGAAGAAAAGGATGTCAGAGTCAACAATTGCTTCTATGCTTGATCGGGAGGGTAGAATTACATTTGATCCAAAGAAAATGAACACAATTTTTCGTGACTTCTATGAGAATCTATATTGCAATGAGGCTGGTATCACCGGTAGGGGTGAGGACTTCTTTGGCAATTTGACCCTGCCTAAAATTCAGGATTCTGAGCATGATCTTCTTGGTGGTGAGATAATGGTTGATGAGATTAAAAGTGCGATTTCAGGGCTGAATGTGGGTAAATCCCCGGGCCCAGATGGCCTCCCTTTTGAGTTTTATAGGGTCCTCCCGAACTTGGCTCTAGAGCTCTTGAGAGATATGTTTGTTTCTAGCAAACTTGATGGGGTGTTGCCTAAAAGTACTAACCATGCTTCTATCTCAGTTTTTTTGAAGAAAGGAAAGGATGGTAATCTTCCTGCAAGTTAACATCCGATCAGTCTTATCAATACCCATAATAGGATTCTTGCTAAGGTCCTTGCTATACGTTTGGCAAAGTTCTTGCCTGCTTTCATTGCTGAGGAACAGTCTGGATTCATGAAAAATCGACGTAC
This sequence comes from Ambystoma mexicanum, assembly GCF_040938575.1. Classification (NCBI taxonomy): domain Eukaryota; kingdom Metazoa; phylum Chordata; class Amphibia; order Caudata; family Ambystomatidae; genus Ambystoma; species Ambystoma mexicanum. The sequence goes on from NC_090933.1 coordinate 608,803,240, forward strand.
ACCTAGTAATATCAGGAGATTGTTACTGACCATGGAAATTGCAGATAGGAAGGGCTGTGATGCTGCTGTCCTTTACCTTGATGCGGAGAAAGCTTTCGACAGGGTTAGTTGGGATTACTTGTATTCGGTACTGAGGAGGATGAATCTGGGTGAGGATTTCATATCTTGGGTTGCTCTTCTGTATGCCAGACCAACAGCTGACGTTAAGCCTAATGGAGTGGTTTCAGAACCTTTTTGTTTGAAGCACAGCACGCATCAAGGTTGTCCTTTTTCTCCTCTGTTGTTCATTTTGGCGATTGAGCCTCTTGCGATTTACATCAAAAATGAACCGTACTTGCAGGGTGTCGATTGTTGGGGTGTTGTACAGAAGTCTTGGCTTTATGCTGACGATCTCCTGTTGGTTTTGAAGGATTTGGAAGTGTCCTTGCCCTGTCTGATGCGGATTTTGTCTGATTATCATGATTGTTCGGGCTACAAAATTAATCGCTTGAAGTCAGAAGTGTTGCCTCTGTCGAATAGGTGTGATAAGACTCTGGTTACGGGGCTGGGGTTTACTTGGTGTGATGTACGCTTGCGTTATTTGGGGGTATGGTTGACATATCCTCTTTCCAAGATGGTTGATGAGAACATGAGTGTAGTTATTCAAGATTGTAAATTGGATTTGGAAAGGTGGTCTTTGTATAATCTTTCCCTGTGGGGTAAAGTCAATGCCCTGAAAATGAATACAACACCCAGGATTAACTTTGTATCTAGCATGCTTCCATTGAAAATTAAGAGTTGTTATTGGAATGATTTGGACCGTCTTATTCAGGATTTTTTATGGGACAAAAAACCTCCCAGACTTAGTCTTTGGAAGTTGCAGCTTCCAGTCCATTTAGGTGGTTTAGAGGTGCCGAATTTTCAGGCCTATCATTTGGCCTTTTCTGCTCATTCTTTTGTTCCATTTTTGTCGGGTGAATTGGACAGCTGGGCGGTGGCGGAGTCGAGTGCCTCTGGGCTGCTGGGCCCGGAAGCCTTGTTGACCACTAATACAAAGGTTCCTGGTGGTAGAATGTTGACAATGTCATGTTTGCGCCGTTCATGGATTGCAGTATTGTCATTGCTTGGTCGTGACGCATTTAAGTGCAGGAGTGCCTCTATCCGGCTGAATCCTAGAATTAGGGATAATTCAAGGACAGTTTTTTGGCCTGAATGGTTTTTGATGGATATTAAACAGGTCTCTGATTTGGGGAATGATAATTGGTGGCTGACTGCTGCTGAGCTGAGAGAGAGATGGGGTTTTGATGGATTATCAGACTCTGCTTATAGACGCCTGAAGAGGGCTGTAGGTGAGGTGGATTGGTCTGACTCTTTGGATGTGAGTGTTTTTCTGGCTGATTCCACTGGGAAGGGAGGTGGTCTGGCTAGTAGGCTGTACAAGCTAATCGTGCCACATTATCAGAGTAATGACAATTTACAGAGAGTTTGGAGTGAAAGAATTGGTCTGAGATTGATATCGATGCCTGGCAGAATATGTGTGGTAATGTCTCCTTGTGTTCGTTGAATCTGAGTGAAAGGTCTCGACAAATTAAGATTCTGAATCACGTATATTGGTGTCCTGAAACACTTCATAAAAGAGGTATGTCTGACAGTGAAGATTGTTGGGGTTGTGTTCAGGAAGTTGGGTCGCTGGAACATATGCTGTGGAGCTGTGTGAGGGTCAGAGATTTTTGGAGTAAGGACTGTGATGTGTGTGGCAGGATTACTGGTGGAGGTTCTGTCCTGGATTTTAGGACGGTAATCCTGGGTGATGATTCTGGGTTGGATGATGTCAGCTCCGCCCTTAAAAAGTGGGTTTTTAGGGCATTTATTGTAGCCAAGCGACTGATTCTTCGAGGGTGGAAAGGGCAGGTTCCTCCTTCCTTCGAGGAGTGGATCCAGGAAATGCATTGCCTGTCTAGGACACAAAAATTGCTTTACAAATTGAAATGTGAATTGTCTTCATATGAGAAAATCTGGAACGTGTTTAACGATTTCTTTTAGTTGTGTTTTTCTTGCATTATATTTCTGTAGTTTTGTTTGTTGATATGTTGTCTTTTCTGTATAAACTGTAAATAAATAAATAAAAACATTTTTTAAAAATTGAGTGAAAAAATGAAGGAGGGCGAGGCGCGCACTCCAGGTCCTGGTCAATTAAACCTGTTGCAAACAATATATATCTGGGTTAAATCCCAAAATGGACAAGTATTCACCAGGGTTAAATCCCATCTTCTGCAAATCCCAAAGATGAACAAGTATTAACAGGGTTAGATCCCTTATGCTGCAATTCAGTTGCTCAGTATTATCAGGGTTAGATCCCATCAGCTGCTTTTCTGTTTTCTGTAGTTGTTCTCCTCCAAGCGCTTTCTTATCTCAAATAATCATCAGGGAGGCTGTGTTTCATTAACAGGTGTTACTGATTAGACTCAAAGGATTCTGGTAGCTGTAGTTAAACAGGTTTTTTCAGTTCAGGTGACCAGGCACCGACACCCCCTCCAAAATCACAAGTCCTTCCCAAGTTTGGGGGAGGGGAGAGAACCATCTTTATGATTCTCTAAAGTGGGGCACAATAACCCCGGTGCCACTGCCTCTGGAGCCCGGGACTCCCATAGCATTATGTGAAAAAATGAAGGAGGGCGAGGCGTGTACTCCAGGTCCTGGTCAATTAAACCTGTGTTAAAATTGAATGGGCTGACGAACAAGAGTGTAACCTGATTATCAATGAAAGGTTATCGAGCATGACAGTGCAAAGAAACGCGCAGATCGCCCCCTGGTCACTTGGGAGTTAATTTAATGAATGGAGCAGAGGTGTAGCATGGATGAACTACTGCAATTGTGGATGAATATGGCAGCTGCATTTTCAATTTTCTGTGGCTGTGGAGCATGTGTTTTGCCACACTAGACATGTGTACACGCCAGGAGTACGGTTAGAGGAAAATATAATGACTTATCTATAGGACAGAAGAGGATTATTATGGAATAGTGGATGAGGAAGATTCTGAAGTGGAACAATCTGGAGATTGGAGAGCAGCGGGACTAATTCTACCTACAGAGAAGATTTATCCATTGAAAGAGGGAGGCTAGAACCGCCCAAAGAAGCAAGACCTTTCACAACTGGGTCTAAGATCATGCTGTAGAATGCCATTGGTTTGTATCCCATTGAAGATTTGTATGCGAGGACAGCCGTCATCACAACCCCATTTGAATGAGAAAACAGGATTAAATCTTCCTTATAATCTGGCATCCCTAAACGGGGGGTATGCTTATTGCTTCTTTTAATTAATCAAATGCATTTATCATCTCACCTTTGTTTGTTTGTTTGTTTGTTTATTTTATTCATAAAGCGCACCTGACCCAGAGGTAATTGGGCGCTGTAAGGATAATTAAATGGTTACAAAGAGCAGTCATGTTAAGATTTACGACAGTAAAATATATAAATATTATACAAAGTAGTACATTTTTATACAGTCCGACGTTCGAGGTCATAACGAGAGTACAGAGCAACATATGTGCAAAATGTGTAGTCTACAAAAGGTCACTAGTATTGCAGCTATGGCGATTATGTTTTGTTAAGTAGCCAATTGATGACATGGCTTCTGAATGTGTTAAAAGCTTGAATCGTTTGAATATTCTGGGGGAGGGAGTTCCATAGCTGGGCTGCTAGTACCAGGAAGCTGGTGCCCCCGGCTCTTTTTAAATTAAATCTAGGCACCACCAGACAAGGTCTGTTGGATGATCTAGTGGTTCTGTTGTGTACTTTCCATGTGAACTTGTCTGTGAGATAAGGGGGGGGCTTGGTGGTTAAGTGCTTTGTGAGTGCGTCAGATAGTTTTTAAGTCGATTTTATCCTGTATAGAGAGCCACTTGTGTTGCTTTCTGGTTTCTGATATATGCTCTCTTTTGGGAAATTTTAACGCTACTCTGAGAGCGTTATTTTGCATAATCTGTAGTTTATTTATGATGGCTTTATTGGCACCAAGGTAGAGACTGTTCAGTAATCCAATTTGGATTGTATGAGCGCCCTCGACAAAGTCAGGGTACTAGTGGTGGAGAGAAAAGGTCTGCATTCTCTAATGAGTTTGCCAGTGTAGGCAGTGGCAGATGAGGTCATGTTTATCTGTTTTGTTAGGTTAGATTGTGCATCGAGGTAAAAACCTAGTGTTTTTACATGTTTGGCTACGGGTATATTATTCCCATCAATGAGGATGCTTGTGTATCGAGGACTAAGTTTGAGCAAGTTGTTAGGTGAGCCAACTAGGAGTAACTCTGTCTTATCATCATTCAGGCAGAGGCCATGCGTGGCCATCCATGCCTGAATGATGGTGTAGACTTCGTTGATCCGTGCAACATCAATATCGTAAGTTCCTGATAGGGGTAGTAGTATCTGGGTGTCATCCGCATAGTTAGTGTAGTTGACACCCAGACGGTCCAATTTGTCGAATAGTGGCTTTGTAAAAATGTTGTACAAAGTGGGCGAGACACAAAATCCTTGGGGGACTCCACAGGTGATGGGAATGGGATCAGCAGCTGCCGAGGGTGAGAACACATGCATTGTTCTATTTGCAAGGAAAGATTGGATCCAGGAAACTGCAGAACTGGGAAAGTGAGCTGCTGATGATAAGTGGTTGCAGAGTATAGCATGATCCACCAAATCAAAAGCCGCTGAGAGGTCCAGAAGGAGTAGGATGGTCATCTTTCCATTATCTTTTAATTCATCGATCTGGCTCTTGTGATCAACAAGGGCGGTTTCTGTGCCATGCTGAGGTCTGAAGCCCAATTGACGGGTTCCGAGTAATTTGTGACTTTCAAGATAGTCTTGTATTTGTAGATAGGCAATTCTATCCAAGATCTTTAGTAAAAAGGGCACTGTCGTAATTGGTCTATAGTTGGTGGGAATAGCCGGGTCAAGAGTCTGTTTCTTTAGTAGCGGTAAGACCCAAGGCTGCTTCAGGTTACTTGGGACAGAGTTACTGGCGAATGAGGAATTTATGAGCTTAGTAATAAATGGTGCTAGGTCTCTAGCTGCATCCTTTATGATCTGGGCAGAGCAGCTATCACCCTTACAATTAGATGGTTTTAGAGACGCAATGATTTTTTGGACTATTGGTATGGTAACATTTTTAAACATGAAGCATGCGGGAACGGTGGGTGCTGGAGTGTTAACTGTTAGTTGGGATCTTTTGTCAGCTATTTTGGTCTGAAGTCCTTTGACTTTGTTGGAAAGGGCATTTTGTATACTGGTACACCAGGCTTTATCCTTAGTACAGGTATCTGGCGTAGGATTGGGGTTTTCAAGTTCTCTTAGGATAATGAAAAGTTCTTTAGTACTGGAACTAGCTTGGGCTATTCTGTCATTGTATGTTTCTTTTTTAGTCTGAATTATCTTATTTTTGTAGGTGGCAGAGATGGTGGCAAGATTAGTTTTGTTTTCCGGAGTGGGTGAGGATTTCCAACGTGATTCCAATTTTCTTTTTTCTGTATGGAGTATTTTTAACTCTGGTGTAAACCACGAGTTAAGATGGGCTGTCGGTTTACTTTTGCGCAGTTTTAGCGGTGCAATAGCATCAATCGCTTTGGCCATAGTCTCATTATAGGAGGTGGTCAAATTATTAGGATCATTGGTGTCTGGTAGGGCATTGAGTATAGGAACTATCAAAGGAATTAAGGCTTCTACTGTAATGTTACGTTTATTTCTTGTGAGGCATGGAGGAGCAATGGAAGGCTTGGTCTTTTCTAGGTTGTTGATGTTCACCTCAAAGGTGATGAGGTGGTGGTCCGACCATACTACAGGGGTACTATCTAACAGGGAAGTGTTACAATTGAGAGCTGCTACCCAATCAATTATCCTATCCTTTTTGTGGGTAGGTTTGGAACTGATTTGGGTGTAGCCATAATCTGATAGTGCAAAGGCTAGGGAGGTTGCGTGTGGGTCGCTGGTGTCATTATCCCCAAGGTTAAAGTCTCCTAGGATGATGTCTAGCCAATGTCACTTTTGTCTTTCTGTGCTTCCTTTAGTCCTTCCAAGACGGGCCGATCATTTGTAATATTTGTACCATACGTGAAAATAATTGCAGAGCACCAAAAACTGCTGAAACTTTGTTTAAATTCTTTATTGTGCATTTGGTAATTCAAAACTTTACACATGAACAAATCTAAAAACAACGGGTAGCATAATTCGTAAAATCAAGAAAAAGACCCTAACCATGAGACTATAACATTCACTGGGTAAAAACGGTCATCACATAATGATAAAACCACATATTGATAAAAGAAAAATCTCAAAGTTTAAAAACCGTGATAAAAAGGGGGTGTATGAAAGCAACTCTGTCACTGTAACTCTTTCAACTCTTTCTGCTGTAACTCTTTCACTGTATTTGGTCGGGCGTTCTGGTAATATCATCTGCTGTTTCAGGTGTCACCTCCTTCATCCTCTTGATGTTATCTGGCCATAGATATATTACCGCAGCCTTACAATATTGCAATATCTCCTTGTCATTTACTTTGTACCCTTTTACAGCCAATGCTGTCATTGTCACTGAGTCCTTCCTGCACTCTTCCTCTGTGGCACTGCAAACTAGCAAGTCATCAACATACTCTATTATTGTGGTGTCCGCTTGTACATTTCCCAAAGTCCATCTGCAACACCCTGTTGAAAACACTGGAGAATTCACAGTACCCCTGTCGAAAGCAACTGTGATTTAGCCAAATTCTGTGCTATGTAAATGCAGTCAAATATTGTGAGTCTTCATGCAGGGGTAGAGAGAAAAAAGCAAATTCAGGTCAATCACTGTCGAATATTGGTCTTTTTCTGGTATATTACACAATATCGTGGCTGGATTTGGCACCAAGGGAAACTCTGCCTCAACAATATTGTTCAAAGGGTGTAAATCCTGTATAAATCTCCATGAACCTCCCATTGCCTTTTATAATGGGTACACCACCGTATTACATGGTGATTCTGAAGCACTAATAATCCTTGTCGAATAAGGGTGGCAATGGTTTCATAGATACCCTTGTCAGCTTCTTTTGACATGGGATACTGTTTTACTCCTGGTAAAATGGCACCTTTTTTCAGTTTAATCTCAACTGTTCCAACACTTTTTAATAGGCATATGACGAAATTAATGAGTTAAAATTACCTACCCCAACAAAAGACCTAAAAAGTATACCACCACAAGTTCTAACTACTAAAAGTTTGAACCTTTAGTGGTATGTATGTTTGGTGGGGTCGGTAATTAAAAAAAAATAAACGGCTGTGGGGGTGTCCCCGGCAACACTCCCCTTACCATACTTTATAGTATAGTGAGTGGGGGTTGCGGGTGACACCCCCGCAGCTGACCTGAAAAAAGAAAAAAAAACAGCCCTTTTAAATGCAGTCATTTCCGTCGTGGGAAATGTAGCCGCAGATAAATCACACAGATCCTTTTAATAGGCCAACATCATATGGACTGCTAGTCCACAATGAACTCGGTACTTGTGCCAAATCTTCCTGCAAAATTGTTGGTACTTTTCTCACCATTATTGTTTGGGGAACCTCTCTGTACTCTATTTGCAACTGATATGTAACTGATACAAATGTTCAACATCACCTCATCATCAGAATAACTATCTTCAAACAGTTCGTCATCAATCAAGTCAGTAAGTCTGTGTGCTGCGTCAAGCACTATTGCTGTTCTCCAAGTCATAGCCCCCAGTATTCCTAAAGTTGTCATCAACTCCATACAATATCACTCTGTCCTCTCTAACTATTGCTGCTTCTAGTTCAATTATGATAACTTGCCCTTCTACCACGTCCGTGGGTACCTCTGGTCTAAAAAATATTTTTGTGGGTAATCTCAACAATTTATCTTGTCTTCGTGGAAGCCATGCCAATACTACTTGTATCCCAGAAAGGAAACCCTCTGGGTTTAGTGGCACCCCTCTTTGTGCTTTCTGGACATGAAATGCCCTCACGAATTCTTGATCATTCACATAATGAATGCCTGGTGTTGAACATTTTATTCTCTCTTCAGTAAAAGAAATGGTCATGTTTATTTTATTTTATTTATTGGGTATTTATAATGCTTCCATACAGCAAATGGTGTTTCATTAGGTTTCTCCCAATATGTTAACTGGTGTTTTCTGAGAATATAATAATGGCATAGCCATCTCATGTTCTCCTAGTGTTATGGGGAGGTTATCTGTAAAAGGAACCATTGCAATAGCCCCAGAGGATCATTGTGTGTCCATTGACATCCCTGACATTGGACGTCGGCCCGTTGTCAACCAAGAAAGAAAAAGTCTTGTCACCTATGGTCACCTCTATCCTCTTTTCCTCTTGTGGATCTGGGGTAATCGATAGAATTGGGCATATCAAGTCGCTCTGTGTGTTGTTTTATTGTGGATACATGTTCAGTCCTGTTGCTGTAAAGGGAATCCCACCTACTCTAGGTGTTGTGGGTGCTTGCGGCATATATTTTCATCCAATTGTGCAATTCTATTTTGTGATGTCTGTGGTTGGACGTGTGCTTGTTGCAACTGAGGCTGTACTGTCTGCTGTGGTTGCTGCGTCTGTGGCCAAACTGCCTGCTGTGTTTGCTGTATTTGCAGCGCCTGTGCCTGAGTCGGTTGATATTCTTGCTGTGTAGTGCTATATTGTGGTTGATAAGCGGGCCCCCCGCTTGGGCCAAATTGCTGCCAGTTTTGTTGCATTCCTGCCCTACCTCTGCAAATCCATGCAACATGTCCTACTTTTCCACATGACCAACATTGTGCTCCACATCCACCAAATCGTGGAGGTCCTCCATTAAACCCTCCTGTGTGTGGTGGTTGAAATCCAAACCCTCTTCCTCTTGGTGCAAACCCCCTCCTTCAGGGATAATAATTATATTCTCCTTGTATTTTGGGCTGTCACCCAAGGATACCCTGCTCGTTTCCATATGTCTTCTGATTGTTCACCCAATATGGCAGCAAACAATCTTTTCATGTCTCCTACGGCCAAAGTCACGCCAGCCGTTTCTCTTTCAAATGCATAAATCCATGTCCCTTCCTCCGCTGTAAGTGACAATAATTTATATATCAAGTTATTTTTGTGTGTCTGTGGCCAGGGTATATATTGTGCTAATCCTCTGCTTTTCTGCAATACAGGGAATTGTGTCATCACCATTATGTGCTTGTGAAAATCCAAACAATAACATCATTGTAGCATAATGGTTAAGTGCTGCGTCTCAAACTCCTTAAGGGTAATGTTCTCTGATAGCAGTGTTCACCAAAAATGTGATTTATTTAATTTTTTCTGTTTTATAAAAATGCGGATGCCGTGTTTTATGAGATGTTTAAAACTAAGAAAACACATGGCATTCAGGACCGTGGACTGCCATCCATGCAGCAACTGGGACCGATCCTGCTTAGTTTTAAAGCAAGGACGGATCCAGCCCCCTTAGGCCATGTTTCTCTAAGTGTTCTTCTAAGGGGGGCATATATTAGGTGACATGGCCTTTGTGGGCTGGTCCTTTATGATAGCAGCTTGTTTGTGTCCTCCCCCATCATTTGTTCTTCCTCTATCTCCCCCTCCAGCACTATCCGAATTGTCGTCAGTCCTTCTCCCTGCTACCCCCCACCTCTTATTAAATTCTGGCACTACCTCAATTGTCGTCAGATATAGTAAGGTAGCTGCTTGTCTGTCTCATTTCCCTCCCCACCCCCCCCTATCATTGTCAATAACTCTTACTCTATCAGAAAGGTCGCCTGAACTGCATGATAGCAACTTGTGTGTCTCCTTCCCCCACCCTCCTCATTTGTTCTTCCCTCTCTCCCCGTCCAGCACTATCTGAAATCTCGTCAGGCCTAGTACGATAGTTGCTTGATTTGTTCTTCTCCCCCCGTGTTTAATTCTGGCACTACTTCAATTGTCGTCAGGCATAGTAAGGTAGCCGATTGTCTGTCTCATTCTCCTTCCGACCCCCCTCCCCTCATTATTGTCTAATGCACTTGCACTATCAAATATTTCGCTAGGCCAAGAATGATACTTAATATCTCATTCTTAAATGTATCAGGCACCTGCAAGAATGGCACTGTATTCTCCCTTGTTCCCTCTCTGCCTTGAAGTGCTTTGAAACACATTGTGTATGGGCGCTATATAAATAAACAATTCAATTCAATTGAAACCCACTGTTGCTGAAAAAATACCTGTTATTTTGAGTATTATTGACTGGGAGATTACATATACCAGAATGCAACTCAGCAAAAGGCAAGAAATTGTCTCTTGGGTGCAAAACCTTCAAGGACAGACAGTAGCATGGTTTAAAAAAAGTTAAAGGATAGTTCCGGGACTTTTTTTTTATTGTCCCTACGGGTCGGCCATGTGTTTGTAAGCATAAATCGGTAGATCGTAGGAAACTTTCCTATGGACCTTACCCGACTTTTCGCCCATTATCGCACTCGAAATCAGCCTCCATTTTGTGATAATCCTATCATTCCGCCGCATCGACCTGGCTCACCTGCCTTTGCGGCACTAAATCAAATCCCCCGCCCCTGAAACAGACTTTATCAAAACATTCATATTCCCCGCCTCTATCCGTGACGTGACTGTGCTGCGTAGGCAAACGCGCCCAGGCGTCTTCTACGCGACTCCACACAGACCCCGGAAATCAACACAGATCAGCTCACAATACAGCGCACCACAATTCGGAATATGAAACTGTACTTTGAAATCAAACCGCAAGATTGTAAATGTGGTAAAGTACATTTATTTGACATCAAATGTTTAGAGAATATTCAGCGATTTGCATCTTTATTTGCTCATGTTCCAAAAAGTTCGTATTGAGGAACGCGATGGTCCTTTGCTGTACACAGGGTCTTAGAGCATCTCACAATACAGCACCACAATTCGGAATGTGAAACCGTGGTTTAAAAGCAAACGGCAAGATTGTACATTTGGCAAAGTACGTTTATTGGACATCAAATGTTTAGAGAATATTCAGCGATTTGCATTTTTATTTGCTCATGTTCCAAAAAGTTCGTATTGAGGAACGCGATGGTCCTTTGCTGTACACAGGGTCTTAGAGCATCTCACAATACAGCACCACAATTCGGAATGTGAAACCGTGGTTTAAAAGCAAACGGCAAGATTGTACATTTGGCAAAGTACGTTTATTGGACATCAAATGTTTAGAGAATATTCAGCGATTTGCATTTTTCTTTGCTCTCGATCCAAATTAGTTCGTCTTGAGGGAAGCGATGTTCGTGTGCAGTACACAGGGTGTTGGTTTACGATAAAAATAAGCTCTTCTGTCGCACTGATAATCGCATGGCTGTTCCAACAACGAGGCACTAGGCCACCACAACGGTAGGTATGTTGCATCTAACCGTTAGTACCGCGTAAGGGCATACTTGTACTTGGCGATCGTCCCATAAAATGGTCAGGGTGGTAACGTTGTTCACGCGGAGAAGCAACTGGCGGCTGTAGAAGCCGTCCGCCGGTGTCTGGTACTCGTGACACAGACAGTAGTGAATGATGTACCTAAAAACATAAAAAATGAAATTAGTCTCACCATCAGATCCTTATTAAAATTATTCATTTCATAGCGAGGACAGCGCTACTGGGTGTACACAAGTGTTTAAAGGCGTGGCGAGGCATGGAGGAGGGGGAGTGGAGTACAAGGTAAGTAGCATAAAATAATAAATAAATAGGGCCAGCTGGTGGCAAGTGCAAGGTAAGTGCAGAACAAGTGCTGGGAAGGGGGGGCTGTAGGATACTGAGACAGTCCCCCAGTGCAGGGGTTGACAGGGAGGCAGTGCAGGTGGAGAGTGGAAGGGCCCAGGACCGAGGTCGCAGACAGTGGACCAGTTGTAGCAGGGGAGAGGGAGAGAGAAAGCAGAAGCAAAGAGGAAGGTTTTGAGGTGCTTCAGTAAAAGAAGATGGTTCTCCTCCAGATAGTGCGCGGTAGAAAACACTATGCCACATAGAACGAACAAGTACAACTGAACCCGTCTTTAAAGCCACTGTATAGTAATGAAATTGCGGTATAAACTCATCAAAAGTTACTTACATTATATTTGCATTTTCCATTGTGTCTCTGTGTAGGGCAGACCCGAAACACCACTCCTTCTTTGCCGACGTTACTTCTTCTAATGAACGTGGCTCATCGTTTCGTTTCTGAAATTTTATTCATTATCTTTTCTTAGTCTTTCAGGATGGTCCCGGCCTGTCAAGGTCAAATCACAATAGAACCTTATATTGGGTCGTGGGCCTTTCCGCCACCCGAGCAAAACATCAAAGCAGCTGACCTTCACTTTGAGCGAGCACACATTTCTAGTTAGCTCCAGTTAGTGTAAGGGCATCTTGTCTGCGTGCCTTTTTTTTTATTGTCCCTATGGGTCGGCCATGTGTTTGTAATACGGAAACATTCTATAATTTTTGTAAAAATGATTTATATTACTGTTTGGTTTAATTGCAATGGGCCTGCAACATGAGGAGACTCGAGAGAACAGACAATCGAATTACAATCATTTAAACCGTGATGTGTATTTCTCAATGAGCTCTGCTTTAGGTGGACATGGAACAGAGGCAATGTTGGGTGGCAATGCAGTTGTCCCCTGCATAGGTTCGTTCACCACTCCATGTATGTGCCTATCGAGGACATCTACGATAAGTCTCTCAATAAACTCATATTGCATATCCTCAAACACTGGTTTGATCACCCATTGTTTACTTCTTTTAGTGAAGGCCTTATTGTAGCGAAGCGTCCCTAAAGTTCCGGTCGTCCTACTTTGTTGACGGCCAACATTATGGTTATGTGCCAAGACCGCTAGAAGAGTCCGATTTATCATGCCTTCCATGCCAAAATGCAATCTTTTGGGCCTGTACTTTAGGCACATATTGTGGAACACCTCCAAATCTCCTGTGTGGCAGAATTCCGTGAGTCCCCTCAAATCTCTTGTTATAGTTTTATCAAATACAATCTTTTCAATGGCCTTGTGAGTGGGTGATGAAGGAATCAACCACTTCTTCTTCCGTGCCTCCTCTGTGGACAAATGGCCATGTTCACATTTGTGGAAATGCTCATTTGTCGACCATTGATGTACGTTGCTACAGTGCAACATTACTGACCGCCATTTTTCCAGTAGAATTTCCAACGACCCTTCACATGTTTTTGAGCTCCACCAAAGATGGTTGCTGATTGACTTGGACCACTGTGAAATACCTTGCATATCTTTTTTTTTTCCTGCAGCCGACAATTTTTTATTGATTGTTTTTGCAAGATGCCATACGTCAAATTGGTGATTTATATTTTTGTACTGTTCTCTCATTGTCTTGGCAATTGAAACGTGTCTGTCCGTGGCTATCAGGTCGATCACCATTCCCCGCGATTGTAGTTCTTGCAATGATGCTACAAAGCCAACTTTCTCCATGGCCACTGAGGATGTACTTTGTGACACCTGCACGACCACCGAACTCACAATTTTCTTACTTTCCATGTCCTGAAAGTGGTAGGTGCAGTACTTGGCTGAAAATCCTGGACTGTCGCATTGTCCATCACCGGCTAGCCTGAAGCGTTTGCCCGCGAATGTACTTTCCATTGACATTTTTTCCATTCTCCAAGCTTCGCTGATGGCTGGAAATAGATAATCGGTTTGGTATTTGTAGAACTGACTTTTCGCAATGAAATGGATTCCCACAAACTGAAAGAAATACTGTAACTTTTTAAAACTTGAACCACTAAAAAGTGCGGCCGCTGCACAAAGTAGATTGCCTGCTGGCAGTTGCCCCAGCATGGGTTGTGCAGACCATGCGAACGGATGATATTGTGTACAGGTGGCATGTATTTTAAGGTTAGTGCCTCGAATTGCACGAGTCACATTAATCAATGGCTCCCCACATACTTCCCCACCAACCCAATGCCCACATTTCATCATCATAATAATATCCATCAAACAGCTATCGAATACAATGAATTTGGCCTCTTTCCTTATACTGTCACTCTGCATCCCAGCTGGTTCGGCCTGTAACGTTGAGGACATGTCACTCGCATGAAAGGTACAATCTCTGATATCGTCTTCCGCTATGCTGAGTGATATTGATGGTGTTTCATTGTCGTCCACTTCATTCTCTTCCATTGCAACATCTGTTCCTTGTCCGGAGATGGGAGAAAAAAACAATGTCTTCAACTTTCGCGTGCTCTTATTTTTTGCGGGTGTGGATTCTGTGAATTGATCTACGACTGCATCCAAACTACCAGGAGGACATTCACTATCAATGGCTGGTGGTGGTATAGCTCCGTTGTCAATCACTTCATATTCTTCCCATTGGCACGATGCATCTCCAGTCTCAAGTCCCTGCCAAAAGGTTTGACAAGCAACATCTCTCGTTCGCTTCACTGTCTGTGTAGATCTAGTTCTTACACCCACTCGCAACTAGAGGACAGATTAGAAAAGGGATGTTCAGTTTAAACACAACTTACAGTATTGAACTATTGACAGTGAAAGACAACATAATATAGTGAACAGGACACTAACCTTCTTTTGCTTTCTTTTCTTTGAAACTTTCTTTCCTCGAACTTCAACATCTGGACGCTGTTGCTCCGACTCGTGTGTGCATGTCTCCACTTCCTCTCGCGCTGCAACGACTATACTTTCATGATAAGCACATCCATCACTCACTGAGGCTCCATCGACTCGCTGAAACATAGAACTTTCATTAGTATGTATAATAATATTGAAAACACAAAATGTACTTGGGGACCAATACCCATACGTACATCTCAATAGCAAAACACGAATGAACGCATTGTGTAGAACATTCAAACGACAATAGTTCACGCATTGTTGATCTAGTTAGATTGAACTGTCAAGATCCATACCTCGGGCTCCGCATAGACTTCCATTGATGATATTATTGAAGATGACGCTTCAGCAACTCCCTGAAACACAGTAATTGCATTAGTATGGTTTTCTATTTTGTTTAAAAGAACATAAACTTTCTGCAGGCGTCAACGGCTCATCTAAATAGACCTGCACAAATGATCAGTTGTCTAAAATAAATAATGGATATCTAAATATGATTCGATTTGCTCCATCGTTGGAAGTGTCACCACCCAGAGATCTGCATCAACTACTAGGGGTGATGTTCTTGTTGAAGAAGCTCCGTCAGCTCCCTGAAACATAGTACTTGCGTTAATAAAGAAGGAAGTATAGCGGATGTAATCACGTCATTTGATCTCGCATGATTGATCTGTCAGTATCCATACCTCGAAATGCATAAGAACATCAAGGGACGCTGTAACTGCGGTGCACACTTCTGCAAGCTGTTGCGCCGACCCGTAACTGCATGCTCCCCCTTCCTCTTGGACTAATGCTCCATCGACTCCCTGAAACATAGGACTTTCATTAGTAATGAACACAATATTGAAAAAAGAAGACACATAGGAGGGCGACGACAGAAGGACATACCAATGGCTAAAAACGAAAGAAACATTGTGTGTAACAATCACGCTACAAGAATGCAAGATCTGATGATCTCCATCGATGGAACTGTCCGGAAACGTACCTCGAGCATCTGAGTGACATCTACGGTTGTCGTCAATGCGTTGGACTCCTCAGCATCTCCCTGAAAGACAGTACTTGCATTATTTTGGATAACAATAATTATAACTGAAAACAAAGACTAGAGGACGAGTACTGTGGTGTACCATTAGGTAAAATAATTACACGATCAATTAAAACTATTGATTTACATGCCTAAAACAAGTCAGTGTCAGAATAGCTAAGTAAGATTACCCGATAGGCGCTTGAAGTGGCTGATGACTGCAATAACGACACGGATGGAGAATCTTCAGCCTTCATATTGAGTGGATACATAAATGGGGAAATTATTGTTAGCTAATGCTACACACTACCGCAATGCCGAGAGATAAATACGTAAACTTGACTCACCAGTGGAGGGATGTGGACGAATAGAGTGGGAATAGCGGTTGAGAGCAATTTTCGCCTCGCTCGCGGTGTTTTCGTCCTTATTAGCAATGATGTGGAGTACATGTCTGGGCTAAAGTGCCTGCTGCAGATGCGGTATCGATCACCCCTCTTGTCCGCAAAGACTTCTAGGACTCTACTTTCTATCTCAGAGGCTGGATATCCGCAATATCGGACCCATTCTCTTATCTGATCTATTGTCTTAGGGAAAACATGCATTATAGTACCTTCAGATTTGTTATGGGTCTTCGAAGGGCAACCGCCAATGGAACAGGCAGGCATTATGGAAAGTTCTGAAAAGTAAAGATCAACAATTCTCTATGAATACCAATGTGTTAAAACATTAAATGACACATAAAAGGTTCAATGCAAGGTCCGTTTTGGTTCTTGGAACTATACATGTTATTCACATGCGGATAAGTATTTCAATAACTTTCAAAAAATAGAAAAAGTAATTTGACTAAACTCAGAACATGTGACTAGTTCCTTGCATGTACTGTCGTGAACGAAAAGAAAACATGGATGCAATTTGATGACTACTAGCAAATAGATATAAATTAAAAAATTGGACGCAAAATGATTATGGTACATGGACTTACCTTGACGAACAAACAGTTAGATGCAGGGATCAGAGTAGTTTCTTGTCGTAGAACAGGGAGCAGTTCACAGGTTGCAAACTGACGAGTTTGCTCAAAGTGGTCACGGAAGTTCACAGAGACGAAGAGCAGATAACCAGCACCTTCACGGGTTGACTAGCAAAGCGCAAAGAAGTTCTCATTAGAAATATGAAGTGGGTTATAAAGAATTCGAAACAGGGGTGTGTTTGTGAATGAATGACGTGTATATGTCGTGGCATTATGCGGTCTGCAGGGGGCCGTCCAGCGTGAGGGGGGATGCTTGGCAGGAGACACGGGGTCTGGAGGTAGACATGGGAACAACAACCCATGCTCTATAGACCACTTTGAAGTGTACATGGTCTTTGGCACCTCTTGGCCTTTATCGCTCCCTGACAGCTCCACTTGCCAGCACAAGTACCCCGGTGCGAACTGCCTTTGATAGGGCGGGGGGGTGGATCGGGGCGGTGGTCGTGCAGACAAGACACAGGAAGACTCGTGAATGGAGACACACTTATGTGGATTGCAGGGGGCCGTCCAGCGTGAGGGGGGATGTTTGGCAGGAGACACGGGGTCTGGAGGTAGACATGGGAACGACAACCCATGCTCTATAGACCACTTTGAAGTGTACATGGTCTTTGGCACCTCTTGGCCTTTATCGCTCCCTGACAGCTCCACTTGCCAGCACAAGTACCCCGGTGCGAACTGCCTTTGATAGGGCGGGGGGTGGATCGGGGCGGTGGTCGTGCAGACAAGACACAGGAAGACTCGTGAATGGAGACACACTTATGTGGATTGCAGGGGGCCGTCCAGCGTGAGGGGGGATGCTTGGCAGGAGACACGGGGTCTGGAGGTAGACATGGGAACAACAACCCATGCTCTATAGACCACTTTGAAGTGTACATGGTCTTTGGCACCTCTTGGCCTTTATCGCTCCCTGACAGCTCCACTTGCCAGCACAAGTACCCCGGTGCGAACTGCCTTTGATAGGGCGGGGGGTGGATCGGGGCGGTGGTCGTGCAGACAAGACACAGGAAGACTCGTGAATGGAGACACACTTATGTGGATTGCAGGGGGCCGTCCAGCGTGAGGGGGGATGCTTGGCAGGAGACACGGGGTCTGGAGGTAGACATGGGAACAACAACCCATGCTCTATAGACCACTTTGAAGTGTACATGGTCTTTGGCACCTCTTGGCCTTTATCGCTCCCTGACAGCTCCACTTGCCAGCACAAGTACCCCGGTGCGAACTGCCTTTGATAGGGCGGGGGGTGGATCGGGGCGGTGGTCGTGCAGACAAGACCCGTTTGCCGCAGGGCCTCACCAAGGAGAGGCCATCTAACTGAATGTAAGAGGATGGCTGCAGGATCTACTACATGGAATGCAGGGGGGTGAGTTTATAAATACCTCACCCTCCCAGGAGAATATACACTAGATTCATTTAAAAAATCAAAACAACCATTGTTAAAATATATGTTGGGCTTTATTTTAGATTTTAATTAAACATAAATAATAAACATTACACATTGTAAAGTTGAGGTTGCAGCACATCGAGGGAAAATCCGCGGTATTGTCCACTGTCACTGGGGAAATGTTGTCTAATGGCAAGTACCGCACAGGCAGGTATTACTCTCCGAACGCGGTGTCCGAGCCTCCCGTGAAGCCACCAAGTGAAGCAACGATAGGCCACCAGCCTGTACCACCTGTGAAAAAAAAAGATGCAAACTGTATTAAACTGACCAAACTTTCTTATCAATGTCGATTCAGGTAACACATGTCATTTTTCTTAGAAAAAAATTATATCTAGAAAATGCACTATATGGAACAAATTTACATGCGTTCGAATGATATGTAAATGTAATTTTATATGTGGGAGACGACCATGAAATAGTGGTGGCATCACTGACATCACAAACAGAGTATACTTACTCGTTACTCGGATTACGCGGACGAACAGTGCCGCGAAGTTCGTGCATAAGCACCATCATCATCCTCAACACGGTCTGTGAGAGGCAGGCTTCCCTGAACTCTGGCAGCTCGGTGATGCATTGCGGACTTTGCTCGCCTTCCTGCAGACTTTGCTCGCTTTCCGAAATGTAGGCCAAGCACCCGGAATTTTCACGGCAGCAGCAGTTCTCCTCCTCAGTTGGCATTAGCTCGCACCGATTGCACGTGCACCAGGTGGAGACGCCGTCCATGCGACATGGTCCAGGCTCTTCATCCGTTGACTGGTCCTCCCAACTGCCGTCCGAATCCCCATCGTTTTCGCGTGCTTGACTTTCCAGTAGTTCTTCCTCGGTGTACTCGGGCTCGTACATATACGGCATTATTGTGGCCATTGTGCGGTAAAGATAGTAAAATAATTTACAGAGATGGTACAGGTGTTCACACGGGCTACAAGCGGCGAAGGTAGCTGACCAGAGCACTGAAACGAGTCACAGAATACTCAAAGTAACACAGAGAGAGGAATGGAATCGAAAATCTGCTGCTGTGTGTTGTGAAACGGTCTGTTTATACTTATTGGGGAAAGAGGCGTCCTGCCATTTCCATGGCAACACGTCAATAGCTGAGGCGCAGCGATTGTTGACACGAGACGTGCTTGAAATGGGCAGTACGCGTCTGCTGATGTCAGGCTCAGGGGCGGGGGATTTGATTTAGTGCCGCAAAGGCAGGTGAGCCAGGTCGATGCGGCGGAATGATAGGATTATCACAAAATGGAGGCTGATTTCGAGTGCGATAATGGGCGAAAAGTCGGGTAAGGTCCATAGGAAAGTTTCCTACGATCTACCGATTTATGCTTACAAACACATGGCCGACCCGTAGGGACAATAAAAAAAAAGTCCCGGAACTATCCTTTAATAATTCAGATCCCCATTCGGTCGCCCATCCATACAGTAACCGGCACTTAGGAGAATAAATGCAAAGTATTGAAAATAGTAGCCAAACAAAATTGGTTAGCCACTAGGAGCAAAATCACAAAGGAGAACACATAGGAGTTAAATCACAATGGATAATTATGGACAGTATCCATCATTTTATCGGAAACAAATCAGAGTGGTACATAACAGAGTGAACGATAACACCGAAAAACACTGAAAAGTTTAAATATATAAAGGGTAGTGGGGTAAGGGGTTAAAAATGGGTCATATGGGTTTGGGGTGGCTTTAAAAGGGTGGAAATAAGGGAGGTTTGGGGGACCCCCAAATAAAACAAACAGACATGAATTCAGTGTTTTTCGATGTTTTGTCCGGTATGTTATGTACCACTCTGTTTTTGTGGTCGGTAAGATCACATATAAACGTTATAGTTAGTGGCGGGAGGATTTATCGGCATTGCTTCCTACCTGTCCCTTCCATGCTCAGTCAGTGTTCAGAGGGATGGCAGAACAAGGTGACATGGTAAATATGCAAACAGCTGTCACCCTGAGCCTGTGTCCTTATTTGGCTGCCATAGGAACCTGATGCCATGGTAGGCTCTAGGTAGGTCAGGTGTATCTAGAGCACAATCAGATGGTTGGAGTTCCCAGGAAATTATGTGAGTCTGGTATGAAGTTCTATGGTCGCTAGAATTGTTCAACAGCACTAAAGCAGACAAAATAAGCTGAAAATAGAATAGATGCTCTGTCCACTCCCTGTGCTGCAACTGAGGTGCTTTGCAGGGCCGAGGTTCACCAGAGATTGTCCTCTGAGGGTTGGGAGACGTCAGAGGGAACCAAGGCACAGTTGGAGGATGTATGTCAGGGAGGAATTATGGGCAAACTGTGGGAAGGTCTATAGCAGCTGGATTAGTTCAACAGACTTCTCTAAAACATTGAAAACAAAGGTAATATGGCCCATAATGGTGTGACTATTCTGTTCACTAACTGGTCTGCAGATTAAGCGCCTTGCATGGCCTTGATTCACCAGCAATTGCCTTCTGAGGGTCAAGAGAAGTTGCAGGGCTCTCGGCCCTATGCAAGGCCAGAATGTCAAGAGAATTAAGGAGGCAGGACGGAGAGGTCCTAGGCTACTGGATTAGTTCAGCATGCTTCCTCAAAACACACAATTCATGACAAATATTGCCCAAAATGTTAGACAGACTTGAATACAGAGATGGACTGGAAAGGGGGGCAAAGAAGCAATTGCCCCACACACTGGCCCGCTGTTGCTCCCTCGGCCAGAGCTGCAAGTTGTAAAATAGACAATAAAAAAAGATCAAATCCTTCAGAATCCAGCCTGTCTCAAAGGAAATAAGTGCTGCAGGGCCTGCTCTGCTTTTATATAGATGGGGCGAGGCACTCATACTGATTTCAGCAATGTTGTAAATGTGCTTTGCCGGCTCTCACACATGAGGCTCCACAGTGAGCGGAGAAGATTATAGGCTGCAGGGGCATATTCATAACGCCCAGGGGAAATGTTCACGTTTACATGACAGATTCTTTGACCGTGCATGGTAATGTTGGCACCAGTGTGCACCTCATACACCATTGGTCTGTTACAATCCACAGCAGCTTATTATGACTCCTTCTTGCCAAGGAAGTGCCCATATCAAATTAAAGTGTGTCCTTGGTTTCATTCTGTAAGAATGCTTTCCATATGTTCCGGTGAATTTCTTGATCACTACTGAGTTCATTACAAAAATAATTTAGTGGCACCCTGAATAGCAGCCATTGATGTTGAAATATTGTGGTTATAGAAATATACACTGGATTGTTTATGGGGCTTATGTTTGGTCACAGTTGAAAAGCACAGAAATGTAACATTCAGGTATTAATTATTAGCAGACTACAAACTAAGGCGGTCATTCAGAGTTGGGTGGATTTTTCTTTAATGAAATGTAGTTGGAAAAAGTGGCCACCTCTGCCTGTGTTTTTTCAGAAAATCCACCCTCTTCAAAGTTTACCAGCAGTAGAGGTGGCATTTATGGAATGCCACTATTGCTATGTAAGAAATACCACCTCAGGCAGTGACAATGTAAAATTGTTTTTTTAACTTTTCTTTCATCCATTTTCACCATCAATGTGAAGGGAGAAATTAATTTTGTGCAGTAGTGACTCTTAACCACTACTGTACATTTATATGAACGAAAGGGTACACTCTGACCTTTTTTCATGGGTAAGGTGGCGAATGGCGGGGCAATCAAGCATGCCCACTTTTACCCCTTGACATGGCCCTTTGTGAAATCATTTTTCAAGCTATTGAAGGGAAGCACCTGGACTTCCCTTCGGTAAATTAAAACACTTTTACAAAATGTGCAGCCAGTTTACATATTCTAACTCTACCTCCTCAATGTAGGTAAAAATAGGTGGATTTTCTGAAGAATGTCTGCCTAAAATACCACCTATGGTATTCCCAGGGAATACTGCTGATTGTATTTGATTAAACCCTGAATTGGATGGGCAGTAAAATTGGCAGTACTTGCCTAATACTTATGATTTTACCGTTACCATCCAACTCTGAATGACTCCCTAATTCTGTCATCGTTTTCATTGTCTTGTCCAGAACATTGTTATCTCATGTGACCAACAAAAGACACACATGCAAATCAACAAGAGGTTCAGATACGTGGATTGAAAGTCAAATGAGCACAGATACCTCTTTGACATATACTTTACACAGTCGCACATACACTCAAACACATCACCTCAGTCACAGAAACTGAAACACGCACACACCACATACACAAAAGTAGTCTATCTTACTTGCAAACACACATAAATTAGTATGTAGCTCATGCTTCCTCTCCATTGCCAGATATCAGGCGGATTGCCGTTGCAGTTCCCTCTGCTTCCATGAATTGAAACATGCAGCTGGCTTTCCACAGAGGTGCGACTTGGGAGCACAATGAAAGCCAAGTCACCTCTGCGTCTTTCACTCTGCGTTGTCCATTTACAGACCCCATACCCACAATTACCAACAAGACAGCGACCATGGCCTCTTGTCTTTCTACCAGAGGCAGACTGGCAAATCATGGTTTTCTACTGTCTACTTGTGATCCAGGCCAACTAAATATGGCAAGGGGCAAATATGGTGAGGGGCAAATACTGGGCTCTGTGTGATGGAAACTTAAAGGGAGTGAGTGCCAGGAAATTGGTGATTGAGCAATGAGGGCAAGGGAAGGAGGTGCGTGCAGGATAAGGGACAGGGATTGAGTTAATGTTTAAAGGATATTAAAGCGCCTAATACTGTGGTGCTTCTTTGCTCTTGTAGCCAAGGCCCGCTGGTCAAGTGGCACAGCGAGTAGAGCGCTCATTTTGACATCCGTGCAGAACCTGCTAACACAGGTTCAAATCCCGGCAGGGCCAAACTCTGCCTTTCATCCTTCTGAGCTGACCACAAAAGTGATGGGTGCAAGGTTTTGAATGAATCTAAACCACTGGCAATTGCTCTGGGCAACCTTCCACACCACCGTTTTTTAGCCCGTCTGCGCCATTGCAAAAGGGGACCAGCCATGTGCAAATCAGTCAGCAGCTGCCGCCACCGAAGGTAGCAGCCCAGCCCGAACTGCTAGGCCAGGTCCCCTCTGCACAGAAAACCAAGCAAATATGGTGAGGGGCAAATACTGGGCTCTGTGTGATGGAAACTTAAACGGAGTGAGTGCCAGGAAATTGGTGATTGAGCAATGAGGGCAAGGGAAGGAGGTGCGTGCAGGATAAGGGACAGGGATTGAGTTAATGTTTAAAGGATATTAAAGCGCCTAATACTGTGGTGCTTCTTTGCTCTTGTAGTCAAGGACCGCCGGTCAAGTGGCACAGCGAGTAGAGCGCTCATTTTGACATCCGTGCAGAACCTGCTAACACAGGTTCGAATCCCGGCAGGGCCAAACTCTGCCTTTCATCCTTCCGAGGTCAATAAATGAGCACCACACACCGGGTAATAATAAGCAGTGCTCAGATACCTGAGGGTTCGTAGCGCTTTATAAATGCAAAATTATTAAATTATTATACCACGGCGGCTGATGCTGCTCCTCCCCGCTTTGGTTAGTTACACCATCAATGTGAAGGGAGGAATGAATTTTGTACAGTAGTGACTCACCACTCTGTACATTTTTCTGAACAAAAGGGTACATTCTGACCTTTCTAATCATTACATGGGTAAGAAGGTGAACGGGGCGGAGGGGGGGGGGCAATTAAGCATGCCCACTTTTAACGTACCTAGAATTGCACAGACCAAGATAATAATTATGGTGATTTTTCATTATACTTATAATCTTAGTCTGCACAACTAGGTGTACTCTCAGATGGATTTGCCTCAGGATACAGACAATTAATATGCTTCTCTCTTGAGATAAATTGGTGCATTAAAGCTCAATTTATTGAACAGTCTACCTGGTTATTCCCTTGATCAACAACTTGGTCTCTAAATTGGAAACTGTGGAACCAGTAAGACATGGCTCAAATCCCGCCTTCCACACTTCATACATTGTGATCCCGGGTAAATCACGTTATCATTGTGCTTTATTTTCCTTAACTATCTGTAGAGAAAGTCTCGCTCATATATTTACTTTATACATAAATGACCACCTGAGACAATACTGAGTCACTCAAAATACAGGTTTTCAGGGCCTTTTCATATATTGCCCCTTCTTTAGGCCACACTCTTCTCACGTTGACCACGCCTCTTTCCAGAGCAGGCTGAACCATTATTTAGGTTCCCACTTAATGCATTGACGTAGATTGTGGTGCCTACTTTATGAAAGGAATTTATAGTATCAATTACTGGCATAGATTATGGCCACAGCTTGTTGAAAGTGATTTACAGTGTTTATACCGGTACAGACTGTGACACAAGCTTTATGTAAGTGATTTTTAATAATTAGCATAATGGCATCGGCAGTGCTCACAGCTTGGAAAAGTGATTTACAGTGTCCATACTGGTATAGGTTAAGGCCACAGCGTTATGAAGGTGATTTACAGTGGCAATGCTGCCATGTATCATGGGCACAGCTGCATAAACGTACATTGTTTAATTACAATGGCAATGCTGGCGTATGTTGGGGACAAAGGCATCATGAAAATGTTGAAAGATGTTCCTATGTACTGTTGGTGTAGTGGCATCTACAGGGTGTTTTTATGTTACCCTACAGAACTCATTGAAAATCGTATGGCTTTTTTCTCAAAAACGTGTGCTGTAAAATACATAATTTCACACTTTAGTTGAAAAAATGTTTTGCATGCACGGTCCTTCGTTCACTTGCACGGCTTCATAGGAGATGGTATTGCCCCTCCACTAAATGTAATCATCTTCCACTTCTTACCTTGAATCGATTACAATGCCAGTGCCTCCTTAGGAGCTACCCAGCATTCTGTCAGAAAATAATGTGCCCCTTTCACATGCATGAGCATAATAATATGAGTTGCTATGCACAGTAGCAACTGGTAAGTTTGGAGGTTGGGCACTGCAACCAGGTTTCTAAGCTATGTGAAAGATATATGGTTTGATTAACTTCAGTCAGCGCGGGCGTTCCATTTCAGCCGAATGATCATCGTGCACATTGCTCATGTATGGTAGCCCAGGCTGGCTCGGGATTCTGTGGAAAGGCCTATGCCTTTTTGAGGACCTTGGAGGGGGGGCCCTAAGCAGGTCCCGCAGGGGGCCCCCACATTTGCAACCAAAACCACCACAGTCTTTCACATTGTTCAAGAACCAGACCAGATCTACTCTGAGGCAGACCACTAAGCAAATACATTGTAACGTCTCCCCCACCCACGCAGCATTTCCAGTAGACCAGCTCAAAAGAAGAAAGAAGACTGGATGCCCCGTCAAGCCAAACAAACACCAATCAACTTCACACAGAAGCGGTGGAAGGAATTGTGTCCAGCAGCATCACCTAACCTCGGTGCTCCAGGAGTTGTCATTCTCTCAGCTTCTACCAAAGTTTTGAATGCTCCAGCCGATAGGTCAAGCCCTACTTTTCCACTAGTCTAAATCCCAGCCCCCTTCTATTAGGATCCAACTCCAAGCCCTCCACCCGCAGAACATCTGAGGCACTAGAGGTGGCAGCAGAGCAGAGAGGACAGGCGAGCAGCCAGCGCCCTTGGGCCCTTCACTATTCCCCACCCATTGTCACCCCATCATCCCAGCACCAGCAACCACATCAAGCAATGGGACATCTGCCAGGGTAGCTTCCACCCACTTCCCAGACCTTCAGACCTCCCTGGCCCCCATCCAGGCTCTCTCTTTTGTATAGTGTCCATCCCCACCAGCCACCATATTGTACCCAAGGTCACACATTACACTGCAGACACTGATGCTGCCCAAGTCTCCCCAGTTAACCACAGATACTGCTGGGCCTAAAAACCTTCCCAAACTCAATGCCAAGCACCCAGGAAGATCAATTCAGGTCCTTTCTGCATATGCCTGACTTTCCCAGGGATAAACGTGAATGAACAGCCAACGCCACATTTCCAAGAGTGGGGCAGGAGGACAAAAAGGCACAATGAAAAATACAATTTTGACCACCCCGGGCATGTTTTTAGGACAAAAGTCCCTATCCATGACCCAAAGTGAGGACCCCAAAACCCTG
This sequence comes from Ambystoma mexicanum, assembly GCF_040938575.1. Lineage (NCBI taxonomy): Eukaryota > Metazoa > Chordata > Amphibia > Caudata > Ambystomatidae > Ambystoma > Ambystoma mexicanum. Next base: position 608,829,323 of record NC_090933.1, read on the forward strand.
CCCCTCCATATTTGTTCACCGGCCATCCCCTCCAAAAGGAGTCTCCATTCAGGGTCTCACTGCTGATGCAACCCTGTGCACTCATCCCCAGGATTCAGCAGACTCCCAGTCCATGGTGCCCCAAAGGCACTCTGGAGCCATCCCCGCCTGTCAGGTTATCCCAACCGCTCCTGGTCCAGACCATTGGCCAGCGGTAGCTCCCTGCACCATCCAAGAAGGCCACAGGCTATCATAGTCACTCTATGATGATGGGGGAAAGGCCTGTCCTCTTTAGGGCCCCACCAAAATTGTGACCTGTGTCCAGAATTCGTGTGAGACCCCAAAACGAGGCGGTGTCCACCTGGAAAACATAGAAGCAAGTGTGGGCTGAACATGTCTGCAACCCTTCAAGACTGATGGCAGCCTAGTGCAGCCATGACCAGATCCAGCTGGAGGCATGAATGGGTGCTGCCTGCGGGCTGGGAGGATAGCTCAGGGGCAACGTGGCATTATGCGCAATATAAGAAATGAATGTGCCTCTTTATCCTGTCTTCACCACAGATCTTTTTCCACACATGTTTTACTAAATTTGTGCCGCAATGCAGGGGGCAGATGTGGTTGAGGCAATATGGGTTGGAGAGAGGGTGAGAGGGTTGGTGGGGTGTGATGGGGAGTGTAGTGGCATTCGCCTTTGCAGAAAAAACAGTCATTGATGAAATATTATGTAGTAAATACACATTGAAACCTTGGGAAGCACCACTGATGCTACCCACCGAGTGTTCACCTGGAAGGAAGCCAAACTGGATGCTGGGTGTGCAACCATCCCCCAAGCATCACAAAAGAATTTGGCATCTGTACCACAACTCAGCAAAGAACTGCTGGATTCTGCGCACTCTGGCTCAGACTCCACATGACCAAAGAGAACCACAACGATGTCTGCCCCCTGAATTGACAGTCACAGCCAAGCCACCCACTATCAGGACTCCAGGCTTGACGGAACAGCACCCACCATCCCAGGACAGCCGATCCCACATCTTGGACCTCAACCCTCTCACAAAGGACCAGAAGTGAATGGAGCTACCACTGCCCAGGACACTGTGCCACCCACTAATATCATAAGGCCACCGTCTACGACATCACCCAGCCACTGGGGCAATCTCCATCACTTGGTCCCTCCCTCCAATGATTTTGTTCACATTCAGAAGATAAAAGTAAAACCAGGTACACCCCTATGTCTTTCTGGGATTGTGTTTTGCCAGAATCTAAACCCATACAACGTAACGTAACGGCTTAGGTTCATATTTAGATCTTTCTAGCGCTTTTGAATTCTTTTTAGTTAATTGGTTTAATGAAATCTAATCTGTACTGTATTGTTCTCTGTTTGGCCTTCCATCTTTTCAGCTGTATGATAGGTTGCACTGTCCAGCACATGGAATTTGTTTACAATCTATTATGGTTTGTAAAAATGAATAACATAAGCTACACTTTTCTGAAGGACTGTTCCCTGCACGGCATATTCTGATTGCATTGGGAAGGAAACTTAGAATAACTTACAAATTAATTGAAATATTGCATTCCAAACATTATAAAAGATAGTGAGGTGTTGGTTTTGCTTCTTTAATAGTTTCAATTGACTAGGTAGTACATGTGCGTTAAGTGCCTTAGTTCACCTACACCTGGAACTGAAACCTCTACTTATGAGTCTTGTCCTTACTGGCCAGAGGGAGAACGGTCCATGACGCTTTTAGTGAGGCAGGCTTTTTCAGAGGACCCACCATACAACGTGTTTCTCAATCTATGGAGGCAACTCACCAGGAGTTTTTAAGGTTTTTGTTTCACAAACACATGGGTGCAGCCTTCATAGTTAGAAGAGGGGAGACTGCTGGCTTCACTCCCAGTAATGAGACATTGCTGAAATGCAAGTTGTCCCACAAAGTATGTATTGCCAGAGCTGCTGTGCCCAGAAGTGGTTTCTTTCATTTAGATAGAGATGAAATGAGTTCTTTAGGGCAGGAATCTGTAACTTTAGGCTCTTAAGATGTTGTGCGGGGCAACTACTATAAGCTCTCCCCAGCCGAGTCAATAGTGCAAGATCATGTGAGAAGTAGTCCAAAACATCGCGAGAGCCAAAGGTTGCGGACCCCTCCTTTAGGGGGCTTGCAAGATTACCACATAGCTAGCATTCCCTTAAATTGCCACTTCTTGGCTAGAAACATCATCTACAAGGCTGACACTCTGAAGTCCCCAGGCTATCTCACTGAGAAAGTCTGCATCTCCAGAGGCTTACGATCCACCAGAAGTAAAGGACATGTGCAGGCTTCAACTAGGCCAGTGCAGGAAGGAAAAACACAGAAAACAGGCCTTCTCTATCTATGCACCTCCTCCCCATCAACATCTAACTCACCCCCTCACTTCTATAGTTCAGGAAGGACCTCAAGGCCCTCCTCTTCAAGGAATGGCTCCTCCCTAACATCTAGGTCCACACACCATTCACTCTCCACCAATACCTAAGGATGGGTGACCTGATCTCCACTGTTTCTTCCCTTGGTTACTTGTAGATCCATTGCTAGCAATTGTCCTCCCTGCCCTGTTAGTTCACCACTCTATATTCCCTAACATTGTTCTTGCCCCTACAATTGTAAAACGCTCCATTGCTTCTCGAAGCTAGGTCTGCGTTGAATAACTACCCTAAATATAATATTCATAGACCCTTTTTGTAGTGCATTTACCCATTTGGCAGACAAGAGCACCAACATTGAAAAGGAGTTGTGAGCTTGCGACTCCTAACAGATCACTGTGCCCTGCTTGCTCGGCAGGAAAAGCGTGTCTACTTTTGCCATGTTTGCAGCGGGATGTCCCTTTCCTGCAAGCCTTACCAGACCAGTGTGACCTTACACTCACCTTTGCAAGAACAGGTTCATAATTTACAATTTATTCTCTGGTATGTTAAGAGTGAAAGGATGTACTTTAGAATATGAAAAGCCCCATGAGCTTATTGTGGCAAATTCATCCATTTTACATTCCAATCCTTTCACACTGCTGGTTGTCCTTCAAAACCCGTTGGTAAACTCAGTTCAATGAAAATGATGAAGCAGTAGCTGCATAATAATGAAATAATGAAATGAACATCATCCATGCTGCATTACAGAGTACCTTTAATTAGAAATGATTCTATATTCATCCCAAGAGTCACAAGAAAGCAAACATTGTTTTTTTAACCTTTCTGTGATACAGAGAAATATCCTTTGATAATCTAGCTGCTATTATAGAGCACATGATCAAACAATGTTCGGATCAAAATCTAAGGGAACAGGCAGTGTATTGCTGTACACTGCTGTGTGATGTTCAGCCTGCAGCCATCTTGAAACAAATGAAGACAAGGCAATGAAGTATCATCTGCAATAATGAGGAAAGAAGTAAAGTGCATCACACACCTTTTCTATAGCAGCTGCTGAATCGTGGAATAAACTTCCATTGTCCATAAAAAAAACCTCTAACTACTTAGCCTTTAAGAAATCTGTTAAAACTTTCCAAATTCTAAGCTACTTTTTTGCATGGTTTTTGGCTTCTTGGCTAGGACCATCTCTCTCCAGCACCATGATGCTATAGGGTGACCGTGAGCTATATAAATGAGCTTAACATAACATAACACACTCTACTGTTATTTCATGCTACTGTACCAACAATCAGGTGAGAAAATTCCACCTTCTTTGCCTGAACCTCTTAGGTGCCTCGCACTTACTCCTTAATATTAAGTGGCATGCTTACCCATGGAAGGTACTATGTACACCACCACTGGCCCGTTCCACAGCCCTCTCCATATGATTGTGATACCTGTCTGGTGTATAAAAGGAATAGGAATCTAGTAGGACGTGGGTTGACTTTTTACACACCAAAAACAAAAAAATGGGTAACGTAAGTTGCTAGGAATGTGCGTGCATGGCGGCCACATTACAATTAATCCCTATGCGTTTGCTTGCTCCACCTACAGAGAACCAGCCACATCCAACCTTTGCAGAGATTACGGGCCCCCATTGGTCCACCGAAGATCTGAGGGAAGCTCAGTGATTCTGATTGGCCTGCCAATACACGTCCTGCCCTATGAATCTCTTGGAAGGGTGTGGGCTCAATTTTCGGAAGCTGGCGTGTCCCGCAAGGTCACATCAGGATCACCCAATATCAACAGTGCTATTCAGCTTGGCCCATGAGATTGGTATGTAAATGCTTCCCCCACCCTGTTATGCTGTGAGTTGGTCCTGTTTGTCTCACTGGCCATGAATGTATGCTTACAGAATGTTGGTGTATCGATGATGACAGCTCAGGGGAATGTTGAGTGAGTGTGATGCATGAGTGTTCCATAAATGTCAGTTGGGGGCCTGAGCTGGATGGATGAGGATGGCCGTTGGGTGTCTTCCCTGTCACTGGATGTTACCTTGATATACTTCCCATGTACTATGTAAATACCCCCACAAGTAACTGGAGTTCTGTATATATATATATACTTATGTACAATAAAGTCACCTGGAATCCATCATGGCTCTGCAGCTGGTCCGTGAGTGGACTGTCACAGCAATGGAGGGTATTTACAACACACCCTTACTCCATATTTACAACAGGACTGACATAAATAAGAACATACAAATGGCCTACAGCACTTCAAGGGTATGGATGGAAACTGAAATAGTGGCATATCCTAGGCGGCTGGGCTGACTGGCAGAGGCTGCATCCTTATAAAAAAAAATCAAATAAAAATACAATCGAAAAGGATGATTATTGCATAAATCATCATATGCACATTTTTTGTGAACAAAAAATGGTGTTGATCTTTATAACCCCGAACATGTGTTAACGGCAACACGCCCCATCCACACTGCTTAAGAGCAGTAACGCTGGTTGAAAAGATTTTACCATTCTAGCAACTTCTGCATATAGTTGGTCAGACTAAGCGAGTCTAAATTGCAACCAAGCCAGAGATTGCAACAAAACAAAAAAACATATTATTTTCTACTAAATCATGGGTGGATGCTGGATAAGGCTGTTTTTTTTTAATGCATATGCAAGCACATTGGGACCTCCAGGCGCAGATCTATAAATGATTATATGATACCATGTCAAATGCCATTTTAGATCTTACACGATCAAATTATTTGCAAATACGTCCTATCAATAGGTTATTTGTTTTGGCGAGTGAAATGATTCATTTGCTGTAACAACCTTGGAGCGTGATTGATTGCGTACTGCGCCATCACACGCTGGGCGCGTAGGCCTTGAAGGCACGTTACGCATTTTAGAAAGACTCCGATTGAGCACCCGTTTTCTTTTTTTATCCAAACTTGCATTGCATGAAAAATGGATGCAATTGTCTTCCTCTCCTGACTCCCCAGAGGCAAATGAAATATCACTTGTCGATGGCGAATGACCCTGCTGCATTGCGATTGGAGTCAGGCTGCGAAACCCGAGGTGTTCATTACCGACAGAAATTCAGAGCTGTGCGGAGGTGTTATCTGCAATTGGCTGCGCCGAATCATCCTGCACGGTGGGCGAACACGAGATATTAAAGTAGCTTTATTTATAGAAATTGCAGTTTGATAGATCTTTGTGTTTTCCCAATTTGATGTGCATTGTGTTCTCCTTGAGGCACACAACACATTGTGTACGTTTTTTTTTTTAGGAATGAGCGACGTATATTTATTAAAAAGGGATAATTAAAAGGACATATTTTAACGGTTATCTTTCAGCCATGTCTTCAATCATAGAACGTCGCTTCCAGGGTAAATATAGGTTTCCAGTTGCTTGTACATTTGTTCCAGACTTATTACTACTGTTTGTATTTTGGTTGTTGAAAAATCAATAAACAGAAGTAAAAAAAATAATATATATATATATATACACATTGATCCAACCATCCCAGAGCTATGGGCTTGTGCCAAATGTGGTATTTTTTCCTTTTAAAACGCTGCACAATTCTTTAACACATTTCTCAGTGACTGAAATTCTCACTTGTGTCAGAGCCTCCTTAGTTTTAACTTTTGGCGTTGGTATCAATGCCAGCCACAGGAAGCCGCTCTTCATTCTAGTACAGAGTGTGATGTCTGTCTGCTGTGCAGCATGCAGACCCGAAATCCATGTGCAGGCCTTGATGGGCCAGCGATGGCGCGCAGCGCGCTAGGTTCGCGGGCAAGGAAGACGCAACCACTCTGTTGGGTGCAAAAAACCCGGACTGGCGTTCTAACGCCAGTTCCGGTGATTCCTTTATTTCTCCTGTGTCACGTGACCCCGAACTAACTGGGCACGTGACACCACTCAGAGGACAGAGAACTGTGGGATGCAACAGACAAAACACACTTTGTTATTGTATGCTTTCACGGTACTCGGCATTTGTTCACAAACACTGGTGATCTTTCAGTCTTGTTGCTGCTTTCAAAGGTGGCAGGCTGGCAGCCGTTGCATTTGACAGTTGAGCAAGGGAGACTGGATTGCACTGTGAAGGAAGGGACACCTTGAGTCTCCCACATGCCTGGAGCATCCACCCTTGATAATGATGTGTTATGTATATGGCGCTACCACCTAAGCACTTTATATAGAACATATTTACATACAATATCACCAAACCAAAGTTGGCACTCGTTTATCGACCTCGGAAGGATGAACGGCTGAGTTGACCTTGACGGCATCCGAACCTGTGACCTGCAGATCATAAGCATATTTCAGCACCGAGTGCTGAAGCCGCTGATCTATTTTACAGCACCCTTACATGACTGGATTTGATCAATATCAGTCATTTAACTGCAGCCTGGGTAGACCGAGATGGTATGCTCCTTCCTGTTATAGGAGATACAGAAGTGCGTGGCATTCCGCAAATTAGGGGAGTACCTAGTATTTGGTGGCAATGCGGGCACATTTCTGATAGCGCTGGCCCGTGTATGATGAGTGTTCGGGTGCCACTCCTATCCATTTTGGGACATGCCACACTAAAATCCATTGGCATTTTGGAGCACACAAGTTTCACTCACTCCACAAAGAAATGTCTTCTGCATCTAAATGCTATTGCAAAAGCTCCCTGACGCATAGGCAGCACTGCACACAGACTCAGGGAGACTTCAAGGCCACGATGGGGATGATACAATCGTCTTTGTTATAAAACTGGAGGGTAACCCTAAAGTGACAAAGACTATGAGTATTACTATAAAAATGTAAGAGAGCGTCCTGCACTGTAGATTTGCAAAATGCAACATTTTTGCATGTTCTGAATTGAGTATTTTTATATGGAATTTCAATTCGAAAGCCCCTTCTTGGAAGTTTTAATTTAAGGAAGTTCATGACACTATGTGAACCGTCATGTGATCGTTTTCAGGCAATTTGATTTCTTTTTGCTTTTTCTTATTTTTTCATAAGATACTTTATTTTTCTGTGCATCTCTAAAGCTGATGCTTTTGGTACTTTTTCATGCAGAGTACATAGGTGCAACAACATAAAATGTCAACGTGTCAGAAGACGTGCGTGAAATTTTTGAAAATAACGGTGGAAAGTGGAAACAATAATAATAAATCTTTAAAGCAAAATAAATGTTGATACAATAAGACATGTTCACAATTCATTATGTGTCTTTCTTCAAGCGTCTATACTGACCAATCCTAACTCTCTGGTCCATTTAAATTTTCAAACACAACCGGTGTAAATTGCTATGCAAATTTAGCAATCAATCTTCTGTTCCAATTGCCACCAATAGTTGAAAACATTTACTTGAACGGCTCAGACCAGTTGTGTTTGCAAAGGCTCGTCTTTCATAGAAATGCCACAAATAATCCTGACAACACTTCCAGTGTCTCAGGAATAAGGCAGGAATTACACTACTGTGAAGGAATGGTAAAAGTCACCATAAAGAAACAGGAAGATCCACAAGAATTTTGAAGGTATTATTGCAAGTACTGGAAACCAAAAACATGCCTATAAATGAAATCTTCCAGATTTCATACACATGGAAACAAACATGCAGTCTCTGCAACCATGTTTCACAAGAGCACATCCCTAATGAACGATTTGTGTATGCATCTATACCAATTTGGGAATCCATTCCATTTCATCAGCTGGTGCAAAATTCAAATCATGCAATATTATGCCAAAAATAAAAATAGAGTGGAGTCTCTTTTTAAGGAACTGCCCACATTTGCCTACAAAAGGAGTCAAAATTTGAAATACAAATTGGTGAAAACAAAGAGCTTCAGGATGAAGAAAGATACAACTAAAACCGGAACATTTCCATGCCTCAACTGCTCAAATTGTGGATACATACCCAAGGGGAACATAGTGAACCATCCGCACACCGGAGAAAAAATAAAACTGAGACAATTTGGGACATGCAATTCAAATAACATTATCTACTCTATAAAATGTCAATGCGGACTATACTACGTGGGACAATCGACACGTGCTGCCAAAGTAAGATGAAATGAGCATCGCTCATGTATACGGAATCATAACAAGAACTCAGCGGTGGCACAGCATTGGGATTCTAAGAAACACAACCTGTCACAGATAAGATTCCAAATTGTGGAGGTGGTGAGAAAAGGAGAGCCACATATGAACCTGCAACAAAGACTAGAGCAGAGGGAATCCTTCTGGATCGACATGCTTGGAACTCTGACACAGAGGATTGAACGAAGCGATACATTTTTCTTGTTTTCTCTAAAAAAGTACAAATATTGAATGTAGAGACATGTTTTTAGACAGTGGAGAAATTGTGGACAATGAGAATTAGTTGTCCATCTTTTGTTTTGTTTTGTTTTCTCCGATAGTGCATAGACATGATATGCCTGGATGAAATTTTGAGGTTTCATTTGATAATTGTGGATTTTGTGCCGTGAAAGGGTCAGTTATTGTACCAACACGATAGCTTTAATAGCAAATAGTAATTGATCATTAGTTTCTAGTACATACCTAACTGTTAGGATATAGATGATTCTATTTAGTAACCATGATTGGAGTGGAGAGGCAACACATGACACGTGATTAAGTTTGGGTAACTATCACCTTGCTGCTGTGAGATCATTAAAATGCAATAAGGCATCATTGTTTACGGGCATTATGCCTTTATAGGTTTATGACCGTCTGCATCACGGCTATATAAATTCCAGTGCCCGGCCTGGCGGTTCTTGCTATTAACGTTCCCAGTTATAGAGATAGGCTATACATATAGGTCCAAGATCTAAGAAGTGGGCGTGTGCGGCAGGGTGTCTGAAAATGCCTCACGGCGTTGAAGACACACACCGCGCACACAAGTAAAGTTGCCATGGCGAGCTACAGTCCCGCCCTTCCACTCACGTGGGAGGGTGGGACTGGAGGCACGTCCGCCATGTCCAATCGCGGATGGCAGGCATCGCCTTGATCGCCATGACAACAAAACAGAGCCCGTCGTGGGTACGTGCACTCGCGATGCAACTCTTTTCACGAGAGACTCGTCAAGTGAATTGTGGAGGTAAAGAGCTCTGTGTAGGAATGACGAATAGTAATTTAAGAGTAGAATCAAGGGGGAACTCATTACTGCTTTGTTTCTAACAGGGATACTCCATTGATGAATGCGCTTGTATCCTCACCCTGCCCACCCCTCAGCAAAGCCACCTTCATCAATGCCACCCTCCTTCTCGGTCATCTGATCCATGAAGCGCGTGTCAGTTGAGGCTTTCGCCGCCACCTTCTCATCCCCCCTCCCCCTTCGGCTGACTCCCACCCTGACACAGCCCTCTCCACTCTGCTATATCTGATACTCTTGATATCCTTGCCAGGGCCGATCTTACACCACATGCACCCCAGGCGGGAAGCATCGTTGGCGCCCCCCCACCTTGACCCCTAAAAATGACAACCAAAAAATGTATTACAAATGTTGTAAATAGGGCACTTTATTAAGAACCAGATAGAAATACAAATGCAATAGGCAATGCATACACTAGACACTAGGGTCTCACTGTGGGCACGCCCAACCCATTACAGGAACATCTTTTGGGAATTGTATCTACAGACAGTGCAGGATACCGCACAAGAGAGACCCCATAAACAATGCACCGAAAGGCTACACAGAAAGGATTGTACCTCTTACAAACTTGAGCCTGACCAGTAATAAGCTGATGAAGCGTTTTACACAAAACTGGTATCTAAAAGGGTCCACACAGTTCCTCAGCCACTACCTACTCCCTATTACGCAGTCCTCAGGGGTTATTTTGGCAAAAAAAGAGCAGGCCTATGATCTAACAGAGCTGGCATTAGCATATCTTGTTAGTGCTGACATGCAGCAAGTGAAAATCATTGCGTGGTAGTGTAGAAAGGGCGTTTGGCCTAGTGGATGTACAATTTGAGGCAACTTCTTTGACTGCTTTGTGTTTAAGTGTGGGCACAGTGTGGCATGCTCATCAGGGTCACATACACAAAACATTCCAGTGTGCTATAGTATGGACATTGGGCACATCAGATAACATGTATAAGTGCCCAATGCTACTCCCTGCAGCCCTGAAGTTCCCTGGCAGTGGGCAGGTGTCCTCGCCCCAACAGTGATTTAACTTCCATCACTTTGTGTGAAGAGAATGGTCGCCGGCTGGAGGGTGCCCCCTTCTGGATATGTTGCGCCCCTCTCTTCTTCCTCTGCAGCCTGTGCTCAGTCCAGGACAGACAGTGAGTACCTGTGTACATTTCTTGTGTTTTGCTCCCTTAAAATTTATTTTTTCACGGAAATTTCATTTTATTTTGTGTTTCAGACCCACACAAATCCCCCAAAATGTCAGGTGAAAACGAAATTTCTTCGAAAACAAAATCATCACCAAATAATGTGGGTCAAAAGTTGGAAAATTGCACACCCGCTGGAATAGAATTGTTGGCGAATTTCACCAATTCCATTTCGCCAGCAGTGATTTTGCCCACCCCTAGGTATGGGTTTGGTAGGAGGAGGGATCTGCGAGGAGGGTGAGTTGGAGGAGGCGGGTTAGAGAAGAACACAGTTCCATTTCTTTTGTGTACACTTTGACCCCAGCTTGCCTTGCACTTTAAAGGGTGGACATACTAGTTGATTGCAGAAGGAAGAGGCTGCCTGCCTGCTGCCTCATGCATGTAGCTTAATAAGGATAGCTTCATGTGCCAGGAGGCAGCAGCATGGAGAGGTCATTGTCGTGTGCCTTCAGCCTAATGGGGTACCGCTTCTCTTATTAGGAGGGGGATCCAGATGTTAATAGATGCTCCTCACGTTTAAGCTTCATAGTGTGACTCTTCATTTACTAGTGGCACGCAGAAGGGGGTGGCTGCGGCCGCTTGCCTAAAGTCTTATAGGTACAGATTGTCTTACTGTGACACGCAGAGGTTAAACAAGCTTAAACAAAGCTTATGTTTCAGCTTAATAGGGTGGCTCACCACTAACTTGCATCCTGGTGTTAGATGTTCTTTAAGTGCGGACGGCGTTCTTTTAAATAGCAGTGGATTTGGGTAATGGACTGTGTGTGGGGAAAAAAATCAGCTTTAAGAGAATTCAACTTTTACCTCGGGGCAGCAGGGGGCGAGAGCTGCATACAGCTGGTTCCCTGTATCCCTGACTGCTGGAATGGTCAAGAAGCGGGTGGCAGCAGGATTGGTTTGGGGGCATTTTTGAATCTCGTTGCTGGGTATGTTTTTATCCTGGTAAGGACTGTGTTAACTTTTGATCTCAAATGTAATGTGTCTTGTGAGTTGGGTAGTTTTGTGCGGCAATGGGAATTGAACAGGGCCGGTCTTACACCATACACCCACCTCCTCGCCCAATCACTTCCACTTGCTCTATTGATACAATCTGTGAACTTCAGGGTGCTGCTGCCTGTATATGTGCTACTTGTACAGGGATAACCAGCGCTACTCGATTATAGCATGATTTTATTTAGCACAAATGAAGCATCAGGTGCGTGCTCGCAACAGAAAGCTACCCACTTCCCCCTCCCCTGGCCACCTCTCAATCCTCAGTCAGACCTATTCACACTGCTTTCAAAACTACCATAAAACCTGTCGCAGTCCATTAATTTGAGTCCTTCTTTCCAGCTCACAAGAGAACTGGGTTCTGGGAGCCTGGCAGCTGAAACTCACGTTTATGATTCATGTCATCATGTGCTTTCCAATCATACTATCATGTATCAACATTCAAATAGAATTGAGATGTGCGCACGTTGCAAAAAAAAATAAAATATAACCCTGCCTTCTTAAGGAAATGCTCACCTTCAAACTGCTTGCATCTATAGTGGACAAACATACACAAAGCCCTCCGTGCTTTGTCCGAGAACGTGCACCAGCAACACACCTCCCAACTCCTGGATTTACAGATAATTGTACAGCACTCAATGCATTAACGCCCCCAAATCCCACATCTATGTGGGCTATATCGACCTCACAGCTCCCAAAATATCCCAGAAAATGTATAAACGTGACATGCAGACCCAGAGCAGTTTCTACTACAGACAGGGGAGCCAGTGAATTTATAGATAGAGCCTAGCCATTGGGTCTGCTCTGGCTCAAGGAGCCAAATACAATACAGAAAAAGACGCATGGCACCTACGTGAGGCCTTTCCTCCCCACAACACAAAATCCAAACCTGTTGTCTTGCCCTCCCTCAGCTGACAACACAGAGCTCATACCCGATGCCCTGACCCCATCAACAACACAGTCCCAGATTCTTGTTCTGCCTCCCCACGCCTCACAACAAAGCCATGCCTGCTGTCCTACGCCCCCCACAACCCATACATGGAAACCCAATTATAGCACAGTGAACACTTGATTTGCCGAGGATAACACACTGAGAACTGGGATTTTAATAACATTTTCACATTACACGTTTTTGACTATATATTTTTGCAGACCTACCAGATAAAAATATTTTCAAATGTATCGATTTGGAGGAACTCTTAAATCCTTATATTAAGAAAAAAAGTATAATTTCAGCTTTACATTCTAGTGCTTATTCTCCCATCCACAATAGAGAAAACAAATTAATTCAAGTCTCGAAAAAACCCTTCTGTTATTTCCAGATAGCCACAAAAACGTCTACATAGTAACCTACTTGTACCCATTGTTTGACACACGCATGACATTTCTTTTGTCTGATCCGAAACAAATGTTAAGTTACACAATGTTTTCTTCTTTATTTGTGCTGGTCAGAGCGGCACAAAGAATGTACATAAACTACACACTTCAAAAGGGTGTGGGTCTATGTGACCGTTTAATTGTCATGGAGAGCACAGATTCAATAGAAACCTGCAGGGTCCAAGGTTGGGAGGGGTGGTTTCCGTTACAAATACACCTATCGATTTTATTCATTTAACATTCACACTCACTGCGGAAAGAGTTGGAAATCTGAAGAGAACCAGCTGCCTGGGAAGATGACGCAGAGTGATAAAGGACATTACTCCTGCTGCATTTAAAGGCACAGCTGACAAAAATGGGATGAATGCTTGCAGTACCCTTCACCCTTGCTCTGCATGGCTCCTCGATGGAGGTGAACTATCCCCCTGCAACAAGCCTCTAAATGTGCTATGGGGTGAGATGAGATTGGGCGGTTGAATTTCGGAGTACAATGTTTTAGTTTTGACTCAGCCACTTGGCTCGAGTTACCCCGAGCCCTCCCTGGCTCCCCAAGCGTGAACACTAGTATACTTCTCGTGTGATAGAATGCCATTTGTGAGTGTGCCTTCGTAAAAAAAATTTTTTAAATGTTGCTACGCAAATGAGAGTGGTTTATTCTCTCAGAAAATGGGCTGTGCCTCAGACACTAGCAAGAGCAGTGGGGAAGACGACAAAGTCCCCCCCAAACACTTACCTGCTGTTCACCCACTCGCTCCTGTTCTCTGTAATGGTGGGGGCCCAACAATGCCAGCCAGCCCCAATCATTCCTCATGTCACTGTCAGTGCGTGCGCATAGCCTGGAGGAGGGCATGCTGCACGTGCGCCCATGGGCCTGGCTGGTGCCAGGCGCCACCCGGGGCCGGAGGAAGTGACTAAAGCAACAAATGTTGCTACTTTATTTGCCAATTGACCTGCTGCCCTGCCTGAGGGCTGAGGCTGCAGCCTGCAGCAGTAGTGGTACTAGAATACACGTTGCGAACGTGCATTCGTTTCGTAACATTATAAAAATTAATGTGCCTGCCTGGCTTGCAGGAGCACCGCAGCGGACTGCTGGTGCGGCGCCCTCTAGAGGCTGACTAACATCAGGCAGCCGCCTGAGCTGCCTGACACAAAGACCGGCACTGCTTGCCCATGTCATGAGAATCCGCCTGAAGCCCAAAGCCGAATGTAACTCCTGTTATGACTCGGATCTCGTCACCCTAAAACGCAAGTGCAGGGTGGCAGAGAGGAAATGTCATGCTTCATGTTCATCCTCTGACAAACTGGCCTGCCGCCTGCTCCAAAGGCAATACCGGCTCTCTGTTCTAACCAAGAAGAGAGCCCTTATCCAAGCCCGTAGCTTTGCGGCATCTAACAACTCTGCTGAACTCTTTAAAATCTGCAAGGAACTGGCTAACCCTGCTGTAGTCTCTACCTCTCCTGTCCCCTCCCACGCCCTCTGCACGGCACTGGCCTCTCACTTCATTTAAAAAACTCAGGACATCCTGTCCTCACTCTCCTGCTATCACCTCCCTCCCTCTATTCCCTGCTTTTCCTCTGGGCCTTCTGCAGCCACCCCTCCTCCCTCCTTCTCTGCCTTTCCCCTTTTCTCTGCTTACAAGGTTTCCAGACAAGTCCGATCCATGAAAGTCTCGTCAAAACAGGTTCACCCCTGTTCCTCCAAAACTATCAAGGACCACATTGACTCCCTGGCCCCTGCCCTGGCTGACTTTTGCAATCACTCCTTCACCTCTGGAGCCTTCCCATCCCCCCTGAAGCACTCCCTTGTGCACCCTCTTCTTAAGAAACCCTCTTCCGACCCCTCCTGTCCGGCTAACTATCACCCAATATCCATCATTCCCTTCCTGGGCAAGCTCCTGGAGAAACTGGCCATCTCCCAGCTTAATCTCCATGCTGAATCTGTTGGTTGTCTTCATGACCATCAGTCTGGCTTCAGAGCTGCCAGAAGCACGGAAACTGCTCTCCTGAACATCCGTGAAGACCTGCTCTGCAACCTTGATTCTAACACTCCGTGTGTTCTCATTTTGCTTGATCTCTCTTCTGCCTTTGATACTGTCAACCATGCCATCCTGCTCAACCGTCTCCATGATAACCTGGGTATCACTGGTCAGGCTCTGGCGTGGCTGACCTCTTTCCTCTCCAATCGACCCTCCCAGGTCCAACTGGGGTCCTTTCTCTCTGACATCTTCTTCTCTAGCTGTGGTGTCCCCCAGGGATCTAACCTCTCTCTCTGGCTGTTCAACCAATATCTGGCCCTCCTTGCCTACTGCATCGCCGCTCTCTGCCCCAACTTTCAGTGCTATGCGGATGATACCCAGCTCATTTTCAGGCTACCCTCGGCCTCCTCCTCTCCTTCACTCATCTCTGACTGTCTGTCTGCTATCCAGGAATGGATTGCCGCCACTGACCTCTGCCTTAATGCCAGTAAGACTGAGATTCTACTCATCGGCACACCCACTCCCTCCTTCCCTGCAGCTCTCTGGCTGGCCTCTCGTGGCCCTCTTCCTGCTCCTACCTGCAAGGCAAAGAACCTCGTGGTCATCTTCGACTCCACACTCTCCTTCTCTCCTCACATATCTGACGTCTCTAAGAAGTCACACTACCAGCTGCACCTCCTCAGAGGTATTCTTCCTTTCTTCTCCTTCCCCCAGAAGCTCACTGTCTCCAGAGCCCTGGTTCTCTCTAAGCTGTACTACTGTAACAGCCTATATCTAAATCTTCCTGCCTCTACTCTCCGCCCTCTGCAACTCATCCAGAACAGGACTGCGAGACTTGTCCTTGGCCTCATGCCCAGGGACCGTATCTCTACAGGATTGAAATCTCTGCACTGGCTCCCAGTGGCTGCGAGGATTAAGTTCAAAACCATCTGCATTGTCCACAAGGCCTTCTGGGGCCTGGGGCCAAAATACCTTCAACTCTCTCTTCCTAAATATCTTCCTTCTCGAGCTCTTTGCTCATCCGCCTCCAACTCCCTCAGGGTGAGCCACTTCTCCAAGCAACGAGTTGGGGTAGATCCCTCTCCGCAGCAGGGGCCTCCCTCTGGAACAGCCTTCCTGCCTCCCTGAAATTTGAGGAGAACCATCTCCGGTTCCGGAAGCACCTCAAAACCTTCCTCTTTGCTTCGGCTTTCTCTCCCCCGGTAAATTCCTGACTGAAAATGCACTGAATCTGCAACTGGGCCACTCTCACCGATCTCGGTCCCTGACCCAGCCACTCTCCCCTTGCACTGCCTCCCTTGGCAACCCCTGCACTTCGGGACTGTCTCTGTACCCCTACAGAGACCTTCCGAGCACTTGTCTGCACTTACCCTGCACTTGCCACCAGCTGGCCCTTATTATTTATCCTGTTATTCTACTACTCCTGTACTGCACTTTCCCCTCTCCCTTTCCCCTTGCATTTTCCCTTCCCCTCTGCCCATGCACTTGTGCGATCTGAATGACACCTGGCATAGTAAGATCGTTGTCTGTCTTCCCTTTGTCCCCCCCTCTGCCTCGTCGCGCTTTGAAACACTTGTGTATAGGCGCGTTACAAATGCCATATCATATCATTCAAGGCGCCACCATTATTTTAAAGCAATCTAAGGTAAACACACACCGTAAAGTTGATGCGGACACAGAGGTGTAAGCTCTTATGCTCTTAACAATCATGTGGAGACTAATGAAAGTACTGTTACGTTTTCTCATCTTCTTTTTTGATTTAACAACATTATGGGAATTGTCCTGTGACAACATTCACTTACGGGATGGTATGTACATTTTACACAAAACTGGTTTCTAAAAGGGTCCACACAGTTCCTCAGCCACTACCTACTCCCTATTACGCAGTCCTCAGGGGTTATTTTGGAAAAAAAAGAGCAGGCCTATGATCTAACAGAGCTGGCATTAGCATATCTTGTTAGTGCTGACATGCAGCAAGTGAAAATCATTGCGTGGTAGTGTAGAAAGGGCGTTTGGCCTAGTGGATGTACAATTTGAGGCAACTTCTTTGACTGCTTTGTGTTTAAGTGTGGGCACAGTGTGGCATGCTCATCAGGGTCACATACACAAAACATTCCAGTGTGCTATAGTATGGACATTGGGCACATCAGATAACATGTATAAGTGCCCAATGCTACTCCCTGCAGCCCTGAAGTTCCCTGGCAGTGGGCAGGTGTCCTCGCCCCAACAGTGATTTAACTTCCATCACTTTGTGTGAAGAGAATGGTCGCCGGCTGGAGGGTGCCCCCTTCTGGATATGTTGCGCCCCTCTCTTCTTCCTCTGCAGCCTGTGCTCAGTCCAGGACAGACAGTGAGTACTTGTGTACATTTCTTGTGTTTTGCCCCCTTAAAATTTATTTTTTCACGGAAATTTCATTTTATTTTGTGTTTCAGACCCACACAAATCCCCCAAAATGTCAGGTGAAAACGAAATTTCTTCGAAAACAAAATCATCACCAAATAATGTGGGTCAAAAGTTGGAAAATTGCACACCCGGTGGAATAGAATTGTTGGCGAATTTCACCAATTCCATTTCGCCAGCAGTGATTTTGCCCACCCCTAGGTATGGGTTTGGTAGGAGGAGGGATCTGCGAGGAGGGTGAGTTGGAGGAGGCGGGTTAGAGAAGAACACAGTTCCATTTCTTTTGTGTACACTTTGACCCCAGCTTGCCTTGCACTTTAAAGGGTGGACATACTAGTTGATTGCAGAAGGAAGAGGCTGCCTGCCTGCTGCCTCATGCATGTAGCTTAATAAGGATAGCTTCATGTGCCAGGAGGCAGCAGCATGGAGAGGTCATTGTCGTGTGCCTTCAGCCTAATGGGGTACCGCTTCTCTTATTAGGAGGGGGATCCAGATGTTAATAGATGCTCCTCACGTTTAAGCTTCATAGTGTGACTCTTCATTTACTAGTGGCACGCAGAAGGGGGTGGCTGCGGCCGCTTGCCTAAAGTCTTATAGGTACAGATTGTCTTACTGTGACACGCAGAGGTTAAACAAGCTTAAACAAAGCTTATGTTTCAGCTTAATAGGGTGGCTCACCACTAACTTGCAGCCTGGTGTTATATGTTCTTTAAGTGCGGACGGCGTTCTTTTAAACAGCAGTGGATTTAGGTAATGGCTGTGTGTGGGTAAAAAAATCAGCTTTACGAGAATTCAACTTTTACCTCGGGGCAGCAGGGGGCGAGAGCTGCATACAGCTGGTTCCCTGTATCCCTGACTGCTGGAATGGGCAAGAAGCGGGTGGCAGCAGGATTGGTTTGGGGGCATTTTTGAATCTCGTTGCTGGGTATGTTTTTATCCTGGTAAGGACTGTGTTAACTTTTGATCTCAAATGTAATGTGTCTTGTGAGTTGGTTAGTTTTGTGCGGCAATGGGAATTGAACAGGGCCGGTCTTACACCATACACCCACCTCCTCGCCCAATCACTTCCACTTGCTCTATTGATACAATCTGTGAACTTCAGGGTGCTGCTGCCTGTATATGTGCTACTTGTACAGGGATAACCAGCGCTACTCGATTATAGCATGATTTTATTTAGCGCAAATGAAGCATCAGGTGCGTGCTCGCAACAGAAAGCTACCCACTTCCCCCTCCCCTGGCCACCTCTCAATCCTCAGTCAGACCTATTCACACTGCTTTCAAAACTACCATAAAACCTGTCGCAGTCCATTAATTTGAGTCCTTCTTTCCAGCTCACAAGAGAACTGGGTTCTGGGAGCCTGGCAGCTGAAACTCACGTTTATGATTCATGTCATCATGTGCTTTCCAATCATACTATCATGTATCAACATGCAAATAGAATTGTGATGTGCGCACGTTGCAAAAAAAAAATATATAACCCTGCCTTCTTAAGGAAATGCTCACCTTCAAACTGCTTGCATCTATAGTGGACAGACATACACAAAGCCCTCCGTGCTTTGTCCGAGAACGTGCACCAGCAACACACCTCCCAACTCCTGGATTTACAGATAATTGTACAGCACTCAATGCATTAACGCCCCCAAATCCCACATCTATGTGGGCTATATCGACCTCACAGCTCCCAAAATATCCCAGAAAATGTATAAACGTGACATGCAGACCCAGAGCAGTTTCTACTACAGACAGGGGAGCCAGTGAATTTATAGATAGAGCCTAGCCACTGGGTCTGCTCTGGCTCAAGGAGCCAAATACAATACAGAAAAAGACGCATGGCACCTACGTGAGGCCTTTCCTCCCCACAACACAAAATCCAAACCTGTTGTCTTGCCCTCCCTCAGCTGACAACACAGAGCTCATACCTGATGCCCTGACCCCATCAACAACACAGTCCCAGATTCTTGTTCTGCCTCCCCACGACTCACAACAAAGCCATGCCTGCTGTCCTACGCCCCCCACAACCCATACATGGAAACCCAATTATAGCACAGTGAACACTTGATTTGCCGAGGATAACACACTGAGAACTGGGATTTTAATAACATTTTCACATTACACGTTTTTGACTATATATTTTTGCAGACCTACCAGATAAAAATATGTTGAAATGTATCGATTTGGAGGAACTCTTAAATCCTTATATTAAGAAAAAAAGTATAATTTCAGCTTTACATTCTAGTGCTTATTCTCCCATCCACAATAGAGAAAACAAATTAATTCAAGTCTCGAAAAAACCCTTCTGTTATTTCCAGATAGCCACAAAAACGTCTACATGGTAACCTACTTGTACCCATTGTTTGACACACGCATGACATTTCTTTTGTCTGATCCGAAACAAATGTTAAGTTACACAATGTTTTCTTCTTTATTTGTGCTGGTCAGAGCGGCACAAAGAATGTACATAAACTACACACTTCAAAAGGGTGTGGGTCTATGTGACCGTTTAATTGTCATGGAGAGCACAGATTCAATAGAAACCTGCAGGGTCCAAGGTTGGGAGGGGTGGTTTCCGTTACAAATACACCTATCGATTTTATTCATTTAACATTCACACTCACTGCGGAAAGAGTTGGAAATCTGAAGAGAACCAGCTGCCTGGGAAGATGACGCAGAGTGATAAAGGACATTACTCCTGCTGCATTTAAAGGCACAGCTGACAAAAATGGGATGAATGCTTGCAGTACCCTTCACCCTTGCTCTGCATGGCTCCTCGATGGAGGTGAACTATCCCCCTGCAACAAGCCTCTAAATGTGCTATGGGGTGAGATGAGATTGGGCGGTTGAATTTCGGAGTACAATGTTTTAGTTTTGACTCAGCCACTTGGCTCGAGTTACCCCGAGCCCTCCCTGGCTCCCCAAGCGTGAACACTAGTATACTTCTCGTGTGATAGAATGCCATTTGTGAGTGTGCCTTCGTAAAAAAAATTTTTTAAATGTTGCTACGCAAATGAGAGTGGTTTATTCTCTCAGAAAATGGGCTGTGCCTCAGACACTAGCAAGAGCAGTGGGGAAGACGACAAAGTCCCCCCCAAACACTTACCTGCTGTTCACCCACTCGCTCCTGTTCTCTGTAATGGTGGGGGCCCAACAATGCCAGCCAGCCCCAATCATTCCTCATGTCACTGTCAGTGCGTGCGCATAGCCTGGAGGAGGGCATGCTGCACGTGCGCCCATGGGCCTGGCTGGTGCCAGGCGCCACCCGGGGCCGGAGGAAGTGACTAAAGCAACAAATGTTGCTACTTTATTTGCCAATTGACCTGCTGCCCTGCCTGAGGGCTGAGGCTGCAGCCTGCAGCAGTAGTGGTACTAGAATACACGTTGCGAACGTGCATTCGTTTCGTAACATTATAAAAATTAATGTGCCTGCCTGGCTTGCAGGAGCACCGCAGCGGACTGCTGGTGCGGCGCCCTCTAGAGGCTGACTAACATCAGGCAGCCGCCTGAGCTGCCTGACACAAAGACCGGCACTGCTTGCCCATGTCATGAGAATCCGCCTGAAGCCCAAAGCCGAATGTAACTCCTGTTATGACTCGGATCTCGTCACCCTAAAACGCAAGTGCAGGGTGGCAGAGAGGAAATGTCATGCTTCATGTTCATCCTCTGACAAACTGGCCTGCCGCCTGCTCCAAAGGCAATACCGGCTCTCTGTTCTAACCAAGAAGAGAGCCCTTATCCAAGCCCGTAGCTTTGCGGCATCTAACAACTCTGCTGAACTCTTTAAAATCTGCAAGGAACTGGCTAACCCTGCTGTAGTCTCTACCTCTCCTGTCCCCTCCCACGCCCTCTGCACGGCACTGGCCTCTCACTTCATTTAAAAAACTCAGGACATCCTGTCCTCACTCTCCTGCTATCACCTCCCTCCCTCTATTCCCTGCTTTTCCTCTGGGCCTTCTGCAGCCACCCCTCCTCCCTCCTTCTCTGCCTTTCCCCTTTTCTCTGCTTACAAGGTTTCCAGACAAGTCCGATCCATGAAAGTCTCGTCAAAACAGGTTCACCCCTGTTCCTCCAAAACTATCAAGGACCACATTGACTCCCTGGCCCCTGCCCTGGCTGACTTTTGCAATCACTCCTTCACCTCTGGAGCCTTCCCATCCCCCCTGAAGCACTCCCTTGTGCACCCTCTTCTTAAGAAACCCTCTTCCGACCCCTCCTGTCCGGCTAACTATCACCCAATATCCATCATTCCCTTCCTGGGCAAGCTCCTGGAGAAACTGGCCATCTCCCAGCTTAATCTCCATGCTGAATCTGTTGGTTGTCTTCATGACCATCAGTCTGGCTTCAGAGCTGCCAGAAGCACGGAAACTGCTCTCCTGAACATCCGTGAAGACCTGCTCTGCAACCTTGATTCTAACACTCCGTGTGTTCTCATTTTGCTTGATCTCTCTTCTGCCTTTGATACTGTCAACCATGCCATCCTGCTCAACCGTCTCCATGATAACCTGGGTATCACTGGTCAGGCTCTGGCGTGGCTGACCTCTTTCCTCTCCAATCGACCCTCCCAGGTCCAACTGGGGTCCTTTCTCTCTGACATCTTCTTCTCTAGCTGTGGTGTCCCCCAGGGATCTAACCTCTCTCTCTGGCTGTTCAACCAATATCTGGCCCTCCTTGCCTACTGCATCGCCGCTCTCTGCCCCAACTTTCAGTGCTATGCGGATGATACCCAGCTCATTTTCAGGCTACCCTCGGCCTCCTCCTCTCCTTCACTCATCTCTGACTGTCTGTCTGCTATCCAGGAATGGATTGCCGCCACTGACCTCTGCCTTAATGCCAGTAAGACTGAGATTCTACTCATCGGCACACCCACTCCCTCCTTCCCTGCAGCTCTCTGGCTGGCCTCTCGTGGCCCTCTTCCTGCTCCTACCTGCAAGGCAAAGAACCTCGTGGTCATCTTCGACTCCACACTCTCCTTCTCTCCTCACATATCTGACGTCTCTAAGAAGTCACACTACCAGCTGCACCTCCTCAGAGGTATTCTTCCTTTCTTCTCCTTCCCCCAGAAGCTCACTGTCTCCAGAGCCCTGGTTCTCTCTAAGCTGTACTACTGTAACAGCCTATATCTAAATCTTCCTGCCTCTACTCTCCGCCCTCTGCAACTCATCCAGAACAGGACTGCGAGACTTGTCCTTGGCCTCATGCCCAGGGACCGTATCTCTACAGGATTGAAATCTCTGCACTGGCTCCCAGTGGCTGCGAGGATTAAGTTCAAAACCATCTGCATTGTCCACAAGGCCTTCTGGGGCCTGGGGCCAAAATACCTTCAACTCTCTCTTCCTAAATATCTTCCTTCTCGAGCTCTTTGCTCATCCGCCTCCAACTCCCTCAGGGTGAGCCACTTCTCCAAGCAACGAGTTGGGGTAGATCCCTCTCCGCAGCAGGGGCCTCCCTCTGGAACAGCCTTCCTGCCTCCCTGAAATTTGAGGAGAACCATCTCCGGTTCCGGAAGCACCTCAAAACCTTCCTCTTTGCTTCGGCTTTCTCTCCCCCGGTAAATTCCTGACTGAAAATGCACTGAATCTGCAACTGGGCCACTCTCACCGATCTCGGTCCCTGACCCAGCCACTCTCCCCTTGCACTGCCTCCCTTGGCAACCCCTGCACTTCGGGACTGTCTCTGTACCCCTACAGAGACCTTCCGAGCACTTGTCTGCACTTACCCTGCACTTGCCACCAGCTGGCCCTTATTATTTATCCTGTTATTCTACTACTCCTGTACTGCACTTTCCCCTCTCCCTTTCCCCTTGCATTTTCCCTTCCCCTCTGCCCATGCACTTGTGCGATCTGAATGACACCTGGCATAGTAAGATCGTTGTCTGTCTTCCCTTTGTCCCCCCCTCTGCCTCGTCGCGCTTTGAAACACTTGTGTATAGGCGCGTTACAAATGCCATATCATATCATTCAAGGCGCCACCATTATTTTAAAGCAATCTAAGGTAAACACACACCGTAAAGTTGATGCGGACACAGAGGTGTAAGCTCTTATGCTCTTAACAATCATGTGGAGACTAATGAAAGTACTGTTACGTTTTCTCA
Source organism: Ambystoma mexicanum (assembly GCF_040938575.1). Taxonomy (NCBI): domain Eukaryota; kingdom Metazoa; phylum Chordata; class Amphibia; order Caudata; family Ambystomatidae; genus Ambystoma; species Ambystoma mexicanum. The sequence continues at coordinate 608,852,844 of NC_090933.1, forward strand.
TCTTCTTTTTTGATTTAACAACATTATGGGAATTGTCCTGTGACAACATTCACTTACGGGATGGTATGTACATTTTACACAAAACTGGTTTCTAAAAGGGTCCACACAGTTCCTCAGCCACTACCTACTCCCTATTACGCAGTCCTCAGGGGTTATTTTGGAAAAAAAAGAGCAGGCCTATGATCTAACAGAGCTGGCATTAGCATATCTTGTTAGTGCTGACATGCAGCAAGTGAAAATCATTGCGTGGTAGTGTAGAAAGGGCGTTTGGCCTAGTGGATGTACAATTTGAGGCAACTTCTTTGACTGCTTTGTGTTTAAGTGTGGGCACAGTGTGGCATGCTCATCAGGGTCACATACACAAAACATTCCAGTGTGCTATAGTATGGACATTGGGCACATCAGATAACATGTATAAGTGCCCAATGCTACTCCCTGCAGCCCTGAAGTTCCCTGGCAGTGGGCAGGTGTCCTCGCCCCAACAGTGATTTAACTTCCATCACTTTGTGTGAAGAGAATGGTCGCCGGCTGGAGGGTGCCCCCTTCTGGATATGTTGCGCCCCTCTCTTCTTCCTCTGCAGCCTGTGCTCAGTCCAGGACAGACAGTGAGTACTTGTGTACATTTCTTGTGTTTTGCCCCCTTAAAATTTATTTTTTCACGGAAATTTCATTTTATTTTGTGTTTCAGACCCACACAAATCCCCCAAAATGTCAGGTGAAAACGAAATTTCTTCGAAAACAAAATCATCACCAAATAATGTGGGTCAAAAGTTGGAAAATTGCACACCCGGTGGAATAGAATTGTTGGCGAATTTCACCAATTCCATTTCGCCAGCAGTGATTTTGCCCACCCCTAGGTATGGGTTTGGTAGGAGGAGGGATCTGCGAGGAGGGTGAGTTGGAGGAGGCGGGTTAGAGAAGAACACAGTTCCATTTCTTTTGTGTACACTTTGACCCCAGCTTGCCTTGCACTTTAAAGGGTGGACATACTAGTTGATTGCAGAAGGAAGAGGCTGCCTGCCTGCTGCCTCATGCATGTAGCTTAATAAGGATAGCTTCATGTGCCAGGAGGCAGCAGCATGGAGAGGTCATTGTCGTGTGCCTTCAGCCTAATGGGGTACCGCTTCTCTTATTAGGAGGGGGATCCAGATGTTAATAGATGCTCCTCACGTTTAAGCTTCATAGTGTGACTCTTCATTTACTAGTGGCACGCAGAAGGGGGTGGCTGCGGCCGCTTGCCTAAAGTCTTATAGGTACAGATTGTCTTACTGTGACACGCAGAGGTTAAACAAGCTTAAACAAAGCTTATGTTTCAGCTTAATAGGGTGGCTCACCACTAACTTGCAGCCTGGTGTTATATGTTCTTTAAGTGCGGACGGCGTTCTTTTAAACAGCAGTGGATTTAGGTAATGGCTGTGTGTGGGTAAAAAAATCAGCTTTACGAGAATTCAACTTTTACCTCGGGGCAGCAGGGGGCGAGAGCTGCATACAGCTGGTTCCCTGTATCCCTGACTGCTGGAATGGGCAAGAAGCGGGTGGCAGCAGGATTGGTTTGGGGGCATTTTTGAATCTCGTTGCTGGGTATGTTTTTATCCTGGTAAGGACTGTGTTAACTTTTGATCTCAAATGTAATGTGTCTTGTGAGTTGGTTAGTTTTGTGCGGCAATGGGAATTGAACAGGGCCGGTCTTACACCATACACCCACCTCCTCGCCCAATCACTTCCACTTGCTCTATTGATACAATCTGTGAACTTCAGGGTGCTGCTGCCTGTATATGTGCTACTTGTACAGGGATAACCAGCGCTACTCGATTATAGCATGATTTTATTTAGCGCAAATGAAGCATCAGGTGCGTGCTCGCAACAGAAAGCTACCCACTTCCCCCTCCCCTGGCCACCTCTCAATCCTCAGTCAGACCTATTCACACTGCTTTCAAAACTACCATAAAACCTGTCGCAGTCCATTAATTTGAGTCCTTCTTTCCAGCTCACAAGAGAACTGGGTTCTGGGAGCCTGGCAGCTGAAACTCACGTTTATGATTCATGTCATCATGTGCTTTCCAATCATACTATCATGTATCAACATGCAAATAGAATTGTGATGTGCGCACGTTGCAAAAAAAAAATATATAACCCTGCCTTCTTAAGGAAATGCTCACCTTCAAACTGCTTGCATCTATAGTGGACAGACATACACAAAGCCCTCCGTGCTTTGTCCGAGAACGTGCACCAGCAACACACCTCCCAACTCCTGGATTTACAGATAATTGTACAGCACTCAATGCATTAACGCCCCCAAATCCCACATCTATGTGGGCTATATCGACCTCACAGCTCCCAAAATATCCCAGAAAATGTATAAACGTGACATGCAGACCCAGAGCAGTTTCTACTACAGACAGGGGAGCCAGTGAATTTATAGATAGAGCCTAGCCACTGGGTCTGCTCTGGCTCAAGGAGCCAAATACAATACAGAAAAAGACGCATGGCACCTACGTGAGGCCTTTCCTCCCCACAACACAAAATCCAAACCTGTTGTCTTGCCCTCCCTCAGCTGACAACACAGAGCTCATACCTGATGCCCTGACCCCATCAACAACACAGTCCCAGATTCTTGTTCTGCCTCCCCACGACTCACAACAAAGCCATGCCTGCTGTCCTACGCCCCCCACAACCCATACATGGAAACCCAATTATAGCACAGTGAACACTTGATTTGCCGAGGATAACACACTGAGAACTGGGATTTTAATAACATTTTCACATTACACGTTTTTGACTATATATTTTTGCAGACCTACCAGATAAAAATATGTTGAAATGTATCGATTTGGAGGAACTCTTAAATCCTTATATTAAGAAAAAAAGTATAATTTCAGCTTTACATTCTAGTGCTTATTCTCCCATCCACAATAGAGAAAACAAATTAATTCAAGTCTCGAAAAAACCCTTCTGTTATTTCCAGATAGCCACAAAAACGTCTACATGGTAACCTACTTGTACCCATTGTTTGACACACGCATGACATTTCTTTTGTCTGATCCGAAACAAATGTTAAGTTACACAATGTTTTCTTCTTTATTTGTGCTGGTCAGAGCGGCACAAAGAATGTACATAAACTACACACTTCAAAAGGGTGTGGGTCTATGTGACCGTTTAATTGTCATGGAGAGCACAGATTCAATAGAAACCTGCAGGGTCCAAGGTTGGGAGGGGTGGTTTCCGTTACAAATACACCTATCGATTTTATTCATTTAACATTCACACTCACTGCGGAAAGAGTTGGAAATCTGAAGAGAACCAGCTGCCTGGGAAGATGACGCAGAGTGATAAAGGACATTACTCCTGCTGCATTTAAAGGCACAGCTGACAAAAATGGGATGAATGCTTGCAGTACCCTTCACCCTTGCTCTGCATGGCTCCTCGATGGAGGTGAACTATCCCCCTGCAACAAGCCTCTAAATGTGCTATGGGGTGAGATGAGATTGGGCAGTTGAATTTCGGAGTACAATGTTTTAGTTTTGACTCAGCCACTTGGCTCGAGTTGCCCCGAGCCCTCCTTGGCTCCCCAAGCGTGAACACTGGTATACTTCTCATGTGATAGAATGCCATTTGTGAGTGTGCCATCGGAAGACATTTTTTTTAAATGTTGCTACGCAAATGAGAGTGGTTTATTCTCTCAGAAAATGGGCTGTGCCTCAGACACTACCAAGAGCAGTGGGGAAGACGACAAAGGCCCCCCCAAACACTTACCTGCTGTTCACCCACTCGCTCCTCTTCTCTGTAATGGCGGGGGCCCAACAACGCCAGCCAGCCCCAATCATTCCTCATGTCACTGTCAGTGCGTGCGCATAGCCTGGAGGAGGGCATGCTGCACGTGCGCCCATGGGCCTGGCTGGTGCCAGGCGCCACCCGGGGCCGGAGGAAGTGACTAAAGCAACAAATGTTGCTACTTTATTTGCCAATTGACCTGCTGCCCTGCCTGAGGGCCGAGGCTGCAGCCTGCAGCAGTAGTGGTACTAGAATACACGTTCCGAATGTGTATTCGTTTCGTAACATTATAAAAATTAATGTGCCTGCCTGGCTTGCAGGAGCACCGCAGCGGACTGATGGTGCGGCGCCCTCTAGAGGCTGACTAACATCAGGCAGCCGCCTGAGCTGCCTGACACAAAGACCGGCACTGCTTGCCCATGTCATGAGAATCCGCCTGAAGCCCAAAGCCAAATGTAACTCCTGTTATGACTCGGATCTCGTCACCCTAAAACGCAAGTGCAGGGTGGCAGAGAGGAAATGTCGTGCTTCATGTTCATCCTCTGACAAACTGGCGTGCCGCCTGCTCCAAAGGCAATACCGGCTCTCTGTTCTCACCAAGAAGAGAGCCCTTATCCAAGCCCGTATCTTTGCGGCATCTAACAACTCTGCTGAACTCTTTAAAATCAAGCAAGGAACTGGCTAACCCTGCTGTAGTCTCTACCTCTCCTGTCCCCTCCCACGCCCTCTGCACGGCACTGGCCTCTCACTTCATTTAAAAAACTCAGGACATCCTGTCCTCACTCTCCTGCTATCACCTCCCTCCCTCTATTCCCTGCTTTTCCTCTGGGCCTTCTGCAGCCACCCTCCTCCCTCCTTCTCTGCCTTTCCCCTTTTCTCTGCTGACAAGGTTTCCAGACAAGTCCGATCCATGAAAGTCTCGTCAAAACAGGTTCACCCCTGTTCCTCCAAAACTATCAAGGACCACATTGACTCCCTGGCCCCTGCCCTGGCTGACTTTCGTAATCACTCCTTCACCTCTGGAGCCTTCCCATCCCCCCTGAAGCACTCCCTTGTGCACCCTCTTCTTAAGAAACCCTCTTCCGACCCCTCCTGTCCGGCTAACTATCACCCAATATCCATCACTCCCTTCCTGGGCAAGCTCCTGGAGAAACTGGCCATCTCCCAGCTTAATCTCCATGCTGAATCTGTTGGTTGTCTTCATGACCATCAGTCTGGCTTCAGAGCTGCCAGAAGCACGGAAACTGCTCTCCTGAACATCCGTGAAGACCTGCTCTGCAACCTTGATTCTAACACTCCGTGTGTTCTCATTTTGCTTGATCTCTCTTCTGCCTTTGATACTGTCAACCATGCCATCCTGCTCAACCGTCTCCATGATAACCTGGGTATCACTGGTCAGGCTCTGGCGTGGCTAACCTCTTTCCTCTCCAATCGACCCTCCCAGGTCCAACTGGGGTCCTTTCTCTCTGACATCTTCTTCTCTAGCTGTGGTGTCCCCCAGGGATCTAACCTCTCTCTCTGGCTGTTCAACCAATATCTGGCCCTCCTTGCCCACTGCATCGCCGCTCTCTGCCCCAACTTTCAGTGCTATGCGGATGATACCCAGCTCATTTTCAGGCTACCCTCGGCCTCCTCCTCTCCTTCACTCATCTCTGACTGCCTGTCTGCTATCCAGGAATGGATTGCCGCCACTGACCTCTGCCTTAATGCCAGTAAGACTGAGATTCTACTCATCGGCACACCCACTCCCTCCTTCCCTGCAGCTCTCTGGCTGGCCTCTCGTGGCCCTCTTCCTGCTCCTACCTGCAAGGCAAAGAACCTCGGGGTCATCTTCGACTCCACACTCTCCTTCTCTCCTCACATATCTGACGTCTCTAAGAAGTCACACTACCAGCTGCACCTCCTCAGAGGTATTCTTCCTTTCCTCTCCTTCCCCCAGAAGCTCACTGTCTCCAGAGCCCTGGTTCTCTCTAAGCTGTACTACTGTAACAGCCTATATCTAAATCTTCCTGCCTCTACTCTCCGCCCTCTGCAACTCATCCAGAACAGGACTGCGAGACTTGTCCTTGGCCTCATGCCCAGGGACCGTATCTCTACAGGATTGAAATCTCTGCACTGGCTCCCAGTGGCTGCGAGGATTAAGTTCAAAACCATCTGCATTGTCCACAAGGCCCTCTGGGGCCTGGGGCCAAAATACCTTCAACTCTCTCTTCCTAAATATCTTCCTTCTCGAGCTCTTTGCTCATCCGCCTCCAACTCCCTCAGGGTGAGCCACTTCTCCAAGCAACGAGTTGGGGTAGATCCCTCTCCGCAGCAGGGGCCTCCCTCTGGAACAGCCTTCCTGCCTCCCTGAAATTTGAGGAGAACCATCTCCGGTTCCGGAAGCACCTCAAAACCTTCCTCTTTGCTTCGTTTTTCTCTCCCCCTCTCCCCTGGTAAATTCCTGACTGAAACTGCACTGAATCTGCAACTGGGCCACTCTAACCGATCTCGGTCCCTGACCCAGCCACTCTCCCCTTGCACTACCTCCCTTGGCAACCCCTGCACTTCGGGACTGTCTCTGTACCCCTACAGAGACCTTCCCAGCACTTGTCTGCACTTACCCTGCACTTGCCACCAGCTGGCCCTTATTATTTATCCTGTTATTCTACTACTCCTGTACTGCACTTTCCCCTCTCCCTTTCCCCTTGCATTTTCCCTTCCCCTCTGCCCATGCACTTGTGCGATCTGAATGACACCTGGCATAGTAAGATCGTTGTCTGTCTTCCCTTTATCCCCCCCTCTGCCTCGTCGCGCCTTGAAACACTTGTGTATAGGCGCGTTACAAATGCCATATCATATCATGCAAGGCGCCACCATTATTTTAAAGCAAGCTAAGGTAAACACACACCGTAAAGTTGATGCGGACACAGAGGTGTAAGCTCTTATGCTCTTAACAATCATGTGGAGACTAATGAAAGTACTGTTACGTTTTCTCATCTTCTTTTTTGAGTTAACAACATTATGGGAATTGTCCTGTGACAACATTCACTTACGGGATGGTATGTACATTTTAAATGTATTTAATCTGTTTACAATGTAATGGTATTGTATTGTTTATGTTAAAATGTAGCCCTGAAGATGGTGCTTTGCATCGAAATGCATTGGCAAGAGCTGACACTTTAAATTGAGGAACGACGCATTCGCCTAAAAGTATTGTGTGAATAAAACACATACCTATTTTTGGACATTTGAAGAAAGTGTTTTGATATCTCATTTAAAAAGCTGCTACAAAAAGTTTACAATATCATAGTAAATACACAAGCAAAATACTGAACTTATAAAACATTAAGGAATTAATTTAGCTTCCTGAGGGGAGCAAGGAGGGGCACTGGGCTTTACAGGGTGGTTTCTACCCTGTTCTTTCTTATTGCTGTACGTGTTATAGAGCCTGTGTGTCATTGGGTTCTTTCTCAACTCAGTTGCTCCACAAACAATCAAGAATCAATTGAAGAACAAAAGTACACTATTTCATTTTGAGATTAACAGAAACAATAGTGGTGCCCACCTTTTCTCCATTTCTTCTATGGTTTGAATGCATTTACACTTCTGTTGCTCTAAAACAGAGATTACCAGAAAATCTAACAAATGCCTATTTAATATTCCTTAAACCTAAATTTCGTCACTGACCTGTAAAACTATCACCAGTTAGAATACACCAACTGGTATAGAACTGCATCCATAATATTGCAATGCTACCTTTGAATAGCAAAATAGTTAAGAGTACACCAACAGGTATCAAACTGCTTCAAAGAAATTCCTTCAGAACTATAAAACTATCAACAGTTAGAATACGCCAGCTAGTATCTAACTACATCTATTGTACTGCAATGCTGCTTTTGAAATGCAAAACACTTTCAATACGCCAACAGGTATCTAAGTACTTCAAAATACCTTTCATAAAAAAGAGTACAACAGTACTTTTGAAAAGCAAAAAGGTTAGAATACACCAACATGAATCTAACTACTTAAAAAATACCCTTCATTACACTTCATTGCAAATACACCATCACAATTCTTCTTACTCTAACACTGCTTGTAACATTGCTTGCAACATCAAATACACTTATTGCAACATTCCCTTAAGTACTGCCTACTTCAAACAAACATACTGTGAAACCTAAACTCACATAAATGTAGTAGTTTTTTTCCCAATGACCCAATGATTATGCAAACAGAAACAGCATTGTACTTAGAACGTACTGATTATGAGGGTCTAAAAAGTACATTAACACGTGAGATTGTATGCAATATAACAATATAACATTGTAAACTATCCTGCCTAACATATTATACTGTGTTTTTTTTCACAGAGAAAGAAGCAAAGATTTCTCCATCACTAGCATGTAAAACAAACTCAACCTGTACCCCCAATGGTACAGAAATTATTCAATTGTATTATGTTGCCATGTTATGAATACTGTATACAGCCCCTACACTATGTATAATTATTATACACATATTATAATGGTTGTATCCAGCGCCCAGATTCAATTTCTATACACATATTATTATAGTGGTTGTGGCCAGTGGCCAGATTCTTGGGTGCATATGGCCATGCACCCAATAATCTGGCCTTTGGCCACAACCACCATAGCATAATACGGCCATGCACCCAAGAATGTGGCCACTGTCCACAACCAACCAACCACAACTCACCCTAAACCTCCCAATTCAAATGACGTCTGCAGACATCGAAATGGACTGGCAACCCTATTTTTCAGCAATGAAAACATCCCCATATCATCGATATTCGACTCTCCTAACCTGACCACCAAAGAACCCCAAATGTGTTTCTCAAGAGCTGTCCGCCCAAGAATCTGTCAGTGGACTACAGTGGTGTCTGTAGACTGCTGTTCCACCTGTACGCTCTTTCCATCTATACAAAGAGCCCCATATCATCTTTTTTCCACTCCCCACCCTTCTCAGCCACGCTTTCCAACACCAAATGACCTAAAATTTGTTTTCTATACTTTTTCCCCACCGATCCGTCCGCGGTCAGTTGTGGCTGTATACGGATCCAACAAGGCAGGCGTTTCGGAAAATATGACGTACCTCGCAATCTTCACCATCCAATCAGTGAGAGCATCTGGTGTCCGTGGACATCACGTCAGCCCCTGGGCCAATCGGAGGCCCATCCACAGACCAAACAGGGAAGTGAATCCGCAGACTGAACCCAGATATCACGCATTTTCTTTTACCCCTACTTTTGGGCCGTTATTAAAAAAAACTACTGGACAGATTTACACCCAACGTACGTAAGAACGCTTTCGCGAGCAAGCCGCCGCTCATGCCGCAAATTTGGTGAAAATCTGTCCAGCGGTTTGGGCTGTAGGTTGAAAAAGGCAAGGCAGACAGCGCAGTGAACGGACGGCTTGGAAAATAAATTTGTGGTTATTTGATGGCTGGAAGAGGGCATAGAAATGGTAGGGAAGTGGAATGAAAGTATTGTGGGTGAAAAAAGGGTTTGGAAATTCCACCGTCAATTTCGGTGTCCGCTGACATTATTTCGATTGTGTGGGGGTGAGTTTTATTAGTTGACCGTGTATGACACATACTTGTTATACAGTTAATTGTGTTGTGGTTAGTGGCCAGATTCTGGGGGATGGCCACAGGCCATGCCCCCCAGAATATGTTTACTGGGCACAATCACCACAGTAGTAATGTAGTGGGAGTTCAAAGTCTTTGTAACATGGAGGAATGATGTCATTGAACTGTATACAGTACTAATGATTGTAGTTCAATTGAGGATAGTGCTCACAGAATATGTAGTTGATTAAGATTGCTGTGGCTAATTAGTGTTGTAGCATCATGAAGCTGCAATCTCTGGTTTTGTTTCTGTGGAGAAAAAAACCCAGTACAATTGGTTAAGCATTATAGTTCAAAAGCTGTAGTGTTATACAGTTTCCAATATGAGTTTTCTTTTTTAGACCCTCAAAAACAGTACATTCTAAGTACTATGTTTGGTACAACATTAGTGTATGACACACTGCTTTTGTTTTGCCATTATATAATCATTCAAACCAATGACTTTTTTTCACATACGCAGTGTAGTGCCCGTAAGTGGTTGTGGCACCATCATGGCATGGTATATTATACCTAGTGTTGTGAAGGTTTTCTTTCCAAGAGATACTTGGCCGTCTGTGAACCTGTATGCTTACAGGTATTTTTGGTACCATTTGTATTGTACTTTAGATGCATTGTGGCTATCTAGGTTTATTTGTATGGAGGAAATATTGTCCGAATTGCAGAAAGGGCATAATAGGCCATGATTTGCATTCTGCAGATTTAACCTATGTTGCTTCGTGTCGTCTTGCTTCCAAGGCGACCACGTTGCCGCTGAGCTATCCTCCCGAGACAGACATTGGAGTTAAGGGGTGGCTGTAAGGGGCAATGTGGAGGCCATACACATTTCTTTTTTTTTTTTTAAACTCTTTTTATTAGTGGTCACAAAAAATGCACAGCACTCACCACATCACATTTCACATATTTTAACAATGAAATGACACATAGCTCATTTAAACATTAAAGTTTACAAAGACTCATCGTCATTAGAAACAATGTCGCATAAATACATTCTGAAAGGGCCCCATATATTTTTGGGCCTACTTGTAACTGGTTGGGTCAGGACAAATTGTTCTTCCGATTCGTTAACATATGTTAGTTCCTGAAAGAAATGGTTCATACTCGGTGGGCCAGGGCTTTTCCAAGTTTGTAAGATGCATTTTTTGGCCGCCGCACAGATATTAAACAATTTCCTGATTTTTTCGGAGCATTTGCCTATGACACCAAACAGGTATTTCTGTGGGGTTAGTTCAGGGGGAACCTGTGTGACGTCTTCTAGCATCTCTGCCACATCCCTCCAAAATCCCGCCACCACCGGACACCGCCAGTACATGTGGGATGCACCCGCCTGAGGAGCCCTACATTTGGTACACTCGTCCGAACCATCCACCGTGAACTTGGCTATCTTAGCCGGCATGTAGTGTAGTCTGTGTAAAATCTTAAATTGAATTAAGCGTAGGCCAGCATTTAGTGATACCCTTTTGGTAAGCGAGAAGTACCTATCCAAGTCCTTTCATCAATGGGGGTTTGTAGATCTCTTTCCCACTTGTCTTTGACCTGGTTTGTTGTGGGCCTGAACCGCCACATATAGTTTAGAGATCCCCAGGCCATCCCCAGCCGTCGCCAGATGCGTACATGGATGCGTAAGTGGCTCATTCGGGAAGAGCGGCTAGCGCTTCTGAAAAGCTGAACTCATGCGGTAGTATTGGAGTGTCTTAAGCTGTCCCCCGCCCAATGCCCTCAGTACTGCGAATTTCCCATTAATAAACATGTCGCTCAGTTTCATTTCTCTATTTGGGTCCCAGGATTCCTGAAAGCTGCTATCGTGTGTTGGAGGTATGCCCGGGTAATTCCAGAGAGACACCTGTTATGATTAGCTCTGCCTGCAAGAGAGTGGAATGTTGAGATGGAAGGCAGAGCGCAGAATGTTTACCCATGAGTGAGTGTTCCAGGGTGGTCAGTAGAAAGATGTAAGCCCTGAGAGAGGATGCCGGTGGGTGTCCTATTTTCCCCATGACTTATCTGACATAAGAACTTTAACTAATAAGCCCAAACTAAGTAAAGAACTTACAGTTAACAAGAAGTTGTCAGAGTCATTTGTAACCGGACCCAGAACTTAACATTGGCGACGAGGATGATGCTGATTTTGCTGAGGGGACAGCAGCACCAAGGAAGGACACCCACCGGCACCCCCAAGAGAAGAAATCCTCTCTCAGGTAAGGGCGCAAATTGGCAGAAAGGGCGCTGTGATGTGAGGTGTAGTGAGAGCAGCTTTGACCAATAGTGAAGGGCTACAAATGTATTGGAAGCTGCAGATTCCCATTAAAGTGCTCCAACAGCGTGTGAGACCAGAGAAAGCCAGCGCTATAGAGAGAAGGCAAAGTGGCGCTGCAGGCCCATTGAGAACAAAGGGTTCAGAAGCATTTTGCTACTCAGAGCTGCCTGTTGTTTTAAGTGGCCTTTATGTCAAGGAGCGCAAGAATTGACAAAATGACAGTCAGGGAGCACTTTCAGTTTCAACATATGCCACACCTACCAGCATGATTATATGACTGGTGAGGCGAGACTGTAGCCGGCCTGTGGGGAGAGCGCTTTTCAGGCGAGTTGTAGGTGGCCCTGAAAGGACAAGTGGGCGTTCGTCAGCAGAGTTCGTTGGTTCAGAGAGCTCTGTTTCCCTCAGCTTCCCAGTCCGACTGATGACGTCGGGTGGAATGCTGGAGGAGTTTGTGATGGTGCTGGCATTGATTGGCTGCGAGTTTAGCTGCTGTTCTGGAGCATAGGAAAGGAGAACACAGCAACGTGCAACACAGAGGTCCGATCACGTGCAACGTTGCGCAGCGTTATTTGTTTTTTTTTCTCTGCGAGGTGCGCAGAATTAAGTAAACAACATGAGAACGACTGCCGTATAATAGGAAAGGGAGCCAGACATTGAAGTGGCTTCTCTCTGTGCTGTTTGAGGAGAGAGCGGAGCCAATGGCAACTTGAAAGAAGCATGTTGCATTTCAGTTTGATGTTCGGCATTTTTATGGCACTTTTGAGCAATGAATCATTTGGCTGCGCAATGAGGAAAACATGTTGGGAGTGGCTGCAGTTCACTGACAGCAGTGATTTATGCAGGCAGAGAGGGCCGTGCGCCCCACACCAGGTACCTTTTGTCTAACGTTAGTGCCAGCATGGAGCAGGAGGAATGCCATTGAACTTCCCATATCTATGGCATAGAGGTTTTCCATCATGACAGTTTTGAACACGTTTTAACAGTTGTTCACTAATTTGTGAAATGGAAAGTGAAAGTGATTTTACAGAGGAACTCATGAAATGAAATATGTTCTCATGTATTGGTGCATATTTTATTGTAAATGTACTGCGGTTGCATTACTGGTGTCAGAACAACTTTTACAAAGCGTAGCTGTGATGTGAGGCCTGTCTGAGTTATCGTAATGGAATTAATATGTATGCTGTGTACTGGTGTGCGCTGAGTTGTTATGTGCAAGCGCTATGGCCTTTGTTGAGTTATGGTGTGAGAGTTTTAAGTGGATGTCGTGGCCTCTGTTGATAGGGAAATGCAGTGGAAGTTTTTTTTTTTGGAACACCAGGAAATGTTGTGTAGTTTCGTTTTCTTAGAACATCCAAATTGCACAATTGTGGTTAATGTTTTTTTTACAGGTAACATCACAAAGGACTTTGTAGCCAAATATGATGAACTCAATTGATGTTTGTACACTTGTTTTTCAAATATTTTGTGCGCAAATTGCCAAGTGTGTGATGTGACTCTGTGAGAGAGTGGAGGTGTGCAAATGGAAGGAGGGATGAGACTCCCGACACTTTTGGTGTCAAATCTTTGGGGGATTGTGATTCCCGACACTGGTGGTGTCAAACTTTTGGGGGATGTAGAATCCCGACACTGGTGGTGTCAAATCTTTGGGGGATGGAGAATCCCGACACTGGTGGTGTCAAATCTTTGGGGGATGGAGAATCCCGACACTGGTGGTGTCAAATTTTTGGGGGATGTAGAATCCCGACACTGGTGGTGTCAAATCTTTGGGGGATGGAGAATCCCGACACTGGTGGTGTCAAATCTTTGGGGGATGGAGAATCCCGACACTGGTGGTGTCAAATTTTTGGGGGATGTAGATTCCCGACACTGGTGGTGTCAAATCTTTGGGGGATGGAGAATCCCGACACTGGTGGTGTCAAATTCTTGGGGGATGGAGTATCCCGACACTAGAGGTGTCAAATGATGGTAGGGATTTAGATTCCTGGCATTAGCGGTGCAAAAGTTTGAGTAATGCTATCATAGCTTTAGGCTGCGTGGGGGGTTAAGAACCCTGAATTGTGTTTTTTTATGCACATTTGGTTGATGGGGGATGGAGGAAGATGGTTGTGAGTGCAGTATGTTTGTTTTGGATGATAGTTGGATTGGGGGCTGGTTCCCTGGTGTCGAATTTCATGGTAGGCCAGCTATGAAATAGTTGTTTTGTCCTGGTGGGAGTGTAGCTATGTGTTAGCTAGTATATGGTTCAGTGAAGGGAGAGCTTTTGCTCGGAGCGTTAGCTTGGTAGTAGTGGTTTTGGAAGGCCAGTTAATTATTTTATTATTTATGCTCTTTGAGCCTTCCCCTCTTCTGATATTTCCCATTAGTTACATCTTGGTATTTAATGTGGTTGGTTGTCCCTATAGGGGGAAGATGTGTTATGATTAGCTCTGCCTGCAAGAGAGTGGAATGTTGAGATGGAAGGCAGAGCGCAGAATGTTTACCCATGAGTGAGTGTTCCAGGGTGGTCAGTAGAAAGATGTAAGCCCTGAGAGAGGATGCCGGTGGGTGTCCTATTTTCCCCATGACTTATCTGACATAAGAACTGTAACTAATAAGCCCAAACTAAGTAAAGAACTTACAGTTAACAAGAAGTTGTCAGAGTCATTTGTAACCGGACCCAGAACTTAACAACACCTCTGGGTTATAGGGGGTTTCCAAGCCCAGTCTTTTGTATATAGCTTTCCATGCCCAGACCGTGCAGCTCACTGGGTTGTACTCGCATGTATTTCTATATTGTGTGCCGAAAATTACAGACAGTATATTCGTGGGGTGTGTGGTGTATTCCTCTATCCACGTGTGGGGCGGGCCATTGGATTCACCGTACCAACATTTCACAAATTGAGCTTGGGCAACGTAGTAGTACAGTTCAAAGTCGGGTGCCGCTATGCCACCAGAGGAGTATGGTTCAGTCATTTTTTCCCACCCTATCCTTACTGTTTTCCCATTCCACAGAAAAGTTACCACCATGGATCGAAGCCTGGCAAAGAAGGGCCGTCCCGGCCATATAGGGACGTTCACAAAAAAATGTAGTAATTTGGGTAAGATTATCATTTTAAGAACTGCAACTCTGCCATGTAGTGAGATTGGAAGGCGCCCCCACATCAGTAATTTAGTATTTAATTATTGTAATGCGCTTTCGTGATATGTTTATCCCTAGAAACAAGTACCCCCAAGTATCCAATAGTTTGTTCGGACCATTTAAACCCGCACCACGCGTCTGGGCACTTGGTTGTCGGTGTAAGTGGAAATATTTCAGATTTGGCATTGTTTATAACTGCAAATTCCTGAATCTCCGCCATGATGGGTGCAAGGTTATTTTCTGGCTCACGACATATAGGATCGTATCATCCGCATACAGGGAAATTAGTTGGGTGAAGCCTTTCATTTGTATCCCCCTGTCTGAGTGTCTAAGTCTAATCATGATTGCCATTGTCTATATGGTCAGCGCAAATAGTATAGGCCAGAATGGGCACCCTTGCCTGGTGCCTCTTCCCAGTAGGAATAATTCGAAGATGGATCGATTAGTTAGTACTCTTGCACCGGGTTCCGTGTATAACAGTTTCACATATCTGATCAAATTGGGGCCCATCCCAAATGCCTCCAGTACCGCTAACAAATAAGCCCATGACACAGAGTCAAAGGCTTTTTCGGCGTCGATGGATATCGCCACTGCGTCTCTCCCCGGGTCTATCTGTGACATAATGCCAAACAGTCTACGGAGATTTAGGGCCGTGGATCTAGCAGGGATAAACCCGTTTTGGTCGGGAAGGACCAATGTCGGGACTGCTGGTAAAAATCGATTGGCCAGTACTTTTGCAAATATCTTGGCATCAGTGTTTATAAGTGAAAGGGGCCTGTAGGATGATATATCTTTGGGTGGCCGATGAGGTTTAGGGAGTACGGTTATCACAGCCTCTCTCATTGTCGGGGGTAGTATATTGGTCTCAAGGGATTCCTCCCATACCTGCAATAGTATTGGTACTAGTTCCTCGCGGAACTCCTTATAGAATTCGGCGCCTAACCCACCTGACCCTGGAGCTTTACCCGACGATAGCGCCTTAATTGCTTCCGTGATTTCCTCAGCAGTTACAGGTTTCTCCATTGCAAGTCGGACCTCCTCTGAGAGTTTTGGCATGGACAGTGTCTCTAGATATGATTTAATTTCAGTGGGCCTCATTACGACCCTGGCGGAAATCGAAAAACGATGGCGGAAATGCAATACCGCCATCGAATAGCGCTCGGTGCGACTATGACCCGTCACCGCAAAGTACGAAGCCATTAGCGACACCGTAGTGAACGCCAACGCTAACTGCACCAAGTACGCGCGCGCGCGCCATGCCAAACCGTAAATACCACCATGGCGCAAGGGTACGCGAATTCCGACCCTAGCGGACATGTACCTAACGCCATCAAGCATGGCGGAAAGTACCATTCCGCCATGGTGAGAAGTACGGCATCGCGAATCAACCGTAAACGGCCCCACTGAGTGCCTGTACACCGCTCCCTGCCCACAAAGTACAACTCCCCGTAGGTGCAATGAAGTCACAATGCAACCAGTGAAATGTACAAGTCACCCATGCATGCCAACGAACAAAAGAATCACAAGAGGGGCCAATGGGAGCTGCAGGGCACAGATGGCACGAATACAGAAGCCATTCCAACGGACATGACCACAGTCCCCCCCCCCCAGAAACGCACGCAAACACAGGCACCTGTGACCAGCAATATTCCGAAAATCACATCATTCCACCAGTCCACCTGGCTGACCGGCATCTGTTACACAAAACCCAATCCCCCGCCCCTGAGCATGACAACATTCAAACAGTCATATTGGCAGCCCCCATCCCTGACCTCACTGGGCTTCGTAGGCAAACGCGCCCAGCACAGTACCACGCAACTAAACTCCGAAGCTGGAACCCAATGCAGATCTCCTCACAATACATCGCTCCCCAAATAGGAATATGCCACATCACTCGCAAAGAAGAACGCTACACGGCCCATATCAGAATAGAAATTTAATGCACAACAAAATCACCAAGCCCATACAGCCATTAGGCCATGAACTCCAAAACACATTTCACCATTGTGGGCTGCATCCGCAAGAAATGACCAGCTACTACTTGTGTGACGCCCTGTTCCATCATGGTACACAGAGCCACATTCACGTACGAAAAGGCAACATGGAAGCGCACAGAACCGCAGGGCCGTCCCAATGGGGAGGCACTAGTCCAGCTGAAAGGCCGAAATGTTGCTCCGAGCCACTAGTACTGCGTAAGGGCATGTGGCCCATTGGCGATCGTCCCATAAGATCGTAATGCTGCTCCACTGATTAACACGAAGCAGCAGGTGTCGGGAGTAAAAGCCATCTGCAGGAGTGGCATACAGATGGCAGTGGCAAAAGGGGAGGAGATACCTGTCAACCAAAAGAAAAGAAAAAGAACAGAATGGCCATCAGAACTACATTCGAACAACTCACTTCAATGATCACACTAAATCCACAGCCATATGCATGCTAGCCCACTCCAAAGGATCATCACCACCCCAAAACCACTTGCGACTCATAACCATCTATATCGAGGTGTAAACACCATCACAAACGAGTGTACCTGTGCATGCGTCTGTGAAAACAGAATCCATCTGATGGGATTGTTAACGTGCATGGACACAAGTGTCTGAAGGCGCGTCGAGACAGGGAGGGCTCAACAAGGCCAGATAGACAATGGTCCCACTATGGCAGCCCTGCATCACATAGCGCAGGGGAGGCGGATAGATTCCAAGAAGCCCTGTACATGGCAAACTCTGTATCAAATCACCTGCCCATGCATCCATTCATCATTCCCTCATCCCGGTATAAAAACGCCTGAATATTTACTCACATAACATTAGAAATATCCATTGAGTCTGTGCGTTATGCAGCCTGCAAAATCCACAGTGCCCCAGCCCGTAATTCCAGTGTTGTGAAGTAACATGTATTTGGGAACGTCCGGCCTCATCGCCCACGTCGCTATTGCGCATCCCAAACTATTCATATCAATCATTGCATCCTCGCCATGGCCCCTGTCTCAAGGACATTGAACAATAGAACGTTATATTTGCAGTCAGACCTGTGGGCATCTCCTCGCCGCTAGCTGAAAACCGAAAGCGCCGCCCTTCGAATTCCTCATTTGCAACATCACGTCGAAAAGGCATCTGTGGCCGTTTGAAATCACAAATTAATCCATCTAGTGCGGCTGTGTGTGAAAATGGCAACTGCCTTCACCCACAAATGGGACGCCCCGCCCGTCGGTGCAACTCGGTACAGTGATGCATGAGGGCCCACCGTTACTCGAGTACTACGTTCCACTGACCCATCACAAGTCTGTTCGCGACTGCAAAGATTGTATGTGAAACAATGGGACCATAGCCGAATGTACATATCAACAAATGTTACACGGCCATCGGGTACAAATACATGATTGCAATAGCAAGATGCCATTCCTCGAATTGCAGCGTTGTGTGCGGGACGTGCTCGGCCAAAGGGGAGAGCAGCTTGCACAGGTGGAATGAATCACCACAGGTGGAGGCCATACAGCCTGAAAACACATAAATTGCACACCCAGTCTCCTCCCACAACCACACCCACTCCGAAATGCTACCGGCAGGACTCGCGATGTTGGCCCTGGGGGACCTGATAGCACTGCAAGTACTCCAACTCCAAGAAGAAGACGAACACCAACTACAACCGGCCGCACGGAGGAGACGCAGGAGGAGGAGGAGGCCAAGGCAGGGCCAGCAAGGGCCGCCAGCACAGCCACTACCACCACGCAGGCAGCCCGCAATCCCACGCCTCCGAGCACATCCGTTCAACCTCACTGATGAGCAGATCCACACCCTCTACCGTTTGGACCGGGACACCATAGCCGCCATTGTGGACATGACACAGGCTGACCTTGTCAGCATGATAGATAGCCCAACCGCCATCCCACCCCTACTGAAGGTGGTGTCTGTACTCCACTTCCTGGCCACAGGCACCTACCAGCACACAGTCGGACAGTTGCATGGCATTTCTCAGCCACTGTTCTCACGGACACTATTGCAAGTGCTCGATGCCCTCCTGCAGCACGCAGACGACTACATCTCTCTACCACGCTCGGAGCAGGAAATTACCAACACAAAAGTGGGATTCCATGCACTTGCCGGCATACCGGGTTGCATTGGTGCCATCGACTGCACCCATGTGGAATTGGTCGTCCCACATGCCATGGAGGCCCAGTACCGCAACCGGAAACAATTTCATTCCCTGAATGTACAAATGGTGTGTGACTCCAACAGGATCATTACACATTGTTGTGCCAGATTCCCTGGATCAACCCATGATTCTATGGTCTTGAGGAACTCTACTATACCACGCTACATGGAGCGACACGCAGGGAACAGATCCTGGCTACACGGTGAGTCTCATTTCATGCATGATAATGTGGGGTATGTGATTCGGCAATGACCTGGCTGGAAGGGGGGGGGGGGTGTGCGTACGTAGCAATGGCATTCCACATCATACGTTTATCGTCCACATACAGGTGATGCTGGGTATCCACTGAAGAGATGGCTCCTCACACCAGTCCGGAACCCACGGGACCAGCATGAGGAGGACTACAACCATGCCCACTCACGTACCCGTGTAGTCATTGAACAGGCATTCGGCCTACTGAAGACTCGTTTCCGCTGCCTCAGCAGGTCTGGCGGGGCACTCCTGTACCGCCATGAGAAGGTTGCAAAGATGGTGATGGCATGTGTCATGCTCCACAACATGTGCGTACGTAGAAATGTGCCCATGCCCCCTGACGCAGAACTGCAAGCACCTGATGATGGTCATGATGAGGGTGGGGATGTGGCAGCACCTCAAGGAGTCTGCGAGGCACCGGAGGGCCGTGACATTCGTCAGCATCTCATTGATGCATGCTTCTAGCACTCACGCCTGGTGGCTGATACATGGACACGGGACTCGTGGCACTGTGTGTGTCTGGTACATGCACAATATGGACTGTACGCCTATGATGGCCTAGTACACAAAGATCATTGTCCACACATCTCATTGGTTGATCGTGCACTGTTTATGGCATATGTGATATCATGTTGAACACCCTATCGACCCGCCACCCAAGTGAGCCCAACACACCCCCTCCACCCTCCTACCTCCCCCCCGAACACCAGTGTCCAAAGATGCTCATTGTCAGTGGGCTGTCGCTATTGCAAGCCCCCTCTGCGGGTATCAGGGGCACCCCTGCCTGTGGAGCGCAGGTTCCTCCCAGATCTACGTTGGGGGCTGCCCTGGACGGAACTTGCAACGGATGATGTCTCTGCCTGCTCACGTCCGTGCATGTCCCTAAGGGTTTGTGAGAGCTCAGTGAGCACACGGCGCACTGCGGCAAGTTCGGCACATACGTCTTTGGACGTCGCATGTAGTTCCCCCCTCAGGCTCTCGGTGCTTCTCTCCATTTGGACTCTCAGGCTCTCGGTGCCACTCTCCATTTGTACTCTCAGGCTCTCGGTGCTACTCTCCATTTGTGCCCTTATTGTCTCTGTACTTCTCTCCATTTCTGCCCTAAGTGTCTCAGTTGATGTTTCTATGTCTGCCTTAGTGCCCCCACATTCATCGGCATGGTCCTTGAGGAGCGTGGCCAGTTGCTGCTGTTGCACGATTAACTGGTCGAGGGACTGTTGCCTCTGCTGGGCCATGGCCATTTGCGGGGGTGTCACAGAGGGGCTGTTGACCTCATGTTGCCTTGCCACAGGGCTTGTGGGGGATGGCCAGTCGTCGTCTTGTGGGTGCCCCTGCGTGGTATCCTCATGTTGTACGGGATGGGACAGACAGGGGGATTGGGACAGGTCATGGATGGATCTGACTTCGACATCCCCGTCTTCTGTGTCGGAGCATGCTGCCATCAATGGGGTGTCACCTATGGTGTTGCTGCCACCAGAGGCAGTGCCTTCTGTGGCATCCGTTGGGGGGACCTGTGGTGGTGGTGTTGTGGGCATGCTGGCTGCTGGGGTGCCTGTTGATGTTCCCTCCTCTGTGCTGCCACCTGATTTGTGCTGCTGCCGTGTCTTGATGCGTGCAGCTGAGGTGGAGGGTCTTTGGCCGTTGGTCTTGGCCCTCTTTGCAGGTGTGCTGGTAGGGGTGTCCTGATGCTCGTCGTTTGGATCGGACCCTGTGGTGGAGTAAAGGAGGGCGAGGGTTATTAATGGGTCTGTGGGTATTGGAATGGCATTGTATCACATGCATTGGGGTGGTACCTGAGGGTGATTTGGGTCGGGGCCTTGGAGGTGCTTTCATTTGTGTGTGGAGTGAGGGTGCAGTTGTTTGGCAGCCTGCAGTTAGGGTGTGCCTGCTGCACGTGTAGTGGGTGTTTTAGGGGGTTTTAATTATTTATGTATTTATTGTGAGTTTTAAAGGGCGCTATCAGGCCGATGTGTGTGGACGTTCTCCTGGACATGTGTTTCTGTTGCACTATGTGGACACATGGTACTTCACATGATTGGACATTGTGGATTTAGCATTGTTTTATCTGGCCCACCTACCTGAATCTTCGGATGTCTGCACTCCTTTCTCCATCCCTCCGACTCCCTCTATGCTCTCCATTCTGATGGTGGAGGCACAGATTTCTTCCCAGGGGGTCAACTTGATGGGTGATTCAGGACCTCCCCCGGTGGCTGTGGCAATGTTGCGGTTGGCAGAGAGTATGCTGCGGACGCGTATCCGCAGGTCGTCCCATCGCTTTCTGCATTGCTGTGGGTTGCGGGGTGCGGTCCCCACCGCACTTACCCGCTGTGCCACCAGAGCCCATATGGCCTTCTTGTTCGCAAGTGCCGTCCTGGTCATTTGCGTGGAGAAGACGACGGCAGCATTCTCCTGGAGGGTCTCTGTTAGCACGGTGAGTTCCTCACGGGAGAAGTGGACCTGCCGCTTGCGGTCGCACGCTTTCTTCGCTACTTTTCCCATTTTTCTTGGTTTCGCTAGGGTGGATGACGGGTTGGGGTGTGTCTCAGGGTAGTGTTTTTAGTGGTTGTGTGGTTTTTGTGGTTTTATAGGTGTACGGCGGGATGTTTCCCGTTCCGGGCCCATGTTTTTACTTCCGTTTCCGTATATTTACGGTCACCGTACTTTCCGGTAGGCGCACACTGCGGTGTCCGCTGTGATGGGTGGCGGTATTGCACCTAGGGCGCCGTATGGCGGCGGTGTGGGCCGTTTTGGGGTCATTTCCGCCATCGCGGACTTTGCACTTCCGCCATGCCGTGGTGCTCGTGCCCGATGGGTCGGAATGGGCCGCACTTTGCTCCATCGTGCAATGGCGGAAACGCTATTTACGCTGTGGCGGTCCGGTCAGTCACTTTCCGCCAGGGTCGTAATGAGGGCCAGTGTCTGTTTTGGTATCTTTATTCCTATATAGCTCTTGGTAGAATTTAGCAAATTCACTGTTAATCCCCTCTTCCCTCAGGAGAACCTCCGCTTGTGATGTTTGTATGCTTGTAATCTGGTTCGGTTGCTTATCCTGTTTAAGCAGATTGGACAGTGTCCTCCCAGCTTTATTCCCATCCCCATATCTGCGAGCCTGTACCAGTGCCGCCATATAGCGCATTTCTCTAGTGGCCAAATTAACAAATGTTTAGAGGTGTGCCTGAATTTCTGTCGGTATTGCCTTGTCTTGTGTGCGAGTATAAGTTTCTTCTAGTTCCCCCATTTTGCGTTCAGTTTCAGTTAGCTCAGCTCGCACACCTTTTAGGAGGCCCGCTGACTTAGATATCAAAGTTCCCCTGGTCCAAATCTTAAAGGATTCCCAGACAGTGGAGTATGTATCAACTGATCCCACATTATTAGTAAAAAACTCTGCAATTTCTATGTCTAGTTCCTCCATCACCCGGGGTTGCCCAACATTCCACCTGGCATTCTCCATCTTTTTATGGGTTTAGGGGCATTGCGAAGCTCCACTTCCAACAACACAGGGGAATGATCGGACAGTGTGCGGGGTAATATCTCACATGTCTTCAGTGCAGTAGCCACAGCAGGGGAAACAAACCAATAGTCGATTCTAGACTGAGAGTCATGAACCGAGGAGTAATACGTGTATCCCCTATTGTCCGGGTGCACCACAGGCCAGGCGTCCACCAGTGAAAGCTGTGGTAGAATGTGCGTCAGGGTCAGGACTGTTTTATTTGGTGCCCTGAGAGTAGTCCTGGATCTATCAAGTCTGGGGTCCAGGGCCACATTGAAATCCCCTCCCCCAGATTATAGTGGTCACATTAATTAAGCAATTACTTTCACAACTTTGATCCTTCCCTCTTTATTGACACTCTTCATCTCCCCCCTCTCTCCAAGACTTCTCTTCATTGTCAGCCAACGATGCTCTACCCACACTTTCCTCTTCTATTTCCTCTTCCCTTGATCAACTCTACCCCCTGTCTTTCTTCCGTCCAACCCGGAAAACCTCTCAACTGTGGCTCACTCCTCAACTCCTCTCTATGCGGCTCCTTCTCCGACGTCTGGAGCGACTCTGGCTTAAATCTCCTTCGCTTTCCAACCAAACCTCATATTTCTCTTACCACGCTCCCTTGACTCTTGTCTTGCCTCGGCTAAACGCTCCTACTACTCTAACCTTCTCCATTCCCAGGCCTCACACCCTCACCGTATCTTTCAAACTCTCTCTCTACTTCTCTCACCCCCTAACCCCGTTCCCTCCTCCTCTTCTACACTTTCTCCCTCTGACTTCGCTAGCTTCTTCTCCTCCAAGATCCTGACCCTTCGGCAAAAAATCAACTGCACTTCTGATTTCCCCTCTTCTCCCCCCCCTCGTCCTGCATGCCCTCCTTCTCACCTATCTCCCCCTCTGAAGTCTCCACCCTCCTCTCCAAAGCCCATCCCACGTCTGTCCCAACTGACCCTCTCCCATCCCTTCTTATCCCTAAGATCTACCCTCTTCTTATTCCGTACCTTACTTCCTTCTTCAACATCTATCTTTTCTCAGCCACCTTTCCCTCTGCTTTTAAGCATGCCACGATCATCCCCATTTTGAAGAAACCTTCTGCTGATCCCCTTCTCACCTCTAACTTCCGCCCTATCTCTCTTCTTCCATTCCTCTCTAAGATTCTCGAGCGCCTCGCCTACTCTCAGCTCTCATCCTTTGTCTCCAATCTCTCTCTCCTATCCCCCTCCCAATCTGGCCTCCATCCTAAACACTCTCCTGAAACTGCTCCCACCTACATCCTTAATTCCCTCCTCTCTGCTCGACACTCTAAGCAATCCTCTATCCTTACCTCTGTGCTGCCTTCGACACTGTCGATCATCCCTTTCTTCTCCACACTCTTTCTTCCTTTGGGTTCAAAAGCTCTGTCCTTAACTTGCTATCCTCTTACCTCTCTTCCTGTTCTCTTACTGTTTCCTGGGGCGGCCGGTCCTCTCCAACCCAACCTCTATAATACGGCGTTCCCCAAGGTTCAGTGGTTGGACCTTTCCTCTTCTCTCTTTACACCTCCCTCCTTGCTCCTGTTATCTCCTCGTTTGCATTTCCCACCATTTCTATGCTGACGACACTCAAGTCTTCCTCTCTTTATCTTCCTTTTCAACTGACCTCCACCTAAAACTTTCTTCCTGCCTTACTGCCATAAAGAACTGGATGTCTTCCCGCTTTCTCTCCCTTAACACTGACAAGACTGAAGTCTTATTCTTTCCCTCCAACTCTCTTCCCCCTCCCTCTCCTCCTCCTTTCATTCTCTTCCCTCCCATTAATCCCCCTATCTCTCTCCATGATCGTAACTTAGGCATTCACTTTGACTCCCCTCTCTCTTTCTCCCACCATATTTCTCTCACTTCTCGTGCCTGTCGCTACCACCTCTTTAATATTCGCAAAGTCCGCCCCTCTCTCACCTTCCATGCTACCAAACTTGTAATCTCCTCCCTTATCTTCTCCCGCCTCTTCTACTGTTTTTCCTTATCCTATGGACTACCCACATCTCATCTCGCCCCCCTCAAATCTATCTACCATTCTGCTGTCCGTACCCTCTGTCTCCTTAACCCCTGTGACTCCATCTCTACTTCCCTTTCTTCCCTCGGCTGGCTTCCATTTCACTCCCAACTTAAATTTCACTTTCTCTGCCTTGTCTTCACATCTCTCCATGGTCTTGCTCCCCCTTATCTCTCCTCCCTCCTCTCTTTCTACTCTCCTTTCCGTTCCCTTCGTTCAGCTGATCTTTTCCTTCTCACTGCACCCATGTCCCCTTGTGCTCCCTCCTCTTTCCGCTCTTTCCAACTCCTAGCCCCCCTGCACTGGAACTCCCTACCTCTCGCAATCCGCTCTACCCCTACCTTCTCCTCATTCCCCACCTCCCTTAAATCTCTCCTTCTCCAGTCTCCTCCTTGAAACCCTTTCCCCTCCCTGCTTCCCCTCCCTCCTTATCTTTCCCCTTGAATATCTTATTCCCCTCCCCTACCTCCCCACTCTCAACTTTTCCCCTCCCCTCCTCCTTCTCCTCCTTACCCCTCTCCCTCCCACACAGTCCTAATCCACTGCTCTCCCTATTCCATTCAGTTAATTGCTCTTCTTTCTGTTTTGTTGACTGATTCATATTGTAATTTGCTTCTACCGTTATATTGTTATGTTTCATGTATTAAGTTGTTCAATTGTGCAGCGCTTTGGTGTAAAGTGCTATATAAATAAATAAATACAAATACAAATATAATTAATTGATACATATTCGTGTAGAATGCAGGGTCATCAACATTAGGGCCATATGTGTTAATCAGCAATAGTAGCTGGCCAGCAATCTCACCCCACACCAGAACATATCTGCCGAGTTGGTCAATCCTTTGGCCTTCTAGCTTGAACCCCAAACTTGGACGAATAAGGGTGATGACCCCTCTGGACTGGGATGAATAGTTAGTATGGAACCTTAATTTGCCCCATTTGGCCAATATGTGCAAATTGCTCGCATCCATTGTGTGCGTTTCTTGCAGCATTAGGATCTGGGGGCCGTGCCTGGTGATATAATTGCCCACTTTCTTAGTCTTTATCTGGTTATTTAGTTCCCTGACATTCCACGACAGCAGCTTTACCTTCAACCTGTCACCAATGCTTCATAGGGAAATGTTCTGACGATGCCTCGTCTCTTAGGGATTTAATGCCTGTATAGCATGGGTAGCGCCAGCATCCGTGCAACCACTGATTTAACCATTAACAAACATTCTGCCTCCTTCATCCTCCCCTCGGGACGAGGCTCCTTCCCGTGGGGCCCAATCGCTGTTTCGCACCATGAGTCTATATAACAACAACGTACTTCGTACCCTCTTCCAACCTACCCTCCCTCATCATCACCCCCAACTTGACGATGTTCCCACATCAACTTGTGGAATATTCCAGGGGTAGCCATGTTGCTCCACATGACCACCAACCTCGGGTCTCCCGAGCCCACCTAACCATGGATCATGGGGCCACTTTCGATTGCTGGGTATGGTAGCCCAGACATAACTTCATTTGGCCTGTGTCATTAATCCGCTGGACGGGATCTGTTGTTCTGTGCCAGTCTGCCCCCTCTAGGAGGAAGGGGTATAGAAGTTTCTATATAAGCCATGGCTTCAGCCTGAGTTTCAAAGAAGTGCGCTCTTCCTGAATGTTGAATCCTTATTTTGGCCGGGAACATCAAAGTGTATGTAATCTGGCGTGCCTTCAAGAGTTTCTTAACTGGTTCATAGGATCATCTGCTAGCCTGGACCCTGGCGGAGAAGTCTGGGTATATGTGTATTCGGTTTTCCTCATACTGTAATGTTCCAGCCTTCCTTGCCAGACGTAGGATTGTGTCTCTGTCTCTGTAGTTGAGGAGACGGGCAATTATCGTGCGTGGTGGTGCACCTTGCTTAGGTACCGGAGCCAGCGTACGGTGTGCTCTCTCGACCAGAAAGTGTTCAGAGAATGACTCAGGCCGAAACAAGGATCTGAGCAGTGTTTCCAGCTGCTTCTCCATTTGGCATTTCCCAAAGGATTCCGCTACGCCAACCACTCAAATGTTGTTTCTCCTTGATCTCGATTCGAGGTCTTCACATTTATTTTGTAGCTTGCACATTGTTTCTTTAATTTGGGTAATGTCTCGACTGTGATGAGCAATGGTATCTTCGTTCGTACTTATTCTATTTTCAGTTTCCGTGACACGTGCGCTTTCTTTATCTATTCTAGCCCTCATGAAGCCAATAGTGGCTACTATCTCATCCAGCTTCACGTTAACTGCCAGGAATCCATTCTGTACTAGTGTTGCCAGCTTGTCTTCTCATTCCCTCACTTCAGGCTCGCCAGTCTCAATGTCCTCTGTGTGTATCTCCACTGTAGTAGTTTGGTTTTGGCTACTGATGTAGGTATCCATTGACCCTTTCTTTTTGTTATCAGGGGTCTTTGATGTTTTGCCTGTATGGTTCCCCCATAGTGGTGCAGAGCAGTGTACTGCTTTCAATTTCACTGTTGTCAATGTTCAAGGTGATGAATTTCTGTAAACTTTCATACTGAACCCCTATGGTTCGCTTGGCCGGCGCAGAATGGGGATCAAGGTATGTTTACACACTCCTTCATGTTTGGGTCTTCAGGGCGTGTTGGCCACGAATGGACTGTGTCCTTCCACGTGTGCAAGTGTAGTAATATTCAGTTCGTAATATCTCGTGGCACTGAGTTTCCGTCTCAACTTGCGCAGCTTATATGTTTATCAAGTGTTTCTTATTAATGGAGGGCTGTGGGAGCAGCCCCTGCGCGCCTCCAGGTGATCAAGGGGCAGTAATGTAGTAGGTGTTGAGCAGCAGTGGGGTAACCCTGCCGTGAGCAATCGGAGGCACCAGCATCCCTTTAAACTTATGATGAGCCCCCACGAGCACTCCACAACGTCTCTGCAAAGTCCTAGAGGGCCGGCCGCACCGAGTGCACCCGCAACGGGTGGTCTGCGTACCACCACTTGGTGTGCTCCGGGCCAGGTAGGCCACCGTAGATCCAGATACCCCTCACGGAGCGCCAGCGCTCGGTGGGCTCAGGACGGTTGTTCCCTCTAAATTATGGATCTGCGTTCCCGAGACCTTCATCCTGCTAGCATCCCTCAGCCCAGGCAACGGCTGTCTCCTCTAGTCCATCAACATCGAGACCCCCCCTACCCGAGGGTCCCCCTGTGCACATGTCCGCCGCTCCAGCCGTGAGGCCGAGCAGCGGTACAAGCGAGGGCTATAACAAATTGCAAGCTCTGTATATAGCAAGGGCTAAATCCACCACAAACTGCTCTGCTTCTCTCCCACCACCTCCCGGCCTCTTACTTGGGGTCGCGTGTGTGTGTCGTGCTGCCTCCAGGACTTCTCTTGTTATAGAGCTGCAGCGACCTTGGTGATACTTGCGGATTCGTTGCAGGGCCTCATCCGGACACGGTGCTCGGAAGGGTGTAGAGCGTTTTCCATTTTCTGGCAGCCGGATCACCTCACGGGTCTCGGTCATGCACGGGGTCAGTTGGTTTATGTTTGTTTCAGCCGCCTTCCCCGATTTGGCGCCTCCAACACCCGTATATTGGGCTTAGGTTCGAGCCGCAGCGGCAGGCTCCTCCCACCTGCAGCCTGCAGTCCCTCTGCATCCTCGGCCACTGGGTGGATCTGCCCGTTTCTATTTGCCGGATCGCTTCATCGCTGGATGTCGGCCAATCTCACCACGGCTGACCAGGATGTTCCCCGAATGTGCTTAGATGTCGGGCCGTCGATAAACCAGCTTTCCAGCTTCTCAGGCAGCCTCTTAAAGGATAACTTAGCACAGGATGTCTCGGTGGAGCAGGAGCTCCGAAATCAGGCAGCCATTTTCCTTGTGCACAACGCCCCCCCCGAGGCCCAACACATTTCTAATACTTTAATAATTATTTCAGTAAAACAGAAACTTTAAATGTAAGACAAACGCATTGCAGTCAAATATTAAAATACATTCACATAATAACTTCACAATAAACAGAATAGTACTTCAAATCATGTAATAAACAATCAAATAACTGTAAAAAATATAGAAATTATATGAAAATATTTTTTTTACAAAACAGTTGTGGTTAAACCAACAAAAATCTACAAACATCAGGAATGTACATGTTGTGATACATGGACTAGTTCACGAGAGGCCTACCTATCACCCTAAATATGATGGTAGCAATACCCAAAACACAACTTTTGTAACGCCTTTCTGTCAGTATTGTTACAAATGAATCATGTCATATATTGTGACCTACGTGCCCTCTGAAGTTTACCACTACGTTAAAAATTGCTGCGGTCTGAAGTTGGCTATTGTGTTGAGTCCAGGAGCCCTCTGAAGTTCACCACTGTTTCAGAACTTGCTGTGCTCTGAAGCTGGCCATTGTGTTGAATCTAGGTGCCCTCTGAAACTTGCCACTGCTTTAAAACCTGCTGCCCTCTGAAGTTAGCCATTGTGTTGAATCTGGATGCCCTCTGAAACTTGCCACTGCTTTAAAACCTGCTGCGCTCTGAAGTTAGCCATTGTGTTGAATCTGTGTGCCCTCTGAAACTTGCCACTGCTTTAAAACCTGCTGCGCTCTGAAGTTAGCCATTGTGTTGAATCTGGGTGCCCTTTGAAATTTGCCGCTGCTTTGAGACTTGCTTCGATCTGAAGTCAGCCATTGTGTTGAGTCTGAGTGCTCTGTGAGGTTTGCCACTACTTTAGATCTTGCTGCACTATGAAGCTTGCCATTATGTTTGACACTGCTTTGAAACTGCTGAGCTCTGAGGTTGGCCATTGAGTTGAATCTGGGTGCTCTCTGAGGTTTGCCACTGGTTTAAGTCCTGCTGCACCTTAAGGTTTTCCACTGTGTTGAATCTAGGTGCCATGTGAAAATCGCCACGGCTTTAAATCTTCCTGCACTATAGTCTGCCATTGTACTGAACCCTGCTGCCTTAAGAAATCTACAGCTGCTTTGAATCCTGCTGTGGTCTGGGGCTGGCCACTGTGTTGAACCCATCTGCCCTGTAGAGTTTGCCACTTTCCATCCCTCCCCAGACCATGCCCCAGCCCCACTCCCCACCACCCCTTGCCTGACTGGCTCATTGTAATAGGAAACAGCACTAGTTGTGATTAGCAGGGCAGTCTGCTTGGGCAACCGGCTAGGGGAAACGGCAAAGGACACCTCATCTTACTAGGACACCATTCACCTGTCTGCATGTTGGGCGTCCCATCACTGCAAGGTATAGATGTTGCCGTCTGCAGCAACACACAGTTAAGGGACTTTGTCACAGTAGTAATGTTGCATTCTTAATTTAGATACTATTGTGCTCCACACAAGTATATTCCTCATCTACAACAACCCCTAAATCGGTCTTGTTTTCACTTGACTGTGGTTGTGTTGAGACACATGTTATTTCCTCCCTCAGCGCAGTCCTGACTTAAGGCTGGTTACACTTTACAGCTTCCTTGTATCACAACACCACAGGGAGGCTCTTGTCACTGTGAACTCGATACAACTACAAAACCCCAGCAACCTGAAGCACCCAAGCTCCACGAGACTCCAAGACTGAAATGTAACCACCACGGAGAGGCCTTTGGCAATGTGAATTAGTTAACCATACAGGACACCACAAGGGAAGACCAAACCATTGGGAGAATAAAACCAATCTAGGTCGCTCATCAATACAAGGGATCAGGAACCATAACACATTAAGAACCTATCATTTGGTAATCCAGCTCTGGCAATATTCCAGCCAGGAAACAATTCCACACTGGAATAGCTATGCCCAAGAACAGCGCACCCCTGAGATACTTCTGCCTAAACAATTCAAGGCCATGGGCCAGTTCAAACACTGGGACACCTCAGACCCTGCAACAGTTTAGACCCTGGGACAGCTCATGGCGCTCCCCTGGGACAGCTCATGCCATAGCCATAGACCCAAACCCATGATGGAACCAGACTCCTGTGATAGTCCCCGACCACCCAGGTTACTTCCCAACCACCAGAGCTAGTCCCTGGCCACCAGGGTTAGTATTTGACTACCAGGGTTAGTCCCTGATCAGCAGGGTTAGACCCCGACCAGCAGGGTTAGCCCCTGACCACCAGGATTGGCTACCCAACCCCTGGGATACCCTGAGCCCAGGGACAGTCCTGTCTCCTGGGATAGTCCTACCCTTTGATAGTCCTCATCCCTGGGATAGACCCCACTCTTGGGATAGACCCAACCACAAAATGCCCCCCACCAGGAAAGACCGACGCACAAGGAGTAACCAAAACAGAATAAACCAAGTGAAGCAATCTCTGAATGCCACACCAGGGAACCAACCTATACCAAGAGATGGCACTATTACACGTTCATCTCAAACAAGTCCATTCTCTTGAACAAGAACAAAATCACTCTACTTATCGCCCTACCCGTCAGCTTACCACCGGCTCGGACAACTATCTATCCTCAAGTATCCTAAGCACGTAGACGGATAACCGGAAACCCAATGGTAAGATGGGGAAACTCACAAAATCAAAACTAAAAGAAACAGCACCATCATGCCATTTATCAGAAAAAGATTTGGCAAGACAAACTGAACCATCAACGTCAGCAGGGAGATGACCCTGAATAAAACATCAACCCAATTGGAAACCTTGCTGAACTACTGAATGAAATGACAGAAACAACAGATCTGAACACACAAGCTGGTTGAGAAAAGGACCAATACCTACGCAAAAATCAAAATACACAGCCAAAGACCAAACTGCATGAAACAAAAAGATACACTGCAACCTAGTCAACATGTTATCAATGTCCAAACACACAAAAGAATTATAAGAACGATGGAGGGACAGACATACTATTCCTCACTGGAACTTGGCCAACTCAAAGCTACAAGGTAATAGTGCATGACTGTCTACCCACCATCTTCAAACTTAAACAAGCCAACAGAGAAGAAAAGATAGGAGGAGGCCTCGCCGTAGCACACAGCACGGACCAGCTAAAAATAACAACAGCACCACCATTAAACATCCCAAATTGTGAATGGCTCCTCCTGCACCTAGCCATGGATCATCAAACCAACATAATGTGTCTACTTATCTATAGGCCAACAACCCTACCTTCATAGTCATTTTCATGGAAGACCTCACCAACATCGCCATTAAACAGGATCACCTGATTATACTTAGAGTCTTCAACATCTGGTTCAAAGAAGACAACGTTAACTCACCCAAAGCTTTAACTGATCAACTAGAAAAATGAATCTACAGCAACTGGTGAGAGGAGCAACACACAGCAGTCCACACAGTAGATGAAATCTTCTGCAAAAAAATCCTGGTCACAACTGCACCTCCAATGCAAATCCTCTAGAGCGACCACCTCATTTTACCCTTTGGGATCCAACCGCCAACACAGATACCTGATAACCTCCCAAAAAATCCTCCCTTTCTGAAAAGAAACTGAAAATCCATTAACAGTGTGGACCTAAACGCAAGACCATCAATCACCATTCTAGATTCAGCCAGCATAGAAGAAAGAACAGAAACAATCCAAACATGGATTGTGAAAACACTGGATGACATTGCACCATAAAAACTATTCACCTCCTTGCTAAAGAAAACAAAGGCAAGATGGTTCATACGCCACCTCAAACCACTGAAAAAACAAACAGAAAACAGGAGCAAGAATGGAGGAAAGCCTACGAACAACGGAAAAAAAATGCATACCTAAAACAGTTTAGACTACACAAAGCCAAAATACACAAAGCAAAAAAGACATTCTACAATGAACAGATCACTAACTCAAGCAACACCCAGAAAGAGATTTTCGACATCATAAATGAGTTAAGAAACCAAGCACCGTGCAACAGCCAACCAATCTCATCACAAAAACTATGCGATGACCTTGCAGAACACTCCAAAAACAAAATCACAAATATCCAGCAAATCACAGAGAGCAAGCCAAAAAGCACCATCGACCACCTTAACCAGCCCACACCAGAACCACTTATTTGACTAAACCGCCTGCCACCAATCTCCACAGATATGTTCAACAGCCTGGTGAGAAAAAGCAACAGAGCCGGCTCTCCAGCAGACCCCTGCCCACCAGACATCTACAAGACTATCCTCACCCAGAAAACATCTGTTTTGATGTTGAAATTACATCAACCTCTTCAACCACTCACTAGCAACAGGAACTATGCCACAAGCCTTCCGAAGCCACTCCTGAAAGATCGATTGGGAAACACGGAAGACCTAACCAACTACTAGCCATTCTCAAACATCTCATACCAAGCGAAACTACTAGAAAGCTTTGTTTCCTACGAACAAATCCAGGAACATGTAGAAAATAATCTGATACTAAACCAGGCATAAGTAGGCTTCAGAACCATGAGAGGAACATAAACTGCATTATTATCTATATGGGATGGTCTAAAGACCAACACAGACTCTAACATCAACTCAGCACTAATACTATTCGATCTGTCAGCAGCCTTCGACACAGTCAACCGCAACGCACTCATCAAAAGATTTGAGGGTATTGGAATCGGCAATACAGCTTTCCTCTGGCTAAAATACCTCTTGATAGAAAGAAATGAAACAACTTTGATAGCACGTTGATAGGTGAGTGAGCACAGCTGTTGTCTTTGCTATTAATATTAGTTTGTTTTTCTTATATTTCAGTTTTTCTCATATATCTGAATTGGGTGCAAACCCAATGTTAACTGCCTCCCTGTCGGGGGCAGAAATCATTAGAATAGAGAGCACCTAGGCTTGTCAGCCTTTGGTGTGGGCTGCACAACCCAAAATCCACTTAGTGGTTGTTATCAGTTTCTATCTTGTAGATAAATGATTTGATTCAAGGTAACTCCAAGTCAAATAAATCAGTTTTATTCACTGTAACAATGGTCTTCAAGAGAGACATGTGTTTAATTTCTAATTACAGGCAGATGCATCATTGGCCAATGCATTTCGGAACACATTAGTCCTTCATCAGGGCATGTATTATCATCTTAGTTAGTCAAAATTAACAACATCATTTTCCACAGCATATAATATGTATCAACAAAACAGAAATTATTGCCACATACGATGATATATGAATTATCAGTGCATTGTCCCGATTGGATCATGGCACCATGTGTAGCAGGCCACAAGACGTTAGACCAACACACAACATATAGAAAAAGAGAAAGGAAATAATGCATATGGTATAACGTGGGTCATAGAACTTCATTGCATTAGTCATAATGTGGTTGTGTTAGTTAACATCCATTGGGAATTGTATAATGTCCAGGTCCTCTCACATTGCTACTGTTGAGCTAAATTCACAAATCTTACTGCCCAATCAAGTGCCTTAAGTCCGTGCAGATTTGATCTATCAATTTAACACTAAATGGATTATACAATATAATTCATTTCTAACCAACAAAATAAACACATTTTGATATACCAGTGTCCCATATCTACTGAAAGCTGTCATGCATCCAGATTGAAAGCAACATATCAAGAAATGGGCCAGATA
This sequence comes from Ambystoma mexicanum, assembly GCF_040938575.1. Lineage (NCBI taxonomy): Eukaryota > Metazoa > Chordata > Amphibia > Caudata > Ambystomatidae > Ambystoma > Ambystoma mexicanum. Next base: position 608,887,019 of record NC_090933.1, read on the forward strand.
CACAGACGATATATTTGGAATCTTAAGTGGTAGTCAAAAGAAACTGAAAGAAGTTTTAGTGTAATTGAACAACAGACACATGCATACAGTTCACAATGGAGATTGGAAACCCGGATATTCCATGCCATCCATACCATCAGGCACCTCCCCAGAGTTTGTTATATTTGTAAGACTAGGGTAATATTGTGTTTTTGAAAATTCGTTTCCACAAAGTTTGCGTCGGACTATGGGTGCATCTCTCTGATAGGTCCAGAGAAATCCACGCACAAGGAATCAGAATGCGAGTCCGCAGACTGAAGCGATACATACATTTTATTACCCTACTTTTTGGGCATTTTTGAAAAATCTGCTGGATGGACTAACACCAAATTTGAAAAATCACGCTTTGGTGACCAGGCTGCCGCTCCTTAAGCAGGTTTGGTGCACAGCTACAGTGGTTCAGGCTGTAGGCACAAACAAATATTTATTCCCATTCAAGTCTATCCGGAGGAACATTTTGGGACCTCCCTACAACTTTGCCTTTCCTTGATGAAACCAGACCAAACTTTGCTAAGAAATTCAGAGTGCAAAGTTCTGTGTGGATTGGTTTTAATGACACTAAAGTTATAAGCTGCTCAAACCATGTTCTTTCTATGGGAAAGCTAGCTTAACCATAACTACAGGCTCACTGTAATATATATATTTGTTTAGCTAATGGCTCAAAGAGGTTCTGTACGGCACAATCCTACTGATTTTGCTCATCTGTTTTGATTTCAGGGTTGCTGACACAGTGATGCACCCTGTACACACCTGAGCACTTATTGATGTTACAGGACTACATCGTCCCCCCAAAACGAACGTCACCATTCTGTATTCAAAACCAGATTGAGTGCTGTGACACAAGTAATGTTCTACTAGTGGGTGGCTGAATATGGTCTCTGTAGCCATAAGCGCACTGCAGTAATGGATGCATATGCTCAAGTGGCAGAGAAGATGGCCTACACTTTTAGCTCATCGAACCACTGTAGAATGGTCTACAGAAGGAGTGTCTCAAACCTATTTATTTTTTATTGCTACCCATGTACGATGTTGTGCAGTGATAGAAGGGTACCAGAAAAGTAGTGGAACTGTGACTCTGGTGGGGGACAGAGTAGGAAGGAAAGGAGCAACGTGAAACGCATTTTTCAAGGGTTGCAGTCATGCAGGTTGACAGCCAATTGAGTTAAAATAGATTTCAGTTCAGCTGTAACTGATATCCGGTGGTAAAGTGGAGAGTGTGCTTTAACTTCATAAAAACAGCTCCGGAATGATGAAAATGGTTGCAAAAACTAGTGGAGCTGTTAACAGTAAAAAATAAAAGTAGTAGAACATCCGCTCCAGACCGTTCCCGCTCAATTCGACCATTGATGTTGTGCTGAAGCACTGATGTTACTGCTGTCATCCATCCACAACGACTAATTGCAAGGTTTATGACTGAGAGCTGCTCTATTCAGAAAAATATGGATTGGAGGCAATTTGAGCCTCTTCATGGAATTCAGTTGCCTGTTTGAATGTGTAATTGCAATGGATTAACTTCAATTTTAATGTTGTTTATACTAATGAAGAAATCACATTAAAATCGTCTACTACTACATACTTTGATAATATTCAGGATGTTCAAGGTCAAACAGACACCCTCCAGGCTGTGCTTGTTCCAGTGTGGCAGTTGTGCATTCGGTATCACAGAAGGAGCAGTTTCACCCCTTTAGTAATAGCAGTGTGCACACTCTGCATTACAAACGGCAGTGTGTTGTTGGTGCAGGTACTGAGCATTTAGCTGATGAGGATTCAGATACTCCTCATGCCACATTACTTCACCAAGAAGCTACAAACCCCCACCTCCATGCATGGATAGATTAGCGTTGCTATTGGTGAAACAGTGACACGCAACACTTTTTTCTTCATCCTTCAGGAAATTTGCCAAGACTCCTCAAACCATTGCACCCTGAATGGGAACTTCATCTCCAAAAACACCAGTGGTTGCCTTTTCCCCTCGCCTGAGTGACATACAGCACAGTGCCTTGTGTGCTTTACTTGCACGGGGACTGTGATGCCTGTTCTGTGCAGGGGTGTGCCCTCCGCAACGCTTTTTAATTGTTTTCTCTGGAGCCGCTTCGGCTCCACAACAAACATAGGGCTAAATAATGGGCTGTGATAAAAGACTGCCCCAGCACCATCCCATTATTGCGCCAGCAGCCTAGAGACACTGCCTGACAGGAGAGGGCCATCCACACTTCCCTTTGGTGGCACGGGAGCATGTGGAGGGAGCATGCAGGTGAGTTAAAGGAATAGTGCACTCAAAACAAAAATATTATTGTGCTGAGCGTTTGGGCATGTGGTTTTAAGCATACGTTGATCAATTGTAAAAACATTTCCTATGCACCGTACCTTAGTTTTCCTCACTTTTACACAATCAGGCAGCCAGACGCGGCCATCTTGTGCTAATCTTATCTGTTGCTGCATCGCCCTAAGGTAAACTGCCCTCGCGCCACTAAATTATATCTCACGCGCCTGAAGCTGACATCACTCGACACGTACGACCCATTTCACAATGTGAATGCACGTCTCGTGTCAACGTTCTCGGTGCGCCAGCTAATGACGTGTCTCCATGGAAATGGCAGGATGCCTCTTTCTTCAATAAGTATAAACAGACCTCTTCTCATCAGACAGCATCAGAGTTGTTTTTTCAATCGTTTCACTGTCTTTTTTTGTGTATCCTGTGGCTCGTTTCTGCTCTGTTCAGCTATCTTTGTTGCTCATAGCCCGTGCGAACAGATACTAGTACTATCATTACTATCTATTTTAATTTTGTCACATAATGACAACAATACAGCCCTACCAGTACGAGCCGGAGTATTCCGAGGCTGAATTATTCGAAAGAGAAAGATGCAGAAACAATGGGGTTTCGGACGAATCACGGGATCAAGAGCCTGAGCCCAGTCGCATGGAAAACATTTCCGCCTGGTGTGCCTGCAATCGGTGCAAGGTCATGCCAACCGAGGAGGAGAACTGTTACTGCAGAGAAAACTCTGGATGCTTGGTCTACATATCGGAAGACGAGACACAGCCGCAATGCGTTACCAAGCTGCATGACTTCAGGGCAGCCTGCCTCACAAGGTCCATGTTGAAGATAATGATGGTGCTTATGCACGAGCTTCATGCAATGGTTTGCCCTCTCAATCCAAGTAACGAGTAAGTGTACTCTAGATGTGATGTCACTTAGGCCACTGCAATTTCATGTCTGTCTCCTATATTGTCGTGACTTTGATATATCACTGCCAAAAGAATATGGTCTTGCAATTATATACATCACTCGTGATGTGGGAAATCATAGTGGCCATCTTATGTGTCTTTCACGTACAACCAAGAAACAATATTTCTCTGTGCCCCAAATGTTATGGAATGCATAGTTGTTCACTTTTGTAATGTGTCTACACTTTAAAGCCCACGTTGATTGATTGATCCATGAAGTAAAATGTGTACTGGCCATAGCATACAAGATTGCATTTTCAAATAAGGTTTGAACACTTATCATGTTCATTTAAATACAGTTTGTATGTTTCTCTTCCACAGGTGGTACAGTCTGGTGGCCTATCGTGCTTTTACATGGTGGCTTCATGGGAGGCTTGGATACCGTGTTCGACGAGTAATACCCGCCTGTGCCGTTGGTGGCATTCAAGCCTAATTCCCCAGTGACAGCGGTCAGTACAGGGGATTTTCCCACACTGTGCTGCAACCCAAAGTATACAATGTGTAGTACACTTGATGTGTCAACATCAGCAACACAATAAAATACAACAGAACTTTACTGAATAGTTGTTTCAATTTTTCAGTGAATCATGGGAACGCTCACTCATTCCGAAATACAACATGGCTGTCTTGACCTCTGAATGTAGCTAATATGTAACTTGCCTGCAGGCCACTTGTTGAGGTCGTGAACTAAGACCTTGTCCTTCGTTGACCTGTGTGTAAAGGATTACTCGTGCAATGAAACTAATCCATGAGCATATGTTAAGAACAATGTATTCAAATACTGAATGTAGAACACTTGTTTAACTACATTGTATTAATGTTTGAGAAGACCTGCATGGGAAATCCCAGAATACACAGTTGCCGTATAGGCTTGTTGATATATGTATTAAGAGCAAACCAGTTACATGTGGATGTGCGAAACTCGGCATTAAACCCTAGATCGGTGATGTATTAGCGGAATATTAACCCGAAGTAGGGCTGGACATAATGCTCACGAAGAGTATAAAAGACCAATGCATTCTAATGTACAGCATCTCTCACTGAACACACTGAACCACGCTGGAGTTCGTTGTGTTGCACTGAGGGCCGATAGCTATCTGATTTTTGCTCTGCTCATCGTAACTGGATTCAGTATAAAATAAAGTACTTTGTATGTTCCTTTGTAACCCGTGTTCAGTGTATTTCCTTTTGGGGTACTCAGCCTCGATATTTTGATTTTGTTTTCACAGTTGGCGCCCGAATAGGGACCCTAAAGATTGATGCCCGATTGTTGAAGGTTGACGCAGGCTATCGGACCGGGATCGGACCGTGTGACAAAAAGGGGCCCCACTGAACGAGACGCGACACCTCAGCAGCGCTGCACGACCCAATCCCTGGATGATTAGCTTGTGGTCCGCGACGGCATCTTGACGAGGGTCCACTTATCGAGGCGGGCAGATTTGCCGAAATCACCATACACAAGGTAAGATTAGTTAGGTAAGATTCTTTGAAATCCGATCGGACCTCCTTAGGTTTGTTCAGGTAAGTCGTGACCCGACTCTTAATTCAACTCTGATCATTTGAATTTGGCGCATTGTATCTGCAGACACAATTATTGACCAGGTAACACCAATAATTTGATATGCCTGGGAAATTGTCTACCTGCTTCAGGGCGTTGTTCCGCAGCGATAGACAATCTTTGGAATTTAACCGTCCCGCACCACAGGAGGGGTCGCGGGCATGTACTATGTACTGTAAGCATGGCATTGGAAGTATAGTATTAAATGACATTTGGCACAGACAAACCAGACATGCCTCCGAACTTCAGTGGCCAATCAATGGTAGTTTTGAAATCCCTCGTATTGAGTATTTAGAGTCAATTCTATTAAAGAAAAAGGCTAGACCTGCAGCATTTGATGTTTTGCAGAATTGGAAAAAAGAAGCGTTGCAGCAACTTAAAAGTAGAGAAAAACATGCGCACCGTCATAAGACGAACGCCGAAAAAGCATTATTGTATGACCAAGATAAACATTATGAATCGACTAGGAATATGGACAGGGCTTTCTCACTTGGAATTCAGAAAATCTATCCTTCCAAAGACCTCCATGCTTCTGATGAATTCATAGACTAATTGTTAAATGAACGAAGGCCTGGTGCCTCTGCGCCACCTCCGTATGTTCCTCTTCCTGCTGTTTTGCCTCTTCCTCCTGCTATTCCTACTCTACCTGGTGTTGTTCCTGTTGTTCCTGCTCCTCCTAATTTTCCCCTTCCTCCACCTCTCCTTATCGCACCAGTTACAGTACCTCCATTGAATTTGCCTGCTCCCTCTCTTCCAAGTGGTCCTGAGCCGCTTGTAGTCGATCCAGGTGCAGGGTCGAAGGTTGTCACTCTCAATACTGTACCACCAGAGAAGAAACGTGATTTGATTGCATGGGCTAAGCATTGTATGGAGAGGGATGATCAAGGTAATCTTTTTGCCACACTCTATAATATGGATAATTTTCCTGAGAAAAATGTTTTTATTGAAGGTTTAGGGATTCATTTATGTGTAATGTGGGGGAAATTAAATAATACAGATCTCCCGCAAGGGTTAAGGGATCTAAATACTTAAGCGTTTTCTAGAGACACTATGGGGAAAGTAAATGAGCATGTTGAGAGGTTATTTGGGTATAGAAAGGAGTTAGAAAAGTTGCAGAATGAGGATGACGAGGGGGAAAGTATGTATGTACAGAAACGGTTCCTTCCTTGTCGTAAATCGATATCTGAGGAAGCACGAATTTGTACGAAGGACGCGCTTAGATGGATTTCAGATATGTCGATAACTCCAGTTGAAGTATATGACACATATAGTCAGTATACGCCAGAAATGCAGAGGAAAGTGATACAGGTAATGATAGAGTACCTACAGGATGATTGTGTAAAAAGTAAGATTAGTTGTCCCACAGAGTTATTGAGTATTTACAAGAGAGCTTTTTCACTTACACTTCTTTGACTGCTTTAGCGCTAGACTTAGCTCTGTTGCTTAGTAAGCGTTCGGAGTCACCTACTTCTCAGTTGCCTATGAGAGAGGTTCCTCTGACATTTGTCCCAAAAGTTGAGATTGCGGCCGATGCTGCACGGGGTATAGTCGCTGTGGACATTCTTGCACATTATGTATCGCAGTTTGTCCACATCCCGTTCTCAAGACAGGAAATGAATACTATTAGACAATCTATTTCCGATATTAGGAAAAATCCGACAGGATTCTATAAAGAAATAGAGCACGTCTTGCAATCCTCAGTGTTCACCTTAGGCGATATTGATTTGTTATTCCCTGTACTCCTGCCTGTAGATTTGTGGAAGCAAGTTAGAACTATAGACGACGTGCCAGGGTTGGGAGATACATGGGTGAATATAACTAGACTCGATGGAGAAAGGCCAGCTGGTGACAGACCGCCTCAGGTGATATTGACTTTGCCTGATAGAATTATTGGAAAATTAAAAACCATAATTCCAGAGAAAAGAATTATCTGGGACAAACTTACGGCCTGTGTCCAAGGAAAGTCTGAGGGTGCTACCGAGTTCTTTAATCGGTTTGAACAGGTATTCTCGGATTTCAGTGGACAAGACCTAGGCACAGAGTCTGGGAAAAGGTTATTTGTGGACACATTTGTGCGTGAATTGCTGCCTGACATCCAGTCACAAATGATGTCTTCTGAGAGCGCTTGGCAGGCGAAGTCCCAATCAGAAGTACTGCACATGGCTCAGTACTACGAGAATCGTGTCAATAATGAAAAAGATAGAGTTGAAAAACGAAAAGGTGATTTAAAGACTAAAGTGCTATTACAGCAAATTGTTAGAGGCCCCAGAGGCGGTAGTTCTCAGATTAGAGGTCAGTATGTCCCACAAGAGAATGTGCCCTTGGGTCCTGTGAACATTAACCAGTGCGCCTATTGTCGTCAAGAGGGTCATTGGCGTGCTCAATGCCCCGTCCTTCGACAGAGGTCGAATAACACATTCGGGAATATGGGTAGATGATCCAGAGGTCGCCCAGGTGTAGAGGGCCTTGGTAGAGGTCAGTTTACACAGGATCCTCAGCAACCTTTTTCACAGGATAAGCAGACTTTGAGTGTGGACACCAGGAACATATTTGATCATCCTTCCGCTGCATATTTATCTGAAGAGCTTCCTTTTGATGACATTCTGTTTAGTTAGGATTGCCCGAAGCAGGGTTTGGAACCTACACCTATGCCCGTCAATCAGAAAGGTCCCTACATTGAAATGGTGGTGAGACATAGGAAACATCAGTTTTTGATAGATACTGGAGCACAGAAGTGTTCCATTGATCATTCACGGGTTCCAAACATTCCACTGTCAGGGCAAACCAATGTTTCTGTAGGGTTTTCAGGCACGCCAGTTGTTTGTCTGTTTTCTTCGCTGGTACCCATTTCTTTGGGTCCCTTTACGGACCACTGTCCATTTCTGTTGACTTCGAATTGTGGGGAGAATTTGCTGGGGTTGAACCTGTTAAAAGAATTGAATGCAGTGATTTATTGTTCTTCTGATGGAGTGAGCTTGACGATTTCACCACAGCAATTTTCTGTCTCGCAATTCTTGACTAGACCTTTGCCGCCAGAATTCATTAATGTACCAGAGAGCTTATGGGCTGTTGACGACAATGATGTTGGTGTTTTACAGATTGAACCTGTTAAGATAGTTTTGAAACACGGAATCGAGCTACCACGCATTACCCAGTATAAGATTTTAGTTGAGGGCGAGCAAGCTTTGAAATGCATTGCTTCCGATTTTGTGCATCGCGGGGTGATTTAAGAAATTTCAGGAAGTTTGTGTAATAGTCCGATTTTACCCGTGTACAAGAAAGGTGATAATGCAATTCCATTCAGTTTCATAATTGATTTACGTGCCATTAATAAAGTCGTCGCTCCACAATTTCCAATTGTGCCTGATGTGACGACAATCTTAACCATGATTCCAGCTACAGCTACTTACTTTAGTGTTGTGGATCTAAAGAATGCTTTTTTTAGTATTCCTATACACAAGGATTGTAGATATTTGTTCGCGTTCACCTTAGGGGGACGCTTGTTCACATTTATTCGTGCACCTCAAGGGTACACAGAGAGTCTTAGCATCTATAGTAGGGCTTTGAAAGAACAGCTTGATACCCTTGAATTGCCCTCTTCTTGTACATTGCTTCAGTATGTTGATGACTTGCTTTTGGCTGCTGACTCTGAGAGCGCCTGTAAGGAGGGCATTGTGTTATTGCTTATCCATCTAGCTAAGCATGGTCACAAAGCTTTGCTTAAAAAAGTTTCAATATTGTTCCCAGGAGGTCGCCTATTTAGGCTATCTCCTGTCAAAGGAGGGAAGAAGATTGACACCTGAAAGAATAAAACACATTTCTGGCATATCTGTCCCAAATACACAGAAGGAAGTTAGAGCCTTGATAGGTATGGCTTCTTACTGTAGGTTGTGGATCCCAAATTTTTCACTAGTGATCAAACCGATGTTGGCTTTGACAAAGAAGGGCATTTCTTCGCCATTGCCGTGGAACGCGGAACACCAGCAATCGTTTCACTTGCTTAAGACTGCATTATGCTCTGCACCAGTTTTGGGCACACCAAACTATGAAAAGGCCTCTGTGTTGTTTGTGCATGAATGTGATGGATGTGCTTTGGCTGTATTAACACAGGAACATGGAGGGAAGAATAGGCCGTGCGGTTACTTTTCTTCCGCCCTTGATCCTGTAGCATGCGCTTTGCCAAGATGTTTGTGAGCTGTCGCTGCTGCTGCTGCATCTGTAAAACAGAGTGAGGGAATGGTCCTAGGCCATGATCTAACCCTGATGGTGCCTCACTATGTAGATGTTCTGCTGAACCGTACCTAAACGCAACACCTCACTTCTGCACGGTTGACAAGATATGAATTGATCTTGTTTGCTCCTGACATTCAAATTAAGAGGTGTTGTGTTCTTAATCCGGCTGAACTCCTACCTTTCCCGCAAGATACTACTTGCGGCGATGAAGAGTCACATGACTTTCTGTATACTACCGAACAAGAAACAAAGGGTAGAATTGATTTGAAAGACACTCCTTTGGATAATCCACAAGGAGAGCTGTTCTGTGATGTCTCTTGCTTCAAACTTCTGGATGGTACATCCACAGCTGCTTATGCAATCACCACATTAAGCACGGTCGTGGAAACCAAGAGAATTACGCATAACTCTGCGCAGGCCGCAGAGATTATAGCATTGACCCGAGCATTTGAACTTTCCGAAGGGCTTGCAGTAAACATATATACTGATAGTCAGTATGCCTTTGGGGTGGTTCACAACTTTGGGAGACTTTGGTCAGAGAGAGGGTTCCTAACTTCACATGGCACTAAAATCCAACATGGCTCCCTAATAGTACAACTACTCTCAGCGCTTGCGCTCCCTACTCAGTTAGCAGTTATGAAATGTGCAGCACATCGAAAGATTACAGATGACATAGGGAAAGGGACTGCTTTCGCTGATCAGATAGCTAGACAAACTGCTACCGATCCCTTTACGGAGATGTATGTTTCAAGGGAGACTGTTAAGGCTTATGCAATGGACGAGGGTGTTGGGTCTGTACGGGATATCCAAGCTGATGCCACGTTAGAAGAATCCAAGAGGTGGGCTGAATGCTTGGGGAAACTTGATGAAGACGGGTGTTGGGTGGACATAGCTGAAGGGAAATGGCTACTCCCTGATGCATATATAATGATGATGGTCATCATGGCCCATGGTCCTACGCATGTATGTGCCCAGAAAATGACAAAGATGTTAGAAAAAGTTTGGGCAAATGACATTTCAAAAATTGCCCAGCGCTATGTCCAGGATTGTATGATTTGCCTACAACACAATTTGGGAAAGGGGACAGCAACTCCAAGGGGAAGTTTTGGGCCACCCTCTGTCCCCTTTGACTTTATTGAAATGGAACGATGCGACAATAAAAGATATGTGCTGGTGGTCATCTGTGCTTTTAGTAAATGGGTTGAGGCTTGCCCTGTTAAAGATGCTATAGATGCTATAGCCATGACTACTGCGAAAACCATGTTAAAGGAGTACTTCCCGTGGTTAGGGCTACCAAGAGTTATCTGGTCGGACAATGGTCCACATTTTGTCGCTGCTGTAATTCTGCAGATATGTGCGGCATTACAAATCGACAAACGGTTCCATTTGGCCAGACATGCTCAGAGCACCGGACTAGTAGAAAGACACAACGGCATCTTAGCTCGCTAAGACATGCGCCGGCACCAAACTAAAATGGCCGGACGCCTTACCGATCGTGTTATTATCCATGCGTACAACCCCTCAAACTAAGACTGGGCTCTCTCCATTTGAGGTGGTAATGGGGAGACCTGCCAATATCTGGAACCTTCCTAAATGCAATTCATTGAGAAATGTTGAAAATGTATTACTTTCAGATTATTGCAGACAGTTGACTAAAAACCTGTATTTGATTTATCACCAGGAGCGAGAAGCTTTACCTGTGCGATACGAGGGCCCGGGCCACAGTATACTGCCTGGAAGTTGGGTGCTCATTAGGGCATTTGAGCGCTCTTCCTGCCTTGCGCCTCGCTGGCGTGGTCCGTTCCAGGTCCTGTTGGTCACCCAAACAGCAGTGCGGGTCTCTGGAAGAAAGAACTGGATCCATGCGTCCCATGTTAAGAAACTTCCTCACCCAGTGCCACACGTTACAGAAGAAACAGAACCCCTCGCAAATGCTGCAACCAATGATCCCAAAGCAGTAAATAGCGCCAAGAGTGTGTCAGAGAATCTCTCTGAGCCTGTGAGGCTTGGGGAAGCCGCCATTTTGTCTCCACACTCTCCAAATGTTTTGCATCCGGAAACTGCTGTTTCAAATTCGGCATCTTCACTTGTCTCTGATACGTTGCTTCGAACGGGAAGTGACGACACATTGTATTCGGATCAATCAGTACCGGGAAAAGTAAGGTGCAATCTGCGCCCAAGAAAATAGACTTACGGCACGGTTTTGCTGTGCATCTGATAGACTTACGGCACGGTTCGGCTGTGCATTCGAAGAAGAAAAAGATCATCGAGGGCTTGTTTTTGCCAAAATTTGAGAAAGGGGATTCTGTTGGCTAGAGTTGTGGAAGGACTAAGAAGTCGCGTGGCCGCGAGGTGGCCAGCAACAAACATTGGGGGTATCCGTTTGAAGACTACAATGCCTGCTACTGCTACCGCTCATATAGGACATGTAAATGATGGGGTGACCAACCGGGACAATGGACAATGTGCCTGGGCCCAGAAAACGTATTGCTGTGTTTTTATAATGATATTTGGGTTTTTAATAGTCACTGTTTTAGGATTGTGGTACCTTGAGGAAATATATCCTTTAGAATCCTTGTTGCCCACTGAAAGTATATCTACTGTTCCTACTCCCTTTGTGCATTTGCACACTCTGTCCCCTAGGTACCACGGTACCACAATAATGCTCTACTACTTATCATGAATGCTACGCATGCCATTTTTAATAAGTCTAAGTGTTGGGTCTGCTCACATTTACCGCAACACGGGGATAAGGGACTAGGTTGGTATATTCATCCTTTACCTTTGACAACTGCTTGTTATGCTTCTCTTAGAGCACTGTTCTTTGGCCGTTAGAATGATAGCATCTCAGGGAACTTTGACGGCACTAATTTGAATAGTTTTGAGAAACGTGTTTTGACTCCCCTGGGATGCTCGCTTTTCGCAAACAGGAGTGAACCTAACGTTGCTTCTATTCGGCCTTCTGATAGACTGTCTCGTCCTTTCCAATCTTTGATTTCCTTTAAAATGGCTCCAATAGGCAATAAGGTTGCTATGCCTCCTTCTTACACTGTTAATCATAGCCACGATTCAGTTTATTTTTGCATACAGAGGAATGGAACTCAGTCGATGGGAGATTTTCTAGGTTGTGCCAACGTTGCAAATTTGACTGGTGAAAACAGACCTTTGTATGTAGGCGAACCTGTCTACTTCGTCTGCGGTAATGTAGCATTCCCATGGTTGCCCAGGGATTGGCAGGGAACCTGTTATTTAGGGATTCTGTTACCTGGGGTGTTTATAGCTAGTACAAAAGAAGTTTCAAAGGCCCGTCCACGGCGGGACGAGAATGGTGACACCCCAGCACAAATCTTGGGAGATATAGCAAAATCAGTTGTGCCATTTTGAGGGCAGATAGCGAATTCCGAAGATATCAGAAGACTAGCGAGAGTACTGGGGAGAACCATCAACCGGACCACAGACATACTCTATAATATGACATTAGAACAAAAGGTGATAAGACTAGTAGCACTTCAAAACCGGATGACATTAGATGTCATTCTGGCTGAACGTGGTGGAGTGTGTAAATTAGTGGGGTCCGCTTGCTGTGTTTTCGTACCAGATTCCTCCCCAACCATCTTCAAGGCAATACAGAATCTACACGTCCTTAGTTCAGAAGTGCACGTTCCCGAGGGAAACTGGGATCTTAGCGCTTGGTTCTGGGACTTCTTGCGATCTTGGGGTTGGAAAGTACTTTCGGTCTTGCTGATTATTTTGGGAATCCTGTTGTTTCTTTGTTGCTGTATTCAGTGTCTACCTAGTATATGTTCGATGCTAGGGGGATGTTGCGCACAAGCGATAGGTACGATAGGACATAAAGGCCCTCATTACGACCCTGGCGGAAATCGAAAAATGATGGCAGAAATGCAATACCGCCATCGAATAGCGCTCGGTGCGATTATGACCCGTCACCGTAAAGTACGATGCCATTAGCGACACCGTAGTGAACGCCAACGCTAACTGCACCAAGTACGCGCACGCGCGCCATGCCAAACCGTAATTACCACCATGGCGTAATGGTACGCGAATTCCGATCCAAGCGGACATGTACCTAACGCCATCAAGCATGGCGGAATGTACCATTCCGCCATGGTGAGAAGTACGGCTTCGCGAATCAACCGTAAACGGCCCTACTGAGTGCCTGTACACCACTCCCTGGCCACATTGCACAACTCCTCGTAGGTGCAATGAAGACACAAATGCAACCAGTGAAATGTACAAGCCACCCATGCATGCCAACGAACAAATGAATCTAGGGGCTCCAAGTGCCTTGTGAGTGGCCATCCATTCATGCCATGGCACCATTGCCGCACTGATGCAGCACAGGCATGTGAAGGTTCAAGTACAGCAACATGAGCAGAAAAATGAGACAAACAAAAACAGGCCCCCCCATCGACTGACACCAGTGTAAGGCAACATACAAAGCAGTATCCTGAGGGAGACTGCACCAGCCCTGTACTCCTGCCAGTAAACCAACCAACCATCAGCATAAGCATGGACCACACAAGTTGGCAGAGTGACTGAGCAGCCAGGCACATCTCAAGAGGGGCCAATGGGAGCTGCAGGGCACAGATGGCACGAATACAGAAGCCATTCCAATGGACATGACCTCAGTCTCCCTCCAAGAAACGCACGCAAACACAGGCACCTGTGACCAGCCATATTCTGATAATCACATCATTCCACCAATCCACCTGGCTGACCGGCATCTGTTACACAAAAGCAAATCCCCCGCCCATGAGCAGGACATAATTAAAACAGTCACAATGGTAGCCCCTATCCCTGACCACACTGGGCTTCGTAGGCAAACGCGGCCAGTACAGTACCACGCAACTATACTCAGAAGCCGGAACCCAATGCAGATCTTCTCACAAAACATCGCACCAGAAATAGGAATATGCCACATTACTTGCAAAGAAGAACGCTACACGGTTAAAATCAGAATAGACATTCAATGCACCACAAAATCACCAAGCCCATACAGCCATTAGGACATGAACCCCAAAATACATTTCATCATTGTGGGCTGCATCCGCAATAAATGACCAGCTTCTTCTTGTGTGACGCCCTGTTCCTTCATGGTACACAGGGGCTACATTCACGTTCAAAAAGGCAACATGGAAGCGCCTAGAACGGCAGGGCCGTCCCATTAGGTAGGCACTAGTCCAGCTGAAAGCTCGAAATGTTGCTCCTAGCCACTAGTACTGCGTAAGGGCATGTGGCCCATTGGCGATCGTCCCATAAGATCGTAATGGTGCTCCACTGATTAACTCGAAGCAGCAGGTGCCGGGAGTAAAAGCCATCTGCAGGAGTGGCATACAGATGGCAGCGGCAAAAGGGGAGGAGATACCTGTCACCCAAATGAAATGAAAAAGAATAGTAGGCCATCAGAACTTGATTCGTATTACTCACTTCAATGATCACACTAAATCTACAGCCATATGCATGCTAGCCCACTCCAAAGGATTATTCCCACCCAAAAATCACTTGCGAATCATAACTATGAAAATCGAGCTGGAAACACTATTACACACGAGTGCTTGTGTGCATGCGTCTGTCTAAACAGAATCCATTCGATGGGATTAGTAACGTGCATAGACACAAGTGTATGAAGGCGCGTCGAGACAGGGAGGGTACAACAAGGGCAGATAGACGATGGTCCCACTATGGCAGCTCTGCATCACATAGCGCAGGGGAGGTGGATAGATTCCAAAAAGCCCTGTACATGGCAAACTCTCCATTAAATCATCTGTCCATGCATCCATACATCATTTCCTCATCCCTGTATGAAAACGCCTGATTATTTACTCACATCACATGTGAAATTTCCATTGAGTCTGTGCGTAATGCAGTCTGCAAAATCCACTGTGCTCCAGGCCGGGATTCCAGTGTTGTGAAGTAAGATGTATTTGGGAACGTCCTGCCTTATCGTCCACTACGCTATTGCGCATCCCATACTATTCATATCAATCATTGCATTTGCGCCATGGCCCCTGTCCCAAGGACACAAAACAATAGAACGTTATATTTGCAGTCAGACCTGTGGGCGTCTCCTCGCCGCTAGCTGAAGACCGAAAGCGCCGTCCTTCGAATACCTCATTTGCAACATCACGTCGGAAAGGCATCTGTGACCGCTCGAAATCACAAATTCATCCATGTAGTGCGGCATTGTGTGTAAATGCAAACTGGCTTCACTCACAAATGGGACGCCCCGCCCGTCGGTGAACCGCGGTACAGTGCTGCATGAGGGTCCACCGTTAATCGAGCACTACATTCCACTGACCCTTCACAAGTTTGTTCGCGACTGCAAAGATAGTATGTGAAACAATGGAACCATAGCAGAATGAACATATGAACCAATATTTCACTGCCATCGGGATCATATACATGATTGTAATAGCAAGATGCCATGCGTCGAATTGCAGCGTTGTGTGCGGGACGTGCTCGCCCAAAGGGGATTGCAGCTTGCACAGGTGGAATGAATCACCACAGGTGGAGGCAATAGAGCTTGAAAACACATAAATTGCACACCCAACCCCCTCCCACACCCACACCAAAATGCTACCGGCAGGACTAGCGATGTTGGCCCTGGGGGACCTGATTGCACTGCAAGTACTCCAACTTCAAGAAGAAGACGAACAGCAACTACTACAACAACCGGCCGCACAGAGGAGACGCAGGAGGAGGAGGAGGGCAAGGCAGGGCCAGCAAGGCCCGCCAGCACAGCCACTACCGCCACGCAGGCAGCCCGCAATCCCATGCCTCCGAGCACATCCGTTCAACCTCACGGATGAGCAGATCCACACCCTCTACCGTTTGGACCGGGACACCATAACCGCCATTGTGGATATGACACAGGCTGACCTTGTCAGCATGATAGATAGCCCAACCGCCATTCCACCCCTACTGAAGGTGGTGTCTGTACTCCACTTCCTGGCCACAGGCACCTACCAGCACACAGTCGGACAGTTGCATGGCATTTCACAGCCAGTGTTCTCACGGACACTATTGCAAGTGCTCGATGCCCTCCTGAAGCACGCAGACGACTCTACCACGCTCGGAGCAGGAAATTACGAACACAAAAGTGGGATTCCATGCACTTGGCGCCATACCGGGTTGCATTGGTGCCATCGACTGCACCCATGTGGAATTGGTCGTCCCGCATGCCATGGAGGCCCAGTACCGCAACCGAAAACAATTTAATTCTCTGAATGTACAAATGGTGTGTGACTCCAACAGGATCATTACCCATTGTTGTGCCCGATTTCCTGGATCAACCCATGATTCTATGGTTTTGAGGAACTCTACAATACCACGCTACATGGAGCGACACGCAGGGAACAGATCCTGGCTACTCGGTGAGTCTCATTTCATGCATGATAATGTGGGGTATGTGATGCGGCAATGACCTGGCAGGAAGGGGGGGGGGCGTACGTAGCAATGTCATTCCACAAACATCCTTTATTGTCCACATACAGGTGATGCCGGGTATCCACTGAAGAGATGGCTCCTTACACCACTCCGGAACCCACAGAACCAGCCTGAGGAGGACTACAACCATGCCCACTCACGTACCCGTGTAGTCATAGAGCAGGCATTCGGCCTACTGAAGACTCGTTTCCGCTGCCTCAGCAGGTCTGGCGGGGCACTCCTGTACCGCCATGTGAAGGTGGCAAAGATGGTCATGGCATGTGTCATGCTACACAACATGTGCGTACGTAGAAATGTGCCCATGCCCCCTGACGCAGAACTGCAAGCACCTGTAGATGGTCATGATGAGGGTGGGGATGTGGCAGCACCTCAAGGAGTCCGCGAGGCACAGGAGGGCCGAGACATTCGTCAGATTCTCATAGATTCATGCTTCTAGCACTCACGCCTGGTGGCTGATACATGGACACGGGACTTGTGGCACTGTGTGTGTCTGGAACATGCACAATATGGACTGTACGCCTATAATGGCCTCGTACACAAAGATCAATGTCCACACATCTCATTGGATGATAGTGAAATGTTTATCGCATATGTGAAATTATGTTACACACCCCATCTACCCGCCACCCAAGTGAGCCCAACATACCCCCTCCACCCTCCTACCTCCCCCCCGAACACCAGTGTCCAAAGGTGCTCATTGTCAGTGGGCAGACGCTATTGCAAGCCCCCTCTCCGGGTATCAGGGGCACCCCTGCCTGTGGAGCGCAGGTTCCTCCCAGATCTACGTTGGGGGCTGCCCTGGACGGAACTTGCAACGGATGATGTCTCTGCCTGCTCATGTCCATGCATGTCCCTGAGGGTTTGTGAGAGCTCAGTGAGCACACGGCGCACAGCGGCAAGTTCAGCACATACGTCTTTGGACGTCGCATGCAGTTCCCCCCTCAGGCTCTCGGTGCTTCTCTCCATTTGTACTCTCAGGCTCTCGGTGCTTCTCTCCATTTGTGCCCTTAGTGTCTCTGTACTTCTCTCCATTTCTGCCCTAAGTGTCTCAGTAGATGTTTCTATGGCTGACTTAGTACCCCCACATTCATCAGCATGGTCCTTGAGGAGCGTGGCCAGTTGCTGCTGTTGCACAATCACCTGGTCGAGGGACTGTTGCCTCTGCTGGGCCATGGCCATTTGCGGTGGTGTCACAGAGGGGCTGGTGACCTCATGTTGCCTTGCCACAGGGCTTGTGGGGGATGGCCAGTCGTCGTCTTGTGGGTGCCCCTGCGTGGTATCCTCATGGTGTACGGGATGGAACAAACAGGGGGATTGAGACAGGTCATGGATGGATCTTACTTCGACATCCCCGTTTTCTGTGTCGGAGCATGCTGCCATTAATGCAGTGTCACCTATGGTGCTGCTGCCACCAGAAGCAGTGCCTTCTGTGGCATCCATTGGGGGGACCTGTGGTGGTGCTGTTGTGGGCATGCTGGCTGCTGGGGTGCCTGTTGAAGTTCCCTCCTGTGTGCTGTCACTTGATTTGTGCTGCTGCCGTGTCTTGATGCGTGCAGCTGAGGTGGAGGGTCTTTGGCCGTTGGTCTTGGCCCTCTTTGCAGGTGTGCTGGTAGGGGTGTCCTGGAGCTCGTCGTTTGAATCGGACCCTGTGGTGGAGTAAAGGAGGGCGAGCGTTATTAATGGGTCTGTTGAAATTGGAATGGCAATGTATCACATGCATTGGGGTGGTACCTGAGGGTGATTTGGGTCAGGGCCTTGGAGGTGGTTTCATTTTTGTGTGGATTGAGGATGCAGTTGTTTTGCAGCCTGCAGTTAGGGTGTGCATGCTGCACGTGTAGAGGGTGTTTTTAGGGTTTTTAATTATTTATGTATTTATTGTGCGTTTTAAAGTGCGCTATCAGGCCAATGTATGTGGACGTTCTCATGGACATGTGTTACTGTTGCACTATGTGGACATATGGTACTTCACATGATTGGACATTGTGGTTTTAGCATTGTTTTATTTGGCCCACCTACCGGATTCCTCGGATGTCTGCACTCCTTTCTCCATCCCTCCGACTCCCTCTATACTCTCCATTCCAATGGTGGAGGCACAGATTTCTTCCCAGGGGGTCAACTTGATGGGTGATTCCGATCCTCCCCCGGTGGCTGTGGCAATGATTCGGTTGGCAGAAAGTATGCTCCGGACGCGTATCCGCAGGTCGTCCCATCGCTTTCTGCATTGCTGTGGGTTGCGGGGTGCGGTCCCCACCGCACTTACCCGCTGTGCCACCAGGGCCCATATGGCCTTCTTGTTCGCAAGTGCCGTCCTGGTCATTTGCGTCGAGAAGACGACGGCAGCATTCTCCTGGAGGGTCTCTGTGAGCACGGTGAGTTCCTCACGGGAGAAGTGGACCTGCCGCTTGCGGTCGCACGCTTTTTTCGCTACTTTTCCCATTGTTATTGTTTTCACTAGGGTGGATGACGGGTTGTGATGTGTCTCAGGGTAGTATTTTTAATGGTTGTGTGGGAATTCTGATTTTATAGGTGTACGGCGTGCTGTTTCCCGTTCCGGGACCATGTTTTTACTTCCGTTTCCGTATATTTACGGTCACCGTACTTTCCGATTGCCGCTCATTACGGTGACCGCTAAGATGGGTGGCGGAATTGCACCTAGGGCGCCGTACGACGGCGGTGGGGGCCGTTTTGGGGACATTTCCGCCATCGCGGACATTGCACTTCCGCCATGGAGCAGTGCTCGTGCCAGATGGGTCGGAATTAGCCGCACTTTGCTCCGTCGTGCAATGGCGGAAACGCTATTTACGCTGTGGCGGTCCGGTCAGTCACTTTCCGCCAGGGTCGTAATGAGGGCCAAAGTGTATGCCCCAGATAAAACTTCTAAAGAATATGTGTTGAAAGAAATTTTAGCGAATGACCTAATGGCAATAGATATTTCCGACAGCGATTCAGGGTGCATGGACGATGATGCATGGAGTTATTTGCAAGGAGATCCAAAGTAGTTTTAGCACTTGGCATAGGCCAAAAGGAGGGTTTGTCAAATGAGAAATTATATTGTGCCTCCTATCGCAATAAATATATGTATATTGGCCTACGCCAAGCTGCTTACAAGTCGCTTGCGAAGAAATCAGTGTTGCAAGGTCCTGACCTTAAAATCAATGTAAGCCGCCATTTTAGGTCAATCCACCATTTTAGGTTCGCTTTGTAAAGTCACCCTGTGAGTTAAAATGGTGGATGATGTCATTCCGAAATACAACATGGCTGTCTTGACCTCTGTATGTAGCTAATATGTAACTTGTCTGCAGGCCACTTGTTGAGGTCGTGAACTGAGACCTTGTCCTTCGTTGACCTGTGTGTAAAGGATTACTCGTGCAATTAAACTAATCCATGAGCATATGTTAAGAACAATGTATTCAAATACTGAACGTAGAACACTTGTTTAACTACATTGTATTAATGTTTGAGAAGACCTGCATGGGAAATCGCAGAATACACAGTTGCCGTATAGGCTTGTTGATATATGTATTAAGAGCAAACCAGTTACATGTGGATGTGCGAAACTTGGCATGAACCCTAGATCGGTGATCTATTAGCGGAAAATTAACCCGAAGTAGGGCTGGACATCGTGCTCACGAAGAGTATAAAAGACCAATGCATTCTAATGTACAGCGTCTCTCACTGAACACACTGAACCACGCTGGAGTTCGTTGTGTTGCACTGAGGGCCGATAGCTATCTGATTTTTCCTCTGTTCTTCGTAACTGGATTCAGTATAAAATAAAGTACTTTGTATGTTCCTTTGTAACCCGTGTTCGCTGTATTTCCTTTTGGGGTACTCAGCCTCGATATTTTGATTTTGTTTTCACAGCATGAGGTTTCCAGACAAGTCTGATGCATGAAAGTGTCGTTCAAGCAGGTCCTCCCGTGCTCCTCCAGAACCATCAAGAACCACATTGTCATACTCGCTCCAGCCTTGGCTGATGTCAGCAATCACTCTTTTGCCACTGGAACTTTCTCCTCTCTCCTCAAGCACTCCCTTGTGCCCCCCTCCTGAAAAAGCCTTCTGCCAAACCTTCCTGTCCAGCAAACTACCGCCCGATCTCTATTGCTCCTTTCCTGGGTAAACACCTGGAAAAGCTGTCTATTTCCAAGCTTACTCTCCACACTGAATCTGTTGGTTGTCTCCATGACCATCAGACTGGCTTCAGAGCAGCCTGCGGCATGGAAACTGCTCTTCTAAACACCCGTGAAGATCTGATCACTAATCTCGATTGTAGCCTTCCTGCTGTCCTCATCCTCCTTGATGTTTCCTCTGCTTTTGACATAGTTAATCATGCCATCCTGATCAATCGTCTGTGTGAGAACCTGGGCTTCACAGATCAGGCCCTGGCTTTGTTGACCTTCTTTCTCCTGGACCAAGTGTCCCAGGTCCAACTTGGGTCCTTTCTCTCCATCACCTTTCTCTCCACATGTGGTGTTTCCCAGGGCTCTAACCTCTCATCCTGGCTCTTCAATGTCTACTTTGCACCTTTGGTTCATCTATCTCTTCCTTCTCCTCTAACTTACATTGTTATGTGGATGACATTCAGCTCTCCCCCAGTCTACCCTCAGCCTCCTCTCCTCTCTCGCTCATTCCTGACTGTCTATCCGCGATTCAGGAGTGGTGCACCCCCAACGATCTCTGCCTTAATGCCAGTAAGACTGAGATCCTTCTTATTGGGACCCCTGCTCCCGCTTTCCCTATATAACTCTGGCCACCCTCCTTCGGCCCTCTTCCTTTGACTTCCTGTGAGGCTACAAACCTTGGTGCCATCTTTGACTCCATTCTCTCCTTTTCTCCTCACATCACAGACCTTGCCAAGAAGGCCCATTACCAGCAACACCTCCTCAGAGGCATTCTTATTTTCCTCACTTCCCCCAGAAGTTCACTGTCTCCAGATCCCCGGTTCTCTCTAGGCTCGACTACTGCAACAGCCTCTTTCTCAATCTACCTTCCTCTACTTTCTGCCCTCTGAAACTTATCAAGAACAGGACTGCAAGACTTGTCCTTAGTCTCAAGCCCAGAGACTGTATCTCTCCTGCCCTGAAATCTCTCCTCTGGCTCCCGGTGGCTGCAAGGAATTATGTTCAAGACTCTCTGCATCGTCCACAATGCTTTCTGGGGCTGGGGCCTGCACTACATCCAACTCTCTCTTCTTAAACACCTTCCTTCTCGAGCTTTTTGCTCAGCCACTTCCAACTCTCTGAGGGTCAGACTCTTCCCAGACAGGGAGTGGGGGGGGGGGTAGATTGTTTTCCCCTGCAGGTGCCCCCCTCTGGAATGGCCCCTCTGCCCCTCTTAAACCTGAGCTGGACCACCTGAAGTTCTGGAAGCAGTTTAAGACGTTCCTTTTCGCTTCTGCTTTCTGTTTCTCTCCCCTTCTGGCCAACCTGTATGCTGCACTGACTGGTTGCTTTGCTCCCCTCAGTCTCACTGGTACCAGTCACCCCCTTGACCAGTAGCCCCAGCACTGCCTCCAGGCTTAACATGCACTTAGGGGCTGTATATGGAACCCTGCCTCCTTGCGCTTGTAGAATTGCTGCTCTGATTGCATTTCCACCTTCCGTCTTCCCTCCCTGTGGCACTTCCCCTCTCCCTCCCTCAGGCACTTTTGCATATTGCACTTGCACGATCTGAATGACGCAATGCTTAGTAAGATTGCTTGTTTTATCCTCCCTCTGTCTTCCCTCGTCTTGTCGCGACTAGAAACACTTGTGTCCAGGCGAGTTATAAATGACTTATTATATCATGTCTGCTGTAAATAACTTCTGGTGCTCCTGGGTAAGACCTCTGGCTATGGAGTTCCTAATAAACTAATTTTTCAATATCCCATTATTTCTAATGTGGATCCCAACGACACTCTGTTTGTATCAAACTTTCCATGAATTCAAAATACATTAATGAATAGCATCTAATATTTTTATACTTTTTTATACTATGAATAATCAATTTGATTTTGTTCAGATCAAATGTTCGTATTGTGGCAAACCAGAAGAAGGACTCGGACGCTTCTCCCTGGACCGGTTCTTAGAAGATTTAGTATCAGCCTCTAAAGTTCCATTAAAAAATCTGCACACAGTGCACCATCACCATCGCCATGTGTAGTCTGTCGATTTAAAATTACACATTTTTTCTAGACAGTTCACTCTTCCCCCTCCAGGATCTCCTCAGTTCTTTACCAGCAGTACATATCCTTCCAGGAATACTTTCTATACATTTTCAAGTATTTCACCTTTTTGGCACTGGGACTCCCCAAAGTCCTGTGGCTATTAGGTAAGATTATTGGTTTGCTGTCCATGTTAAATGCTGTTGTTGTCTTCCCCAGCCTTGATAGGAAGCATACGTGATGCTTCCACTCTCTGGTTACCAGTACGTGTATCCATACAATTCTCTCACTTTTGGATTTCGCAAACGGCTTCCCTAGCCTTCATAGACAGTTTGTATTGCTTACACTCTGCTTTACTTGGGTTGCAGACCTGTTGTACTTGTTCAGACTCTCAAGCTCATTGTGAATTCTCCAGCTTTGGTATGCACTATTCACATCTTTCTCACTCTGTATTACCTGGGGCTGGTGCTTGTTCCGTTTTCTCAGCTCCTTGCACTGGCCATAGCTTTGGCCGACACACGTTACATCCCTTGCTGTTGTCCTCACAGTGGGATCATTCTCTGTGCTCTTCTCCTGAACATCGGCACTCACCATGTGGGGCTCAGGGACTCAGGCTCCTTGCTTTACCCTGGTTTCGGCATCTGTTGCTGGGCATCCAGCCCACCACTTTGCCCTCATGGTTGCTCCACCAGGAAAACCAGCTTGCATCCCCTCTGGTCTCTTTTCCTGACCAGAGCCTCATGCTAAGCCATCGTATGCGCTTTGTAGCCTCCAGCTAATGTGTCTCTCTTTCGCTATGCCAGCGCTATCTCTGTAGCTCCACCGATCCAGGACATATTTGCGGAGGCTCTCCTCTGCGTATAGGGGATTCTCCTTGTTCCATAGGAGTCACATCCACTTACATCCTCTCCCAAGATCTCTCTCCATGCACTTTTCCACTGACACCCAGCACTTTATTCATGGGTCCTCGGAAAGGTCAGCACCAGTTCTAATACCTGCAGCTGTACACAGCACAGCGCTGACGCCTTAGTATGCTTAGGACCGCACAGTAAGCAACACTACTATGAGTAAAGCGGGTTCGTCCAATGTATAACAGGGGCGAACACAGCATCTAAGTACTCATGCGTTTTTATGTATTGCAAGCACTGAACTTTTAAGTATTGTAAGCACAGAATTGGTATGTTTTGTATTTATTGGATTTAATGTGTTTCTTTATTGCTATGAATGTTTCACAAATCGTTATAGTTTGAGAGGTTAGTACAGTACGAGTACCTTTTGATTATGTCTAGTAATTAATAGTTGGTCTGTTTAAGTATTGCACTTGCTCTTTGATGAAACATTTGTTATAAACATGAATCTAATTCTTCTCATCCTCGGAGAAATGCATGCACAATCTAGACTGGCCATCCAGAGGCCATAATCTATTGGTAGTACCAGCTCCTTGTGCACCTAATAAGTGAAATGTAATCATAAGAACATTAAACGCTACCCATACAGTCATTTTGTGTGGTTTGTACTAGTATCCTGTCCTGTATGGTATTACCAAATGCAAATCATGTTACTCCTTCTGAGTAAGTATACAGAATATAGACTGTGCAAATGTGATTTGACGTTGGTGTGATTAGTGCGTGAATCACTAAATCAGTAATGTTGAGTTATATCTATCTGTTCGGGTACATGTAGAAGAAACGTATCTTCATTACCACCACTGCATAACAACAGACTGGTGGTGGTAAGCAAGACCATATTTACTTGTTCTACTAAGAAGAGAAGTGCAATACAATATATATGAGCAGCATGTAATAGTTGCTGATTATCTGTCTATGGTATAGGTGTTGTTGAAAAACAAGCAAACAAGGGAAAATAAAGTATAAGAAGATCATTGATTCGGAATGAAGAAAGGCAACTCTGAGTTTACCTGGCTTAGAGCAATATATGCTAAGCACTGTAGGCAGAACGAGAACTGTCTACGCGCATTGGTGCTTTTTGTTATTGCAAAACAGTGGCATGGGTCACTGGTTAAATAGGCCGTTGTATGTAAATTACCCCTGAAAAAGTTCCTAATGACGGATTTTTAACATAGAAGGAACAAAACGTGTTGGGTTTGGTTATGAGTGCCCACATTGAGGTGGTCACTAAATAAGACTATGAAAAGGAGGTAAGCAGAATAGGATACTCCTTCTAGCGCAAGTAATATTAGGGCTGCTAATAGGAATTGTACAATAGGTTATGTGAACTTGTGGACGTGATTTTATATTTGTTTTTTGATGTGAGGAATTGACCAAAGGAGACTTTTTGTTTTTGATTGTTTGTGTATGATATGAATTGTTCATCGCAATATTTGCACAAGCACAAGTCTCATTACGGGATGCACAGGTCACTTTCTCGAGCACGGGTTACTTTCTGTGTTTTTATCACGTGCTATTCGTTTTATATTGAATAAATAGAATTGTTCAATCATTTAGGTTGAGTTCTAATGTGAAGGTTGAATGTTCCTTTACAAATAGGTGCCTTACTCTAGCATTTCTGCTGTTGTTCTTAGCAAATCTATATTTAACATAGATATTTATCAATGATTTCCATATAGAGTGAGAGGTAGAGGGCCGGTAAAAGTGCGTGTTTTTTTGTATCTCCAACCAGGGATGCTCCTCTTCCTCAGTTGATTCAATCCTGGTGTCCCTCATTGTATAAAAGTGCACAATCGGATGTGCCATTTGATTCCAATGTGTATGTTATACAATACGTCTTTTGTATACCCTGTGGAAATATTCAAAATGTTCTCTGCACTGGAATCACTATGTGGGTAATCAAGTAGGTTGAATGCCAACTTTATACTTTTTCCTTTGGATGGTGTTATTGCCATCTGGCAAGGATCTGAAAGCCTTTGCTTTTTTATGTGTATTAATTAACAAAATGATGCAGATAATTCCATGTCTGAAACTGTAATCTGCTGATTAGATTCCCCTCCCATAAACTCCATGCCAAAGGCATAGTGTGTACTTGTGCCTTGCTGTATCAGTATCCGGTTCTGTAGCGCCTTCCCCACCAGTGCCATAGCGCAGGCTCAGAGGTCACAGCTGCCCACTTGACAGCTGCAGTGGCAGCCAAGTTTCTGCAGCGCAGTGGCTGCATTTGAGGTATGCAACCCTCTACCAACACAATGATTACCATAAGGGGCCATTCTAACATAAGCAAAATAAGCCATGCCTGAGATAAGGCAGGGTGCATGTCCCTACTTACAGTCATTGCAGCCACATCCAATTTGATATCACACATGTGTCGACTCCTGTGCTCAGCTGCGGATGGTGATCTGTATTCTTGCCAGACAGACTGATCCTGTCAAAGTGATAGGACAGGAGCCAGAATGGCCATGCTTACTCTTTGATCTCTTTCTTAGGGTAGGTACGCCCTCCTCCAAAGACAGCCACACAACAGGCAGCAGTCCTGGCCCAGGCATCAAAGGAGCACACCTATTCAAAGGGGGTAGCCTCGTACCAGGGCACTGGATTTCTAAAGGCCTTTCATCCTAGTGGTAAGGGAAGAGAAGGGAAGGGGATAGCATAGACAAGAGAGCTCTGTATGGTTGGGGGAAGACTACCCCATTGTTTTTCTCTCTACTTCTTGTCTCCTCCCCTTCCTCTAGAGCAAAGCACATTGGGCGTGATGGCAGAAGGGTTAAAGCCACTTTTTTAACATCATTCATTGGACCACTAAGGTAGGCTAGCTTTAGTGCAATCACCTGTGGGCTTTTACCTTCATAAGAAGGGGTCTCCCACCACTTCTTTAAATCATCTTTGAAGCATCTGTTGGACTAAAACTCTTGAAGATTTCATGTGGACCCTGCTGCAAGAGCAATCCTTTCCAGAGTCCCTCCAGTTGTGAGGTGAAAGAATGTATTCCAAGGCCGAGGCAATCTCTGCCACCTACCTTTCCAACAGACCAGGTGGTGAACCTGCTGCTGGAACATGACCTGCCTCTCTGCCCGCTACAGCGGTACCTATGACATCACCATGTTGGAGGACCCCTGCAATTGTGTGACAGGCTCACCTGTGTTTACGAGCCTAAGAACAAGGACCCATCTTGCCTTTGAGTCCCAGGAGTGGGACTTGCAGCAACCTGTGAAGTAAGCTTCTGCTGTTCTGCTGAAACAAGGCCTGTCTCTCTGCCAGCCACCATGGTACCCAGGTCCTCACTGAATTGACGGACCCTCGCAGTTGTGTGCTAGCATCCCCAGTGTTTTGGAGCATGATCTCATCTTGTCCCTGAGACACTGCATTGGGACTCAGAGACCTGAGTGACAAGACAGCTAGAGCCAAGTGCATTTTACCGTTGAACTGCTTGGAGCTGTGTTCCAAGAGCCGTTCGAGACATCCACGGTTTGACACAAACCACCAGAACCCTCTGGTGCTGCATTTTTCATCCTATCATTCTTTGACTCACTCGCACAACTCCAAGAAGGCTGATTCGGCACTGCCAGACCACCAGGAAACGTAAAAAGGTACTATTGACTGCTAACTGTTCCCCTTGGTCCATGTTGTGACCATAGAGACTGGGTAGGTCTCTTTTATTCCTTCTGTACCCAAGAACATATCCTTTTTGATCATTTTGGACTGTTGTTGTCTTTTCTCCCCTTTATCATTGCTATATCTGCTATCTTTGCATATTCTTTGTTCATTCTACAGGGATGGGTATTTGTAGTGGTTTCTAGTTAGTTAATTTTGTATATAGTGTTTGATTAAAGTATATATATTTTTATAGAACCTTGATTGGGCATTCCTTCTTTTGGACTTTTAGACTTCGCTGTTTGGGTTGCTACTGAACCACATTCACATCCCTCCCTTGAGTATAGCCTTCCCTCTGCCCAAGGTACCACAAAAGGCGAAGGAGGAAGATCTGTTAACTGTGACTGTTTCACCTTTATGGTTGTGTTGGCTCTTGGTTTGTATAAGTGAGGGCTGAGTGTGCTGAGTGGGTGCTTTAGACTCTACTCATCATTGTACTCTTGCAGGGCAGAAGTCAATTCGTCACATTGCCAATGTAGAACGCAGGATCAAGTAGAGAGGTTGCTTCCATCAGGCTAACTCGTATGTTTGTCTTCTAGCCTTTGAGACAATATGGTTCTCTCCCTCCAGCTGTACCCAAAAAGAACCACCCTGCAGGGAGCATAAATTAGTAGCACAGTATAAAATGGCTGGGGAAAAAGCAATGCTCTTTTATGTGAATGCCTCAGAAATGATGCCTTACATTTATTGGAAAGAATGAATTGTGTTACAACTGTTCCAGGGGCATCTGAACAAGCATCTATTGGGTTAATGTGCTGCATACATATATGCCCGACCTTTCCAGTTTTTAATATACAGAAGTTACTGAAACCATCTAAAGAGCAAATGGACTGCCTGCTGGGAGCTCTAAACGAACACGATTGAATTTCCCTTCAAACGTTCCCATCCTGCAGCTGTGCAGTGACCCGCGAAACGTGCTAATAAATTACACTTTCAGTTAGTGGCATTCATTGCTGCCAGGAGCTCGGTAGTAAATTCAATCTGTTTCATTTGTGCAATATGCTATGAAATCGCTGCTGCATCGGAAACAATTTAAATATTGCTATATTTGTTTCTGGGATAGAACAGATTGGCGGCCTGCTTCTACTCTCGAAAACAAAACACTGCAGCTCACAGATGCAGCACACCGCATGGAGCGATGCAATTATTCCCACAATCTGCTCCATTCTGTGCCAAGGCAATTTCCAATTCCCTCTTCCTTCGAGGCTGAAGATGACCATAAATAAGTCCTTAAGAAAATAACTTTTGATTGCCTGAATCCAATTGTTTTTAAAAAGAGAAATTAAACAGGACTTTACGCCCAGTCTTTTTAAATAAATATTTTCAAAATCTTTGTATTAGTTTTGTAGAGTTATACATAACAAAACAGTTCAAACAAATAGAGCAAGCCCTCCACTCGAAATCCCCCCCTCTCCCCGATCGAAAATGCTGCAGCCAACCACAGTTGGGCACTTTACACGCATTCACATCTAGAACATCTGGCTCTCTTTTCCCTTAAAGTGGGTCTTTAGATCAAATCAACAACTTCAGTATATATAGTCTTTGAGGACAATGTAGTTCACGGTAGCCCCAGGTTAAGTATTTGTACTATTGGGTTCCATGTTTTAAGGGAAGTTGCATGGTCTGCATTCATTGAATATGTCACTTGCTCCAATGCCATAATGTTCCATAGAGATAGCATCTATTCCTGGTGTGGAAGGCGGTTGATCTCTTTTCCAGGTAGTTGCTATCTGAACCTTAGCTGCTGTAATAACCGTGTACAAGGTCTTTTGTTCTTTACATATCAGCTCGACACTGTCCAAATCCACTGAGCCAAGTATGAGCCATTTGGGGTATACAGGGATCTCGTATCCCAGGATATTATTTATTCAGCTGAATACCTCATTCCGATAGAATTTTAGTTTCAGGCATGCCCACCATATGTGAATCATGTCCCCTCTAATGTTGCAGCAGAGGTCTGATATCCCTTCATAAATGTTCTTAAACTTAACAGTGATAGCAGTGTGTCATCACTTTTATAAGCAATCTCTTTCATGCTCATTAAACTGTGCACTGTGAGACAGGCATGGTATCAAGAGATGACACAGACGGGGGGGGGGCGCTCGAGAGCCCGACCAATATGGCAGCGGGTCTGTGAAGCTCTCCAACACCTGCGAATATCGGATGATATCCTGAGGACTCTGGCTATGATTTGGTGTTTTCGTTGCTGGGGGCCGACGCCTGAAACCTTTGTGCCCCCTGGCAGAAGCTAGGGACGGATAGCTGCAGCGCGCATCACCCGAGATTGAGGAGACCACTGGAGGCCGCGGGCTGCCGCGTGGCATGGAGAAGGGGCGGCCCTGAGGCAAATGGAGCCGCAGCACAGGGCTCTGGCGTGGAGTGAAGACCTGCACCCGTGCGTGGTGAGGCGCGTTTGCCTTGGTCGGTGAGAGGATCGTAGCTTCACCGGGAAGGCGGCCCGCTCGTGGAGGCTGTGATATGGCTGTGATTTGGCAGGGAGCAGCTGGAGCAGTTGGCATCTGGGGCACAGTCATCTTGTTCCGGATCAGTGGTGGACGAGCCCGGGTGGAACTGCTGGAGGGGAGCGGCACCGGTGCGAGGTGCCTCTGCAGACGTCCCTGGCTCCCTGGCAGCGGGCTGGCCTGGGAGAAACGGTGAGGAGTCGGGGCGCAGCGGCTAGGTCCGGCAAGCGCTGCCGACGAGTGAGCAGTCCGTGCTGTCCCACTGGGCCGGTGGAGGCAGAGCGGGCCTGGCGCAGCTGAGGTACGGGGGCGCAGTGCTGAGCCATAATCTAATACAGGGGTATTCTTGGAAAAGATTAAAACCTTGCTGTGTGCTGAGGTCTATATCAGCTTGACCCCGCCCAGGAGGGGGCTCCTGCCAGAGAGCGAGGCCTGTGTGACTGAGCCAGTGGCCTGCAGTATAATCGGGGTGCTTTGGCTAGCTGGGACAGATTGGCCATCAACAAACTATGGCTGGTTTGCTTTGGACATTGGAGACTTTGGCCCATTTCTGCTTATGCCATGTTCTAATCCTTACACACAGGCAGGACTGGAGCCTCACGAGGTGGGGAGAATCAATCAAGGAGTGGGCAGCGGCGAGGATTAAGTGGTGCAGCAGGAGGGACCTTGTCACCCGGAGACACTGCGCATGGGGTGTGCTGTCCCCCTCCCCTTTTGTTTTGGTATTGCATCATGTCGAAGTCGGGAAAGAGCGGCAAGCAGCAGTCCAAGCTGCACCTTGAAATATCTACACAAGCTAGGAAGAGTGGGGCGATGACAGATGTACCGGAACAGCGTTCCTCAGAGTCGGCCGCGGATCCTAACGCTGCGTTCCAGGACATCAAGGTCATGTTCACGCAGTTGCAATCCGGGATACAGTCTCTTGATGGGAAACTTGACACATTGACCTGCAAGGTTGACCATAGTCAGGTCCGCATGGATAAGCATGGGGAACGGCTGGACGAGGCAGAGGGGCGAATATCTGGTGTGGCGGACATGGCAACCTCTGTCTCTGGGGCAATGCCGGGGGTGCAGAAGGCCCTGAAGAAGCTTAGGGAGAAACAGGAGGATCTCGAATCGCGTTCGAGAAGAAATGACATTAGAATTGTTGGTCTGGCCGAATCAGTGGACCAGAGAGATATGGAGGCTCTGGTCGAAGGTATACTGAAGGAAGCGTTGGGCTCGGAGGGGTTTTCCCCAGTATGCGTGGTGGAGAGGGCGCATAGAATCCCCAGTGGGAGGAGGTTGGTCCCTGGAGCCTTACCGAGACCGGTGATAGCCCGCCTACTGAATTATTGGGACAGAGACTCTGTGCTCCGGAAGGCTAGGGAGAGGGGGACTATCACTTACAGGGGGAATGTCATCAAGTTCTTCCCGGACTTCTCTGATAAGGTGCAAGCAGTCAGGAAGACATTCTTGGATGTGAAAAAGCGGTTGCGTGCTAAGAATATGAAGTATGCAATGCTGTACCCGGCCAAGCTCTGGGTGGAGCACAATGGCAGGTCACTCTTTTTTCAGTCCCCAGAGGAAGCAGCATCTTTTTTGGACATGTTGCCAGAGGGTCCTGAACAATGGGGCAATAACGATGCCTGATATGGGGGGGCACGAGACTCATTGTTCTCTGGGCACGGCAGTTGGTATGGTGTCCAAGCATGATCACTAGTACGGGAGTCAGATTACTCAGAGCAGGGTGATGGGGGGTCGGGCTGTTGGGGTGCCCGGCGGGGGAATGGAAGGGGGATGCACCGACAAGTTGGGGGGTTTTTGGTAGGGGAGGGGGGTGCGAAGCCATGGGAACACGAGGGATGGATTTTTGGGATCTTAACAGGTGTACGGTCTGTAGGTTTTGCGATTTTTTTTTTTTATGGTGACACTTAACCTTTTGACTTGGAATGTCAGAGGCCTTAACAGCCTGCCCAAATGCCAGAAAGTATTACAATACCTATGGCGTCACCAAGTTGGGGTGGCCTTTCTTCAGGAAATCCATCTGTCGGTGGAGTCAGAGTCTGGGTTTGCTAAAAGCTGGGGGTGTCACAGATATTTCTCATCCTGCTCTTCTTTCTCCAGGGCGGTCTGTATTTTGGTGCATAGCTCTGTGGGATTTCGGCTGACCAGGGTGATAAGTGATCGGGAGGGCAGGGCGCTCATCGTGCAGGCGGTGGTTCAGGGGAAGTTGTACACTTTGATTTGTTACTATGGTCCTAATCAGGATACGACAGAGTCGCTGGAGTTGGTAGAAAGACAGTTGGGAGACATACCCGAAGGGGACATTATATGGGCTGGGGATTTTAATATGGTGTTGGTTCCGGGTTGGGATAGGGTGGGGAGCACTTTGTGCTTGGGTGGCAAAGGCTCTGTTAGAGTCCGTGGTATGATGGAGGTGTGGGAACTTGAAGAAATCTGGAGAGTGCGGATCTGGAAGTCAGTCAATTCACACACCACTCTGCCCTGCACAATTCATCGGTGCGCTTAGACTATTTTCTGGTGTCCAAGGGGCTCCTGGGCCAGACAACTGGGGTGGACATCCTGGTCCGCACCCTCTCCGATCATGCCCTGGTCTTATCGTCTATCCGGTTGAGGGGGTAGACAGGGACGCTGCCTCCATGGAGATTCAAAAGTGATGAACTCACTGATGTGATTTTCAGGGAGGAACTAGGGCGAGCCATAGATAGGTATTTTGAGTTGAACGAGGGGTCGGTTTCATCGGCAGCCACCTTGTGGGAAGGTTTTAAATGTGTGATTAGGGGGGAATGTATTGCCAAGGAGGCGGGCATATTAAGGAGGATACACAGGGATCTCGCTGAGAAGGAGGAGGAGATACGCGTCTTACAAGCGGCAGCCCCTACACCATCGCGGTCCCAGCAAGGGGACATAATGCGGAATCTTCAGGAGTTTCATGTGCTGTCCCAGCGGGAGGTAAAATACGGTGAGGGCCAGGCCCTGGGGCGATTGCTTGCCGGGCCACTCGTCTTGGTAGGAAGGGGTGTAGGGTTGCGGTAATTACGGATGAATGCGGGAGGGACCACTACAAAGATGAGGCGATAGTCCGCCCCTTCCAAATGTTCTATAGCCATCTGTACGCCACCCAGGCGTGTGCCACGCAAGCAGAGATTGAGACTTACCTTGACCAGGTGGACTTGTTCTGGTGCTCAGAGGGGCAGAGGGAGTTGCTAAATAGGCCGATATCGGTCGAGGAGGTGTTGGGGGCCGTGAAGTCCTTACCTGCAGGGAAATCTCCGGGCCCGGATGGCTTCATGGCCGAATTCTATAAGTGTTATATCGATAAATTAGCGTCTTACATGCTGCGGATGTACCAGGAGGCGGCGTCAGAGGGCAGATTACCAGAGTCTCTTAGAGAAGCTCTGGTGGTGGTGTTGTTGAAGCCAGGGAAGCCTGAGGGGGATTGCGCCTCGTACCGACCGATATCACTCATCAACATGGATAATAAGGTCTTAGCTATGATTTTAGCATCGCGTCTGGCGCCGTTAATGCCATCGCTGGTCAGGGCGGATCAGACGGGCTTTATTCCTGGGCGATCGACGTCGTTCGGTTTGAGACGGATGTTCGGTCTAATGGCTGCTTTGCCAAGAGATGACCCGGTGGTGGCGGTCTTATTAGATGCCACTAAGGCTTTTGATTCTATCAAATGGCCGTTTCTATTCACGGTCTTGCACAGAATGGGCCTGGGGGTTCTTTCTTGTCCTTGGTGTCTCTCCTATATGAAAAACCAGTGGCACGGGTGAGGGTAAATGGGCAAATGACCAATTTAATCCCGCTTGAGAGGGGAACCCGCCAGGGGTGCCCCCGTCCCCTCTGCTGTTTGCCCTGGCGATAGAACCATGGGCTGAGAGGGTCAGGGACCTGCATATCCATCGGGGGATTCAGTTACACTCTCATAGGGTGGTGATATCGCGTTACACAGATGATATGGTCCTGTTCCTTCGTGATACTGCGGTCAATCTAGACCCAATCATGCAAGATGCTCAACAATTCGGGGAGCTGTCTGGGCTTCGAGTGAATGCTAGTAAATCAGTTATTTTTCTGTTAACGGAGTGGGTGGATCAGTTCCAGGACACATGGGGTTTCCGGTGGGATCTTCTTAGTACTCGGTATTTGGGCGTCACGATCGCCAGGGATGAGGGGGAGGTGTTTCGCAGTAACTACGGGGAGGCGCTTAAGTCGATTAAATTAGCATTGCAGAGGCGGAGTCCGCTTCCGCTGAATCTGTACGGAAGGGTCTCGGTGGTCAAGACGACGGTTCTCCCCAGGCTTCTTTACGTGTTCCTAAATGTCCCCATCAAAATATCTAAGAAGTTCGTTCGGGATCTTAAATCGTCGGTGGTACAGTTTATTTGGGCCGGTAAGCACGCGTGGATCTCGTGGGACAAGCTGATTGCACCTGTGATGGAGGTAGGCTTGGCTTTGCCCGATTTCGAGATATACTATAACGTGGCGCAAACTAGTAATCTGAGATATTGGTATGGGATGGCCGCAGAGCACAGGCATTTCGAGGTGGAGCGGTCAATTGCGTCTCCGGAGCTTTTGAGGTCAGTTGTTTTGACAGCACAGGTCCGCCCGAAGGTATCTAGGAACTTGGTGGAGTTGACATGTAGGGTGTGGGCCCTTTTGGAACGCAAACCTGGGGGCGGGGTCCTGTACTCACCGGAGCTCCCAGTGATATTTATACCTGAGATCCCCGTGAGTAGTGAGAGGGGTTACGTATCCCTGATGAAACGGCTGGGTGTCACTAAATTTGGGGATTTCTTTCCGGGGGGGGCAGGTTCATCTCTACTGATCAATTAAGAGGGAGAGGGGCCCTAACAGCATGAGATGTTTTTCTGTACCTCAGGCTTTGGGTGGGCCTGCAGAGGGTGTTCCCGTCTTTCCCTGAGCAACCCCAGGAGGCAGAGCTACTGGACATTGCGTTGGGGGGAGGCCTAGACCGGAGACTGCTCTCGAGGTTGTATGCGTTGGCTTTGAAGAGCAGACCGGTGCTGGCAATGTCGCCCTGGGTGGTATGGGAAAAAACTCTGGATAGAGAGATACCGGAGGGCATATGGGAATACTGTTGTGAGACGACCAGAAAGGGTGCCATTAACACGAATTTCAAGCTTGTTCATTTCAAGTTTTTGCACCAATATTATTACTCTCCGGCTCAACTGCGCCCGTGCTATCCTCAACGGTCCGCTGCCTGTACAATGTGCGGATGCGAGCCTGCTGGCTTTTTACATGTGGCATGGGAGTGCGGGCGGCTTAATCTCTTTTGGGAGGGGGTGTTTGAGGTGATTAGGGAGATAGTGGGTCAGAGGCTTGCCCGGATCTGTTGATGAGCCTGCTGGGGTACACTGCACAGGTGCTGCAAGAAACTCAGAAATTGATAAGCCTCCTACTGATTCTGGCCAAACGCAGGGTAGCGATGGGGTGGGGTAAGAAATGTGCTCCTACGATCGCCCAATGGTCCCAAGACATTCTGTATTGCAGCGATATGGAGACAAGATGAGGTATAATGCAGGGGAGGAGATGGGGGGACAGGAAGATGTGGGGCGCATATACAACATACCTTCTCAAACAGCCGAACAGAGAGCAGTCTAGTCCCAGCTCCTCACAGGAACTTACAGACTCGGCCCCGCCGACACAATAGGTCTGAGCGTTGTAAGGTGATTATTATGGTTTCCTGATCCACGTGAGCTGTGTAATTGGGAAAGGCGGTTGGAGTGTGCCGAACTGTACCTCTTTGGAACTACTGTGGACACTTTCGGGTCTTGTCGTTGTTATGCATGGGTCCTTGTTAATGTGCGGCTTACATTCCTGGGTGTGCACCACGATATGCTGTAATATGCGGTGGTCAAATGAGTGGGCTCCCGTGGCGGGGGGTTGTGGGGGGTGGGGAGCTTGGGGGGAGATTGTTGTTAATTTGAAAGTTAATAAAGAAAGTTGAAAAAAAAAGAGCGATGACACAGACAACGGAGCTAACAGTTTCGAAAACCTTTATTTAAAATGTCAGGATGGGTGTAATGCCTCACTTGCCCTATAGCCATGGTGGGATAGCCCTAGCTAAAGAAAATAAGGAAAAGTCTAAGTCCATAAACTCAATTCAAAAGTCTGTTGTGTCAAAACCTATGCTTGCCCTCACGGCTTGTATAAGAATGTGGTGTAGGGATGTTCTAACTTAAATAGTGTTCAAAATAAAGTCTGGAGTAGTCTGTAGCCCTCTTCCTAAATTCAGGATACAGCTTCAGCCACAAAATTCAAACTGTGCTTAGGGGTCCATTCCTCAGGCTTACGCACTGTTTCAAAATAAAAACACCAATGTTCCAAAGGAGCTCAGGGATTCCCTTCCCCAAGCTTCATGTATTGATTCTCAACACAACAATGTTCAGCTTCATCACATGTCAGAGTTGCATTCACACTTCTATATTATTTGGGCATCCTGGTCTAGGTGCAGTTAACTGGCTGCATGGCCCACCCGTTACAGGTCATGCCACCAGTTGCCTTCACCCCACTTTCTACCACCTTGGCCGATTGCAGGGTCTCACAAGTTCTTAGATTCAGGGTTTGCCGTTCCTGATTTTTTTGGGTACACTTTTCTATAAAGTACTGGACTGACTTTCCTTTATAACTTTTTTTGCCTGCTCTGCATTTTGCTCCCACTTTGCTGGCTCCCCTCGGGTTGCTTATTCACACACGTTTATTCTTTTATTCATCATATTCTTCTTTCCAGTTACTTTTACAGCGCTATTTGTTAGTCAGAGACCTTTGAACATATTTCGCTAAATGTGACCATTCTGGCACAACTTCTGCACAACTCTACTCAAGTATGGCATTTGCTTTAATACATTCTGTTACTTCACTCAGAGACTTTTAAGAATGTGTCGACCGCACGCGACCATTCCGCTACAATGTCATTCTTTCACTTTCATACGTGCACTGAGTTTCTTTGCATTCTCTTGAAACTCACTGACTGCGATATACTTGTCTTCTATATCCTCAGCAAGATGCTTTCTGGGATTTGAGGTCAGGGTCTCCCCGCTTGCCCCTCAGATGCCCCTGGATGGTTACTGCCATTCATGGGAATGAGTAGTCCTTGGCCACAGAAAAGGGACCAGTACTTTCCATGATACCCTTCTCCCATCTTCTCCGGCTCCTTGGAGACACAGCTCTCTCACCATGCAATAAAAGCTTCTCTTGCTATGCCGTTCTTCAGCGTCTCAGCGTCCAGTTCTCCTCCGCTTCCCGCAGGCTACGGTGGCTCTCCTGCTGCTGTCTCCTCACACTAGCTTCTCGCTCTCTTGTGCTTGTGAACTCCACATGTTATACACCTGTGGGCGTCTAACAGGCTGAAGGTGTATAGTCTGAGACTCAATTGCCTGACCATAATCAATCCAATTAATAGGGCATGCCTGACCTTCAGTCCTGTTTGTCTTCACAACCCCTCTTCTTCATCCCAGTACTATAGTGGTGTTTCCTATAGGAAGTCTGTACTGATTTTTGGGGTATCTTTTCCTTCGCAGTACTTTGGTAAACGTCAGGAGGGAAAATAGATACAGGCAGCAGTACATTACAAAGGCAGAGGGAGGGTAGGGTATGTCAATGTCAGGAAAGGGGGGATACCATGTCTCACCTGGGTATGTTTTCTTCCCTTTCCTAGAACTTCGAGGGAGTAGATGGGGACTTGTTACGCTCACCTGGTTCCCACAGGGGCGTCGATCGGACCCGGACAGCTGTGGTCTCCACCAACGTGATGCGTAGTGAAGAGATGACAGTCTGGACTGGCCCGCCTAATCTTGTCTGCTGGACTCGTAGAAGTATTCTCCTGCAAGTGGAGAAAGGGATTTAGCCACCCGTGGACTTTAGTGATGGCCCCCCAACAGTTCTCGTTCTCCCCACTAATCACCTCCGATATGCCCTCTTGGTAACCTCACCTTATGTTTTTAAATGATGAGCTCTCCATCCTGCATGGCATGCACGGGCGCGTAGATACCAGTTACTTCACTGGGTTGAAGGTACTGGAGGAGTTCCGGAGGAATATTGTCTCCAGTGTCTATAAAGTTCAAAGAGTTCAATATGTCCGATGTTCACTCTTGTTCCATTCCCTCGTTAGGTTGCAGCTGGGTCCAAAAGAATATTGCCTGGAGGCAGCTGATGGCGTTCAGGTAAGAGTCTGTATTACCAAACACTGGGCCTCATTACGACCCTGGCGGAACGGGTTAAACGGCGCTGTAAAAGGCTGCGGCGCCTTTCAACCCGTTCCACCACATTACGAGGTCCCCTCGCGGGACACGTTAAGCACGCCTGGGAAAACCAGGCGTGCATACCGGGTCCCGCGAGGGGAAGAGGGAGCAAACAACGGGCCTTCTCGTAATGGCCCGTTGTTTACTCCCTCTCCCATTCCCATTTCAGCCCTACAAGGGCTGAAATGGGAATGGGGATGAATCGTGTCCGTGTCCTCGAGTGAGGAATTACCGGGCCATCCGAACTCGGAATGGTCCGGTAAGTCCTCATTCCGAGGAAACGGACACGGATGCGGTTTTGCCGGCAGCCATGCCGCCAATAGCGGCATGGCTACCGGCATACCTCGTAATGAGGCCCACTGTCCGGTAAAAGTTGCATGAGTTTAACTTGCTGTTTTCTATCCCTTTATAGGTGCGGCATAGGACGATGCGGCGAATTAAAGGATAATACATCCGGTGGTAAAGCAGGTAAGCCTATGGTGGCAAAGAGATTGTCTTTGTCGGTTTTCTCGGCTCACCTTGTTATTCCTTTTGTTTTCCCCCCAGGTGCTGGGTTTCGACGAAGAAAATGATGGAGGTAGCGCCGAGTTGAAAGATGCGGTGGACTGGTGAGTATAATGCGGCGCTGCTGCTGGCGAAACAATGCATGCTGAAATAATTTCCTTTCCAGGCTCGGAGATGTGCTGAGTCCGGAATCAGGTAAGGAATCAAATAATGTCCGTGATCTAACCTCTTCTCCTTTCTTTTCCTTTTGTCTAGGAGCTCTGGATTCGAGGCGGGCGTGGCAGAAGACTGGATGCTGACTTGCAGACACGGTGAGCGTCACGCTGCTGGATGTAGAATAACGCAAAGCATGGGCTGCTGTTCGGGCGTAGTTTAAATAGCCTGCAAAGTAGTCCCAGGTAAGAAGTTCCCCAGAACCACACCCGAGTAAAAAATAGTCCCTGTAATAAAATAGTCCCATCCAGGCCTCACGTTGGCTTGGACTCATTTGCAGAATGGTCTGCATAAGGTAAGTAAAGTCTATGAGCCTGGCGCCTATCAGGACTGATTTCTATGATGAGCCTGGCGCCTTAGGCGCCAGGACTGAATCCAAACAGCCCCCAGCCGGGGCTGTTGGGGTTTTAATGAGTATCTGGATGCCTGCTCCCGGGGCTGATGGACTCAATCCGGATGCCCGGGGGTAGGCATTATGACAGCATTCCCCCCCCAAGGCCCCTGCTAAAGTTGTACTTCCCCCTGGCCCTGGCTTGTCTGGGAAGTCTCGATGGAATTTCACCAATCGAGGAGCATGAACGTGGTCACTAGGTTCCCATGACCTTTCTTGTGGTCCGTAACCCTTCCAGTCGATTAAATAAAAAAGTCTTGATTTAACCATTTTAGAGTCCAGGATGTTTTTACCTCAAATTCAGGTTCTCCATCTATTAGGATGGGGTCAGGTGGTTTGGTTAATCTTGTCCCGGGTTGAACTGGTTTTAGAAGTGAAACCTGAAAGACAGGATGAATCCGCATATTACAGGGTAATTCTAATTTGACGGCCACCGGGTTGATAATGGCCTTAATGGTGTAAGGTCCCAAATATCTAGGATTAAAAGTCTGAGTTCCTTTCAGAGGTATATGTCTTGTAGCCAGCCAAACTTGGTCTCCGAGTCGATATGGTGGGGTCTCACTTCTATGTTGATCAGCATTCTTGTATTTCTCTTTTGCTTGTTTCAAATGTTTTATTGCCTCTTTAAAAGCTTCTGTAATAGTAGAATGCAGATGAGTTACTGCCGGCATTTCTAAATGCTGGGGTGAATCGAGTTCTGAGGTTCGAGGATGATGTCCGTATATGGTATAAAAGGGGCTTTGTCCGGTTCCTGAATGTACAGAGTTATTGTATGCGTATTCAGAAATCCATAAAACTTCCTTCCAATTACTTTCGGTTTGGTGGAGCATACAACGTAGGTATTGTTCAAGAGTCTGGTTGGTTCTCTCCGTCTGACCATCGGTTTGGGGATGGTGACTTGTTGATAACCTTACGTCGATTTGTGCCAATTGACAACACTTCTGCCAAAATTGCGAAATGAACTGACTACCTCAGTCAGAGATCAATACGGAAGGAAATCCATGTATTCGAACAATATTTTCGAGAAATTCCTTGGCCAAGATTGAAGCAGAAGGTAATCCTTTTAAAGGAATCAAGTGGGCCATCTTGGAAAAAAGATCCACAATAACTAGAATGGTGTTGAATCCATTACATGGCGGTAGATCTGTAATAAAGTCTAAAGACAAAGTGTGCCATGGTGTGGGTGGAATATCTAAAGGTTGTAAAAGACCAGCTGGTTTCTTTTTTTGACTTTTGTTCTGGGCGCAGATGCCACAAGACAGTACAAATGACTTTACATCTTTTCGCCAGGTGGGCCACCAGAATTGTCTTTTAATTTTAGCTTCAGTTTTTGCAATACCTGTGTGCCCTTCCATCAGAGCTTCATGGTAATTGGAGATGACTTGTTCTTGTAGTTCCTTGTGTGGTAGAAATAGACGCCCTTGATAGTAAGGTAGGTCATTGACAACTGAATAATCTTGGCCCTTTTTAACCCAGTCCTGCAGGGCTGCTGAATCGAAATGTTGTTGGATCTTCTAAGGTCTGTAGAGTAGTTATCCCAAGAATTCTTTGTTCAGGAATTATAGGCACCGGTTCCGGGTTTGAATATGCTTCTCCCATCCCAATTCGGGATAAAGCATTTGCCTTACCATTCTTACAACCTGGTCGATAAGTGATCACGAAATCGAATTAGGCAAGGAATAAGGCCCATCGAAGTTGACGCGATGATTGGGCCTTGGCTGTTTTTGAATACTGCAAGTTCCTGTGATCGGTGATTACAGTAATGGTATGCCTGGCACCGAGAAGATAATGTCGCCAAGCCTTGAAGGCGGATTTGATGGCTAACAACTCTTTATCGGTAACCGCATAGTTTAATTCGGGGGCCGAGAATTTTCTGGACCAAAATGCTACTGGATGAAGTTGACCGGTTCCTGGATCCTTCTGGGACAGGACAGCCCCCATGGCTAAACTGCATGCATCGGTTTCAACTATGTATGGGAGCTCGGGGCGTGGATGCCTTAAGACAGGTGCCGACGTGAATTTCAATTTCAGTTCTTGGAAGGCTTTTTCAGCCTCTTCGGTCCACAAGAAGCATGCTGTGATGGGGTGTACAACATATGAGAAGTCAGGAATAAATCTGCAGTAGAAATTAGCAAATCCAAGCATGCTTTGCACCCCTTTAACTGAACTGGGTGATGGCCACTTGAGAATTGCATCCACCTTTCGAGAGTCCATTCGGACTCCTTTTGGAGTCAGGATAAATCCAAGGAATTCAACTTCTGTTGCATGAAAAACACATTTTTCCAATTTTGCATATAACTTGTACTGGCGTAGTTTCTCAAGGACTGCGCGAACGTTCTTAACATGGTCTGATTCTGAGGAGGAGTACACTAGAATATCGTCTATGTATACGACAACACAGATGTCAATGAGTTCACGAAGGACATCGTTCATAAAATACTGGAAGGCTGCTGGTGCATTGCACAACCCGAAGGGCATCACCTGATATTCGAATAATCCGTACTTGGTGCGAAAAGCGGTCTTCCATTCGTCGCCCTTCTTTACACGTACCAGATGATATGCCCCTCGGAGATCTAATTTAGTGTAGATGCAAGCATCCTTTACTTGGTCTAGTAGTTCGGGGATCAGAGGCAATGGATATCGGTTCTTCACCGTGATCTGGTTTAATGCGCGGTAGTCTATGCACGTTCTGAGGTCACCTTCCTTTTTGGGCACAAAGAATAAAGCTGAAGATGCGGGGGACTTAGATGGACGAATGAAGCCATTAGCAAGGTATTGGTCCAAGTATTGTAGTAGGTGACGGTTTTCGGGTTCCGTAAGGGCGTAGATCCTACTGCATGGAGGTTGTGCACCGGGTATGAGGTTGATTTGACAATCATATGATCTATGAGGTGGTAAGGTGTTTGCCTGTTCTTTTTGGAAAACATCCTGGAATTCTTGAAATTCCTGAAGTAAATGCATGACTGGATTAGCGACTGTGGCCAGACTTTTGTTCAAGGTTTTTTCCGGGTAACAGGTGTGTGCACACTCCGGGAAGGTTACTCTCTTCTCTCGCCAATCAATACAAGGATTATGTGTTTCCAACCAAGGTATCCTCAGTATTATTTGGAACTGCAGGGCTTTGATTAAGTCAAACACAATAGTCCCTCGATGTCCATCTTGACCCAACAGTGTCATCTCTGTGGTGGAATGAGTTACAGGCCTAGAGGCAATTTCAGTTCCATCGACTGTGGTAATAACATCCAAAGTGGTCTTTTTGCAGAGAGGTAGATTCATCCTAGAAGCCAATTCGTGGTCTACATAGTTTCCTACGGCCCCGCTATCAATGTATGCCCTAACTGCGTGCATACGTGATGGCTGCCTTGGATCAATAAGGACCATTTGTATGATTAGGTGCGAGGTCTGAGTGTCCTTCTTTAAGCTCGGCAAGCGGACCTCTACGCTTATCGGGCGTGGTCGTTTCCCGAATCAGGCTCTGTTTGATTTCTATCAGCAACTCCGACTACTTTCTTGGATGGTTTTATAGGGCAATCCTGTAGAAAATGTCCTGAGGCCCCACAGTACAGACACAACTGCATCTGTCGTCTCCTTTCTCTTTCTTTTTGAGTTAAGGGTCCCTTAACCCCCCCAATCTGCATTGGTTCTGATGCATCTGTTCCTTTGGGAGTAACATTGGGTTTAACCAATTCCTGATTCTCGAACTTAGCTCGAT
Organism: Ambystoma mexicanum; assembly: GCF_040938575.1. NCBI lineage: Eukaryota > Metazoa > Chordata > Amphibia > Caudata > Ambystomatidae > Ambystoma > Ambystoma mexicanum. The sequence continues at coordinate 608,929,803 of NC_090933.1, forward strand.
CAGCTTTTCTATTCTGAAGTCGGTGGTCTAGCTGGACCACGAAGTCTATATATTCTGCACAATCCTGAGGTGGGTTCACAACTTGGGCCAAAACATCTTTGAGTTCACCCCGAAGTCCACGATGAAATAATGTAATTCGCTTTACCTCTGGCCATCCGGTTTCCACCACCAACCTATTGAAGGTTGCGATATAAGTGAGCAGGTCCTGGTTTCCTTGTCGTAGGGATAGAAGTTCGTTATCCAGGGCCTGTCCCTGTGAATGTCTGGCGAATAATCTTTCCATGCTCAATTGAAAACCCTGAAAATCCCGAAGAAGAGGGTCATCCTGGTTGACTAATGGAATTGACCAATCCGCTGCGCTGCCACTAAGGTATGACAGTACAAAGGCTACTTTGGCTTGGTTGTTTGGAAAAGTTCCTGGTCTGCATAAAAAGTGCAAGCGGCATTGGTTTATGAACACGGCAAACCTTTTCGGGTCCCCAGCAAAGCGTTCGGGTGGAGCTAAAGGAATGCTCCCTGGTAGAACCACTTGCACAGGGCTGCTCGATGAAACGGGGGTTGAATTCCCCCCAAGTCCAGGTAGTGGTGTTTGCCCGGCTTGGTTTTGCAGCAGTTGTCTGGCAAGGTCATCAGTGCGCTCCTTTGACACAATTAGTTCTCTCCTGAGGGCATTAGTTTCTTGGCGCGCGGAGTGCACTTCTGCCTTAAATTCTCCTAACAATTGGGCTAGGTGGTCGGTTTCTGAGGTCTCCATTACGCCCGGGTGGGGATTTGTGGATAGGCTTTGCGTTCTGTTACGCTCACCTGGTTCCCACAGGGGCGTCGATTGGACCCGGACAGCTGTGGTCTCCACCAACGTCATGCGTAGTGAAGAGATGACAGTCTGGACTGGCCCGCCTAATCTTGTCTGCTGGACTCGTAGAAGTATTCTCCTGCAAGTGGAGAAAGGGATTTAGCCACCCGTGGACTTTAGTGATGGCCCTCCCAACAGTTCTCGTTCTCCCCTCTAATCACCTCCGATATCCCCTCTTGGTAACCTCACCTTATGTTTTTAAATGATGAGCTCTCCATCCTGCATGGCATGCAGGGGCGCGTAGATACCAGTTACTTCACTGGGTTGAAGGTAGTGGAGGAGTTCCGGAGGAATATTGTCTCCAGTGTCTATAAAGTTCAAAGAGTTCAATATGTCCGATGTTCACTCTTGTTCCATTCCCTCGTTAGGTTGCAGCTGGGTCCAAATGAATATTGCCTGGAGGCAGCTGATGGCGTTCAGGTAAGAGTCTGTATTACCAAACACTGTCCGGTAAAAGTTGCATGAGTTTAACTTGCTGTTTTCTCTCTCTTTTATAGGTGCGGCATAGGAAGATGCAGCGAATTAAAGGATACTACCTCCGGTGGTAAAGCAGGTAAGCCTATGGTGGCAAAGAGATTGTCTTTGTCGGTTTTCTCAGCTCACCTTGTTAGTCCTTTTGATTTCCCCCCAGGTGCTGGGTTTCGACGAAGAAAATGATGGAGGTAGCGCCGAGTTGAAAGATGCGGTGGACTGGTGAGTATAATGCGGCGCTGCTGCTGGCGAAGCGACGCGTGCTGAAATAAAGTCCTTTCCAGGCTCGGAGATGTGCTGGGTCCGGAATCAGGTAAGGAATCAAATAATGTCCGTTATCTAACCTCTTCTCCTTTCTTTTCCTTTTGTCTAGGAGCTCTGGATTCGAGGCGGGCGTGGCAGAAGACTGGATGCTGACTTGCAGACACAGTGAGCGTCACGCTGCTGAATGCAGAATAACGCAAAGCATGGGCTGCTGTTCGGGCGTGGTTTAAATAGCCTGCAAAGTAGTCCCAGGTAAGAAGTTCCCCAGAACCACACCCGAGTAAAAAATAGTCCCTGTAATAAAATAGTCCTATCCAGGCCTCACTTTGGCTTGGACTCATTTGCAGAATGGTCTGCATAAGGTAAGTAAAGTCTATGAGCCTGGCGCCTATGGCGCCAGGACTGATTTCTATGATGAGCCTGGCGCCTTAGGCGCCATGACTGAATCCAAACAGCCCCCAGCCGGGGCTGTTGGGGTTTTAATGAGTATCTGGATGCCTGCTCCCGGGGCTGATGGACTCGATCCGGATGCCCGGGGGTAGGCATCATGACAGGACTAGTGAATTGTGATTTCCGACCGGCAGTATATGTATTCTTCCTCTTCTTCCCAAAGTAGGTTTCGAGACAGGGAATATATAATGTTTCATGTGGTTCTACTTTGGATCTCCATTTCATAGCCTTGGGAAGGTCGGGGTATAAAATTGACTTTACCCTATGAATTTGGAGAGAAGGTAGGGTAGGTAGTCACCCTGACTTGGGGAGTACTGTGTCTCACCCAAGGGTATTCTCTCCCCAACTCCCTCCCCAGGTGATCTTCCCTTGCTAGTCCACCCCCAGGGTTGGGATCTAAAAGTGATGGCCCTTCCCTGGCCACCTGAGCAAACGATCCCGGGGGAGTAGAGGTGAGAACACCTTTAGGTTTCGCACACTGCCCACCCAATTTCTTTCTGAAGTGCATCCCAAACCTCGAGAGCTAGTTCACCCCCACTACTTCTTCCCACTCGGCCATGTACCCCCATTTAATGGGCCTCTATGCATTTTGTTTTTGGTTATATAGACCTGAAATTAGACATTTGATGCCTTCAAGCTTGGTAATGACTTTTTCTAATGGAGTGTTTCCTGCATGCAACTTCTTCATTCTTCAGGTGTTATGCCTAATGCCTCAATTGTAATGATGAGATACTGTCATTCTGAGTTCTTCAATATTATTCTTTACACCTTGGGTATGACTTAGTATTTACACTCTTGCGTAAATCTTGTACCGTGTCAAACCCACTTGTTCTCCTTCGTGAGAAGCCTGTACCTTTGTAAGCTGGTGTGAATTAGGGGTTCCAGTGGATTGGTGTAAATGGGGAGGGGAGGTTAGGCACATTCTATCTTTTATTCAGTCTGTCCCAAATGTCTACCATCAATTTAGTTTCTTACTGGCATAGGGATTGAGAGGTCTATCACTTTTTGGTAGCCAAAATACATTCTTTAGTGACATTCCGACCACTCCAGGGTCCATCCATGCCCACTTTTTTTCTGTGTATGGTTTGGACCCTTCATGTATTATCCTCAGCAGAGTAGTACTGAAATAGGCTTCGAAGTCCAGGCAACCCAGACCTTCCTCTTATTTGCCATCAGGAGCCTATGGGAGAATCATGGTCTCTTTCCCTCACACATGTATCACATGCAAAGCGTTCTTAGGTTTATTTATTTCTTGTGGATTTCTAATGGCCACACTTGAAACACTTAAAGGAATCTGGGTATGACTGTCCTTTTAATTTTTTCATTGTGACCAAAACATGCGGTTGGCAACTTCTGTTAAGCAGATCTGTTAGTAGTATGGTAATGCAGCAAAAACTGCCAGGAATTCTGGTATAGTCAATCCGAATTTCGTTTCAAACAGTAATAAGCTATTTGTAAGTAGCACTAACCTGGGTTGTCAGCAGATTCCAGAGGAGACAACACTGCTGAGAAGAAATATCTCCCAGAAAATCCTGCCTCCTCCTCATCAACGAGTAAGTACTCAGTGAAAGAAGGGGCACGACCCCCAGGGAAAACCCTCCTGGGAAGAAAAACCCTGAATAGATGCGGGTGAATGAAGTAGTCTGTTGGTCACAATCTTGGGAATGTCCCCCAGGAGTCAGGATGGTGGGAAGACGGTGAGTACTGTTCAAAAAGTAAGTGACAGGATAGGTAAGTATTCTGTAGTGAGAGGAAGAGTGTGATGATAGAAAGAAGAGAAGGAATGAAACTTACTCCTGTGTCTGGGGTGGATAGACTACGTTCTCTGCACCTAATAGTTACGGAAAGGACACAAATAGAATGTCGAAAGACAGAGATTAGAGTCGTAATGGAGAAATAACAGAATAGGAGGGAGGCGGATGGCATGGAACCAGGGCGACTCACTTCTGAAGTGAACGGGGAATCAGCAATACAGAGCTTCGCAGGAGAAGGATACAAAGAGCCCTGAAGTTCCGCTGAAAAGACGGGATAACGAGGTGAAAGCTGGCGAGACGGAAAGTTCTGCAGGGGAAATGGTAAATGAATGGATAGTAACAGTCAAGGTCAGACAAGAGGGAAATCACAATTTGGCATAGAAAGCAATAACTCCTAGGAGCGAACTTACGGAGCGCCGTATTGAAGAGTAGCGACGCATTTGCTTTTCTTCCTGGTTTCCTTATATGAAGTCACATGACTATTCCTGCACGTATCCAGTAGACGTAAATCGACAGCACTGCTGCTCATAGCACAGCTAACAGATACGTCGGCCATGTTAGGTGGGTTCCTTAGAGTTGCATTGCACAACCGCCGGCGCTGCCACAATGACCAGCGGCGAAAAGGTGTAACAACTTCTTCCATCTAGCAAAGTCTTATCTGGTTTGCGTAACAAGTCTGTGAGAGTTTGCGCCATATAGCATGTCCAGTGTTGGTGCAGTAGGAATCCCTAAGTATTTCATGTGTATTTATGTGTTTAGTGGCTGAAATTACCTCCCCAGGATAAATGGGCAAACCAATTATCTCTGAAAAGATGCATTACACAGAGACAGTCAGTGCATGTGAATGTGCAAACTGATCAAAAGAATATGGTGGTTTGTATTTTATTAAGTTTGCACATTTAATTCCAAAGTTTTACATGAAAATAGAAATGCATTACCATACACAAGGCGTACGTTTCACCCCTCCTTTTAAAGTCATGGGGCTAGGGTTAACCACATCCAGTCACAAGGCTGTGGAGGAGTCACAGATATATAATAGCATGCACACAGAATAGAAGGAAATTAATTAATATGGCGAGACGTACATTGATATTCTGGGCACAACTCGAGAGAGGAGACCACATGGAGGAGAACATTACTGATCCCTATGCAGACTGGAAACATAAGTCACTGAGAGAGGAATGACCATTCCAGGTTGGAAAATGTATTTGCATACAGCCAGCTGAAAAGAGAGCTTACTCCTGGATGGAGTCATTCCAGATTGGATGCTTGCTGATTCTCCAAGAGCTTAACAGCTGCATTTCAAAAGTATATAGGACCCAGATATGAACCCCAAATTGTCGGTTCCATGTGTTAATATCCCCGCAAAAATATTGCGATACACAAATATTGCCATATTCTTGCTGCAATATTGACCCATGGACCCTATTTTAACATGTGCAGGGGACACCCCCACAACCCCTGCTCCCCCAAATGACCCCCCCCAAAAATATCACCTATGGCGAGACAAACGGCCATATGTACGTCAATATTTTTGGTGGGGATATTTTGTAGGGATACCAAATTTTCCCTTTACTATCCATGGTACAATCATGAGAATAAAAGGGGCGCGGATTTGAAAGGAACCCCTAATATAAAAAAGAATCAGGTCAAGGAGTAGATAACGGCCCTGTACCTCCCATCTCCCTTTTACAGTGAATACCCTGTGAGAAGTAATTTACTTGAAGCCCTATGCATTTTATATGAACAGGGACCATTTGAAACTAAATGCATATTGCTGCAACATGAAAGCAGGCTGTGTTTGTAAACCTAAGCATCATTAAAAAGAATCCTTGGCTCATGCCGGTGTAGAAGTCATGATGCACTATTGTCTAATGTGATATCATGTGATTATCGGTTGTTGTGAGTCTAGTCATAGATCAGATATTTGTGCAACAGAATTTAACACAGAGAATTCATTATATTCATAGAAGATCAAGCAAAGTATAAAAACCCTGTAGTCCCTTATCTTGAAATACACAAGCAGACGTATGAGTAAAGTGACAGGGCAACTATGTGGTAAAATTGTACATGGTTACTTTAGAAGGTTACATCTCAAGCCCAAACTTGTTGACCTGAAGAAAATCTCAAAAGGAATAAATTGAAAGCAGCGGACAACATGTGCATTTAAAGCTACACACACATGTATTTAAAATGACACTCACACACATATGCAATTTCAGTTATCTACACATGTTCAGAGAAATCTGCACAAACATATTCTGAACAGAATGCACAGAAATGTGTTCGGAAAACAGCATTTTTCTAACTATCACATTTTTAATTTCTAATGTTCTAATTAAGTCAGTTGTAATCTGTTTTTGCCTACTGTGATGAATCTGATGGTGTTATTACTCTTTTCCTTGAGATAGCCTCCACCTATGTGGCCATGGAACGACAGCCGGTACCTGAACCTGACATTGGGGGGTGGCTATGTGAAGGAGGACATCCTGGAGGGAGGTGATTCTCGGGGAGCCCAGATGTCATCATTGGGGAATGTCTCATGCCCCACCTTCCCTTCAAGGGATGTTCCTCTGTCCCCCTTGCATTAATGGCATACCATGACACTCCTCCCCATTCTCTATGTACATCTACTTGTGTTACTCCCCAAACTCCCATGAGGGATAGTTTATGGACAACTCGGACAAGGCAGAAGCAGGGAATTGTCAGGATCACTTCCAACAGAGGTCAGTGTCCACTTCCTTAAAGCCATTTAGGAACTAATCCCATGACCACTGACATGAGAAAGAATTAGAGAGTAATGAAGATTACAAGGCCCGGAAGACCAACGCAGCTTTCTAGTTGTTAGAAGATGAATAGTCCTGCCGAGAAGTTTAAATATGGCCCAGCTACAGTTGACAGTGAGAAGGAGCAGGAGAAGGAGAAAGGAGAACTTCAGACGAAGAACCAGTGCGCGATCTGCAGTAACACTGAGTACCATGATGGGAGAGAACACGCCACATCAGATGTTTTGAAGGTAAATCTGAATGAGGAAAGGAGAATCTTGGGTACGGGTGGATCACCACTGAGGGAAAGCGAGCAGTGGGAACCGCGCACCATGGAATGAGAGACGGCAAGGGTACACCACTTAACCGGTTGCACACGAAGCCAGAGCACTGAAGCCGGAGGCAACAAAGGCGTGCTGGAGGCAACTGGTAAGCTGGGGAGAATAAGAATGTTACCAGGGTGGCCAACGCATGTGTACCACACCATAAGAATAACACAAACTGAAGGGAACCAAAGCAAGCAGAGGCCAGAAACAAACTGGTGAACCCGGAGAGCACATTTGGGTTACAAGATGGTCTAATAAAGTTAGTCGCTTCTGGAAAACCTCAGGAAAAGCAAACTACTAAAGAAATGAAAGGATTTGTAAAACAAGTCACAAGTGGGCTATTGAACCCCAGCCCTAAAGAGAAAGTAATGTGTGATAAAGTCCTGGCAAGGAAGTATACCAGTTTACATTAAGTAATTGTGTAACAAAGTCCTGGTGGGAAGGGGTACCAGGTGAAGGTAACATTAAGTGTGTGTGCAACAAGTCCTGGCAGGAGAGTATACCAGGTGAAGATCAATAGAGAGGTCAAATATCAAGAATCTCAAGGAGGGTAATGCCCTTGGGATTATGACCTGTTGTGAAAAGATATAATGGAAAGGAGAGTCCTTTGGAGGAGGCATACCTTCAGGATTTACAACGTGTTAATAGGTGAAGAGAAAGCCTGGGGAAGATACAAAGGGGAGAGAGAAATCCTCTTGTAACCTGATTATTCTTTTTCAACTTGTATATGGGAACAAGGAATCTGGGGAAGGAAGTTTTTGACTGGAACCCTGAACATTGTTAATTGGAACTTTTTTCATTGGGTTTTGACTTTTGTATTGAACTTGAACATTCAGGCACTTTTGAAAAGCAAGAGAAAATATCACATTAGAGTTTATTTAGAGTGTGAGTGCCAGAAAAGGATTATGTACACAGGACATAGGTTTTGTTGGACATCTTGATATCGGACTGACCCATTAGTTTTGTTTGAGTTAGGGAAATTCCTCCTAGTTTATGGATAGTGAGGTATTTTCCAACCCCCATTTCTTTAAGTAAAGGTTTGTAGCAACAAACATGATTCCTCTGTGTGCGTGTCTCATTCCTGGCTCATCACACTATATTTAAATGATATGCACATAGCAACTATATTCACAACCCCTCACATACATCAGAACATTAAGTTGAATGAATATATGTTTTGAAATGTTTTTTCAATTAAACATTTCTCTGATACCATACTTGATTTGATACTGGAGAAAACCAAGTATTTTGTGATAAATGTCTAATACTGGCCAAAAAACACCTATGTTACCAATCAAATACGTTTTGTTGCATAGATAGAAGCAATCATAGAAGAGGTTTATTTAAAATGCCTAGCATCTTTAGGGTGTAATATATATGTATATCAATTGAGATTGAAAATGAATGCTTGTGTGTGCACCAGTAGTGAGACTCGTGTAGGGCGGGAAACCATTTTGTTGACCAATTGCCTACATATCTATAACATTCTAGTTAATTCCTTGGTAAAGCTGGAGACCAAATTAGTGGGAATTGACTCTTTTAAATAAATTGTTTGATAAAAACACAGGTTTTCTCTTCTAGAATTGTGGGGTGGGCCTGTATACAGTGGACATGCAACTTGTCATGTCACCTTAATGGGAATCCAGAATTTACACTGTCAAGATAAATATATTTCTACAATGCGTGTGAGTTTCTAGGTATTTTATTTTAAGGGCTTTGAGGTGTTTGTATCCAGAAAGGAGAGCTTGTGTTTCCATAATGCTAAGATGCATTGGTCTGTGGCCATGTGTGGTATGTGAGAACCCAGACGGTGTCTCACCTACTGGTCCCCGGGGGTCTGTCATTCAGGTGGCCAGGACATGGCCATCACTTTTGGATCCAGTTCCTGGGGATAGACCAGTGCGTGAGGATCACCTGGGTGAGTGGTCTTTGGGTAGTGGGACACCGGATGGTGTGACGCTGTATCCCCTTCCCTGTAACACATTTACCCAATCCTACCTAGTAGGATATTTAGGAACTCTACCCCCCTTTTACAACATGAACAATTTCTCACTGACAGCCCCCTCTAAGGGAAAACAGACTAACACCCAAGCTCTTTACCTGACCTGTCCCAATACTATGATCAGGCGAGGTCAGGCAATTATCGATAATCACACACACCTGACTTCCATTACACTTACCGGCATGAATAAAAGGCGGACAATAAGAGCACACTCTGAGCAAGGCAAAGCACACAAGGAAACAGCACTTTCGAGAGGGCAGCTGAGCAAGGTAGGAAAGGTGGCAAAGGAGATCGCAAGGAAGGAAATTCCATTGACCTTTTCGACAAGAAACCGTTACTTTCACGAATCCTCGAGAGAAAGTGCAAGACCTGGAAACCAGGCTGAAGAATCCTGCATTGTGTGTTGGAGATACCTGGGGGCCTCAATCAAGGTGGGGAGAATCACTTGCCACTGTGGTACTGTCCTTGACTCCAAGAATAAAGCCGCTTCAGTGAAAGCAATACAGCCGGTGAGTTGGGGAGACCGATACTAGACCGGTCTGTTTTAAAGCCAAGGTTTCAAGCAGCAACATTGGGGGTCATTACGAGGTTGGAGGTAAGGAATTACCGGCACCGGTAAGGGTGCCGATGCCGGTAATCCCTTACCTCCGTATTCCGAGGTCCCTTTGCGGGTCCTTCCTTACCTCCTGCTTTTAGCAGGAGTTAAGTACGGGACCCGCAAAGATACTTCGGAGGTAATTACGGTACCGTAATTTACGGTGCTGTAATTACCTCCTTCCCCATTCCCATTGAGCCCTCTTGGGCAGAAATGGGAATGGGGAAGGGCAAAAGGTGAATGGGGAATTACTGGTCCCTCCAACCTTGGAATGGACTGGTAATTACTCCATTCACCATGTCGGATTTGGGACGGTTTCGGAGGCAACCATGGAGCTAATTACTCCATGATTAGCTCCAAACCCGGAATGAGGCCCATTGTATGACGAGCACTGGAACGATAATTGTTGAAATATGTGTGATAAGAGATGCGAATGAAGTTAAACTGCTGATGAGTGATTAAACTTTAAAGCAAGCTACAATACATTTGAGGGAGTGGTCTGGCACTGCTTGGGTGTTCAATCGAAGGTCTATGTAAGGTGTCCAGCTGAGAAGTAATAACAGTAGATACATTTGGTCTGAGCCCTGCAGAGGGAGACCAATTGAAAGATAATGAGTAAATGTGAATCGAAGTGGTCCTGCGACGGGTCGAGCAAAATCCTTTGCACAGTCGAAAGTCTTTGATTTTGATGAAATAGAGAAAGTTTGGAAAAGTACATGCATTTGGACCGAGCCCAGCAGAGGGAGACCAATTGAAGGTTTTGTGTTAAAGTGGGTCTGAGCCCGGTGGAGGGGCACCCAGGGTGAACAGTAAATCACCTGATAAGTTGTATAAGTGAAAATCCTAAGAAGAAAGGAACGTTACTGTTTTGTCGTGTTGCAGCAGGCCCTCTGAAATAAGAGAGTTTGAATGACAAAGGGACTTTGGCGTAGAAGGTCCTGATGTTGAAGTCTTGAACTACATGCTCGTGCTAGAGAGCAAGGCAATGTGCTAAGCTCGAGTGTGCGGCCTTGTCCCATGCTGAGGCTTGAATATATTGACCTTATTTCTTGAACACTTTTCTTTTGCATAACAATGTTTCTCATACTATTTGTATTTAGAATTAAGGATTAGCAATATTTTGACAAGACACCACAAGGACTGTGTTATTATTTGATGGTCATAGCTTGTTCCCAATTTTAGATTTAGGATTAGATAGGCGTTTCTTCAAACCCAGTTGAAGTTCAATAAACACACTTGAACTGTGATCACTTTTGTCTTTCTTACTGTGTGATGCCATGCCTTCCTTACAGGTATATCAGTTTATGTTTGCAGTGTCCTGTACTGTTGTTTGACATCTGTTGAGAGGGATATTAAGTAGACGTGTGTGAGTCACTTAGTTGGTTTCCATGAAAAGGTTGAAATCAGATTTAAGAGAGCACAAGAGTTTTATTTGCTAGGATTCTGTGGGCCCTAGGAAACCAACCGGGTCAAGGAGGAGTATATGATGTGCAAACTGATTGTAATTAACGCTTATACAGCCTTGAAAAAGACGAGGCCTCCAAACACGTGTTGGCTGTTTCAATGCACAATAGATTATGAGTGAATAAACTCACAAATCAAGGGCATTAAGAATCTGGAACACTTCTTTCAAAGGCTTACTTTGCAACTGCATTCCTGTATGTAGTGTGTTATCATTGTAGATACAATACTGATCTGCTAATAGAAGCTAAGTGTGACGTGCCAGTGGTATCTATACACTATATTAAGTTCTATGGATTTAGGGTTTGCCACAGTGCACTAGCAATGCGGCTGGCCTATCTTTGAAATAGTTTGTTTCAACACAACTGGACACAGTATACCCTGTCCCCATTTTATCTAATCTAACCCAGACTGCCATGACGAGGCAGTTTGGGACTTCCTCCAGCTCCCCGCTCTTCACCCAGGCTTCCCTGTGTGGAAGCCCAGGGCTTGTCTTCCCAGCGCCGCCCTGGAGGGCGGAGCGGTCTTCAACTTTCTTCTCCTCTTTACCTCACCTGTAGCTTGTGACACATCTATGCTAACTTAATAAAGTTTATATTTGTAAATTCTGAATGTTAAGGTGAACTTTTTGATATTTATCATCATGGAATTCTACCAATTTTTGATGAGTTTATGCATTTTTAGCAAATTAAGGTAATTCTTAACTTGGTGACATATAACTCTGTTTCAATATTCTGATAGAATTTGCTTTTATTTACAAATTATCAAAATATGGGGATCAATTGAATTTTTCATTGCAATGCACTGCTAAAATTTTGTTTTTTGGGATTTCTTCGGTGTGCACTTAAAGCAGTTCCCCACAAGAGGACAATATATCCTCTAAATATTCCTTTTCCATATCACCATTAGTCACAGTAAATGTTCTTGGTTGTACGTATCTTCAATGACCTTTAACCTTGACAACCCTGAGCCAGTTGGATAATTCCATGCATTTGAGTGCCTTCGACCTATAAGGAAGGCATGGTATCAAAGTAAGACGGACACAAGTGACCACAGTGCAAGGGTGTTTATTGAACTTCATAAAGAGTGTGATAGACCCTATCTAAACCTAAATCTAAGATGGGAGCAAGCTACGACCATCAAAATAATAATGCAGTCTCATTTAAATAAAAGGGCCTATACTAAAAAAAACGATTGCCAATTTGTACCACTAAGTTACAAATAGTGTGGGGTAATGTTGATGAAAAAGAAAGAAGTGTTCACAAAATAAGTCTGGATGTTCTGGCCATGGGCCTCCCTTCCCCATTTTTTCAGCACGGGAGAAGGCGGTTCACTCGAGCATAGCACACTCTTGGCCTTCTTCGGCACGAGGACACAGTCCCATTACAAACATCAGGGCCTTCTATGCCCAAATCTCTCAAGTTATCAAATGTCTCTTGTTTCAGAAGGCCTGATGAATCAAGCAAACAAGTTCCTTTCCAAGTATTCAAGTAAGGTGATTCACTCTTCACCCTGGATCCCCCTCAGCCAAGTTCAGAAACCCTTTTCTTCCACAATTTCTTCTCGAATGACGGTTCACCCCAGGTCCCCCTCTGTTGGGCTCAGAGCCCCTTTTCACAATTATTCTCCCTCAGCTGGGTTCAGACCAATTACAATTCCTTTTTACTATCAAAGCCTTTCGAATGTGCACAGGATTTAGCTTCACCCATTGCAGGACCACTTTGATTTCACAGTTCAATACTTCTCACATGTTCAGTTAGATACCAAACAGAGACCTTCGAATGAGCACCCACGTGGCGCTAGACCACTCTGTGTCTGGTACCTATTTCAGTTTCATAAAGTTCCATCACATACGAGTCATCTTTCCTCATACAATGAATGTAACACAGTCTGGTCTGTTATCAGTCTCTCCAACTCACTGGCTGTGCTGCCTTCACTGGTGCTGCACTGTTGTCGGAGCCAAGGACAGTACCACAACGGCAATCGCTTCTCCCCGCCTTGGCTTTCAATGTGGGAGGGTCCTGTGTACCTTTGACACCCACTGCATCATTGTTCAGCTGTAATTCCCGGTCTTATGTTTCTGTTCCTGAAGGCTGTTTGAAAGTCACGGTTCCTCTCCAAAAAGGTCAAGGGTAGTTTCCTCCTTGTAACCCTCTCTGGTGTTGCCGCCTTTCTCCTCAGTTTAAACAGCCATTTCAGAATTGCTGCTTCCTTGTGAGTTTTGCCTTGCTCAGAGTGTGCTTTCATGCTCTGCCTTTTATCCATGTGGGGAAGTCTGATGGAAGTCAGGTGTGTGTAATTATTAGTAATTGCCTGACTCTTCCTGATCCTTGTGTTGGGACATGTCAGGTGTACAGCTCAGGTGTTAGTCCATTTTCTCTCACAGTGAGTTGTCCGTGAAACAATGTTTGTGTTGGGGAAAGGGGGAGGTTGAGTTCCTAGGTATCCTACCTGGTAGGATGGGGAAAGGGTGTTATTGGGAAGGGGATACCACGTCTCACACTTAGGTGTCCCACTTCCACTCCCCGTAGACCCCTAATCCAGGTGATCCACCTGCACTGGTCCACCCCCAGCAACTGGATCCAAAACTGATGGCCATGTCCTGTCCACCTGGATGACAGATCCCTGGGGACTAGCGGGTGAGACACCTTCAGGTTCCTGACAGACCTGATTGGTTAACCTTTCAAGACTAATGCACTATTTATGAGTTTATGTAAAATAGATTCTTTGAAGGCAAGATATGGTGTCACGAGTTAATGCCTTAAGAAAATGTGTAGTGCTTACATATTCTGAAAACCTGTGTTGAATACAATCAAGAACCATTGCAGGATGATCTTTAAAAGCAATCTACCCTGACCATAACGTTTAAATATCTTCTGGCCAGCTCAACCTTGACTGGAGGCCCTGAACTCTTCAATATGCCTACAAGTGGGAACAGAACATATAATGTAATTCAATTCAGTTCTTTCATTCCATCTCCCTTGGGTTTAATTTCATCATTTACTATTGCAGACATGTCTTTTCAATGCACAGCATACAGCAAACTGAAATTCAATATCATGTCCATTCCTGTACTTGAGTTTCAAATAATATAGTTTCAAATGAATTACTAACATGGCAGCATAAAGGACAACATTATAGCTTTATAGACCTGTTGCGAAGGCTGTAACAGGTGTTATGGGCCCTGAAGTCCAAGTCGCTCAGGCCTTTAACGAGGTAGCTCAGGGGCAACGTACTTGCCTTGGAAGCAAGGCGACACAGAGCACAAAAGACTTTATTCCAGGGTGCGCGCTTAGAAACCTCTGGGTATTAAACACATTATAAATAACCTATCATATCATATGAGGGACCATAATTCCCGATATGGCCCGAGCTGCAATTTTATAAAGTTATTTGAAAACGCTCAGTATTTAATTAAATTAGAAGAAAGAAAAAGGACTAATAAATGCTGCAGAAATTGTTATTGGGAAAAGGGTAGAGGGTGGAAAGGGTAGTTTTGTTAAGAAAAACATCTATTTTAGGTTCAAGTGTGTGGTCCCATAGAAATTAAGGGCACAGTTAATAAATTGGCCATGTGGAACAAGACCGGTGACTCCAGTGTTATTCAAATTTGGGGTTGAGGGGATAGATAGAGAATCATTGACAGATGTTTGGTAGTTCATCTAGTAAAGTTTCTTAAATTGGTTGGTCTGTTTTCTGTGAAAAAATAGGATACTTCCTAATTTTGTTGCTTGCAGAAGTGTACATGATAGCAGTAAGATAATTGTCGTCCAATGATGTGCTTGGAAGTTCATCTGGTAACATTTTTCCAGTTGGTTTGTCTGTGTTTTGTGTCAGTACAGGATACTTCATTTTCTTGGTTGTTGTAGGTGTATCTGTCTCTGTTGTTGTGGTACAAAGGGAGGTTGAATATGTGTCCTGTGCTTTTCCCACATTATGTAGGAGTCCAGACCATTACCTTTTCTCTGAGTATTGTGGGTTCCAGTAGCTTTTGATTGACGATTCATTTTTGTGGCCAGCAACAGACAATGGGCCTCATTACAAGTTGTGCGGAATGCGTTTAACGGCGCCGGAGCCGTTAAACGCATTCCGCACTATTAGGAGGTTCCCTCGTGGGACCCTATGTGGACGTCTGGTTTATCCGGGCGCCCATAGCGGGTCCCGCGAGGGAACCAGGGACCTAACAACGGGCCCTCTTGTAATGGGCCCGTTGTTATCTCCCTCCCCATTCCCATTGAGCCCTATGGGGGCTCAAATGGGAATGGGGAAGGTCCGGGTTCCCTGAATGGGGAAATACCGGGCCCTCCATACTCAGAATGGCCTGGTATTTCCCCATTCAGGGAACCCAGACGCGGTTTTGGAGGCAGCCATGGCGCCAATAGCGCCATGGCTACCTCCAAAGTCGTAATGAGGCCCATTATCTGACCAGTTTCGAGACCTGCATTACTGATTATTTGCATCATTGAGCCAAGTGTATTTTTTCCAAGTGGTCTGCAGGTATACCAGATGGGGTTAAGTTTAGCTTCAGCAATTATAGTTTGCTTAGCCAGGAAAAACACACATGGTGCATTTAGAAGGTGTTTTTGTAGATAAAATTGCAAAGATTTAATGTGGCAGTGCTCCTCATCTGGAACTTCATACGTTGCACTACAATGCACAAAGGCCATCCCATTTTATTTCAGTTTTGGATTGCTGTTTTTTGTAGGTTCGTTGAATGCTAATGTGTCATATTTGCAGACTGTTTATTCTGTGTGAATACCGAAAGCATCAGTCGGTAGGGCATGTTGTCCTTCTCTATCTCATCGTGCAAAATGCAGTACTGCTGCTTGGTCCAGCAGAATTACACCTGGATTACAAGTGGTGGTGGCAGAGTTAATCCCCATTTCTTTGAGAGCCCATTGTACTCTATGGGCCATTTTTAACAGAATAAACTCCAATGTATAATTCCTGCCATGGTACGTCTGCCGATTTTGCTGATTATTGTCAGAAAGTTGGTGGATTTACCTCGAGCATGATGCTGGAGGTAAATCCCCCACTCAAGGGCCATATTCATAGTACTGCAGAGCAGGAAAAGTGGCAGTAATTCTGTTACCGCAAATTTCTTCCCTGACAACCATACTCGTAATGAGCCTGTTTGCATTGCAGAGTTATGGGATGGTCTGTATTAAAGATTCCACTTGTTTTCAGGGTGTGATGATCATTTTCGGTGATTTATATTTTGTGTGTTTAATCTCTACATTCACGTCTGCCTTTTTTATATTGAATATGAATACATTGTTGGCACTCAAAGCCTTGTCCATGCATCAAGTTTACATTTGTTAAAACTGGAGGATTGTTCAGATATCTATTTAGGCTAGCATGGATTAAAATAAGGCTTGCAGGTTGATATTCAGAACCTGATGAATTTCTGACTTCGGCGTAACATTTCTGCAGTACGTTGTTTAATATTGTCAGTGGAAGTTCATCGAAATGCCAGGACAGTGCACTGTGCTAGCCAAGTTTTAAATATATTGGTTGCCCATTTGGTTGCAGCTTAGCTCCGCATCTGTTAATCTCCAGTGCATTTAAATCAGCATCAGAAAGACAATGATGTCTTTTTGAGATGTTATCAGTTTCCTGGATTTCTTCACTTTCCTCATTGAGCCCTCCTCTATGATCTGATTTCCAATGAGGTTAAATGATATCCTTGTCATTTATTACACATTCACACCTGGTACGAGTAGAAAGTAGAAGTTGCTTTCCTGCAGGCCTTTTCCTGGCTGTGAAACTTTTTTTATAGGCCTGTGGGAGATAATTAGCTTTGGGGAGGAGTGGAGTATTTAATTGTGGAAAGCGAATGCAGGGGCAAAGTTAGTTCTTTAAAATGTAGTATAAGATAGAATAATTTAAATCACAACAACAAGTGTATTATTAATGTTCAGTAAGTGGGCCCTACATAATGTTCACTTAAAGACATGGGGCCTCATTACGATCGTGGCGGTCCGGAAATAACGGTGGCGGTAAACCCGCCGCCACCGTTGTTTCCGAACCGCCTGATCCCGACCCCTGCAGGCGGGAGGTGATGTTCCCGCCAGGTCTGACCTGGCGGGTTTAACACCGCCCGCCTGCAGGCGGACGAGGAAACACCGGCAGCATTACAAGATGCTGCCGGTGTTTCCATGATCCCGATTCCCATTGAGTCCCATAGGACTCAATGGGAATGGGGATTTACACCATTCCGCCTCCGTGATTCCCGGAAAACCGGGGTTGTGATGCCCCGGTAATTCCGGGAGTCACGGAGGCGGAATGGTAATACGAGTCCGGCGTTAACCAGGCGGTTTTACCGCCTCGGTTAACGCCGGACTCGTAATGAGGCCCCATTAATTGAAGAATCCAGGACCGTGACTACTTCAATTAAAGAACATTTCTTTATGAGACTTGATACTATAACTCATTATTGTTAATATAATACACTGAGACTTTATCAGTTGGTCACTTAAATAAAATACTCACATCAGTGGGTAGTACAATCAAGTATAACAGTACAAATACCTGTAAGTGAGCTCAGACAATTGGTCGAATTAAACCCCCTATTTCTCAAATAGCACTGTTTGTTTGATCTTCTCCTCCGCAGTGGAGCTTGGACATTCTTCTTCTATTTGGAGAGAGGCAGTCGGGCTGCTGCCTCGATTTCCTTTGGCATGTGGTCACTCAATGCTCTTTTTCTTGGTGTACCCCCTTCTTTTCCTGGGTCCAGGAGCATGGAATTCAAGGTGTCAGTCTACCTTTAGAGTGGGGTAGAATGGCTTGTTTAGTATAACATAAAGAAAATATTTTACTTTTCTTCATTTTTATTATCCCCTGTTCTCATCTATCCTACAAGACTGCATAATAGCTATGGATGCATGTACAGATTTCTTTTTTAACATTGTTATTTTTCAAACATTCATCCTTTCATCCTTTCCATTCATAATTACCTTTTTATGAAGATTCCATGATTTTGTCAGAATTGGTCCGATCAGGAGGAGGAACTAATTCCTCTGGTCGATGAAGAGCATTTCGAGGGTGTTAGGCTTTCAGCTGGTTCACACAGACCGTACCTTCTTCAGCTTGTTCCCCTTTTGGGATCCTACAGGCAACTGGAGAGATCTTGCCTATGTTCTCGTATAATCCCTTTCAGCTTTCAAGGAACCTGCAGTCCTTGGACTGGTGTTGTTCGAAATTATAAAGATAAACTCGAACACCTACCTGGTATTCCTTTTTGATACTCTGCAGGTCATAGTAGATCTCTTTCAAGGTTCCTTTGGGCTTAAGCGAAAGCATGTTGGAGGTGTTTTCTCAGGTTTTCTATGTATTCATGAGTGGTAGAGGCATTGATCAACATCTGTTCCTGCGTTCGGTATATCAGATGTTGAGGTAAGCACATTTTGCTACCAGTCATGAGTTCAAGCGGGACATTTTAGTTGCAGAAGTTGGTGTAGAACTTAGAGTCGTCAGGACTAGTGGTAACCAAACGTCCCAACTGGGTCCAGAATTCACCATAAATCTCTATAAATTCCCTATGAGGATTTTACAGTATCGCTCTGACCCCCGACCACCCCCCCCGCTGGATGCCAGGTAGTAGGCAATATGTAGTTTTCTCTTCAATCTGAGAAATTCCCACATATTAGTCATTAGCTTACTGGTGAAGTGACCACCTCGGTTGCACTCAGTCTTTTGATGGAGGCCGTAATCGGAAATTATGGGGTTCATCACTAACATAGCTGACATTTACACTTTGCAATTTTGAGCGGGAAGACACTTCGACCCATTTATTAAAGAGACACACACCGGTCAACATATATTTATTGCTGTGTCAAGAATGTGTCACTGGACTAAAAAAGTTGATCTGAAGATCAGACCATGGTAAGGTTATTCCTCTCTTTTGTAGAGGAGTCTCATGAGAACTTGGTTTGAACGGAGAAAACATTAGACACCCCTTTAACTAAATATATACGTCTTGGCCCATGTGTGGACAATAAGTAACTTCACATAGGATTTTTATTGTCTTTTGAAAACACTAATGGCAAGCTGTTGACTGGAATGCCCATGACTGTGTGGTTTAATGACTGTGTGGTTTATATTTATTGCTGTGTCAAGAATGTGTCAGTGCCCATGACTGTGTGGTTTATATTTATTGCTGTGTCAATAAATATAACACAGCCAAGTTCTCATGAGACTCCTCTACAAAAGAGAGGAATAACCTTACCATGGTCTGATCTTCAGATCAACTTTTTTAGTCCAGTGACACATTCTTGACACAGCAATAAATATAAACCACACAGTCATGGGCATTGACACATTCTTGACACAGCAATAAATATAAACCACACAGTCATTAAACCACACAGTCACTGTGTGGTTTAACATTATGCTTTGCAATGTGGTGAGTACCATCCACTGATCATAACCAGAATGGGATTTCGTAACTAAAGGTGAATTCTGAATTTCTTTGGATGTGTGGGGCCTGAATAGGGGATTAGGAAAGGGGAAAAAGAACTTGTTGAGCATGTAAAGATATATTTCCAAATCTCATTGATCCTCATTCCCATTCCAGTCTGTTGCAGATAAGGGAAAGTCTTCTGGATCCACTAGATTATTGATAGAATCATCCTATAATTGAATCTTCTTTTTGTGTGGTAATTAAATCTTGTTCTGGAGTATCTCTACTCCATTGCAGAATAAAGGGCTCCTTTTCAGTTTGGGTTTGTGATCGAGTCACTGCTGTTACTTGAATTTCTCCAAGGAGTCGTTGCATGTCAATGTACTCATGCTGGATTGCTCCAGTTTTGGTGAGTTGGTTGGCCAAATAATGTCCTGTTTTATCGGGACCTTTAACTTTTGAGTGACCCTTCATTTTCTTCGAATATAGGGTCATATAATTAGATTTTACTAAATAGTCTATTGTTTGAATTGTTGTTGGCACAAAGCATACCTTCATTCACTAAATGCTCAACAAATCAATTTTGAACACAGGCTGAATTGGCTATGATTACTACTTCCTGGAGATATTTTATTTATTAATTTATACATTTATATAGTGCACTTAACCCAAGGGCATTTAGGCGGTGTTACAGCATAAAGTTGCAGACAGTTATTATCCAGTTAACGTACCGTTAGAAAAGATACGGTCTGCTAAGGAAACAGGTATGTTTTTAGTGTCTTTGGAAGGCCATGTGAGATGACTCAGATATCAAGGCTGAGGGAAGGGATTTCCAAAGCCTTGCTGTGGCGACGGGGAAGCTGGTGCCTGCAGCGTTGGCACACTTGAACCTGGGTGTAAATAGCCGGTTGGAGTAGGCGGTTTAAGTGAGCCTGGTCGTGGCTGGTTTGGACAGTCTCTCGGGCAGATAGCTCGGGGCAGTGTTGTCGAGGCAGCGGTGGGTGATGGTAAGGATCTTACATTTGATCCATTCCCGGACTGGATGCCAGTGAGCTGCTCTCCTGGCTGCCGTGATGTGGTCCTGTTTGTTAAGCCTCAGTGCGGTTCTCAAGGCATTGTTTTGGATGGTTTATAACTTGTTCAAATTGTGCTCTGAGGTGCCCCCTAAGAGCGCGTTACAATAATCCTGCATTGCGCCAATGATGGGAATGGCATTGTTCAAGCGTTGTCCATTGAGAGAAAATGTCTGCTCGCGTTGCTCAGCTTGGTCATATATGTGGCTGAGGAGGCGATGGCATTGAAATACCCCGACAATGTGAGGGAGGTATCGGGATGCACGCTGAGTGTTTTGACAGCCGGCACGTCATGGATGGGATGAGTGTCGACAGTGAACAGCTGGTAGTCAGGGTTCAATTTGGCAAGAAGTGAGGGGGTGCTAACAATGAGGAGTTCATTTTTCTCATCATTGAGACACAGATGATGGTTGGCTATCCACCCCTGGATGATATGGTATGTGTTGTTGATTTTGCAGGAGTTCCGATGGTGATCCCCCATGAGGGGGATGAGGAGCTAGGTATCATCAGCGTAGTTTGTATATTTGATAATGAGAAAGTCAAGGAGATTGAAGAGGGGTTTGGTGTATTTATTGAAGAGAGTGGGAGAGCTGCAGTAGCCTTGGGGACACCACATGTGATGGCTGTGGGGGTGGAAGAATAGCTGTCCACAAAGACTTGTGAAGGAAGCATCTGGTGAGAAGGAGGTGAAAGCGGAAACGTGGTGGCAGAGGATGGAGTGGTCAACCAGGTCAAAGCCTGTGGATAGGGCCAGTAGCATAAGGAGTGTGAGATTTCCTGCATCTCTCGAGGGACGTGGCATCCTTGTATAGGGTGTCTTTGTGGCCAAGGTTGAAATCTCAAAGGGCGATTACTTTGGAAGTAGGTTTTATGTTGCCTATGAGGAGTTGGGTAAGGTCATCTTCAAATGTGGTCTGTGAGCTCAGAGGGCGGTAGACGATGCGCATTGTGATAGTAGAGGTGGGCCCCAGGGACAGCTTGACAGAGAGCAACTGGCAGTTTGTGAGGGGGTGAAGTCTAGTTCAGAGATGGCAAAGGTGTCTTAATATATTAAGGCAACCCTGTCACCTTTCTGTGCGGTCTGAATGTTCCAGAGAACGACGTGGGTGGATTGAGGGGGTTGGCAATAGAGAAAGCAGGGCCAGCGGTATCATGGTACCAGATCTCCGTGATTGCTAGTAAGTCGAGGTAATTGTCCACAATGAGGTCTAGGATGTCGGATGAATTGGCGATAAGGGAGCGTGCATTAATCAGTGTGACTCGTATGCTGGAAGGGGTGGCCAGTGTTGGGGCAGAACAATGTGTGGGATGATTCTCGCAACTGGGATGGAGACCGAGTTCCTGGGTGCAGAGGTGCGTGCTCCTATGCAGGTGCTGTGAATGGCTCCTGGCAAAGGGTGCGGAAGGGATGGAGGGCATGGGTTTAGCGTGCGTGCTCCTAGATGCAATCTGCAGTCATCTCCAGTGCAGGGTTTAGTGGCAGTCATAGGCAGCTGGAAGGTGCATGTTGTGGTGTGCAGTTGGGCCTTGGGGGCATGGGCAGTGCCCTGCAGTGACAGGTGCCGGTTGCATGATGCAGTTTGAGGCAGCTACATGAGCTGGTTGCGATGTGTTGCGCGCAGTGGGCCTAGCAGTTTGTTGCCGGTCGTGGTGCACAGTTGACGTGGGAAGCTGGGGGTGTGTGCCACGATGCACAGTTGGGCCTTGGAGGCACGGGTGGTGCCTTGCAGCGCCAGGGGTCAGGTGCGTGGCATGGTTCAAGGCACCTACATCAGCCAAGTGCAATGCGTGGCGCGCAGTAGGCCTAGCTGTTTGTTGCAGGGTGCAGTGCATGGTTGAGGTGCACATGTGTGGTGAGATGTAGGATGGCGAGGGGCCGAGGGTGAGGTGTGAATCATGGGGCATCGCAGAGCAATGGCCAGAGGCCTTGGTTCCATATGTGGAGGTGCAATGCGCAGACTTTATGGTACTTGGCATTACTGGTAGGGTGAGTGTGTGGTATGATGGCAGGCGGATGTCAGCTGAGCGGTAAGCTGCAGGGCGCATTGCGCAGTTGCAGTAGGTGAGGTGAAAGGGGGCAGGAAGGGGGTGCGGAGGGGGATGGCAATATGTGGGGCACAGCAGAGGCAGAGTGGGCCATTTGTACCATTGTGCAGGTCCTTCCCTTTGAGGCCAGGTGCGGTGAGGGTGGCTGGTGGGTTCAGTCTGGGGTGGTAGCATGTGGGATGTTACCCAGCTGAGCGGGGGCTAGATGGCCATAGTATAGAAGATTTGTGAGGCCATTGGGCATAACACCATCTGTGCCAAACGCCTGTGTTGCTCAACACCATGCCATTTGCCTGCGTGGGCTCTATAAGCAGGTTTTATAGGTGATGTGAATCCAGCAACGTTGCATGTGTAGTGCGTAGTGGTTTCGGCAAGCGATCGAACACTGTTTCTTGTGCACCGGTGGCACTCAACACTGTGCCCTTTGCCTGTGTGGGCTAGTGATTCATGCTTTACGGCAGTAAGGATATCTTTATATAGTTCCTCCCTTTGACTGCTCTGGGGACCAATCTCATAACCAGTGGCGAGGTCTAGAGTGTCATTCACCCAGACATTCCCAAAGCCAGCAACCAATTTGTTCTCATAATTTTCTTTAATATGGTAGGAACATTCATCTACACAACTATAGGAATTCTATAGTAGTTGTTCTTGTAATATACCTTATGAGGAGAAGATAGATACACCTGCATATTATTAGTAGTTTTTAACTCATCTTCCACAGAATTGTCTTGGACACAATCATGTAGATCAGCTACTCATTGTGCCATGGGACTCTTTTATCTTTGACCATATCTGATTCCTAGAAGTTAACCCTGAATAGAAAGAACTAAGGAAGTAATCCTTGAGTTAGAGTTGTTCTCAGTTCGGTTCAGGTCACTCTGCAAAATTGTAGAGGCTTGTGAAGTGTCAACTATTATATGTTCCCCATGGACCAACAGACAGTCATTGCTCAACTCAACACTGGTAGTGTTGCTAGGAGCGATTTCTCTCATTCATTAAATTTGAGCTGCAAGAGTGATAAACTTTGCTCGCGTAAGAGATCACTTTATTGAGCTAGTCATTCTTCTGACACAAGACTGCGGTGAAACAGGTTTCAGAAAATCATATTTCCAGGTAAGCTTCCTTATTTCTGATAGGATAAGCCAAGCACAGAGCTTGGGATATACTTTTTCTTAATTGTTTCACAGCCTCTGTTGGAGAGTCCCCCCACTCCCACTTCCCCATTTGAAAAGATGGACCAAAGGTGGAGTGATTTCAGTGTAATCCTCTCAGAACATGCGACTATGGTTAGTCAATCCTAAGAGACTATGTGATTCTGATAGATTTGTGGGGTTCTTCAATTTCAGCAGAGCTTTAACCTTCTTCATCTGAGGATTAAGACCCTTGGCTGTAATTTCATGGCCTAGAAAGTTTACTTTAGTTTTGCACAACTGTGCTTTCTGAATGGAACTGGTGTATCCTAGTGGTGGTCAACTATGCTGCAAGATATCCTGAGGCTTCTCTGAGTGAACAACTCTCAGCAGATCCTAAAGCACCCCCCCAATCTTATCTGGATTGAGTTTTCCAAAGAGATGCTCACTGAAAAGGTTACATTTTGTATGTCCAAACTCATGGGAGAAATTAAGCGACTACTTCAAATTATCACTCTAAGCACATCTGTATATTGGCCTCAAACAAATTACATTGGTCGAGAGGTTCAACTAAACCACGAAGAACTTGTTATGGAAGTTAGTGAATGAGGACCGGAGAAGTGGGATAAACTGCTGCCATGGGCTTCATTTGCAGCTTTAAAGATTCCACAAATTTCCCCAGGATTCATCCATTTTGAATTGTTAAAAGAGAGGGGATAATCATGATAATTAGAGGATTCCTAAAAGAAAAGACTATGTAAAAAGGCCTCAAGTATTTCTCAGACACTACTTGTGGTGCTTTGAACTTTTTGAGTAACAATACATTTCATTCTCAACAATGGGCCTGCATTGTTTCTGTATGTCACCAAATGACAAATCCACTGGGCCATAATCTGAAAAATGCAAGGACTCCTTAACACTCATGAAGTCCGACATACCCTAATGTTCATTCTAATTTTTGTCTCAAGTTGCACATTACTAGAAGGTCTAGATTCACATTAAAATCCATCACTGCACCGGGTTGTCATAAACCAGTATTAAGAGGGTCTCCTATTTTTCCATCAAAATAGACATTAGCCATTGTAACGAGCTTGTGCGACAACTTGGATTTTCCAAATCCATATCAATTCACCATCCTGAGTTTTATTGATGATTCTTGCCTGAAGCCGTTTATACATTAAAATGCTCACAACTCTTAATCTGCAGGGATGACCACAATGCAATTGTAAGTGCATCCATCTCCTGCACAAATCTCTGACCTCTACATCAAGCTAGTATAGCAGCATTGTGAATGCTAACCGGTTTTCTTTAAAATTGACATTTAATGTTAATTTTAAGTGTATTAATACTTTATAAAGTTATCTTTGTAATGTCCATCATAAATCTGTATTCATAGGAGCCTTATTCCTAAACTAGCTTTTTAAATTCTAACTAGTAAAGTAAATGCACTTGCCCAAATAGAAAAGAAATAAAACAAACACAGTTATAACTTGAAAGTGAGGGATCTGGTTTACACAAGGAGTAGTATAAGGACATGATTGGACTCTATTAAACTAACATGTATTGAAATATACAACTAGAGGTATGCTTTATTTCGGATAACATTCAGGTGCCCATAAAAGTAGTGATATATAATAAGGATGCAAAACAATGTATGTAAGAATTATAACTATTAGAAACATAAAATGCATTTAGTATAATAGATATACAGAAAATATATAAAATCTGAAATTATGAAAAAAAGTAAGCAAAACGAATCGAATTGACACCTTTGCACAGGTTCACAATTAGGGAAATGGTACAAATGTCAGAAAGCAAAGGTCTTCATATATGGATTGGTGCATTTAATGGAGATGTAATGTTTTTACACCTCCATGTAATGCTCTACCCCATTGTTGCCCGCTTCCAAGGCATAGGAGGAGTACAAACAAGAATGTACATTTCTGCTTTGCTTTTCTCCTCTTTCTTGGAAGAGTATAAGGGTTTATGCCTCTATAAGATTTACATGCAGGTGTAAAACCAATGGATTCCTAAGAAATCTGCCACACATTTGCATCTGCTAAATAGCAGGTGGATTCCATAGGAATCCATTAATCAACACCACCCCAAAGCATAATTTGCAGGCACGGTTTATGTTTTTGCAGAACAGCTTAAAAGTGAAGTGTAAAGGCGAGTTGGCCTTGTTTTACTCTTTACAATTACACTCCACCTTGCAAATGATGAAAAGTGAATGCAGGGGATCCCACAGCAGGTAAGGACCAAAGTTGGTGTTCCCTGCAAGCAATTTGAATTTCTTTTAAAATAATGTCCTAACTGTGGTTAATTGCCAGACATTGGCTGAGGGGGATCATATAGTCACGGAATCCTTAGGATCCTCTCCTAATTGCACTCTCATGCCAGAATATATCTATCCTGGTTAATAAAAGCAGGCCCAGTAATATACTCCATACATGCCCGCTCAATATATTCAATGCTGCAGTTTAGTTAAAAGGTAAAAATATGGCATAAGGAGAGTAGCATGATGACATCTTGAGAATCAAGCACGTGACAGTAGTGAATTCCCACCCAACAAAGAATAGCTTATAAACTATAACAAAATAATTGAAGAATTAAATTAAGAATAATGTAAAGCAGAAGGTAGTTAATCAAGATTTAATATACATCCATAGTGCCTGAAGTACATTGTATGGGGACAAAATGGACTATGCGCTATTGGATTCTACAGGTCTGCCATGTACAGTAAAACATCCAGAATCTGTGCAACCTGTTTGTTTTTCTTTTATAACTCTGCAGGTCCTCTCTTTCATCAGTATGCTTCCCAACCTCCCTTAAAGGAACTAATAGCGCACCACTCCCCCCAAAAAAAAGCTAATGCTGAGGTCGCAGGCCTCGTCTCTTGTAAAACATTAGCACATGCACCTTTTGAATCAGTTATTCAGATAAATCATTTGCAAGCCACACCAGGAGTATACAGATTCCTTCAAGATAGATAGTCCACTTTCAGGACATCCAACAGCACAAAGTCTATGCTTCTTGGCAAGAGAGGTAAAAACCTCGATTTCTTGGAAGCCAGCAAACCTGTGCCATGGTATTGCTGGATACCTCTGCATCATATGACACTGAAGACCATACCTTGATATGATATGATATGATATGGCATTTATAATGTGCCTATACACAAGTGTTTCCTTACTTTACTGTTTCCTTACTTTCCTTACCTTACTGTCTTGCCTGCAACAGCATCTGGCCATTCAAGGGATTGAACTTTATTGCATAGCCTCTTTCTTCAATGATTTTTGTACACAAGTAAAGGTTGCACATTTTCTTTCCCACCATAGACTCAGTTGGGTAGGGTGCCTCATGCCCCTTCTTCTTATCTCGCCTTTTAATGCTTAAATGTGGTCCCTATCCACTAAATGGATAAACATCGCATTCCATAAGCATGCCCACAACTTGCAAATGTTGATTTGCTTGGGTGAAGATAGGGATTAACAAGCAAGGCAATCAAATTGCCTGATCTAGTTCGGATTTGATGAGTGACAATTGCCTCAGCATGTCAAAAACAGAGCTCCTGATCTGCACCAGTTGTATTAGCTTGCTAATACTTCTGAATTGGCCACTCTCCTTGAAGACCCCTCTACATACGGTACAAAAATGGCATATAAACATAGATGCTGACATGAGTTTCATCCCACCAAAGAAAGCTTTAAATAGGAACTTGAACCTTCAACTACATATGCTAGAGAATATCCTTCTGTTCCTCAATCTCAACTACATGAAAGGCATGTTGAATCCTCTGATCTTATGAAAACTAGACTACTTCAAAATCAGCTGGTGAGGTTTCCAGAAAATAGACATTCAGCATCTACAACAAATCCCGAATCTAGCATCCCATCTAGTCCTACTGTAGGCCTGAATAAGTATGATCACAGTCAACACTTTATAGACTCCCCATTGCCTGCCAGTTCAGAAATACAATGACTTTAATTTTTCGTTATTGACATGTTTTAACAACAGCTTTTCACGCCATATTAAATATAAGGACACAATAGTCAGCAATGCAATACAATACAAAATAAACAATTCTTGCATATCATTTGACTATAAAATCGTAAACACAATTAATATTTCTATGCATAATGTCTTACTAAAAATAATGGTAGCATACAGCCTACGGTCACCTTCTGTTTTGCTTCATCCAGAAAACTACGTTAAGAATATCTTCCAAATGTATTTTTTGTTTTCCAACATGGTATAAAAACATCTTCCACAAATTATAAAGTGCTATAGTCAGTGCTGGAATGTTACCAAGTAAGCGTCTACCCCAAAACGACCAATGCATTTAAACGTTCATTCCTTCAACTTGGGGAATATAGTTAAAATGTGTCTGTGAGTCTCTATTTCTTGTTTATCTGCACACATCCGGCAGGTTCTCTTATTTTTCGAAATAAGCCGAAGAGCACCTAGAACATCATAGCATGGGAGTTGATTAAGCCTAAGCAGCATCAGGAAACGTCTTACCTCCGGACTAGGATATTTCAATAAATATCCTTGGGGTTTTCCTATTTGTACATATGTTGAACCATAGGTTGCAGCAAAGAGTACTTGATTACTCTTTCCATATTACTCTGGTGTCCCATTCCTTTGCTTTCTTTCCAATTTACAACTACCTTCCTCAATGTCAAATGTCCATCCAATGCGCCCAAGTATTACAATTCAAACTCAGCCAATCAAGTTTTTTGTACCTCTATTACTGAGTTCTTCTTTCAGCAGATCAACTATAGGTATGTTTCCTTGCTTCATTTTTTGTATCCATAAGGACTCCTGTCCAATTTCCAGCACAGTATTTAAGGAAGTGAGACCCAATTCTATTCTAATCAGGCTCAAATGACCACCTTTGGATGCTCCTAAAATAGACTGCAGTATAGAACCCTCCTATCTATCCAACCATTTTCGATCCCGTACATTCCAAGCCACCAGCCCATGTAAAATCAGGGGGACTAAACTTTGGTTGTACACCACTAGGTAGCACCTATGTTGAAACCACTACTGGACTTCAAAAAATGCATTATCGCATCACGAGTTCTATGCGCTTTCAGCTCTATAGCTTTCATCCAGGCACGTTCAGTATGTTTGATCGAGATCACACTATCAAATAAACATGCTCCCCAGGTCCCTCCAACAATAATGATCTATTTGTATACTCATTTTAGAAGTATATCTGTTCCCATCAAAGATGCATAATTCATTAATCATGCATGGATTTAATAATGCCAATTTTAGTATGGTCCAACCACATTATATCATCTGCATATGGTAAAAGTAACAAGTGCAGTGGACCCCATTCAGGTGCAAAAACTCTAGCCTTCTATATTGCTTCAGGAAGATCTGCCATGTAAAGGTTGCATTTCAGGGGTGCAAAGATGTACCCGTTTCAATACTCTATTTGCGGATATCACATCAGTGAGCACACCCGTTCCTTCCATGCTCACCCGGACCGACGTTCCAGAGTATAGCTCGTATAACATATTGAGTAAGCTCTTATTAATACCCCACTTGTCCAATTTGAACCATAGATTTTTGTTCTATTTACACAATTTAAATGCTTTTTAAAATAGTATACAGCATGTGTCATCATTTTGTCTTGGTGCTCGCAATTAGAGTAAGATATATTAACAAGCTTAGAATTGTAGAGCAGACAGCTCTAAATACAATATTAAGTGAAATGCTAAATATGACGCTCCTTAGCACAAATATTTGGGGCTCTACATTGCAAGGTGGCGAACATGCACCTAGACACGTCCAACACAGAGAGCAGACGATAATTGGCATCTGTATCATGCTGGCCATTTTTAAAGATTGGTATCAATGAAGACTGTTTCCATGCCAGGTAAATTTTATCAATCTACACTATATTTTTGAAATAAGTACGAAAAGTAAGGGCCCAGGTACTCAGATCTTCCTTAACTAAGAGATTGGTTTGCCCGTCAACATCGGGAGCACCAGAACATTTTAGACCACTTAGTTCCTCAATATCAGAGGGTTCACAATCTGACTTTAAAATGTTGTGTATTACCCTTAGAGATTTCTGGCAAACTAAATCAAAATGATGCTCATCTGCAGCAGCAAACAGGCTCACCCAACCAAGCTACTGAAGAAAATAAGTTGGGGTTAAGATGCTCTCCATCAGAGGTCCAGAACTATGGATTAAAGCCCTGCTAGCCCTCAGAGTTAAACAGAACCACCATCAATTTAGGAAGGCGCTAATTAGCTTCTTTTCTATGAGGCCATCCTGAGCTGTAGAACGATATGTTTTGGTTTTGTCTGCTAGGTTGCAAAGCCACTATGGCCAGAATATTTCTCCAGTGTGAGGTTTTGAAATTGTGGAGGGCCACAGAGTACTTTGGCTGGCTGTTTCCTTCCTTAATATGGCAGCTTCAGGCATATCCTGATTCGATGAATACACATTTCATCCCGTTCCTATAACTACCTCTCGTCCCTCCTCCCCCTCCCAAATAATTACTGAAAGTTGAAATTCCTATAAGGTAATCTCCTTCCTTTCACTTCTCTGCCATCACCCTCTAACTCCCTCTCTCCTACTCGTTACCTCCATCCCTTTGATGCAAAACCAAAAGGGGAGGTAGAACTGCTACTACCCAGGTTCTTACCCAATTTTCGTCAATAAATGAAACAAACAGTGTGATTAGAATTGGAGAGCCTGTTATCTTGGTACTAAAGGATTAAATCCCTGAATTCATAACCAATGGAATTGTCCAGAAAGAGAAAAGGGGAAAAGAAGAAGATTCACACACATCGAAGGCTTCATAGTTTGTATTGATTTCAAAACACATCAAAAACATTAAAAAATAACATACATTTGGCGAAATTCCATAATCTAGACAAAACAAGCTAGTAAAATCAAAAATTAATAATCAAAATCCTTTTAAGTACATAAATAAATTGGAAGTACAAAACATAACCCATACGGGCTCCTCAATGCTTGTTAAATTGAAAGTACATAAACATAACCCGTAAAGGAGAGATACACAAATGACTTCAAGTGTAAAACATAACCCATGTGTGACCCATGTGGAAATCATAGGCGTCGAAAGATTGGCGTACTTATGGGCCTGTAACCATCTAGGTCCTAGATTGGCTTACATTCAAAAGAGCATCTCATCTTGCAGGTGCCAACGTGACAGGGGGAACATGGCCAGGTTTCGGTGTAGGGTACTGGCCTAACAATAAGTGGTCGAAGGACCCCAAAGGAGTTTGTTGGTTTGTACACCATCACTTTGATGCGCATTGTGAAAAACCCAAGGGCTTTTCCCTATCAACCCCCTTGGTATCCTCTTCGCGGGTGGCTAGGGAGGGGTTATTGCTGTTGGGTCCAGACCCGGGTAGTGGACCAGAGAGGAAGGAGGAGTCCCAAGGTGAGAGATGGTGTCCCATTTCCTTAAAACCTCCCTACCTGACATTCCCTCCACTGTCATACACCATTATTAATCCTCACCAATGCTAACAGATACCAAGATCCAACGGAGGTGTAGGAGATCCAGGGAAAAGAGAGCACATACATCACCCAATGTTTTAAAGCAGCAAAGTTGTTCCCCTTCTCCTAACCACATTTATGATTTTTCCACAAACACTAAGAAACACCACAACTCCCATAATACTCCCCCACTGCTTTTTCTTAAAACCACTGGGATGAGGAAGAGACAAAATAGAGCTATGAAGATTACCCATGGATTCATATGTGCAGGCTCCATCTTGTCATGTTAACAAGGTCAGGCGGAGTGGGGCAGGGTTTGCAACCACTCACACCTGACTCCTGTTAAACCTCCCAGCCATTATAAAAGGTGGAGCACACAGGCACACTCTGAGTGAGCTGGGGATGTTGGAGGAAGCATGGAGGCCAGGAGGAGGGAACTGCAGCTGGAGGAACCCTGGATGGCTTGGAGGGAGGAGGAATGCCAAAATACTGAGGCTGTGAGCATGGCGAGGGAGCTTGGTCTCCATGATACCAAACTAGGGGCAGCTGAGGTTACCTGGCAGTGCCAAGCCAGAGCTCCTTCCCTGGCTCAGATACTAAAGCCCAGGTCTTTGAGAGGCAGATGTTGGGACCTTGACCTTAGGAAACATCCTATATTAAAACACGCAGCTCCCACAACAGCCAGAATGCTATTTTAGGGGATCTGGCGAAGTGGGAGTGAAATGAGAACATTGCATTGTGGGACTTGAAGTCCAGAGTATTTCTTTTTATGGTTGAACATTTGTGCAAAACGAGAGGGTCTGAGCCTGGCTGAGGGAGACCCAAGTGCAAAGTAAAAGGAGCGTCTGAGTCGGGCTGAGGGATACCTGTATGAGAAGAAAAAGGAGGGTCCGAGCCTGGCTAAGGGAGCCCCATGTGAGACGAAAAGGAGGGGTTTGAGCCCAATCGAGGGAGACCCATGAAGATACCAGCCACCCTCCCGGGTGAACGGCAGAGTTGGGGAGGTGCAGTGCAGTTGTGGTATTAGCCATGACTTTAGGATCAAAGCTGTGAAAGACAAAAATGAATTAACACAGCCGGCTAGTTGATGAAAGCAATTAAAGTCTGGTCTGTTTTAAATGAAACTTGACGGCAACAGTTTCCGACGAATGAAGGTTATGTGTGTGGCGATAAGACACAAGAGAAAGCAAAGCATTGTAAAGAACTGTAAATTAAAGATACAAAGTAACAGAGTGGTCAGGCGAAAGATTACCCAACCGAAGTCTCTGTGAAATGTCTGATGCCGTAGAAGTGGCAGGAAGTGAAAGAAATTGAAATGCAATATTTGAACTGTTAGGTTTGATCCCGGCGGAGGGAAACCTGGATGTGAGAGATGTCTTTGAACTTTCAAATAAGAACTGTGCTCGAAACTACATTTACCAAGAGGCCTTGGTGTAGGAGAGAAAGTGACATTTGAGGAAAGGAGGTCAAAGTGGTCATGCCAAGCTAAGGTCAAAAACCTTGCAGTTTTGTCAGTGGATGGAAAGTGAAAGGAGGCTTGATCCCAACAGAGGGAAGCCTATGAAGGTGTGATTGAAGCTTAGGGAAGGGAACCCCACAAAGTGTGATTGAAAGGCTTGAGCCCGACCGAGGGGAGCCAAGGTGAACTGGCAGGCTTGGGCCCGACTGAGAGAAGCCTGTGAGAACTTGTGATTAAAGATGAAACATTGCAGGCACAAGCCTGACTGAGACATTAGTGACTTTTCATGGATGGCCAAGTGGGCCCTGGTCCACGAAATTAACTGCATCCTTGTGTCTGGAAGCCAGAGTGTGTCGCAAGATCCAAGTGTGCCACCTTACCCCGTGCTACAAAACGTGGGGAAGGGAGTTTACACAGCCATAATGACATTTGTTTTGAACACTGATTTTCCTTTTTTCATTACAAATTCCCTTTATACATTTATTGCATTAGAAAGAGGGCAGGTAAGGACTGACTAGGACTGTATTTCGTTTTTGTTTGATGGTCGAGAACGATCCCATCTTAGTTATAGCGAAAGTAAGAGTTTTCCAACCCCTTTCAAACTATCAATAAAGGTTTTGAAACTTGCAGCTCGTGTGTCAGTGTCGACTTGTGATACCATGACTTTCTCACAGCATATGATGTTACATTTCATAGAAGGGTTCTGATCCCCTGCCAGTTTCAGCAAGAACTTGCTGCCTCATCAATGAGTAAGAGTTTTGTGCACGATGCACAAGGCTCAAGTTTGTTTCTTAGTCACCAGCTTGTTTGAATGGTAACATTCAGTGTTACTGGAAGTAAAACTGTTGGCTGCTATTAGAGGAGAGCGTGCCCAACAGCCTAGTAGGAGCTGATTTACCATGAAGCTAATTGGCATGACAATGAAGTTTGCATCTGAAAGGGGGACCAAAGTTCACAAGTCCAGCAGGAATTGGGATTGCATTCGGAAAAACATTCCTTACACCCTCATCAGAGTTTTAGCTTGGTTTCTAGGCAATCCACCAACAAATGAGTCTGATTTTCTTGGTTAGGGGGTTCTGTCTATCCAAATGAATGTTTGTGCTTCGATATCAGTGTTTGCGTCTGCTGTTCCCACTCAAACTGAACAACAGCGGTTGTGTTGTGCTCAGAGCTGCCATATAGTCCCATTCAACAGAGAGCAACCAATGGCAAACATTGACGTTAACTCCAACAATACCACTACTCTATGGGATACAATATGTGATATCATCTGTACCCAGAACTGTGAGCAGTTCCTAATGGAAATCAAATACATCATGATGGGATTCAGATAAGATGCACTATTTTCTGCATGGTGTTCACTAGTTAGTTTCTTTATATTTTAGGTGCAGCAATAACTGACAACAGTGCTTCCCAGCTGAAGAAGGGACAGGCACCCTGAAGTTCTTTCAAAATCGTACTTTGGGTCCCTAGCTATGGACGTTGAGCTCTTATTTCGGATGATGTTAAAAGGTTTTCTTTTTGGAATTTGAGAAACATTATTCACTGAACACTGTATTCACTTTTTTCAGGACATACCTTCTAAAGGGATTCCTCTTTATTTGTTCAACATGACTGAGACTATTCTTTTAAAGAATGTTTCCTTGTTAAAAGGAATTTACATATGTATTTGAAAATAAACATTGGTGTTATACTGTAAATTAAATCAAACTCGGTCTCAAATCTTGGGTGAAGCCAGTTTGATAAATCTTTAATAGCAGCACTCCGGATGAACACAGAAAGGAACAGTACAAAATCTCCAAACAGTCCCAAAGCTGTGTATTATTCCTGTCCCTATACAAAAGCTTATATAGATTTCCAGTACATAGACTCCAATTCAACTAAAGAAAGATTCTATGACCTCACTAGGGATAATTTCACTTCTTCCTATTAGTTCAGTATACCTCTGTGAGAAGACGTGCCAGGCTTTATGTCCCAAGTTCATGCCTGCCACCCTCAAGAGATATCAATTCAGGTGTGCATTCATTATTCATTTAAAGCATACTAGTCATTTGAAGCAGTTTTGGATTATTCATAAACGTCCTCCTGGTAAGAGTATGCAAGGTTAGAATCATGCGTGCTGAGGCTGCAAAAAACTAGCATGTGAGTGAAATACTGCTTCAGTGAGTCAAGTTTCGTTTCGCCTTTGTGACAACATACATATCAAACTAAAATACAATATTTTAAAAGCAATATTCAGAGTTAGTTTCAGTATGTAAACTGCATGGTGCGTGGAAATCAATGTAGACCTTGATGACTGTTCCACCCCAATATGTTCCCTTTATCTTCCTTTGCCAAAATGAGTAGAATAATGGTGCGCTTCTCCAGAAGGCACAGTCTCACCTTTCAGTGTAACTAGAGGTATGCTCCCCTCTATTGCCCTCTGT
Source organism: Ambystoma mexicanum (assembly GCF_040938575.1). Classification (NCBI taxonomy): domain Eukaryota; kingdom Metazoa; phylum Chordata; class Amphibia; order Caudata; family Ambystomatidae; genus Ambystoma; species Ambystoma mexicanum. The sequence continues at coordinate 608,964,771 of NC_090933.1, forward strand.
ATGTAGGAGTAAAGGGGGAACCGAGTACATACCTGCTTCAGACCCATTTAACCCGGGAGTCCTGATTTTCTGCTGCCATCCTGTGGGCATCTACTCTTGTATTCTAAATCACATAGCACTACTTTCTATGTCCTGTTTTATTTCAATGTCAGCTCGGCATACACTGTAGGAACTGACACATGGGTATGCTTTCCTACCTATTGAAGAACAGTTCAGAGTTGATCATAATTTATTTAAATCATAATCAACATCACTTTGTGTTTATTTAATTGTAAGAAGATATTCTTTGGGTATTGCAGTGACCATTGGTGTAGGTAGCACCCCAGTGTTAGGACTGTGGTTCGACCTACATCAATGGTCACTGCACTACAATATGGTGGCAATGTTGTGTAGTTCCCTACAGAAGTCGGCCAGTAACTGGCACTCTTGTGTTGAGGATACATTACTATGAGCAATAGTTCAATATTGCCCCTTGTGTTATGTCTACCACGCTTTAGGAATTAGGACGCTTCTTTCTTTTTCTTTTTCCATTGTTGCCCTTATCTAGAATTTCAGATGATGATTCTGTGATATTTTCAAAAGGCAGTCCTGTGCTATAATGCGTGTGCTTCAGCTCCTGGTAAACATCAGCTGGTCCAGAAACAGATCATCAAAGATGAACACAAACAGAACATTCTGGAAGTGTGTAAAAGCGAGTTGTGTTCATCGGGCGAAGGTAGGAAGCACTGTAATTGAAATCTGTGTATGCATGTTTTAACGAAACAACTGCTCATCATTCATAGAAAGAAAATAACAGCTTGCAGAAACCCAGTTGGCATTCGCTTTCATTAGATGCACGCCGCTGATGACATGATCATATTTGTGACTAGCATGCTCTATATTGCCGACCAAATGCCTCTCTCTGCCCCCCTGCCTGGAATAACTGTACATCAAAGCAATGTTAAGGTATGGCATAAAGAAAAGTGGATGTATTGTGGTGTATAAGGAAAGGAACGAAGAGAGGCGGCATGATATCGCAAAAGACCTTGTACCAGTGCAATGCAGTTTTACATGGAACCATGACAGTAATTGCCCTGATGCCACAATGCATATTTGCCCCAGTGCACATTCAATTGTAAAATGGCACTGCCCCAGTGCACAGTTTCTGTTAACATGGAGCCTCACACGAGTTTCATAAACTCTCGAATCTTAAGTGGCCAAAACTGGTCATTTTAATGACTTAAATGTATGGATTTTGGTAGTGTGTGAACAAAAACTATTTCCTGTACCAGAGCTAATTTTAGCACAACCATTCTTTGGCTTTTCTGCTTTGGTACTTATGGGACAACGTTTTGACTAGAGCATCCAAGATCCGTTGATCGTTTTTTAAGTCTGGTGGGGTTCTGGCCAGAGGTGAAGAGAAGAGGTGGGGTTGTGGGGTGCTGGTGTGTGGAGAAATCTATAGAGGGAGCATGCGTTGCAGGACGTTGGTTTTGGCTTGGAAAGTATTATGCTTTCTGCACAACGGAAAAACAGATGGAAGCAGAGGTCTGGTGGGATGCCGTGCTCCCATTAAGCTGCTAGCAACGAGAATGAGAACGATCTGGTTCGTATGTTCTTGGTGACTGCGATTTGCATTTCATGAAGAATGATTTGAAAATATAAGTGCAGATTGTTGAAAAAATAAGCGCAAACATTTTATTCACCAAAAATACGTCCATGGATTAATTGAAATAAGGGGAATACAACCAGGGACGTCATTTAGGGGTTGCCAGAGGTCGCAACTGCGCCCTCTGAGGTCTCCCTTGAGAATTCTGAGGTTTCCCTTGCGACCTCTTAAAAAAAAACTATTTTTTTTGTAATGCAACCTCCTGGGCTGTGGCCAGCAGCATGTGGCGCTTTACCACTGGAGTGGCTGGCTTTCTCGTTTAAGCCCCTTCAAAAAAAGATGAAAAATAAGAACAGGAGTGCAACAAGTCTAACACTTTCAGCACTGACCCTAAATAAGAAATAATAGGGAATAGGAGTACCAAATAATATGTCTTTCTGGAATTCTACACAATAATTTCTAGACTGATTAAAGGTTTATTTCAGGCATACTTCAGGGGTGAGTCACTGATTTAGTCTGTTCTTAAAGCCTTTCATCCTTCTGAGTACCAACACATGTTGGGTGATATTGGGTGTATATTTTTTATATATAAATCGCTTAAGCGTAAGTGCTATATAATGACACATTATTTGGTCATGGCCGTCTGCTTGCATTCACAGTAATTTGGTAACATTGGCCTATACACACTGATCTTAACCATACATATGGCGATCCATTCTTGTATGAAATGTACATCACATTATAGTGATATCGTAACCATATTTTTTCCATAGTGTACAATGCTATGTGATGCCACTTCCTGTTTTGTCAACGGGTGAAAGGTCGTGTTCCATCGCTTCCCGTCAATATCCCTTTGGGGTGGGGTCAATGCCATCACTTCCTGTGATGTCACCAGGGGGTCAAGGGTTGTGTGACGTCACTTCCGCTACCCCAGACATTTTGGTGAAATGACGTCCCTGAATACAACGCACACAGTGAGATCAATGACACCATTTTTACATTTCAAAATTATTTGAACAATAAAAAGTCCACTTTTCAGGGGCCGATTATGAGGTGCGTGCAAACGTAGGAAAGTGTTCTTCCATGAAGGAGGAACACTTCCCTTACAAACACCATATTGTAATAATGGAAGAATGTGGTGCAGGAACATGAAAGTCTCTGCTTTTGCATATGCATGATAGCAGCCTTAGCAACCATCATGAACGCAGGGCAGCCACACACAGGAGATTCTCCTCCCAGCAGCACTGGTTCAGCACGTCTAAAAAAGAAGTTAAAATATGGCACCTGTGAGGTGGCATTAAACTCCACTGCACACTTTTTCCCTTTATAAATATAGCATTTCTTAGACTGCAGCACCACTTTTCCAGTTTAAAGAAAGTTTAAGAAAACTTTCTTAAATTAGAAAAGTGGCAGTCTTGTAAGAAATGCTCTCAATGCCACTGGAGCACACGCTTGCCCCACAGTGAGTGATCTAGGCAGCTTTTGCTGCTGGAAAGCACGAAATCTCCCCTCCAATACTTCCACCCACTTCAGAATTGTGGTGCTGGAAACTGGAGAGGAGAATGTCGTATTTGCACACACTTTTTATCATGAGCTTGGAATCGGCCAGAGTACTTTTGGTAGTTGCGTGACCACATTTTATAGAGATTGAACTCTGAAATTAGTGACCCGTTTTGAATTATTACCTACAAGAGCAGTATGATATCCTTGTTTCATGCAATTACCTGGGGTGGTATTATGGAAGGTTTGCTTCTGGCAGATTGCAAAAAGGTGAAGACTAGAAACCTCCCTTAAGTACTCATGTGGCACTATCAAATAGTTACTCATAAATACATCATGGAGCAGTAGGCGGTTAGCTTGCTATGCATGCACAAACCCAATTCCTATGCAAAATAAAACCCAAGTCCACCAGCCCTGGCAACCCACGCATGCCCTATTCGTAAACATGACGTTGCACTGTTCAGTTGCACATACATAGGCGCAGATACAGCACTTTCCAGCGCACCATCTGCAAATCTTCCTCAATACGGGTACAAAGCTAATAGAGCAGTATGTTGCACTAATGCCTCGGATGCATTAGACTTCCACTAACCTGAGATGCAAAGATTATATTTACAATGAACCAGCGAATGCCTTAGCAGTCCTCTCCTATGCTTGTCATCTTGCAGACATATTGTTGCCAAAGACATTTCAAACTCCCCACCGTTTCACCACTCTAAAGCCCTGGTTACTGAAGTGAGTAGTGTCCAAATGAGGGGGCATCTACAGGGATATTGCATCCACAGGTTGGCTACCATCAGAAGAAGGTGACCTTGATGAATGAGAAGATGAAGCGTTTTCAGAAGGCACAATGACAGGCGTAACCAGGCAATTAAAGGTCAGATGTAGACAAAGCAATTGGAGTGGATGAACTCAACACAATGCAGTGGCATCAAAACTATCAGCAGCAGCTGCGTTGAAGAAACCCTTACTCAAATGGGCAGTTACAGATGGTGTTTGAGAATGTTTTTAATTGGAAGGGCTTCAATGTGCGGGCCCTGGCGCGATACAAACATTAAAATAAATCAACCAATAAATGAATATGCATGTGAAACTAAGTGTAGCATGGGAGCCAGAACCAACCAAAGGTGGTTTCAGAGGGTTGGTCACTTGAGAACATTTTAAAAATATTGGGTTAAAAAATTGCAGTTTCATCAGACTTTGTGAGAAAAGTTTGCAAAGAGTCACAGTTTGCAATCAGTTTTGTAGGGTAACACATGAAAAAATCCAATAGTTGCAGGTCACTAATAGTGCACAGCAGCATTTTCCAAATCATTTTCCTGATCCCTTTCCCACAATATGTGCCAGTTGTAAGAAACTCATGGTGGCAAAAGTAAAGACAGCCACAAGTGAGCACAGTTCAAGGGTGTTTTTTTAAACTTTATAAAAGGGTGAGAAAAATGCCTAATCTAAACCTAAATCTAAGTTGGGAGTAAGCTACGAACATCAAATAATAAGACAGTCCTAGTGGCGTCTTGTCAAATATAAATGACCTATACTAAAAAAAACGATTGCCAATCCTTACCGCTAAGTTACAAAGTAGTGTGGGATAATGTTCACCAGAAAAGAAAGAAGTGTTCACAAAATGATAAATCAGGATGGTATAGCTGGGATCTCCCGTCCCCAAGTTTTTAGCACGGGACAAGGCGGCACTCCTGAGCACAGCACACACCTGAGCTTCTCCAGCATGAGGTTACAGTTCTTTTCAGTGATATCAGGACCTTCTGTGGTCAAGTCTCTTTCATACAAAGTCTCTTGCCTCCGAGGGCCTGATGTGTCAAAAATAACCAAACAAAAAATCCTTTCCATAATCTTTTGCGTTGGGTGATGTCTCTTCACCCCTGCACACCCCTCAATCGGGCTCCGATCCTTCTACATTATTAGCCTCCCTTAGTCAGGTTCACTACGGCCAGATACACAGTTCACTTTGCTTTCTCACAATGCGGGATTGACTTCCCTTAGCTTTCTTTTTAACAACTTGTCAAAGACTTTCGATTGTACAAGGGGTTTTACTCGATCCTTGTATGACCACTTTGCCGCTATGTATCAGGCTCTCCTAGGGCCTCCTGGTATTAGTAGTTTCTGCAAAAGGGGACCAGCCAGAGTCTTTCAAATGAGCCTCCACGTGGCGCCGTACCACTCTGCATCTGGTCTTTCCCTGGGCTTTCGTAAGCGTTTAGTAACACACAAGTTCTTTGTTCATAAGTTCTTTCAATTCATATCATGTTGCCATTTGCAACCTTCGGTCAACACAGTTCGGTTTACTATCGGTTCTCCCTCTGACTCACTGACTGCGCTGAACTCTATGGCATTACTTGTCTGTGGAGTCAAGGACAGTACCATGGTAGCAAGCGCGTCCCCCGTCTTGGTTATCAGTGCGGGGGGCTCAGTGCTCCGTTGACATCAGTTACACAGACACCAGCAATAGTTCCCGGTCTTATCATTCCTTTCACAGAGACCTTGCAGTCTGGGTCAAAAAGGGCAAAAGCACGTCCCTCCTTGTCTTCCTCTTAGGTCTTGCCGCCTTTCTCCTCTGTTTGAACTGCCGTCCTGAATAGCTGCTTCCTTGTGCGGTTTTCCATGCTCAAAGTGTGCTCTCGTTCTCTGCCTTTTATCCCAGTGGGGAAAGGAAAGGGCTGTCAGGTGTGTGTAGTTATTGCCAATTGCCTGACTCTGCCTGATCCTTATGTTGGGACATGTCAGGTAAACTGCTCCGGTGTTAGTCCGTTGTCTTTCACGGTGTGAGAAAGTGTTTGTGTTGGAAAAGGAGGGGTAGAGCTTCTACATGTCCCATGTGATAATGTGGTAGGATGGCGAAAAGGTGTTATAAGAAAGGGGGTACGGTGTCTCACCCGTCGGTGTCCCACTTCCACTCCCCAAAGACCCCCCCCATCCAGGTGATCCTCCCCCACTGGTCCACCCCAGAACTGGATCTGATACCGATAGCTGTGTCCTGGCCACCTGGATGACGGATCTCCGGGGGATGACGGATCTCCGGGGACTATCGGATGAGGCACCTTCATGTTTCTCATACAGTATAAAAAACATTGTCATCCTCTTTGCCAATACATGCCTATGCAGGCTGCACCAATATATGCCAGTATTACTATATATTAGTACCCGGCGAGAGTCGACCAGAATGTAAGAAACATTCTGATTGGCTCTCGTCAGAGCATTACACGGCCAGGAATCCCTCAGATGGGATTCAACGCCATTGTCCACGGCGGGGGGCGTGGCAGGCCCTCAGCCAATGAGGAGGCTCAAAGCGGGGCCATCCCCGCTCCGAGCCTCCACACGGCTGGAGGATGCCTTCGTCCCCCGCCGGGGATTCAGGTATGTTTTTGTTTTTTTTTCCTTCCCCCCTCCACTGCACACAATCCCCTCCTGCCCTCCCAAATCCACTTACCTTCCTATTTCTTCCTTTTCTGGAGCAAACGCGCTGGGAACACTTCTGTTCCAGATGGCCGGCATGGAAAGGGAAAACTGACTCTGTTTTCCCTTTCCCGGTGGCCTTTTTCTTTTAATTTTTTTTTCTTTTCTGTTCCGAAACGCTGCCAGTTAGTAAGGGGCCAGAAGTAGATAGAGAAGAATGTCCTTTTCATGAGAGACATGTGTTATACCTGACACAAATCTTTCATGCTAGGTCAATCAAACACTGAGGGCCTCATTACGACCCTGGCGTACGGGACCGGCACCCTTCATTACGGGAGCTCGCGAGGGGAAGAGCGAGCTAATAACGGGCCGCTAGTAACGTGCCCGTTATTAGCTCCCTCCCCATTCCCATTGAGCCCTATGGGGGCTTCAATGGGAATGGGGAATGGTTCCTTCAAGGAGGAATTACCGGATCCTCCAATGTTGGAATGACCCGGTTATTCCGCATTGAAGGAACCCGGTATGGAGGCAGCCAAGGCGCTAATAGCACCATGGCTACCTCCATACTCGTAATGAGGCCCAAATTCTCTACTGTCTTCCCCGTGGAGAAATGTTAGAGATTCTCTTTCCGGCTACTTACCTATTGAACCTCCCACCACCCTCGGGTCGGCACTACATGCCCTAAATTTTATCTTAACCCAACTGGCCAACTCCAATGAAATCTTTTCAGAGGAATTTAAAGAACATCACTCAATAATTACTACAATGGCTTCCAAACTGGCCTTTGTGGAGGGTTTTATTTATGGTTCACTTCACCACACTCCTGCTCTGTACAAGGAAGGGATCTTGATCCAGACTTGGCTGTAATTGGCCCACAAAAGCGCTCTGCTATTGCTACGAATTCCAGTAGCTCTATAAAGCCAAACAAAATGCTGCAGGAGGATTTTGGGGGGCAATTAAATCTAGTTCCTCAGCAGTGTTTGGACAAAAGTACAAACACGATACCTGTCTGAGATGATATGGGTAAAAAAACATTTGAAAAACATTCCTAAACCTAGAAATAATGTTTCACAAACGTGTTTAAGGAATTTAAAGATACGCAATGACAGGTTCTGCATCTTGAGTTCGTCGGATTTTGATCCTGAGGACGAGTCTATATCTCTGAGTAATGTGGTTTTGTTTGATGAAAAGTTTGTTGAAAAACCTGTTAAAAATTCCTAGTCAAAATCACCATCCATCTCCAAAAAGGTAAAATGTAAAGCACATAAGTGCTGTGGTGAAAGAAAATGCTCTATGGGGATGCCCTCTCTTGCTTTCTCACGTTGGAGGAAAGGAGGGGTAGGGCTGTGCCAGTGGTGACTGGTGCCCTTGGTTTGGGTATATTCTCTGGGGCTGGCTCCTCAGGGGATGCCTCCTCTCCCGTTCTTACCTTTGAGAGGAGAGGAAGGGGAGGGGTGCTGATGGGAGCTGGTGTCGCTGGTTCATGTACAATGCCTTTGGTCCAAACCTCAGAGGGCTTGGGGGGTCATCTTTCAACCACGGATCGTGGACAAAGACCTTGCAGAATGACTCCTGATCTGGAAAGTCTGGGGGAAGACGTATTGAGGCCCTGAATTCTGAGTTTTCAGACGTATTGAGTCCCTGAATTCTGAGTTTACAGATTGTCATATTGTGTTTGAGTATATTGTTACTGAGTGCAATATCTTCTTACAAAATTGAAGTCATATTTTGAAGCTGTTTTCCGCTATTCCAAATCTTAGATTGGTTACCTCAAAAGATATTGTGTTGGTAGAATTTCCCTGTAAAGAAAGATTGCAGTTAGCTAGACTATATTTCTGTTCATGGATGATAGGAAATGTGGTGTTAGCTTAGACAAAAGCCTTACTGTTGTCGGGGTTTGACGTTATTAGTTCAATAGAAGACATTCAATAGAACGGGAGAGGGATGAAGAGCACCTTGGGAGCTTCACGCAAGTGCTCTAGCAATGTCTACCACTGAAAATAAGTATAAATGCTTCTGCTGATAGAGTTTGCAATTTTATATAAACACAAAACCTCTACCCAGCCAATGGATTAAAATTGTAACCCTATATTGAATGTATTGCATGGGGGAACTCGGATGCAGTGGTGGAAACTCCTTTGAGATCAACTGGATAGTGTGCATAAGGAATATTTGTTAGAACCATCTGTATATGATCAGATTGTTCAAGGAGTATTTATGACATTATTACTGTTAAGACCTAATAGTTTACAGCCAATTGTTAAGATTGTTAAGATTGGGCATAAACATGTTTTTGATATCGAAATCTGTGAAAGGAAGCATATTCTAAATACATCTCTGGGATCATTATGTAAAACTCAGGGGTCTTAAAAAGAAGAAGCAAATTCCTTGGAGATATCTTACAATAATTGGCTTAAAAACCATTGGGCCCAAATGAAAATGGCTGATGCAGATGTAATTTTGCAGGCTGTTCTGAAACAGGACTATACCTCTTTCTGGAGACTAATTAAATTGCCAGTATTGCAAGAGTCTCTTCCGGTCCAACCTATTGAAGCCTCTAAGTGGGAAAAACATTTTTCAGATTTATATTAATTCCCGGATTTGGGGTAGGCCCGTAGGGGTTTTGAATGTAAGGTAAAATGGGCAGATTATGTACAGCTGGATCTTACATCGGCGGAAAGTTGTATTATAAGAAGCAATGCTTCTAATGCATCAGGGCCCAGCGAATACTACATAAATATCTGATGTCCCTTTGTGGTCAGACATGTTGTGGGTCCCGTTTACCAATATTCTCTCCCTAAACAGCCTTCCTTCTTCTTGGAGGGGAGCAATAATAATCTTAATATATAAGAAAAGCGATTGGATTCTGCCGGGAAACTACCATCCCATAACGCTCTTGGATTCAGGGAAGTAAAATCTTTGGGTGTCTCATTATCCGAGAACTACAAAGTTGGGCACCAATGCAAGAGTGTTTGGATACATACCAATCAGCTTTTAGGATTGGTACTGGGACAGTTCTTAATTGTTATTTAATAAACCTGCTGCAAAAGCAGACTGTTCAACAAAGTTGATCCATTTATTGTGATTTTTGGGATATCTTGCAAGCTTTTGATTGCTTCAATAGAACAATTCTTTGGCATACACTGGATGCTTTGGGGTGTTCAAAAGGCGTTCTTAGTATTCTGATTGCGCTATATACCAATACTAAGATAAACGTAAGATTAGATCAAGCTGCGAATACTAGAAAATGGAAATATACGCACTGCGGTCTTAGACAAGGATCCGCATTAGAGCCTTTTTTGTTCAACATTTATATTAATGATTTTGGTGAATCCTTGCACGAGTCTAGCTCCTTTTTACCAAAATTGCGATCAACATGTATGAATTACTTGGCCTTTGCAGACGACATTGCTCTGTTTCATATGAAACTGATTGGTCTGCAGTGGACTTTGGTAGCAACTAACCAGTACTTTAGTAAATTGAATCTAAACCTAAATCTAAATAAATCGAAGATTATGATACTTAACTACAACAAACAAGCTAAACCAAAATGCATTTGGTCATTGAATCACTCACGGTTAAAGCTTGTTACAGCTTTTAGATACTTTCGGATAAATGTGCAACCAAAGTGATCTAAATTGATAGATCTAAAAATCTGTAACTGCCATTTTGGATAAAAATGATGTTATCCTACAAGATTTAATAGATAATCCTTTAAAGGTGAAAAGAAAATTGTTCGAACAAGCCTGGATTGAAAATTCGGGCATTAGAAATTAATTATCATTTGTTTTACCATGTTCGATATTCATTTAGAGCTTTTAATATGTTGCCTAATGTTGAAGTAGTTGATAAGGCTCCCACGGCTAAAGAGAAGTTTTAATTGCACACGCCATATTGGTGGCTGCGGTGACAGCGATGTTGACATAATGTGGCAATTTATATGAATCCAGTGTAGCTCATCGGAATAAGATATTCATTATTTTTAGTGTTTGTGTTTAATACATTTTCAAATTGCCTGTGCACAGCAAGATAAGTGTCAAAACTACTGATACAATATGAATGCAATGCAGGTGCGTCATGCCACATAGCGCTTAACAATCAGGCACCAGCATCTCTACATGCGCATGCGAGGTAAGATATTGGCAATGGGAAAATCAGTGTGATGGGATACGGTAGTCCTGAACATGTATAGGTACAGATCCATGTGAGTCTCTAGAGAAATAGGTTGTGGGCAGTATGAATATACAGATCTGTTTTGCTGCATAATTCTCTGACCATGGTTGGGCAATTGAACTCTGTGTGCCTGAAAAACTAGTTTTACAAGGTTGGGGAAAGACAGCAGCAGTTGTGATGAATATAAGATGGTCAGTTTAGGCAGGTATTTTATTATGGTCTAGGTGCACTGTGAAGGGAGGATGCCATCTCTGTAAGTATGTAGGAGTCTGTTATTGAATATTCCGGCCACCTTTTGGGGCTGGACAATTAAACCTGATGTGGGCTGCTTGCCGGGAAAAGAGCACCATAGATCATAGATTTTCAATAGAGTTGTCAAGATGTGGGTTGGGACCATGTGGGCTGGAATGGTAAGTCGCACATTTTAGAATGAAATGTGGACACCAACATGTTTGGCCAATAAAACAAGTAACAATATATCAAAGGGAAATGTGTTCGCTCTCCTCTTCTTTTACATTAATGGAATTTCCATAGAATAGCCGTGTGCATCAAAAGTAGGGGTACCGGTTTCTAACGAGATGGAACCTGTGAAAATTGAAATTGTTTGTTAGCTGTGTAACTAGGAGATAGGACTATGACTAAATATGGAAAGGCCCCAGAGAGGCGTGTAGTGTAAATATGAAACATACAATTATAAGTTAAAGAGGATGGTGCTTAGATGAATGCATCCAATAAGAAGTGTGGGAACTAAAAGGAATATGGTTACATTGTATAGGTTTAACCAATCTAGTGTGGGGGATTGACTCTGTAACAAAACCTTAGGAAGTTTTTTAACTGTTCCAAATTGTATACAATGAGTGTTCTTTGTGTGGTTCAGGGAGACAGGTTAGTTTGACTCTTTGATGTCATCTAACCCCTCCCAGCTGTTGTAAAATAAACCTGCTTTACGGACAAAGCGTGTACGCACTCTTGAAGGGTGGGCCTGCTTTTGGCTACAGTGATCAAAGGCCCAATCCTACACTAATTATAAGTTACGATCTACTCATCCTCTCTGTCATAGAAATGCATGAAAATGGGATTTGACATGAATGAAAGGCGTAAAAGGCCTTATACAAGGCTTTTACATTACGGCCCAAAGAAAACAAGTTCCATAGTGGCATTCACATGCAAAACCATATTGGAATCAGAGAAAAACTATTCCACAATTGAAAAGGCGATGTTGGGAGCACCTGGGCTGTCAAATACTTCTGTCCATATTTGTTGGGACAAGGTTTGATGTAGTAACAGTTCACAAACCGTTGACACATGCTGTACTCAGAAGGCGCCAAGGCTTCCATACTCAGAATAGCCAACATTGCAGCAAAACTCATAATGCAAAATGTGTTTTATCATGGGCAGGAGGAAAATGTATTTTAGATGTGTGGATCTTTAGCAGACATTCGACTGTAGATAGAAACCTGCTATGGGTCAAACTAATGAAGTGGGGATGTCCTTTAGGGCTATCTCAGACAATTAGGGCCTTTTATACTGACACTTGCTTTAGGGTCAAATTGGAGGTATCTGGTCATTGCATCGAATGAAATAGCATCGAATGCCATACCAGAGGGAAAAAAAGCATCGAAAAAAAGGCATTGAATGATTTTTTTTTAAATAAAAGGTAAAGGGTTTAGTTTAATTAAAATGGGTTTTAAAGGTTAAAAAAAGGGGGATGGGGGACTCCCCATTAAAAAAAAAACATGAAAAAAATGCATTTGATGCCTTTTTTTAATGCTTTTTTTCTCTGGTATACATTTGATGCAATGACTATAAACCAAATTGGACAATATGGGTCTGCTTTCAAGATCCATACTTACGAGGTGAGACTTAAAACGGGGATGCCCTCTTGCCTCAGCCCTTTTTAATTTAGTTATAACTGATTTGTCAAATACCTGACTCAAATTCAATCATACCCTCCAAGAGTGAAGGGTAGAACTACAAGCCACCTTCTGTTTGCAGATGATTTAGTACTGCTAGATCAATCCACCATAGGCTTGCAAAGGCAACTAAAAGCATTGCTGTTATATGTTGACAAAAACAAGCTACGGATTAATGTGGCAAAAACGAAAGTGCTAATAGCGCAACCTATGATGGGCCGAAGGCAAAAACCAATGTCTTGGATCCTTAACCAGGTGCAAATCTCAATTGTAGATTCTATCATCTACCTAGGCATGTTTGAAATAGTAGTATGAACCACACTCCTACAGTTGCACAATCAAGGATCAAGGCCAAAAATGTAGTGCCCAGGGTACAATTGTGCTAAAAAAAGCTTTGTAGATACTCATTAATTCCAGTGGTGTAATTCCACAAGCAGACAGCTCTTGCCATATTGACCTATGGGGCAGAAGTATTCTTTGCGACTGATCATTCTGTGTGGGTTATGTTGGAAGGGTTATGTTTTGGACAAGGAGTTTGTGGCTCCCAGGGTTGGGGGGGGTCACTGATGCAAGCTGTAAGGTACGAGGCTTGAGCTTATATCACTATATGCAATGAAGAACGTTGCGCTATACAGGAAATGTATAGTGAATTAGCCAGTGTGAGGGTTTGGACTGCTGAAGGATTCTCTAAATAGTCACAGTGAGCTGGATTTAGAAGTTTGCAGTTCAGCTTGTCATGGGATCCTGGATAATTTAAATGCATCTGAGGATTTGCTAATATCTGATCCTACAAGAATAAAAACCAAACTATGGCAGAAGGATTGGAAAGGCATACTGCGATGATGGTATCGAGTGTAGATCATATAACAGCCTACCAAATGATCTTAGATTATTCCCCAGTAGTCAATATAGATTGCAGTTTCTTAGGTTCCACATGAATCTATATTTGACAAAAGAGATTTTGATTGCAAGGAAACAATGGAGGGGAGATTACCTATATTTTAGATCCCGTAAGAATGAAGGCTTTAGGGAAACCTTACGGCATCTATCACTATCGTCGGCTGATGGAAAAAAGAACTCTGCACGTATCAAGATCTTTGAAACAAGGGAGATGTATAGTTTAGATGATTGGTGGCAGGTCCTCATTTCTGGTGAGCATGTGAAAATGGTTAGAGCATTGATTAACTTTTTAGAGGACATATTTAAGGAGTTGGAGAAGTAAGATATCATTATAAGATCAGATGGAGTGGGTGGTAAATGAGGGCTTGGACCTAGGACAAAACAATAGAAGGGGTGGATTGTTATGTGGTTTACCACAATATGGTGGGAGTCATGATTTTAATGGATGCTATTAATGAAATTCTTTATGATTACTATAAATTATAGAAGGTCTTTCTAAATATGTAGTTGATATATTTTGTTTTAAATTGTATAGATGGAATTGTAACTTGTTTGTACTTGTTTTATATTTAAAATGGTATGGGGTGAAAGGTTTATGTGTAAGCCAAACACCCGTGATAGTAATAATAATAATAATAATAATAATAATAATAATACAAATAATACACATGCTGGGGTGGAAGAGCGCCCGGAGACTGTTTTATCACAGATGCCCATTGAGTGACAGACAAAGAATACAACACATTTTTAAGAACTGAATGTGTGGTAGCATCCATAAAAGAGAGAAAGTGAGTTTCTGGAAAAAACATTGGGTGCATGAAATGGCATGATGCCACCATGTCTCAGTTAAGAAACTGAATAAGGAGAGGATGGCCATATGAGAGGACAGTATCAGAAAGCCTGTGTTAGTTTTTGAAAGTAGCAGAAGAACCCTAGTTAAATAACAGCCTCTTGTCCCAAAATGATAAAGTGGTTCCACCTCGGGCGTTGATAAATATCACACTCGAGAGAGCGCATTCAGGCCATTTCGGCACCGCTCTGACCAAAAGGAGGATCTGGGAATCATATTGCTGGTCACAAATGGATGCCAAAGAGCATGCAGTATTGGAGAAATGCCATGAATGTACCAACACTTACAAACAATTGCCAGTCAGTCGCGTTCCATTGATACCAATGGAAATACCAACCAGCGCATGGGAAAAATAGGGCTGGACTTCATTAGCTCGCTAATGAATATCCAGGAAGAGCACAGTTATGGCATTGTAACATTACACTACTTGTTGAAGTGGACGGAAGCCATATTTGTGCCAAATATTGCAACAAGAACAGCGCTTGAAGCAAGTTAGTTAATTCAGAGGGAAGGATTACCACGGGAAACGGTGGCAGACATTGGGGCCCATCTCACCTCTGTAGAACTGAAAGGGGTCCTGCAACAGCACAACATAAAACAAACATCAAACTAATCTAAGCTGTCCTATACAACCCCCAGGCCAATGGGTTAGCTCCCAGAACCAATAGATTTAAATTGGAAGCAATCCGAATGGCCAGAGCATCAGGAATGGATCATTACAGCACCCCCTGGAAGCAATAGTATTGCACAGGTTGATCCCCAATGCATCAACCGTAGTGCCTTCTTATACATGTCTAGAGGTAGAACAGCTGCTTTCATGCTGGTTAAACCATAGTTGCCAGAAACAAGAGAAGCCACAGTAATAAACATGCGAGAATTAGTGTACAGAGTGAAGAAGAATAAAGATCGCATGAGGACATAGTATATCCAAAAAAGGGCTGTAAGGAGAATGTGTGTGAAAAAAGGGGGATGTATTGAAGATAAAGATGTCACACATGGGCAAGATAATAGTTTACTCAATGTCTCAAAGTAATATAAAAGGGAACAAATTGTGTGCGTACAAAAGATGACAAGAGAAAGAACTTGAAGAGTGCCAGTCTTTGCTAAGAAGGATGGAAGAACACAAAATAACAATGGAGGGACCCTGATTATGGAGTTGATAAAGACAAGAACAGTGGAGAGATGGCAGAACAAAAGGAAACCATGTATGAGTAGAAAGATAAAAGGGAGAATACTGAGGTCTGCTTGCAACAAGGTAAGGACAATCAGTCTGTGATGGAGAATCAGAAAGTGAGCAGGAAGGGGGTAGAATGCCTGTTACATGCGAGTACGCCAGACTCAGCAGAGTAAATCATCATGGAGTGAACACTGCCATTTTGATAAAGAAAATGAGTTATGTGGAGAACATGAAGTCTAGTGAGAACGTGCCCACCTGATCTTTCAAGAAGAGTGAAGCGTGAGGGTGTGACATGGGTGGCACCATGCAACGGACATTCTTAGTGGAGCACGGAGAGAGGCAAGTTGCCTGCTCCATGCGTGAGGACGTAAAAGCAATAATTTATTATACTTAGCAGTAGTGGCCCATCATTTTTATGATGTTAAACATTAGAACATAGCCCCTGCATCCTGTGCTTCATTTTATGCAACATACAACAACAGAGGGCAGATGATAAGCAGAAGTCATAGCCTGAGAGTTGTCCTGGCATGACTCACAGTACCAGACGAGATAGGCATAGCCTCCAGACTGCCATAGCAGGCGATCCACTGTAACATTCAAAGATTGGGTGCAGTGAAGACTGCCTGCAGGCTGTATTCAAGATGCAGAGATGGCGGTGTGGCCATGCACAGAGACATGCTGTTGGACACACCAAAGACTAAAAAGGTGACATCAAGTTTGGCAACAAAGTCCTGCTTTTCACTAATATTATGTACCAGCTTAAATGAAAAGGGCATGAGGACTGTGGTAGGGAACGTTCTTCATAGCTCGAGCACCGCAAGTGAAGACCTTTTTTCTGAAACACCCTCTCCCTTCCCTTTATGTGTTTCCTCCTCCTCCCTCAATATCCATCAATATCTTGACCTGGACCACTTCCAATGACAAAGAGTGCCTCAGAACATGAGAGTTGGCATGTTCTCAGATTAGGGAAAATGTTCATGATAGGAACCTCTGACAATGAAAGCAAGTGGTTGTGTAAAAGTGTGAATCCCACAACAGAAGAAAGCAAGAGGTCTCAGCAAAAGAGAAAAATGGCACCTCTGATTGCACATTTGATGGTACTGCCCCTTCAACTGCTGTTTTTGCTAGCTTTTTCTGTACTAATTTAGCTTCCTCTGCCTGCCACCGTTGATCAGTTTCCTTTTATCACTCCTTTATCCTCTTACAATGGTGTATTATTATGGTTTGAATGTCAGCCCACCCTTTCGCTTTAATGCCTTGCCTTTTGCCTTCTGAAACTCCTTGGGCATACCCCTTTTAATGACAAAGTAAAAAAGAGGAACTGGTTGGTCCCACTGGTGCCCAGTCTCTACACACAACATCTTCTGAACCTTAATGTATGCGTCGGTTCTTGTCATCCCCCATGGTATACTGCAGGTCTGGCGTTTTGGGGTACGTTCTCTGGAGTGCATCCCACACCTGTGCTCTGATATTGTTAAAGGGTGCATCATTGCGTCATCATCTAGATTTACTCCGGGATATCCTGCTTTAATCCACACGTCCCCAGCTTGGTCCCCCACTATTACAACAGGCAAACTTTTCATATCCCCCACAGCCAAGGGAATCCTTGCTGTCTGTTATTCGAATGCATAGATCAATTTTCCGTCCCCGGAAGTAAGAGGCAGGAACAGCTTAATCAGATTATTCTTATCCATTTGCATCCAGGGCACATAGTCTGTCCTACTAAGGCCTTTGTGCAACAATGACATCTGAGTACCTGTGTTCCTTCCTTCTTCATGTCCAACATTTCCCTTTTTCATTGCTTCTGCCACTCCGCCAAACCTGTTCCTTAACCGTGGTCCCCACAAGCTTTCTACCTGTGGCATGACCTCTGGCGTTTGGCCATCCCCTTCATCATCCTCAATCTCATCCACGGTATCCAATTCGTCTTACCCTAACTCTTGATCCGCATCCCAGCCAGACCTTACGGTCCCGTACCTGGTGCTCCCTTCTCACCCATCACCACTCCCCACTCCTCCTCAATCTGCACATCCTTTGACAAACTGTCTTATCTGAACAAAATATCTCCTGCCCTCCATTCATCTAACCCATTCCTCTTCTTCCCTCTGCCTTCCTGTGCTGCTCTCAATTGAGCTAATTCTACCCGTGTAGCCTCCAATGCCTCTTTTAGCTCCTTTTGTACCTTATTTTCCTGGGGCGGGATAGCACGTGGTGTTGGTAGGTAGGGAGGCGGGGCAGTAGCTGGAGTAGGCACATATGTCGGATTTGTATATCCCGTGGCTGGGCAAGTGAGTGAGTGGGTAAAGCCCTGTATGCGGGAGTGCAACATTGTTCTCCTGTGCTGTCCCAGACATTACATCTTTGCAACTCCTTCTATTGTTTGAGCCCCCCCTTCATCAGAGTCCACTGCATCATCAACAGTTCTAGTATCTCCTTTCTCTTCTGAAGTTGTTTGCCCTTAAATTTAGCAGTTAAAAATGTGCTTATGTGGTTTAATATCCCTCTATTGTGGCTGCCCTGCTCTGGACAGGAGTGGGTCACCCCCCCTTTGTGTCTCTACCACCCATTGTTTGTGATATTTCTCAATTTTGTCTCTGAAAATGGTAATGCACTATACATGTACTCCAATGGCGTCCCCCCTCCCATCTTTGCACTGTGCACACTTTTATCATCAAAGTCACTACCAGTCCACCGTCCCCAACTCCCCATTGCCCCCTATCAACACTTCCTTATCCCCTCTTCAACACGCGCACACACACACGCTATCACACTACACACTCTCAAAACAAATTATCAGCACTGGGCCACCTCTGGCCTCTGCCTCCTGCACAAAAATCATAATACACTAAAACAACTAACTAAAATAACATGCTAAAGCAACAACCACTACTTCCACCGAGCCCACTAATTATACAGAGCTCCTAATTTTTCCTTTATCTCCTTGTCACAAAACAAAAGGTCCCATCATCTTCTCTCACTTGGAAAGGCTCCCTACACTCCGGTTTTCACTGCGAAAGGCTCTTAAATTATCAAAAAAATAATAGTAAAAACGAAATCTCGTCACATGGCTTTACCACACTGTACTTTCACTCATGCATGCCACACTCCCCCACGCATGCTACGCCTTGTTATCCCTTGCAAGGGGTGTACTCACATCTGCATGTTTACCCAAGCTACTCCATCACGGGGTACCAATAACGGCCTGTACTCTCCCAGGAGCCGTGCCAACCTCTAAAGAGCAGACAGGAATTCTGCAAAAATGGCTCCTGCACACCACTGCGGGTTATGCACTTGGGCATGGATTCTGCAGGTGGGCCCGGCCCCTTTGGAGAAGTGGCCTGGGAGCCTCTGTCATTGTGACCATCGCTGGGATCACGTCGGGGTCACCAAATGTAGGACAGACCCTACACGATTGCACCAGAAAAAATGCAACCTACTAGGGAAAAAGTCCCAATACACCTCTTGCAAGGATAACAAGCTTAATTTCCATACAAAAGGAAAAAGTGCCAACAAAGAACTCTGCTTCCACAGAACATTCTGGCAAAGTCTGCATGAGTGACATATTATAAAGGTGCACAGCATCATCAGTGACATCCTTACATACAGTAAAAATCAGCGTGGCTGGTTGGTGTGACCCTGCACATAGGTCACCTGCTCCATAGGGGATACCAGGCCATTGGTCCCAGCCCCGTCCGTCCATCTTCTGCCACGTGGGGGGATGCTGCATTCGTCATCATTCGCCAGCCAAGAAATAGGCAATTATTTTGCAAAATAAACAACACTTCTCTATCTATGTACCAGTGCATCTGGTACGAGCATAGAGGGACCTGGGAGAAAGCTGAGGTCATACTAACTTGCACACTTCACTCGCTCCCAGGCAGGCAGGCACCTCTCCAAGGTCTTCCACCCTTGTTCTGGGCTATAGTTTCATCCCTCCTGTACGTCGCAGCACAAATCACGTGATCTAAAGGTAAAGGCAGGAAAGCCCTGCATTCTGATCTTTTTATCAATTGGGGGTCTAACAGGTTTATGATCAGTGGTCTGGGGCTGGCTGGTACATTAGAATTCAGGGGTTCTAAAACTAGGGCATTTGGGTGCCATAACTTTGAAATGGGACTGGTGGGGGTTAGAGGCCCGTGGGATTGTATTGTTCACAGGCAGTCAGCCCTCCTCCCATGGCCTTCCGGGGCACATTCTTCCCAGGGTGAGAAAGTTGGCAACATGTTAGGACAAGGAATGGTTTATGGATCTGTTTAGCTCTGGTCTTTCTCATCCGTGCCTAGGATATTGCTCATGTTTGCGGTCTAGGCCTAGGGTGCTGACTGCCACGATACATTTAAGCTTTTTGCTGCAGTAAGGCTGCTAATTTATAAGATGGCTGCTATTCCCGCATATGCACTGCATCCATGAAGCATGCAATAATGTAATCGTGGCATCCCCCTGGTCTTTTACAGTAACTGTGGCGCCCTTTGCCTTATAGTGAAGCACTTGGGGGGTGCGGGAAGGTTGTGTCCCCTTCCCAACACCTTTGCCTAAAAAGGTGGGCAAAGGGTTGTAATGGCTGCCGGATGGTGAAGAGCAATGTGTTGGCAGTGACAGAGAATGGATTTGGCTGCGTGGGATATGGTGACTTTCCAAAAACACTGCAATCCGGAGTTTGCAGTTTTTCTGGCCCCTTACTATCTGAAGCGTCGGGGGGATGTCCTTACAGAGCTATGTGCTTTTGCCAAAACTAAAATCCAAATTGTTGAAGGTTCAAGTCCGCCGTGGATGGCTGACATGTTTATGTAAACTTGCCATAATATAAATGCTTATTTGTGAATGTAAGAAAATGCAGTTCCCCCCCAAAAAAGTTCCTATGCTCCCTCTTGCATAAATATATATTTAGTAAGGCTGCCCTGTGCACATCATAGTATACTGCAAATTCCAAACAAGTGAATAACTAGTTGAGTGCTCATGGGCCTACTTTGTCATTCTGATAATTGAGCTATGTAGTCTCTGACAATACTCATGATATCAAAGCTGCTCTTAGCATTGTAAATCAGCTGTGCTATTTTTTGTCATAGCACAGCTTAAAAGTAATATATTGATTGTGGTTACATCCATATATTGACTGTATTGACGACACATGTTTCGACTGTATGTCTTCATCAAGGCAAAAGTTCCCTCATTCTCATAAACTACTGCTTCGCAAGTACAGAGCATTGTGGGAGGTGTTGCCTTTGATGCATAGTATGGTTTAATCATGGTAAATTTAGGACGTTTTAAATATGTATATTCCTTTTCCAAAGATTTCAACTGAGCAACACTGTAAATTGCTGAAAGGTGCATACTATTAATCCAGGTCTTCCAGAAGAACAGCAAAGTTCATTTTGGAGGTTGAAGTGATGAAAAGTACATATCATGGGCCAGGTCTTGCAACAGACCAGTTCAGTAAAGTGCACTGTGGGATATGTAGTGTTCTTATCTTGCGCATGCCAAATGCTCAGATTATTTATAAAGATTTCTTCAGAGAAATTACCTTGATTTTCCAATCCAGGACTACCAAACTGTTCCATCATCTTCTGGCCATTGACCCAGATCGTAATACACATACTTGGTTACCAATGAATTAACTGTCCCTCACTCATTAACTATATCCCCCATGCATATATGCCACGGAATATACCTGACACAAAGGGGAGAATGGTGAACCACAGACAAAACAATGGCCTGTGTAACATCCCGGGTCTGATTCACAAAGCGTTGTTCATTGGAACACTAAGGAGTGAGCCTGGAGGAGGAATGTGCCAGTCAGCCTATATGATCTCATAACTAACACGCCAGCTACTTACTGTCGAACTTCGTTTTTGTTGTTGATCCAAGTTGGCCATCTTCACACATAGATTTTACATAGCTTTCGCTCTACCGCCAGCAATGTGTCACCTTCTACAATTCTTTCTTGTCAGACATCTCACCAGCAAACACACGTTGCGCGGCTAGAGACAACCTACAGAGGAAAGTACACATCTGAGTATAAGAGGGTTAGCAAATGTAAAACCACATTGAATATGACATATTACTTTCCATGTTAGACACCTGTTTGAAAATCAATTTACAGCGATAATTAACTAAAGCAAGCATTAACATGTTGAAACTTCATGATAACCTATTGTGCTAATATCTCAGTGTTTTAAATGAATGTGTGTCTGACTTTCCTTCACATTATTATGGACTAGAGCTTTATTTATTTATTTATTCATTTATGTCTGTGGTGCACTATGTGGCACTGCTAGCATACAGGATTCTTCGAAGCAATTGTCTTGAGAAAAGGGGAGGGGAAGGAACAGGTGAGGGTGGCTCACCTACAAAAACGTATATAATGCTGTATACATGCAGAGTGGTACACTCCGTACGTTTTTGAGCTATGGACAGGGCTGGCAAGACCTTCTATCAGAAGTTTACTACAATGTGACAACTCTTAGTGATGGGTCACATATCAAGTTCTTTACGTGTGTTAAGGGGGTGGGTGCATTCCCGTAGATTGAAGCAAGGTTGCTTATTGAGGCACCAGGCTTGCATTGCTGGCTAGTGGCTAATAGACTGTTGGCAAAATGTACATTATTAGGCTGTTGATTTTCATCCACTTGAAGTCTCAACTATGTGCCGTCTGCACAGAGCTTGAAACATATATTAAAGGTTCTGTATTGAAGATGAAAATCCAGTTGGAAAGTACTGGCATCCATGATGCTATTTCAAAAGCTAGCACCAACAAAGCAACTTGGTTTAGAATATGTGAACTTCTGAATCAAAAAATGGGCTTTAATTAGCTACAGAATACATCTACTAGTTTTTCCTGTATAAAAATTAATCACGCATGTTGTGTATGTTGTGTAAAAAAAACACATATAGAACTTGATTAATGCTTAAAAACCACAAAGAAGTGTACCCATGTAGCTGAACTACGTAACACACAGGGGAGGCATTGCCTCAAGGACAATGCCACATTTGACATGTTCTTTGTTTTACATCACGTTTTAAACCTCTCAGATTTCACCCACAGTTACTGAGTTAGGCAATTTAATTCTGAGATGAGTCTATATTTTTAAGGCAAACCAGTACCAGGAATGCAGCATTAGTGCAGCTAAGAAAAGGCAAGACCCTGGGGCAACATATTCTAGCATCAGGTAATTTCGAAACATTCTATGTGGCTGTCATTTCAAAATAGATGTCTTTATAGAAAAAAGTAGAGACCATGTCAAGTTTCTGGATGCTATTTTAACTTTAAAAGCTAGATATAAGTACCTTATATCGTAAGAGCTATAGGAGGATATCAGACTGTAAAATATGAAATGTGCAAAGCCTGGCTAGAAGAATAGAAAAACTCACCCGGAAATTGGTAACCACATCAAACAGGCTTAGTCGGAAGTTGCTTTATCTCCCCAAACAGAAGACTGTTCTGGAACACCCTTTATTCTCTTCTGGGTCCTCACGAAGTCCATGAAGATACAAAACACAATTTCCTATCAATCCATCTCCTGAAGCAACCTAGAGTTCCCTCGCCTAAAATTGGTATTATGAATAATGAAAATAAATGCAGTCAGTCATCCACACCATGTCATAATCCCAAATACAGGGATTCATCTTGCGTATCCCAAAAGGTTCTCAGTGATTCACATCGTTCAGACATTTTGTGTAGTAGCCTGTACGTGGCAAGGACTTTACACAGTAAGAAAAGGCAATTTCTGTTTCCAAAATGAGTAACTGACATAGGCTGCACAATGTTAGTAAAATGAAAGGTTTTGCTTAAAGAACAAATCTTGAATTGTCTGTTTAAAATCAAAAACACATAACAGATTTTTGCATTTACATTCAAATCTCACGATACTATTTCACATTCCATTCACTGAAGCTTTGACAAGATACAGTAAATGATTTTAGACAATGGCCCTCATTACGACCCTGGCGGAAAGTGACTGACCGGACCGCCAAAGCGTAAATAGCGTTTCCGCCATTGCACGATGGAGCAAAGTGCGGCCCATTCCGACCCATCGGGCACGAGCACCACGGCATGGCGGAAGTGCAAAGTCCGCGATGGCGGAAATGACCCCAAAACGGCCCACACCGCCGCCGTACGGCGCCCTAGGTGCAATACCGCCACCCATCACAGCGGACACCGCAGTGAGCGCCAACCGGAAAGTACGGTGACCGTAAATATACGGAAACGGAAGTAAAAACATGGGCCCGGAACGGGAAACATCCCGCCGTACACCTATAAAACCACAAAATCCACACAACCACTAAAAACACTACCCTGAAACACACCCCAACCCGTCATCCACCCTAGCGAAACCAAGAAAAATGGGAAAAGTAGCGAAGAAAGCGTGCGACCGCAAGCAGTAGGTCCACTTCTGCCGTGAGGAACTCACCGTGCTAACAGAGACCCTCCAGGAGAATGCTGCCGTCGTCTTCTCCACGCAAATGACCAGGACGGCACTTGCGAACAAGAAGGCCATATGGGCTCTGGTGGCACAGCGGGTAAGTGCGGTGGGGACCGCACCCCGCAACCCACAGCAATGCAGAAAGCGATGGGACGACTTGCGGATACGCGTCCGTAGCATACTTTCTGCCAACCGCAACATTGCCACAGCCACCGGGGGAGGATCGGAATCACCCATCAAGTTGACCCCCTGGGAAGAAATCTGTGCCTCCACCATTGGAATGGAGACCATAGAGGGAGTCGGAGGGATGGAGAAAGGAGTGCAGACATCCGGAGAATCAGGTAGGTGGCCCAAATAAAACAATGCCAAATCCACAATGTCCAATCATGTGAAGTACCATGTGTCCACATAGTGCAACAGAAACACATGTCCAGGAGAACGTCCACACACATTGGCCTGATAGCGCACTTTAAAACTCACAATAAATACATAAATAATTAAAAACCCCTAAAACACCCACTACACGAGCAGCAGGCACACCCTAACTGCAGGCTGCCAAACAACTGCACCCTCACTCCACACACAAATGAAAGCACCTCCAAGGCCCCGACCCAAATCACCCTCAGGTACCACCCCAATGCATGTGATACATTGCCATTCCAATTCCCACAGACCCATTAATAACCCTCGCCCTCCTTTACTCCACCACAGGGTCCGATCCAAACGACAAGCATCAGGACACCCCTACCAGCACACCTGCAAAGAGGGCCAAGACCAACGGCCAAAGACCCTCCACCTCAGCTGCACGCATCAAGACACGGCAGCAGCACAAATCAGGTGGCAGCACAGAGGAGCGAACATCAACAGGCACCCCAGCAGCCAGCATGCCCACAACACCACCACCACAGGTCCCCCCAATGGATGCCACAGAAGGCACTGCCTCTGGTGGCAGCAGCACCATAGGTGACACCCCATTGATGGCAGCATGCTCCGACACAGAAGACGGGGATGTCGAAGTCAGATCCATCCATGACCTGTCCCAATCCCCCTGTCTGTCCCATCCCGTACAACATGAGGATACCACGCAGGGGCACCCACAAGACGACGACTGGCCATCCCCCACAAGCCCTGTGGCAAGGCAACATGAGGTCACCAGCCCCTCTGTGACACCACCGCAAATGGCCATGGCCCAGCAGAGGCAACAGTCCCTCGACCAGTTAATCGTGCAACAGCAGCAACTGGCCACGCTCCTCAAGGACCATGCCGATGAATGTGGGGGCACTAAGGCAAACATAGAAACATCAACTGAGACACTTAGGGCAGAAATGGAGAGAAGTACAGAGACACTAAGGGCACAAATGGAGAGTAGCACCGAGAGCCTGAGAGTCCAAATGGAGAGTAGCACCGAGAGCCTGAGAGCCCAAATGGAGAGTAGCACCGAGAGCCTGAGAGCCCAAATGGAGAGAAGCACCGAGAGCCTGAGGGGGGAACTGCATGCGACGTCCAAAGACGTATGTGCCGAACTTGCCGCAGTGCGCCGTGTGCTCACTGAGCTCTCACAAACCCTTAGGGACATGCATGGACGTGAGCAGGCAGAGACATCATCCGTTGCAAGTTCCGTCCAGGGCAGCCCCCAACGTAGATCTGGGAGGAACCTGCGCTCCACAGGCAGGGGTGCCCCTGATACCCGCAGAGGGGGCTTGCAATAGCGACAGCCCACTGACAATGAGCATCTTTGGACACTGGTGTTCGGGGGGGAGGTAGGAGGGTGGAGGGGTTTTTTTGGGCTCACTTGGGTGGCGGGTCGATAGGGTGTTCAACATGATATCACATATGCCATAAACAGTGCACGATCAACCAATGAGATGTGTGGACAATGATCTTTGTGTACTAGGCCATCATAGGCGTACAGTCCATATTGTGCATGTACCAGACACACACAGTGCCACGAGTACCGTGTCCATGTATCAGCCACCAGGCGTGAGTGCTAGAAGCATGCATCAATGAGATGCTGACGAATGTCACGGCCCTCCGGTGCCTCGCAGACTCCTTGAGGTGCTGCCACATCCCCACCCTCATCATGACCATCTTCTGGTGCTTGCAGTTCTGCGTCAGGGGGCATGGGCACATCATTTCTACGTACGCACATGTTGTGGAGCATGACACATGCCATCACCATCTTTGCAACCTTCTCATGGCGGTACAGGAGTGCCCCGCCAGACCTGCTGATGCAGCGGAAACGAGTCTTCAGTAGGCCGAATGCCTGTTCAATGACTACACGGGTACGTGAGTGGGCATGGTTGTAGTTCTCCTCATGCTGGTCCCGTGGGTTCCGGACTGGTGTGAGGAGCCATCTCTTCAGTGGATATCCAGCATCACCTGTATGTGGACGATAAACGTATGATGTGGAATGCCATTGCTACGTACGCACACACCCCCCCCCTTCCTGCCAGGTCATTGCCGATTCACATACCCCACATTATCATGCATGAAATGAGACTCACCGAGTAGCCAGGATCTGTTCCCTGCGTGTCGCTCCATGTAGCGTGGTATTGTAGAGTTCCTCAAGACCATAGAATCATGGGTTGATCCAGGGAATCGGGCACAACAATGTGTAATGATCCTGTTGGAGTCACACACCATTTGTACATTCAGGGAATTAAATTGTTTTCGGTTGCGGTACTGGGCCTCCATGGCATGTGGGACGACCAATTCCACATGGGTGCAGTCGATGGCACCAATGCAACCCGGTATGCCGGCAAGTGCATGGAATCCCACTTTTGTGTTGGTAATTTCCTGCTCCGAGCGTGGTAGGGAGATGTAGTCGTCTGCGTGCTGCAGGATGGCATCGAGCACTTGCAATAGTGTCCGTGAGAACAGTGGCTGAGAAATGCCATGCAACTGTCCGACTGTGTGCTGGTAGGTGCCTGTGGCCAGGAAGTGGAGTACAGACACCACCTTCAGTAGGGGTGGGATGGCGGTTGGGCTATCTATCATGCTGACAAGGTCAGCCTGTGTCATGTCCACAATGGCGGCTATGGTGTCCCGGTCCAAACGGTAGAGGGTGTGGATCTGCTCATCAGTGAGGTTGAACGGATGTGCTCGGAGGCGTGGGATTGCGGGCTGCCTGCGTGGTGGTAGTGGCTGTGCTGGCGGCCCTTGCTGGCCCTGCCTTGGCCTCCTCCTCCTCCTGCGTCTCCTCCGTGCGGCCGGTTGTAGTTGGTGTTCGTCTTCTTCCTGGAGTTGGAGTACTTGGAGTGCTATCAGGTCCCCCAGGGCCAACATCGCGAGTCCTGCCGGTAGCATTTCGGAGTGGGTGTGGTTGTGGGAGGAGACTGGGTGTGCAATTTATGTGTTTCAGGCTGTATGGCCTCCACCTGTGGTGATTCATTCCACCTGTGCAAGCTGCTCTCCCCTTTGGCCGAGCACGTCCCGCACACAACGCTGCAATTCGAGTAATGGCATCTAGCTATTGCAATCATGTATTTGTACCCGATGGCCGTGTAACATTTGTTGATATGTACATTCGGCTATGGTCCCATTGTTTCACATACAATCTTTGCAGTCGCAAACAGACTTGTGAAGGGTCAGTGGAACGTAGTACTCGAGTAACGGTGGGCCCTCATGCATCACTGTACCGAGTTGCACCGACGGGCGGGGCGTCCCATTCGTGGGTGAAGGCAGTTGCCATTTTCACACACAGCCGCACTAGATGGATTAATTTGTGATTTCAAACGGCCACAGATGCCTTTTCGACGTGATGTTGCAAATGAGGAATTCGAAGGGCGGCGCTTTCGGTTTTCAGCTAGCGGCGAGGAGATGCCCACAGGTCTGACTGCAAATATAACGTTCTATTGTTCAATGTCCTTGAGACAGGGGCCATGGCGAGGATGCAATGATTGATATGAATAGTTTGGGATGCGCAATAGCGACGTGGGCGATGAGGCCGGACGTTCCCAAATACATGTTACTTCACAACACTGGAATTACGGGCTGGGGCACTGTGGATTTTGCAGGCTGCATAGCGCACAGACTCAATGGAAATTTCTAATGTTATGTGAGTAAATATTCAGGCGTATTCATGCCGGGATGAGGGAATGATGAATGGATGCATGGGCAGATGATTTGATACAGAGTTTGCCATGTACAGGGCTTCTTTGAATCTGTCCGCCTCCCCTGCGCTATGTGATGCAGGGCTGCCATAGTGGGACCATCGTCTATCTGGCCTTGTTGAGCCCTCCCTGTCTCGACGCGCCTTAAGACACTTGTGTCCATGCACGTTAACATTCCCATCTGATGGATTCTGTTTTCACAGACGCATGCACAGGTACACTCGTTTGTGATGGTGTTTACACCTCGATATAGATGGTTATGAGTCGCAAGTGGTTTTGGGGTGGTGATGATCCTTTGGAGTGGGCTAGCATGCATATGGCTGTGGATTTAGTGTGATCATTGAAGTGTGTTGTTCGAATGTAGTTCTGATGGCCATTTTGTTCTTTTTCTTTTCTTTTGGTTGACAGGTATCTCCTCCCCTTTTGCCACTGCCATCTGTATGCCACTCCTGCAGATGGCTTTTACTCCCGACACCTGCTGCTTCGTGTTAATCAGTGGAGCAGCATTACGATCTTATGGGACGATCGCCAATGGGCCACATGCCCTTACGCAGTACTAGTGGCTCGGAGCAACATTTCGGCCTTTCAGCTGGACTAGTGCCTCCCCATTGGGACGGCCCTGCGGTTCTGTGCGCTACCATGTTGCCTTTTCGTACGTGAATGTGGCTCTGTGTACCATGATGGAACAGGGCGTCACACAAGTAGTAGCTGGTCATTTCTTGCGGATGCAGCCCACAATGGTGAAATGTGTTTTGGAGTTCATGGCCTAATGGCTGTATGGGCTTGGTGATTTTGTTGTGCATTAAATTTCTATTCTGATATGGGCCGTGTGGCGTTCTTCTTTGCGAGGGATGTGGCATAATCCTATTTGGGGAGCGATGTATTGTGAGGAGATCTGCATTGGGTTCCAGCTTCGGAGTTTAGTTGCGTGGTACTGTGCTGGGCGCGTTTGCCTACGTAGCCCAGTGAGGTCAGGGATGGGGGCTGCCAATATGACTGTTTGAATGTTGTCATGCTCAGGGGCGGGGGATTGGGTTTTGTGTAACAGATGCCGGTCAGCCAGGTGGACTGGTGGAATGATGTGATTTTCGGAATTTTGCTGGTCACAGGTGCCTGTGTTTGCGTGCGTTTCTTGGTGGGGGACTGTGGTCATGTCCATTGGAATGGCTTCTGTATTCGTGCCATCTGTGCCCTGCAGCTCCCATTGGCCCCTCTTGTGATTCTTTTGTTCGTTGGCATGCATGGGTGACTTGTACATTTCACTGGTTGCATTGTGACTTCATTGCACCTACGGGGAGTTGTACTTTGTGGGCAGGGAGCGGTGTACAGGCACTCAGTGGGGCCGTTTACGGTTGATTCGCGATGCCGTACTTCTCACCATGGCGGAATGGTACTTTCCGCCGTGCTTGATGGCGTTAGGTACATGTCCGCTAGGGTCGGAATTGGCGTACCCTTGCGCCATGGTGGTATTTACGGTTTGGCATGGCGCGCGCGCGTACTTGGTGCAGTTAGCGTTGGCGTTCACTACGGTGTCGCTAATGGCTTCGTACTTTGCGGTGACGGGTCATAGTCGCACCGAGCGCTATTCGATGGCGGTATTGCATTTCCGCCATCGTTTTTCGATTTCCGCCAGGGTCGTAATGAGGGCCTGACTATGTGCAATCAAACCATTATCAGTGCTCTCTTCTACTATCTAGGTTGTCAGTGAGTGGCCTATGGGTGTCAAGAGATGAATACACAGAGGAGGGCATACCACAACAGCAACCTGAATAAGATGAGCCACAGAGGAGCCCAGGCAGACAGGCAGAGCAGCAGTAGGGGCATTCATCAGATATCAGTAGCAGTGCCAATAACATAAAACACAGTTTAGAGAGTTAAATCAAAAAGGATGTTTACCCACAATCAGTACTCACTTTCAGGCCAACAGCAGATGAAATGTTAGAGCAGATTGAGACGGAAAACATAGGACCCCTAATGAGTTGCATTCACAAACAAATTGACATACATTCACTGTCTGAAGACCTCATCAGTCACTTATTTACACACTGCTCCAGAGGGTGCTAAATACGGCCCAGAGATATTTACAACTGTGCTAGCTTATGGAGGTGAGGCCTTACATGCTACCTGGATGGGACCCTTTGGCAGTCCATGGGTTGTCAAGCAATACACCCCCATCACCATCTTTTCATACTCTTCACTAACCCACTCCTGCCCACTGCACCCTAGTATTCGAGGACCCATCCATACTTAATCTCGCCCTAGAAAGCAGGGACTAAGAAATATTAGACAGCTCCCACATAATGAGGCAGGGTGAGCCAAGAACTGAGGAGGCTGTGATATATCTAATCCATTACAAGTCAGGTGGACAGGCAGAAGGTCACCAAGCGTGAAGCCACCTATCTATATCTGGGCTTAGCTCAAAGGGCAGGGGTTGAAAGGGTGTATGGATTCTACCGAGAAGA
Organism: Ambystoma mexicanum; assembly: GCF_040938575.1. Taxonomy (NCBI): domain Eukaryota; kingdom Metazoa; phylum Chordata; class Amphibia; order Caudata; family Ambystomatidae; genus Ambystoma; species Ambystoma mexicanum. The sequence goes on from NC_090933.1 coordinate 608,995,277, forward strand.
GAACCTTTTCATTGTCCACCCCCATTCATTAGAGCAAAAAGAAAGGTTAGGATTATGGTTGAGAACGAATGCAGATCGAGGAAACCTCTGTCACCAGGATGCGTATCTGCTATTGAATAAGAAGCAAATGAATGGAGAGGGGGCACATGAGGAGCCCGATGGAGAATGTGGAACCAACTCACCTGGTAGGCTCCAAATATTAGGCAGAGAGTAATATTAGAGTCTGCACAGTAGGAATTCTTGGAGCAATGTAAATAAAGAAAGCCCTTACCTTATGTTTCAATGTAAAGGCATAGTGAAGATGGTATCGACTCAGGCGGTTGGTAGCTTCGTCATGAAGAAACCATATAAAGAACAAATAAAACTTATTACCCCCACCACCCAACATTGAGCTGAAGCTCTGCCTCCCTTTTTATGTAATGGACATCTGAGATAATGGCTGAGACAAGATTCACCCTTAGCCCTATTCTGAGACCTGTTGGCTTTGCGAGCAATCTTTGGTTGATGCATTTATTATTTTGCATTACTAATAGTTCTGAAAAGAATCTAACAGCGCCTCTATAATCTCTACATCGAGTGGTGCTATATGGCAATTAAGAAGTCTATTCACAAGGTTTTGGTTAACTATTACAGTGCTAGACACACACAGGTTTGAAGCCCCTTGACTGCTAATGCCACTTTTTAATTTCCGTTCTGCAAAAAGTCTCATATTTTAATTACTACAGAATTAAAATACCATAGAGCTAATTTTCTGGTTTGGATGTTGTTTTTCAAACTTATCAGAAGCCCCAGTCTAAGATGTGCAACGAACTGCTTAATAGGGAGGGCTACTGGGAGTTGAGGTTCAAACCATCTTCAAACCTGGACAAAGCATCTTCAAACCCTGATTCCCCAGCTTCAGTATGTGCATGTGTTCAGCGCGCCCGCGCCCGCATAAAATCCTCATGCAAAAAGTCTAGTAATGCTTAATAATATTTAATGATGCCAATTCTCATGACCTTTTTTATTGGTTGTCTGCCCCTGGGCCGCACTCATTCAGATTTGTCCCTGTACTGGCCAATGTTTTGGATTCCTCGCCCCTCCATCAGTCCTACACAGCAAGTTCAATGGGGAAGCCTGATGGGAGATGAAGTGCAAAACATATGTTGCCCAACCACAGGTATTACCTTCAAGCCCTGCTTTCCAGGTGTTGGTATGCGTGCAGGACGCCCTTACAGTATAATTTTCAGCAGCAATGTAACGTGTTTAATATTCTTTAGGGATTTTTAAGAATGTCAATTAATATGAACTTTTTTTCATTACCCTGAATGAATAGGTCTACACCTACACAGTTTATAACCATGCACACACAGCGTCAGTTTGTTTTAGTGTTATTTATGTGCATATATTAATTTATAAAGCTATTGCTGATATTGACCCCTAATAAATAAAGATACACATGCAGAAATGAGTTGTATTCATATGAGGCATTCTATTTACAGGAAGCAGTGTCACCAAGGGGCAACAGTCAGAGCGGATGTGTGCAGTTTTGATGAGAGAAGGGGTGTAGTGTGTGATTGGTAAAAAGAGCTCATATTTTGAAAGTCTACCATTGGCACACACACTGTTATCCTTAGCAGCCACACATTAGTCCTTTAGAAAGGTAAGCACCACTTCTGGCTGAAAAGGTCAGTGTGCTTGGACTTGCGATCACCAGTTTCATCATCAGAATCCATCCCTTGCACCTCCATCCTCTCCCTGGTCTGCACATGATGGTTTCATCTGCTGGTTTCTTGTGCGCCTCTTGGCGGGACCGCTGACCTAAGTTCAAACAATGGTTGCTGAATGAAGTGCCAGCGTGGTCTGGCCAGGTGATTGTCTTGAGGGCATTGATTCACACTGCCCAGGGAAGGTATTGCAGGTCACTCAGTCAAGTGTTCATGAGTGGGGCAGGGAGGGCAGCAAGGAGCGGCAGGTTCAGTGCAAAAGTGTTTTTAAACAAGCTTGTGCTGTTGGGGAGTGGGGCTAATTGTGAAGTGCCTACAGCAGCACTGCGCCACGACCAATGATGCCAACTGACTGTCTCCTTGACTGTTGTGTACCTGTCCCACTGGCAGCAGGTCTTTTGAAGAAGTATGTACTGTAAGTAAGTCGACCGTAGGTGTTTGTGATTCCCTGTGCATTCTTTTGGGATTAACTTTAAAGTAACTGTAGTTATGACCACCATTTGTAATACTGGCTGACACACAAAACACCATCTTTGCTCCTTTAGAAGACACCTGGCCTCCATGAGCGAGCTCCGGAAATTGTATTGTAAATACTGTAAGACTAGATGCGCTACACCAGTCTGGCATGGCTATGATTGCAAGCTTCTTTACAGTATCCTCAGCAGTAACACATGCTGCGTTTGTTTACTTGCCCTCTGACGGCTGCTGTTTATTTATTTATATTGGCTTAAAAAACAAGCCCAGGGGAGGGCTCGATGTTGCGCGGATGCAAGATGTCCACCGGAGAAGGCTCACATCCAGCAACATCTAAAATCCTATACCATCCTTGTCTACTGTGGTCTGTGTGCGGCTCAAATGTCAGCATTAGATTGGCAATGAACTGTGGCTTCGCCTGGACTCCGTTGAGACCTCCAAGAATGGTTACCGGTGGACTTCGGGCACTGTCATTTTCCCCGCCCCTGACTGTTTTGCCGCAGCCACGTGTGGGAACGAGAATGACTGCTGCACCTCATCATCTGCCCAGAGGCATCTGGCCTGCGGCATACACCGGCTGATTCATCTCCGGCGAACATCCTCGAGGACACATAAGTGCGTGCCCGCAGTATTCAGCCAGTGACCCAGAGGGCTCAGGAGGTGCTTCCCCTCTCCCCTTTGCCGCACTGCCCCGCAGCCTGTGCTGGGTCCAGCATGGATGCACAGGACAGAGCCCTCTCTAGCTGTACTCTGGCTTTGGGCTTTACTCGGCCGCCGGCCCCTATCCCAACTTGGCTTGGCCTCTCGGAGCCACGGGAACCAGCATTCGCTTGTGGTCAGGTGGCAGTCCAAGGCCCTTTGCTCGCTCCACATCTACCTGCACTCGGTTCGTCTGCGGCGCTGAGTGCTTCTTCCTGAGAATGGACACACAGCCAAACATTGCCCCATGCAGAGCGCCATCCCCCTGGACATAACCCTTGTGAGTGGAGAACACTGAGGGGCTCCACAGGGCACACCCCGCTTGGTTGCAGTATGTGGCACCCTCCTTTTCTTGCCCCTGAACAAGGGGTCTTCGTGGCATTCCCTCCTCCCCAGGTAGGACAACTTACCTACCCATCATCTAACACCTGTGAACTGCCTTTGCTTTGTCGTGTTTCGGGTAGCGCTGGGACTGGCGCTGTACCACCCCTGGCTGGACCTGCTCTTACCGGCCCATTAGCCCCATCCCTCTCACACCTGCTAACGTATGCTCGCTGCAAAACAGAATGGGGAATAATAAGAAGCAAGACAGGACAAGCTCTCCCCACCACCTGCTGCTGCCTCGACCTCAGCCACGATCGATGTGCACACCTTGAACCAGACTTTGCTTGCTCTTAAAAATAGCATGACAATTATGGTTCCAAAATTGACACACTAACCTGTAAGGTGTACATTTCAGCTGTACAAATAGATAAATGTGTGGACGCATGACTGAGGCTGAGCATTGCATTGGAGACGATGAAGACCGAATGGCCTCTATGCAGAGGAAGGTGGTAGCTCTCCAACATTCAGTGAAATGGATGGAAGCAAAAAATGATGACCTAGAGGGGAGGTCACACTGGAACAATATCCGCATAGCGGGGGACCCTGAATCTACTCATATCGACAACATGGAAGGGTTTGTGGAAAAGCTGCTGATGGACATACTTGGGCACCCTCCGATATCCAACATGTTCCTAGTGCAGAGGGTGGACCGCTCCCTTGTGCCTAAACCACCTCCTGGCGCCCCGGACAGTCCCATCATCGCAAGGATATTCAATTATAGAGACAGAGACACCGTTCTAAGGTCCGCTAGAGACAAAGGCGAAATGAAGTATGGCTCCTCGGTTATCAAACTGTTCCCTGATTTTAGCCATCAGGTGCAGGAAGAGAGGAATTCATTTCAGGCTGTTACAAATAAACTTAGGCAGAAGAACCTTCGATATGCCGTGTTGTTCCCTGCTAAGCTCTGTGTAGTCTACAATGGCAAAACCTGTTTTTTCACAAACCCTTCAGCTGGTGACCGCTTTGTCTCTGAGCTGCAGGAACCAACCCAGGTCTAGGCAGACCCAAACCGATGACTGTCACTTTACTCCTCTTCTTTGGTACGCTGTCACCTCTTCTCTGGAACTCATGGCCGTCACTGTTGATATTACTGCTGAGGATGGATGTGATCCATCATTCGTGCAATAATGTCCCTTTCCTGAGCCACAATTCAAGACCCGCATAGGGTCTCATCAGTTCCATGATAGAGTGATATTGTGTTGTTGTTGCTGTCCCCCCGAGCAATGTGGCTGTGCCCAGTACACCGCTGGCGCAGACACTGCGTCTTGTTTAAGTAGGTTGGTTCACTTTGGGGGGTGAATATGCCAGTATGTTGGTGTTTCTGGCGTGGGTGGGGACGGGTGGGGTATGAGAGGGTTGTTGTTTCTTGTTTATGGTCACGTGATCACTGTTTTATTATGCCGGTATGTCAGTATTTTTGGCACAGATGGAGCGTGGTAAGGGTTGTCACAGTGTGTTCAAAGTACTTGAATTATCATTCTCTTGTTACGGAAGCACATGGTAAATAGTTGTGCTGTCCCTCTGGGAGCAAAACAATCCAGGATGCACTGGCCGTGTTATGTGCCCAAATGGCTGGTTCTTAATTTGAATAACCATGGGGGGGAGAGGGGAGTAATGTCCTGGAACATCAGAGGGGTCACAAACTGTAAAAATAATTGGATTGGTAATTAACCAAGCCCAAATGCACAAGGTACATTTTTTGTGTTTACAAGAGACTCATCTCCCTGGGGATGGGATGCTCCCATTGGCCAAAGACTGCGGGATACATAGGTATGGTTCTTCCTATTCATCAGTCTAGAGGTGTTGGGATAAACATACATCAGCCATTGAAATTCTGGTTACGTGACAAAATGTGTGATGTGGAGGGTCTCTATATCTTTCTTGCAGGGGAATGTCCTGGGTTGAAAATTCTTTTCATTAATACATATGCTCCTAATGTTGACTCACTAGAATCTTTCCAGAAGTGCGCAGCTATGATCCACAAATTCCCTACATATGATTTGGTATGTGCCGGGCACTTTAACTTAGCAGTGTCCCTAGACTTAGATTGCTCACTGACAACGCAAATTACGCTTTCTAAAACAGCCACGGCATGGGGCGATATAGCCAAATCATTCTGGTTGGTGAACATATGGAGACATCTGCACCCCAATACAAGGGAGTGCTCATGGTAGCGGCTCCAGGATAGATTACATTATGCTGAACCATACCCCTGGTCAGCGCGACATAGCTTACCAGAATGTTACCTAGAACACTCTCTGATTACTCCCCAATACTTGCTGTTCTTTCCACTCCTGATACAGCGCCGCACCCTCCCCGTTGGCGCTTTTGCCCTCGAGCACTGGTGGTTGAGGTATTCCGGGCTGGTATCCAAGAAGATGTACTTGAATATTTTCATACCAATGCCGATTCGGTCCGTGACTACAGAATGGTCTGGAAGGCCTTAAAGATTTTTACAAGGGGATGTTGCATTTCTAGGGAGGGCGGTGTTCTTAAATCCTTGAGGGCGACCCTTCAGGATCTAGAAAAAGACATTAAAGAATTGGAACATAAACAGGCACTAGGGAGGGATCCGCTGGTTGAGAAATTACTGGCTGACACAAGGCTTACACATCTCGAGACTGCGAGCAGGGAGGATATGTTTCTGGGTGACCCTGTACTAGCGACAAAATATGCAGAAGTTGGCAGACTCAGTGGTACCATTGCCTGTGCAATCCACAAGGATAGGGACCAGGGTGGGATTGCAGAGATCTCTGACCCTAATCAGAACCCGGTTCGTAACTCCAATGACATTAACAAGATTTTTAGGCACTATTAAAGTTTATTATACTCTATACTCTTCACAATTAACGGTCTCTCTCGTACCTGGACCCGGTCGACCTGGGTTCGTTAGGCCTCGTATATGCAGACCTGATGAACTCTCCCTCTTCTGTTAAAGAAATCTGTAACATCAATCGAGATCTCCCTAGTGGCAAGGCCCCTGGCCAAGCAGTATTTCTGCCGAATTGTGTAAAGAATATGTCACCATCCTTGCCCCACACCTGTGCGGTATGTTTGAAGTCTCCTTATCTGCAGGCCTTCCCCCTGAATCCACCAGGACAGCAGTAGTCGCACTCCTGCTAAAACCCATTAAGGACCTCTGCATCTCTGCATCCTATAGATCCCTGTTGCTTATCAATACAGATAAAACAATTGTAGCAAAACTACTGGCTGATAGACTTCTCCCTCATATCGGTGCTTTGGTTCTACCTGACCAGGCTGGCTTTTTCCTGGGCAGGTCTACACAGAACAACCTGAGGCGTCTCTTCACCCTACTGCATAATTTTAATGACGACATTCCCATTGTGGTAGCAGCTCTGCATGCCGAAAAGGCCTTCGATTTGGTCGAATGGCCCTTTATATTTGAAATCTTACGCAGGTTTGCCCTAAGTCTTCGGTTTATTCAATGGATCCGACTATTGTAAACGCCCCCCTGGTGCCGTGATACTAACAAACCAGTTGTAATCTGATACCATTTCCCCTACCAGAGGCACGAGACAAGGTTGTCCCCTCTCTCCCATCCTTGTTGCACAAACGGTTGAACCCCTTGCATGCGCCATAAGGGAATTCCATTCACATAGAGGGTTTAGCATTGTTTCATATATTTCAACTATCTTCCTTTATGTAGATGATCTGCTGCTGTAAGTCAAGAATCCCAAACAAAATCTACAACCATGGTACAAGAAATATCATTATCTGGTGGATTCTCAGGATTGCGTATTAACTAGACTAAATCAGAAATCCTCCATTTTACATCAACAGCACTTCCGGTGGATGTCGGCTCAGATTTCCATTGGTGCCCTAAGGGAATTAGATACCTGGGCATAGTGGTTTCTACCTCTCCCTCTTATCCTTTTGAAGAAAACTATCTAGCGGCCCTCGAACAGCTGGAGCGTAGAGTCGATATCTGGATCCACCTTTCTCTATCCCAGGCTGCACGATTCGATCTAGCCAAGATGGATGTGGTTCTGAAGCTCCTTTATATCTTTAACAATGTCCCATTGATCCCACCTTCCTGATTCTGTAAACATACCCATTAATTGCTGTCCAAATTGGTGAGGGTGGGGGGACAAGCGCGGGTCACGCTTGACACCCTGATGCTGCCATATGCTGCTGGGAGCCTGGACTATCCAGACCTATGTGTATATTTTCTCGCCTCTCAGATCCAATATGCCATTTGGTCATGGTAACCATCTATGGACATGCTGCACATCAAACTCGAAATAGCTACCATGCACCCAGACGACCTGAAGGGCATGCTGTGGGGAACACCCAGATGCATACCCAAAGGGGAGATACAGCCTTTCGACGTAACACGCTGGACATGGGATCATGCCTGCTCGGGAACTGACACGAGAGGTAACTATCATGCCGACTTTGCAATGTACTTGGTTCATGGAATTTTTCTCACTCATGAAGGGATTTTCAGAATACAATTTGAGAAATTGGGTGTCCACTTACTTGGTGATATGGTACAGGACGGTACATTTATTGAATGGGACGCCCTTAAGAACCGAGGCCCTTTGAATACAGTTTCCATGCTATTATATTTCAGGTTACATGCAACTTTTCGGGGCGGCTTGGGATGAGTTCCACATGCCCCACTTCCCTCCCTCTTAGCCCAGTTTGTGACCAACCACTCTAAACTCAATGGCGCTATACAAATGTATCAGTTCTCATCGCCCTGTCCCCCAGGGTTATTTAGGGCTAGGTGGGATGGGGCACTGGATACACCACATCAGAGACCCAATGGCAGGTGATTTGTAGATTAAACTCGAAGATATCCCTGAAATCCAGATACCACCTGATAGAGTTTATATGTTTACATTAGTCCTACCATTTCCCTGCCAACTCCATAAATACTACCGTGAGCAAGCAGCTACTTGTCCAAGATGTAATTTTGACCCGGCTGATTGTATGCATATGGCCTGGAACTGTCACCATGTACAAGCCTTCGGGGAGGGAATGTAAGAAATCATGGGCAAAATGGGCCCAGACTGTCCATGTGAGTCCCCGGTTGCTTGGTTACTTGAATTTTTTGAAGTTTCCCTCCAAAGTAAAACAAAAACTCCTCGCCATGGCCTCTGTAGTTGCCTGGACATTAATAGCTAAAGCATGGAAAAAGACAAGACCATCAGCAGTGAAAGAGTGGATCCACATGATGAAAATCAGTGAACGGCGGGAATCATTGTATCTGGCTTCCCTCCATCCTGGATCTAGACCAGTAGACTACTGGAATCTATTTCACACTTATATCCTTAGGGAAGAAGCCCCCTCCTCATCCGGACCCAGTCAGGATGTCTCGGCTTGATTGGACAATAACAACGTATCTCCCTCCCAGTGACATTTACTGTATGATAAGCTCTACGAGCAAAACTGTACATGGATTAGCTTCTCTCCTTCTGTATTCTGCCTGAATTTGTATAACATTCACATATGTATTAGCACCTTTTGTTCTTATGGGGTTTGGGGTGGGTTAGGGTGGGGCTGTGGTGAACAAAGCCCAGGGCCATTAGAGCACTCTAAAAAAATGAACAAAACATGTAGGAACCCATAAAGACAAATTAATAACAGCTAGGCTAAGTATTTTCTAGAAATAAGTATTAAAGACCAGTGGTGTTCATTAAACAAGTGAGTTTTTAAAGCTCGATTGAAAGAAGACAGGGTGGGGTGGATATACTCCTCCGGTCTAATGGCAAGGAGTTCCACAGCCTGGGGGTTGCAATGTCGAATGCGCAGTTACTAATACCAGTTTTGATCGGAGTACAACCAGCATGTCTGAACCATTTGATCTTGATGTTCTCCGGGTTGGAAGCCCATGTTAGAAAAATTGTAGGCTTTTTGACATAGATTCCCTTAACAGATAACTGTGAATATGTTCTTTTCAAAGAAGCCCTTAGCCTGCAAAAAAAAATATAATGTCCTCTTCAGGATTTAGCTGTTGACACGTGCTCTCGAAGCAGGCACAGTGTGTTATATTAGCCTAGGAGCAGCTGCGTGAAGTAAGGTTAAACTACGACAGGAGTTACATTTTAACTCTGAGTCAATGGGCTGTTGCAATACTATATGAGCTTAAATGTTTAAAGATGTGCCTCTTGTCAATGGGGGGAAGACAGACAAGGAGACTCAGATGGTTGTTTGTAAACCATGCTAGGCATGTTGCAGCGGGAATAAACCAGTGTCTCTGAGCTGAAAACCAACATTCTGTTCCGGTGTTTCATTTTGCCTTAAAGTTATTTTCTGAACACAGGTGAGAATGCCATAAGTATTATATCACAATTGGCATCACCATATGCGACCTCATTGCAGTTAAGATCCAGATGGACTAAATGTGCCATGGTTAGAGAGCAGGCAAATGTTGGGAGTCGGGTGTGGGGCTCACTGCAGTTATTTGGTGAAGAGTTTTCCAGCAGCTACACCTTCACTCACCAGCTGACCTATTCAACACATTGATCTCTGCAACTGAGGATCCCCGTCTGTGAGAGGAAAAAGGAGTTACATTATCGGTGAAGCACTGGCACAGAATACTGCAGAAAAAAGGATTGAGACCATTTCAGATTAATGTTGTATGGTCTGATGATATAAAAATGAAATGCATTTCCTATGGGAACATACTGTTCATGAAGCATAGAGAAATGCACGTCAATATGTAATGCTGTGTTCCATGTGGAATCATATTGTTAATGAACCATAGGGAAATACCCATGGATATGTAATGTAGTGTTTTCTATAGGGAGCATACTATATGAAGTATAGGGAAATGCAGTTGGTGTACATGAGTTGAAACCATGGCAGAAATTAATCATGAAATAAGCATGTAGATTGCATAGATTGTGGGTGCACTGCACGTGGGACATTATCAAAGCAGCTTTGTGATCACAAAGTAAGGTGGAAACAAAAAGTAAGTAGGACAGAAATGGGATTGTAATGTTGTAAGAGTCGACCAGAATTAGAAAAAAATGTACCTGTTCCCCTTGAAGGAATGCCAGAATGGGAACTACTGATCAGGAGAGTCTTGGGGGTAGTGTCGTTTTTGCAAACATGGAATGAATACACTGCTGACAACCGTGATTTACAATTCCCAGTGCATGGGTCTTTTGACCTAGAAAAAATAGGATATTTAAGGGAAATATTATCCGGTAAGGCTGATAAGGCCATTAGACCCCTGCAATGGGAAACATAATAAACAATATGAAGATTATGCTCGACAATCTATAAAGGATGCATAGATTAAAAAACGTAAACCACAATCTGAAAGAGATAAAGCATGCATGTGATAATGATTAAAAAAATCAAGGATTGTGAAGATATAATAAGAATGAATGGTGTATATGTAGACAGGGCTTACCCCTCAGCCCCGACACCCAAATCAAAAAAGATCTAAGAGGATGAAGCAGAGCCATTGTTAAAATGTTTAATGGTAAAAATGCCTCATCCACCCCCCTATCGGGTACCTAGTGATAATGTGGGTTCCTTGTCACCTCGTACCCACAGGATTACAGCTCACAACACGGAAACTGCAGAAAAGATAGTGTTGGCATGGATCAAAGATGGGGTGGAAGGAGTAAAACAGGCTAATGTGTACGTGTCCCAGCAACGAGATATGCTTATATTTGCAATAGGACAAAGTATATCTAAACAAATGTGGCTGTTACATAAAAGGTGACTGATAACAATGAAGTGTATCCCCTGCCAATTGGCTATGAGAAAATAGACCAAGTAATCCAAGAGTATAAACTTGATTCAAACTTCTGTCCTGCAATAGTGTCAACATTTTTACTGTGGATCATAAATTCCCCATCAAAGTTTATGGTAACTCGTGTTTCCAATGAGAAAAGTGCCTGGGTTTGACACTGACAATCCGACACACCTGGTTCATGTCCATTTGAACCAGGTGGAATTACCGTCTTTTACTGAAGATTGTCCAGATATTAGACCAAATCCAGAACAGTGATATACCCAGACAGACTGGGTGCTTAAAACAGGTCTGCTTATATTGGGAGATATAGATCAGTTGTTTTCATGCATTCTTCCAGCAGATATTTGTTGCCAATGCAGAATGTAAGACAGTTTAGATCCTGTCATAAAGTGGGAAGAACTGATGGAGGCAGCAATAAAATGGGGTAGACTGCAGAATTGTCCAAAGAAATAATAGCTCTTCCAGCACTGCTAATAACCCATATCCAGCAAGTGGTTCCATGCAAGCAAATTCATTGGGATAAATTAACTGCTTGCAGGCAGAAAGAAGGGGAGTCAGTAAAAAAAATATTTTGCACGAAAAGTAGAAGCTTTTACCTCATTTAGTGGAATGCACATGGCTATGCCAGAGGGACAGAAAGCTTTTTGCTCTACATTTTGTAGAGGTATTTTTGCATCATTTAAAGAATGATACACAAATCTATGAGTCTACGTGGCTAACTGAAGCTGCTGCTCAGATGTTTACTATGGCTAGGTATTATGCCAGTCACCATGCCAAAGATAAAGAGGAGACTGAGAAGAATATCAAGGAATTAAAAACCAGAAACACTAAGGCAATTATTTTCACCCAAGGCAAGGCCTGCAATGTGCAGCTAGGAATCATTATGAAGGTGCCTATAGCACAATAGACTGTATAGCATAGGGCCGGTCCAAAGTCCAATGCCCAATAGCTGATCTTCTACAGTTCGGTATAGGTCCTATATCGTGCATGGCTCAGCTTGTTGTCACTGATAAATGTGCTTTAAATCAGTTGGGAATTGGTTTGCTGAAACATTTTCATGCAACTCACCCCAGTTCCCTTGACATGAAATGTTGCTCTGCAAGAGAGTTTTGATGTTTTAAAAATCTGCTTTATGTAATTCACCTTCTTTTAAGCGCACCTGATTTCTGTTGTTTGTGCATGAAAAGCAAGGCTATGTGTTATCTGTACTAACTCAACAACAAAGGGAAAAAAACACAGACAGTCTGCATATCTCTCTTTCACAATGGACTCAGTGGGGATTTTATTGGATAAAACTAAAATGCTGCGCCTGACCAATGCCAGTTTGACTAGATACAAGCTGGCATTATTAATAATAATAATTTGGCATTTTTTTAGCACTACGAACCCTCAGGTATCTGAGCATTGCTTATTATTACCCACGGTGTGCAGTGCTCGTTTATCGACCTCAGAAGGATGAAAGGATGAGTTTGGCCCCGCCAGGATTCGAACCTGCGTTAGTAGACTCTGCACGGATGTCAAAGCGAGCGCTCTACTCGTTGTGCCACTTGACCAGCTATTGGCTTCAAATATTGTTATACAAAGTTGAAAAACATTGTTGAGGCTTGTAGGATATCTTATCATTTAGCACATGTATATTGCACACATTATGTAGTCAGAGAATATCATCCTTGATAATACCCTTGAAACAGTGCAAAATATTACGGTTGAGGCCGCTGAGGAAGAGTTTTAGGAAATATTTACCTTTAGTGTTGTCCAGTGATTATGGCCTGTCTCATATAGGTGCAGAAGGAATGTGGAAAATGGCTCAATACAGTGTGGAGTATTACACAAATAAAGACCAGCCGCGATTGCCTTTCATAAACTGTTTAGTATGTGTGTTCTATAACATTGGGAAGAGTCAGGTAGCCCTGAAAATACATTTTTCGGCCACCTAAGTTTCTTTTGAAGTTTTACAGCTAGAGTTCATTAAATTTGCCACCCTGTCAAGAAATATTATGTGTTAGTGATAAGAATGTATGTTTAGCAAATGGGTAGAAGTATTTCCCCTGGGAAGACTGTGCTGCCATTAAAATTCACCCTGATGTGGACCGCCTTATACTGTTTGGAGCAACAGTAATGCATCCTTTGTTAATGCTGAAACAAAATGTGTGCATTCAGGTGTTGGATTGCCGCCTTACAAAGTAGTTATGGCCACCTAGGAAATGAATGGGGTATGCCACATTTCTAAACATGCGTTATATCTGCTGTCAATCATCTACTGTAAGAGTTATCTAAACACCTGTCTATTCTCTGCAAACAGGTTACTGATTGGAGTGTTGTCTAATATCCATTGGAGAGGCGAGGTCATAAAGGTGGATGACAGGGTATTTGTTGAGCATCAGGACTGCACCCCAGGTGAAAAAGGGCATCGCAGGCATTGCTCATCACTCAGACAGCAGTAAAGATATTGTGGCTGCTAGTTTTGGTTCCACACTTTTTGATTACCCACACCATTGCTGCCGTGTTTTGCACTAAAAGCACCCCTTCTACTGAAACATTGGACATTTGCATCCACAGAGACATTTCAGGAGCAACAGAGTGAGCGATATAGCTTGAAACCCAGGAAACAGTGACTCAACAGTAACTGGACTGCAAACTGCAAAAAGGAATCCATTGCCTTAAGGAACTGCTACCAGGTGGGCAAACCCACCATCTCCAATGAATTACCTAAAGGGGTGCGTTAATAAGAGACAATCTAAAGGGCAGATAAACTCCATGAAACATGTTCTGATGGAATTTCAATTTTAACTCTGAGTCAATGGCCTGTTGTAATACTATATGAGTTGCAAATGTATAAAGATGTGCCTCTTGTCAATGGGGGGAGAGAGACAAGGAGACTGATATGGTCGTTTGTAAACCATGCTGGGCACGCTGCAGAGGAATAAACATGTCTCTCTGAGATGTAAACCAACATTCTGTTCTGGTGTTTCATTTTTCTTTAAAGTTATTTTCTGAACATAGGCAAGAATGCCATAAGTATTACCTCACACCAAGAGATCCTCTATGATAGGTTGGGCTATTGCCGAGAGCTAAAAAGATGTTACCCATTCTAATGTTGAAGCAGAGAAGTTTGCAGGATGCCACAGCCTGCCAACTAAAATGGATTGGTCAACAAGAACAAAAGCGGATGATAAATCTAATAACACCAAAAGAGCAGTAGCATTTTGATCCATGACTGGCAGAATATTATTCTGTTTTCCGGTATTGTGTGCCTGTCTAAAGAACAGATTGCCTTTTTCCCAAGATATTGTGAGTGGTCAAATATTCCTGGATCTGCAAACAAGCAGCTCTATATAGGATCTTCAATAGAAACGGAACATTAGTAATGGGCCTATAGCTCGTGGAAATCTTGTGATCTAATGTAGGGTTTTTCAACAATGGTGTAATCGATGCTGTTTTATTAATTCCAGCACATTTCCCTCCAGAAAGGAATTGAGGGCTCTGCAGATCAGGGACTGCTGTGAGCTTTGCCTGGAGTTTATTTTGAAATGATTGCCAAAGTATATAAAAACCTACCAAATAAAAAAAAGGGATGAATCAAAGACCGGAAAATAAAGACCATAGATACTAAATATACTGTTTACTGATGCATTTAAAATAACATTGTTGGAACGGATCGGAAATTGGGACCCAGTTGATTTAGAGGTCACCCAGTTGCCCAACTGATGGGATACACATCAAGTTGAAACGTAGTCCCCAAACTAATAAGGGTACTCCAGATAGGGGCTCATCCCTGGTACCAACACTGTCACAGAGAATGGCCTGCACCTGAAAGCCAATATGCTTGAATGGACTGCTCCTGTCACACAGTGTGTTTGTGGTGAAGTCTAGAACATGAGCCCCCTTGAAAGAAATGAGCCACCAAGTGGTGAATTGATAAAACGCATTTAGGAATGCTTTGTCTGGCATGAATCAGAGATACATTAGGGTCAAAATAATACTGAGATGCGTTGGGAAGATGGCTGATATCAACTGAAGTTTTTCCAACTTTCTCCATTGAGATCCTGAGTTTTCCAGAGGTTTTGACTATGATTTGATGCATGCTTCCTTAATGTCCAATGTCTAAATTACCCATCTGTGACCTCAGTGAGAATCCATGAAATAATTATGGTAATATTTGAACTTGTCCCAAGAATGCCTTCCTGTCCTTTGATATTGCCAAAAGTGTATTCCGTGATTTTAACGAGGTCCCTTTCCTCGTATGTACATTAATTGTGCATTTTTCCCTGTGGTCGTTTTGTCTAATATCTTTTAATACATATATTTTGTCTGTTTGGGGGTGTGTAACAGGGTGGATTAGATTAGTACCTCTACAGCTAATGCTCTGGGGCCCATTGTTACAAGCCCGTTCTCCCTTTCCATGGCGGCCATTCAAAATTGCTGAAATAATAAGTAAATAAAAGGCGATGGCTGTCATGGAACGGGGGAGAAAGCACTACACATAGTCTCTTCTCTCTTTCCATGGTGGCCATTCATAAGTGCATTGAAAAAATAAACAAATGGCCGCCATGGAACGGGGAAAGGAGTCCCTTCTACCTTTCCATGGTTGCCATTACCCCGTCACGGACGTGCCGCAGGAGAAGGATAGAGAAGCGCAGGTAAGTGGGGTGGGGGAGAGGAGGTGTGTAAAAGGGGTTTGGGGAAGGCTACACGGGGCGCTCACACTTTCTGTGATCCGGCGGGGTAAGAGCGCGGCCTCTAGCTCTGAGGAGGCTCGGAGCAGAGGCTATACTGTGTGGTAAAGTGCTCTTTCTGAGCCTCCTCATTGCCTGGGAGGCCTAAGCCATACCCCCGCCGGGTACTAATAATGTACACATTAGGAAAGTGCCCTTGTTAAAAACACACACAACCGCCAAAAGTAATTATGGCATTTCTTTTAGATGCTTTTGGAAGTTTTAAGTACTAAAGCGTGATTATGTTTTATTAGTTCATGTACTTGTTGAGGTACGGAACATGTTTTATAGGATTCAGGATCGCTCGGAGCCCATTTTTCATGTTTTTTTTAAAAACCTTGTTAGTTCTCACATTCAGTGCTAACCTTCAGCTAAATATGAAAATGAAATAATTTCTTTAAATTGGGAGCATTTCAAAAATGTCTTACTTTAAACTAATGCACATTTCGTTTCATGAATCTCTGCCTGTTTTTTCTCAGACAATAATTGGAAGGCCTTTCCTTGGGAAGACCTACAATGAAATGAGAAGATCAGTTGAATATGTCCATTGGTGGCTACTAGGGCAGACCTTGTTATTTCTGATTAAGGACATGTTACTGGTGGGGATAGCAAGTCTTGAAGGATATATACAACACATTGGGTTTCTGTTGGTGTATGTGGGGGTTATTAGTCAGTCAGTATTTTGTCTGACAGGATCCTGTGAGAGGGTTGAGACTTGTTTATGTTTGCTGGGACCTTTGAATAAAAAAGGGAGATCCCTGGATGAGAAAACACCAGAGGTCAGGCACACCGGCATTGTATTATATTATGAATGTGCGAAAGCCTGTCTTGGTAAGATTAAATGCAGATACCTTAACTTTTAGAGGTTCTAATGCTCTAATTAATCCATCCAGTCAATACATCCATGTATTTTCTTAAATCTGTGAATATATAGCAGTCACAAAAAAGATTGTAAATCAAAACTATTTTGCTCATTAAAGGATCGGTCATGAGTACAGTCCATATAAAACCATCAAATATATGGTTCATGGAGGTGAAGCGCTTCACCATAGGTGCATTCTCTGTTCCATTCTTTAGGCAACTTCTATGTTTGATTATGCGTGTTTACCTTATTGTTTTTCCTAGATGTCCCAAACCGCAAAGACGAACATACCTGTCAGGTACGTGTGGAATAATTTTTCCTCTCAAATTGTTTCAATATTTTGAACAACAAATAAACATACAAATTCATCTCTTTTTGAATAGATGTAAAGACACTTGAAATTCAAGAGATGTGTGGTACAATTCCTATTTGAATTCTGGGTACCTCTGTGTTGACCACTTTTTTGGGAAGCATATAGCATAACAATATGTAGTACAATGATCCTGTGACAAAACTAGTCCTTTAATGAACAAAATAGTTTGGTTTACCAACCTTCTCTGTGATAATTCTCCATTCACAGATATAAGAAAATACATGGAATGGCCAGATGAATTGGAGAATTCACGTCTCTAAAAGGTAATAATAACCTTTTTTTGCCCATTACATGATTCACAATTGAGAGACATACTGTTTGGGGACTTTTCCTTTTAAAATTCACTAAAATTATCTGTAATTTGGAGATGGCTGTGGCCTAATTCCCACACTGTGGAGTGAAAACCCCCTACATATACAACACTGAGAATAGTGCTCATTATGATGAATGTTCCATACATGACTTAAAGCAACAAAAACATGCCATGTTGTGTCTAAGCAAAATAGTTGGTACACATTTACAGGCCGATTCATTGAATTAATGTGCGCGGAAAATCGCAGAGCAAGCGTGAAAATCGCAGCGCAAGCATGAAAATCGCAGCACAAGCGTGCCAAAGCCACGCACATCGATTCATGGAAATCCGTGTGCGTGTAAATCCTGGGATGTGCGCTAAAATCGTGGGTGGCGCACACATCATCAAACGGCGTGCGCTACTCGCACAGTGAAAGTACACATATGGCAGCGCACACAACAAAAGTGGGCGTAACACGCGGCGTAACACGAAGAATGGGGAACAACACGTGAAAATGTGGGCGTTACGGGGGAAGTACAGGAGGTAAATGCTCGCAACGCCCACACGCATGCCTACTACACGTATTCATGGAATCGAACAGGGGAAATGCGTGTGCCAAAAAAGACGCGCTAATCTGGAAACACGTACGCCAGCAGGAAGCAGGCGTATGCGGCCTCGCGCAGCATAAAAGTGCATGCAAACAACAAACAAGCTCAGACGCTACGATGAATATACCATTCCTTGCAGCAGTGGGCGTGGGACACCGCAGGAGGAGGCTAGCCAGGCCCCGAATTTTTATACCCAGGACCAGCCTTTTTGGGATTCCTGATGACCAGGTGTATGAGAGGTACAAGTTTCCACCACACATAATACTCGACCTGGTGAGTGAGTGGGAGGATGACCTCACATCACCTACCCTGTGCTCCCAAGCACTGAGCCCCTTGGAAAAGGTGCTCAATGTACTGCACTTCTTGGCCACTGGTTCATTTCAGCGGACAAGTGCCATAGTGGGGGGGATGTCACAGGCCATGCAGTCACGCTGCCTACACAAGTTGTTGACCATCATGACTGCACGCTCCTCAGTCCGCAGGCACATATACATGCCCAGAACACCTGCAGAAAGGCAGGCTGCCGTCCAGCATTTTTACGGGGTGGCACACTTCCCCAAAGTGCTTGGTGTCATTGATTGCACCCATGTGGCTCTACGTCCACCCAGGGCAACTGTGCACATCTATAGAAACCGCAAGCACTGGCATTCCATCAACGTGCAGGTAGTATGCGATGCCAAGGGAATCATCACCTCAGTATATGCCAACTATCCAGGGTCTCCCATGATAGTTTTATTTTCAGAATGTCACCCCTAAACCGGGACCTAGAAGCTGGGCGGCATGGAGATACATGGCTGCTTGGTGAGTATAAATGCCTCTGCACATGCATGCATGTCAGATACTGAGTAATGTCACAACCCCACTAATGATACCCGTCATCACCTCCCCAGGGGACAGTGCCTACCCTCTGAGCACCCACATGATGACGCCAATTCGGAACCCCACCACACCACCCGAGATAAGATACAACACAGCCCATATTGCAACCCGGGGCATAGTGGAGCGCACATTCGGAGTGCTAAAGTCACACTTTCGCTCCCTTGACCGCTCTGGTGGGCAGCTGCTATACGCGCCCCCAGTAGTGTGCAGGATCATAGTGGCAGCATGTGTCCTGCACAATGTTGCAACCCGCCGGGGCCTGTCGGTGGACATGGTGGTGTCCCCACATCCCCAACCACATGCAGGGCCGCTGCACATGGGAGGTGAAAGGGCACGTGGTGAGGCAGCCCGTACACAGCTGGTGGCTAATTACTTCACCTAAAATCCTACCCCTGTGGAGTGCACACAGCCCTGGGACATACCAGCTGACAATCAATGATGATGACATAAGGGACAGTCAACTGTCACAACCATACCAGCCAGAGATTGGTCCCCTTGGAAGTGTTACATTGTGTGCATCCCTACCTACTTAAAGACAACCAATGCTGTCTGAAAAAAAACACATTCATGCTGCATGAATGACTACCCCCTTGAAAAATACAACATGAAAATATTGCCATGTCACCCAACCCCTCCCCATCTCAGCTACCCAACACATCATGGCATGCCATGCAATGTGAAAGCAACAAAATGAATGCACAACACATTACACTAGTGTCACAAAGTGCACTGGTCCAAACAGGCCACAGACAATATGCTCCCAGTTATCAATAAGAAACAGCACACATGAACAAATACTTACCAGCAACACAGAAAAGCAACACAGGATGAAACAGTGTCAAAATACGACAGTACAAAATCAAAGTAGTGCAAGTCTCACAACCTGACTTAGGCAGCACATCGACCCCTTCCAACTGCAGAGTGTTGCTGTCAGGAAAATGTGTCAGTGTACTGCATACAACATGAACTGCAGCTGCAAAGGAGACGGCCTTGTGAAGACATGAAGAAGGTACATGTGAATAAGGAGAAAGTCATGGATGCACAAGCACATATCAATACACTGTGCAGTGTTCAATCCAACAACAATCCCCACTAGGGATGTACACACAGTTTTGACTACAGACTGCCCACACAGCTCATGGGAGCCCAATGTCACTGTGTAAATTACTGTCAGTTGGTCACACCCTTTGCAAGCCCATGGAAAGGGGAAGCAGGAGGGGTGTGTGTGTCAGGAACCCAAGCATCTAACCCAAAGACAGGACAAGCCTGCATGTGCCCAGCTGGAATACACAGTGGATGCCCACGGGAGCCATACAAGGCAACAGTGTAAAAAAAAAAAAAAGAAAAAATGGCCATGTGTGGACCGGTGGGGGGGAGGCCATCCAAGAGGTTCGAGGACAGGCTGCACACCAACACCTACATGCGTGGATGTTGCGAAAAAAAAAAATACCTCCATGGGCTCATGGCCTGCACGGCTACGCTATTGTGGGAGAACTGCTGTCGCTCTCTTTACCCTCTGCTGCTACATCAGGAGGTGGCTGTGCTATGGGAGGCAGCCCACGTAAAGCCCTGGTATGGTCCTCCATGGCAGCAAGCATGCGGGTGTGGAAGGTTTAGTTCTGGAGGATGATGGTGCGGAGATCCCCATGCAGCACCTCACGGGTAGCCTGCATTTCTACCCGAATGGCCTCGCGTGATGCCCGGATCTCTGCACATGTTGCCTAGAGCTCTGCTGAGAGTAAACGTGTGAGCTGCTCCAGCTGCTGTTGTGACCTAAAATTTCGGGAAGCCTCAAGTTCACCCAGAGTCTCCCTGAGGAAATGGAGTTCTAACCTCAGGGCTTCCCTGTGGCCCTGTGACTCTACAGATATGGCTTCATGCAGAGTCTCCAGTGCCGCCCGTCGGTCCCTGTTGGACGCCAACATGTCTTCCCTGTGTGATTGGCAAATGGAGTCTGTTGCCTGCTGTTGTTGCTCCATCTGCCTTTCAGGGGGGAGAATGGAAGTGGCCACCCTATCCATTGCCTGAGTCATCATTTCAACCAATGCTCCGTGTTGTGCTGCTATACTGTAGATGGAGTTTTCCCATACAGTATTGCCTGGTGGCGTACGGCCACCGCGTCGGCGGGCACAACACCTGTTTGGGGCAAGGCAATCTGCACCTTGATGTGCTGGCACTGCCTGAGGCTGCAGGACTGCATTCCCCCTTGATCTGCTGGCCCAGGAACAGGATCAGATGTTGAGCGTGACCCTGCATCCGTCACCGCCAAAGGCGGAGTTACCAACACTGACATCCCCATAGAGGGGTCTCCCCCTGGTGCAGGTGGGTTAGTCAGAACAGCATTCCTCCCAGTAACACTCACCTGCGACGCCACATATGTCTCACTCTCCGATTCAGCACCTGAATCCTAGAGGTCTGGGGAGGTGCACCCAGAGACACCTGTGGACAGTATGGTCTGCAGGAGGATTGGGTTTTCATCCACCACCACCCCACGTCCTCCACTGGTGCCCGGTTGTGGCTGGGATTCCTCCTGGGTCTGCACCATCTCCTCCACCTCAAAAGCATCAAGTGCGTCATCACCTGCAAAAACATGAAAGACAACAAATGGAAACAGGCATGAGCACCATAGCACACACATAGGCCTGACAAGCCAGAGATCCAGTACATGAATTACACATGTCCCACATGACTATAACCCTGGCATGCATGCACTGTCAATGAGTTGGAAGGGGAGGCAAAAAGCAGACACTGAGGACTCCAAGATGGAAAAGCAACACATTTGCTGCATGCTGGATAGCACTGGTATCACACATTAGCCTGTGAGTGGCATGTCCAATACACATACATGACACATGCCAGCACATAGATG
Source organism: Ambystoma mexicanum (assembly GCF_040938575.1). Lineage (NCBI taxonomy): Eukaryota > Metazoa > Chordata > Amphibia > Caudata > Ambystomatidae > Ambystoma > Ambystoma mexicanum. The sequence goes on from NC_090933.1 coordinate 609,016,876, forward strand.
GCACGTAGCATAGCCATGGTACATTTGACAAGTACAGCCATATGTTAGTCAATGAGTACTGTCACCCATCCATGTGAGATGGACATGAGATGAAAAATGCTAAATAGTGTGACAAAACACGCATGTGCCACACACTGCAACACATCCAGTGTACTCTTATACAGTGATTGCAGGCAGATGGATACATCAATGGTTGGTCACTTCAAATGACAGGAAACAACAATCATGCTCCACATTCAAACAGGCCACAAAAATTGATGTGAGCAGGCACTTACTCAATCAGCCTGAATGGTCATATCATTCCCGTAACATGGTAATAAATGTGGGACATTGTGGGGTGTAATCTATGACAGCAGCATGTCACATATGTGGCATTAGGGCAGAAAAATGTGTTGCAAAAATGGGATTATTGAAACAATCAGGCTGAATGAACACTGAAAATTCCGAACATTGTTGTTGCAAGATGAGATTTCAAGGGCAACTGCAGTAATGTGGTGCTAATTGGCCAATGTGGTCAGAAGGGATACTGTCATACCCAAATGCAAGGCCGATGACTGGTTTGGAGGAAGCACATGGGTGACCCATACCACTCATGAGTACACACCCTCACCTGGCACTCAATCATAACACATCACCCAAGCAACATACACATGGATTACACACTCATGCATGGGCACTCACCGGACAATGCTTCATAATCTGGTAGGTCTCCCACGCCTTGGATCTGTTCCTCTGTGATGAAGGTTCCAGCAACAGACTCATGTTCAGTGTGTTGGTCGTCCTCTGGTGGAGACCCACTGCCAGTCACCAGAGTAGAGGCATGATTGGAAGCCAGCTTGGCCTTTGCTCTGCGTTTCAGGTAATTCCACCGCTTGTAGCAATCATCAGCTGTGCGCCTCACAAATCCAAGGGCACTAATGTGGTCCGCAATGGTCTGCCAGTGGGCCCTACGTTGAGCAGGCGTAGTCTTACAGCCTGCAGTCACCACCATTTTGTGGCTATGTGCCAGCACATAGGCCACAAGTGCATCAAGTTTGGCATCATTGAAGCTAGGCTTCCTTGACGTGCCAGAGTGTGCAGCCGTGTCTGGGGTCTCAGCCTGTAGTGCAAGAGCACCCTTCTTCTTCTTCTTGTAAGGTGGTGCGGATCCTGAGTGGCTTAGACCGCTCTGGCCAGTAGGGGCAGAAGCGCAGGTGGACTGGGTACTTGAAGCCTGTAAAGGAACACTTACCAAAGGTCTTGGTGCAGACATTGGCTGCAGGGTGATGGTGGCAGGGCCAACGTCGGTGTGATGGACCTGGACCGACACTGTCCCGGCTGAGAGACTCGGAGCTGGGGTGGATTGAGCTGCAGCTGCCCCTGTAGCCTCCCTACCCTGGCTACTTGGGGCAGCAGATGACATTGCTGCCCCGGATCCACGTGGCCTGGTGACTGCAACTTTCACCGCCACACGTGGCTTAGATTTGGTGACCTGGAAGTCAGCCTGGGAGTCATCCTGTGCCGGTTCAGTTGGCAAAATGGGCCGGTCCAACAAGGGATGAGCTGGGATGGTGTCAGCTACGTTTCGCACAACCATTGGGGGGGGCATAGGTGACCCCGATTGGTCCTCCACACACTGGGCTCTAGGGGCACCCTGCAAATCCTGGCCACATCCCCTACCGCGCCCACCACGCCCACCTCTTTGAGATCGGCCACCTTTGCCTCCCATATTGCTTGGTCACCTCCCAACCATGGAACTGATGTTGTTGTTGTGCGTATGGGAGTTGTAGTAAACAATTGTCCTGGGCAATTGGGGTGAAAGGGGTAGGGTACTAGATGGAATTTGTACTCTAGTGCTCTAGCAAGGCTGTCTGTGACCCCTGGGGGAAGATGACGGGTCACGCAACGCACAGGCACCCCAAAAACAAAAGTACACGTGCACGCAACCCCTGGTAGCCACGTGCTCGTGGCTCTGGGGGCAGGATAATGGCCTTCTGGGCAGGAGCGTTGTCTTCCGTGTGTTTTTGCGTGGCCAGCTTGATACAGCTCCCACCTGCCATCTGCTGCTGCCTGCATGCCTGCTGCCACGTGCCCTCTATTTAGTGCCTGCACGTCAGCCAGGGGTGCAGTTGCTGTGACCACCCCTGCTGGAACTGAAGACTCCCGACTGGGATACCATCGCTCCACAGCCCAGCCCCAGGACCCAGTTGCCCACCCACACCTGCCTCTGGGGTTGCCATGTCGGACACTACACCATCTGGCACCACTGGCAACCCCCAGGCAGAGAAGCAGAGGGCCACCAGCTTCAGTGCCAGTGAAGTTGGTGTCCTGGTGGAGCAAGTCCTGGGGCAGTATGAGGCCCTCTTTGGAAGTTTGCACGCCGACAATGAAGGACGGAAGAGGATCTGGATGGACATCGTGACTGCCATCAATGAGGAGGGGGTGGCAGTCTGTGAGATCAAACATGTCCAGAAGCGCTGGGAGGACTTCAGGTCCAGGACCCTCAACAAGGCCCGGCGCCTCTTGAAGGCAGCGGATGCCATAGGGTGCCGGGTCCACCTGACCGACATCCAGATGAGGGTCCTGGAATGCATACGCCCAGTGCTCCACGTCCAGGTCCTTGAGGAGCAGACCCGTCTGGAGTCGAGCAGTAAGTGTACATGCATACTGATCAGACCCTGTGCGTGTTGTGGTGTGCCAGGAGTGTGCAGGTTGCACATTTGTCTTTGTAGGGACATGTATGGCTGCGTATGTACAGGGACATGAACCTGCCACATGCGATTCCTATCAAGTGTGAGACACATCGATGGTGTATGTGTTGGTAAGCATGCTGTGCAAATGTATGTGTGGGTGCACACATGTAATGAATTATGAGTATGTACTGTGGATTGTTTGTGGTGTCACACATGGATGCTGGTTCATGCTGCATGTATCAGCACTATGCACATGTGCATGTGGGTGTATTTGACAAGTGTGCAACTGTGATGCAACATGGATGCATGTGACACTGACATGTAGAAGGCTGAATGCGAGATGTGACATGGATGGCGATCTCATCACTGCGACAGTTGGTGGAGATGTACACATGCATATAAGTCTGGTGGCGTGTGTGAATGTGTTGTGCACTCCCCGTGTTTCATGTGACGTCAGGCTCACCTTCGGCTGCTGGTGCTGTTGTTTGTGTATGGACGGTGCTGCCTGGTGCAAGATTCCTGTTGATTTGCTCATGTGTGTGAGTTGAAATGACATGTGTGTTGGGGAGTGTAATGCCATGTCTGTAGTTTTACACTGCCACTCATGTGCAACTGTCATGTGTGTATCAGTCCATTGTACAGTGCCCTGATGCCTGTGTTCTATCTCTCCCTGTCTGCAGCGTCAACTGATGAAGAGGGCGGAGAGGGTGCTGTGGAGCGAAGTGGCAGGGATCGCACCACCAGCCGGAGATGCAAGGCCCGGCTACCCTCCCAGGTTGTCATCTCGTCGGAGAGTGAGGAGTCTGGTGCCGCGTCCCAGGCCGCAGCTGCCGAGGGTATGTCCAAGAGGCAGAGGTCGGAGGTGGACTCCTCAGCAGGAGAAGGGGCAGCTGAGACCCCACACGGTCTGACGGAGGAAGATGGCATGGAGTCATCCAGGTTGGTGGGGGGGTTTGGTGGAGGAGGAGGCCATGGAAGGAACACACACAGGGTCTGGAGGTGGGGATTCCACTGGTGCTAGTGGTGCAGTGCAGGGGCAGGGACAGGAGGCAGCACAGGCCGCCGCGGAGGTGCCTGTGTGTAATCCTGTCCCTGATCCTGTGACTGCATCATCCTGCACCAGCAGGGAGGCCTACGTCCAGACCCATTTTCAGGGAGGGGTTGAGCGCACAACAACTGGCCTTCCTCTCCCTGCAGACGTGGCAATCCGGGACCGGGTTGAGCCTGTCCTGGCTGGGATGGCGTTGCGTCAACGGGGCATGCGAGATGACCTGCAGTGTTTTCGTGAAGACACTGCACGTCATCTCGGATGCCTCGTTGACAGCGTTGACCTACTGGGACGGGTCACCAGGGCTGGATTCCTCCGTATGCTGGACTTTATTCCGACCCCCTCCTCACCTGAACCCCTATGCGCCAGTCGTCCTCCATGCAATCTTCCCACCCATGTATCACCTGGGTACCCTGTGGAGCTGCCTCTGACCCTGCGGCCAGGATGGTGGAGGACACATCCCTGCCACAGTCGGGAGTCGGATATCCAGCAGGGGTGTCCACCACAACAACTGCACCCCAGCCAGAAGAGGACGTGTAGGCAGCAAGAGCCAGGGCACAGGCACAGGCACAGCAGCAGCAACAAGGTGGGAGCCATGATGGCTAAGGGCCTTCAACATCCGAGGGGCAGGCATCGGCCAGAGGGCAGGAGGACCCAAGATTGGAAGTGTCTTCCATGTGGCAGCGGTTGGGCCAGGCCATAGATGCGGCGGCAGGCGGAAGAGGCACGGCTCACAATGGTCAGGGAGGAGAACTCCATGCGGAAGGCGCTGAGGTGGGCCGAGTGCCTCGAGGCAATTCACAGGGAGTTGGAGGTCGACATGGCATCGTCCCTGCGAACCCTCGGCGCCATGGAAGAGGACTGCCTCCAGGACATTGAGCAGGAGTTCGATGATGCCCTGGCCCGGGAAATCGGAAAGTGAGCCATTGGACTAGCCCTCTGCCATTGTATATAGTTTTTAGTGTTAGTTTTCATTTTCGTTTTCCTTTGATTTGGGGTGTTTGGACTATGTCCCACACATTTGTATATAGTTCTTTTCTTAGGTAGTTTTTTGGGTAGGTTTCATTTCTTTCGTTGGGCTCATGGACCCTGGATAAACTCTGTGTACATAGTTGAACAGTGGATCATGTGAGGATTATATTTTATTTTATCACCATGGATCAATGGATTTTTCAATTTGTTTCCTTTGGATTTCATTTGGTGGACCGTGAGATTGGACACATGTTTTTTTTTCATCACTTTGGATTGGTTCTTCATATGTTTTTTTATTATGTTTCAAACATACATTTCATTTCATCATTTGAAATATGTTTTATGCTTTCATTTCATTAAATTCATTTTGTTCTTAATACATTTTTGTTTCTTACTTCCATGTGTGGTATTCGCTCATTGGGTTACTGCATGTGAAAAAGTAGATTTAGACAATCACTTGCACCCAGGGTGTGTGTGTGAGTGACATGTTTTGATGTACATGGTTGACTTTTGGTTTGTGTCATGGAAAAGCCATTTCAGTGTGGGGTGGATTGGGGACTTAATTGCCTCTCAAGACTGGGGTGGGGTGCTGTGGGATTTTGGTGCACATGAGGCTCATGATTGTGCATCTTTATGACGTGTTGGGTGGGACATGAGTCGGGGCCTGCTGGCAGGTGCCCTCAATGCTGGGTGGGTGGGGGTGCTGAGGGACATGAGTCGGGGGCTGCTGGCAGGTGGCCCTCAATGCTGGGTGGGTGGGGGTGCTGAGGGACATGAGTCGGGGCCTGCTGGCATGTGGCCCTCAATGCTGGGTGGGTGGGGATGCTGAGGGACATGAGTCAGGGCCTGCTGGCAGATGGCCCTCAATGCTGGGTGGGTGGGGGTGCTGAGGGACATGAGTCGGGGCCTGCTGGCAGGTGCCCCTCAATGCTGGGTGGGTGGGGGTGCTGAGGGACATGAGTCGGGCGTGCTGGCAGGTGCCCCTCAATGCTGGGTGGGTGGGGGTGCTGAGGGACATGAGTCGGGGCCTGCTGCCAGGTGCCCATCAATGCTGGGTGGGTGGGGGTGCTGAGGGACATGAGTCGGTGATCACTAGTGCAAGGTGACATGTGGGCTGGCTGGGAGGCATGCCCATGGTGGATGGGCTGCCTGCGGGACATGACCAGGGGTGCAGGGAAGTCCCTTGTGGTGTGGGCTGCCTGCACGGGCTGGGGAGGGGGTCGAGGGCACACCTGGGAGGACCCACACTGGCAATTCATGTGTGTAACATCCCGCGCACCCCACTGGCTACACGTACCCCACTCTGCAAGTGAAATCGTGTGAAAGTTCCCACGCACCCCTCAGAATACACGTACCCCGCTCAGACAGCAAAATCACATGTGAATGTTCCCACGCGTCCCCGAAATAGACGTACCCTGCTCGCCCAAGGCCAATCGTGTGTAAAACTTCCCACGCACCCCCGAAATACACAGACCCCTGCTTGCCCAAGGCCTATCGCGTGTGAAACTCCCCGCGCACCTCTCAGAATACATGTACCCCACTCACCAAAGGCCAATTGCGTGATAAACTTCCCGCGCACCCCCGAAATACACGTACCCTGCTCGTCCAAGGCCTATCGCGTGTGAAACTCCCCACGCACCCCTCAGAATACACGTACCCCACTCGCCCAAGGCCAATCGCGTGTAAAACTTCCCGCGCACCCCCAAAATACACATACCCCCCTCGCCCAAGGGCTATCGCGTGTGAAACTCCCTGCGCACCCTTCAGAATACACGTACCGCACTCGCCCAAGGCCGATCACGTGTAAAACTTCCTACGCACCCCCAAAATACATGTACCCCGCTCGCACAGGGCCAATCGCATGTAAAACTTCCCGCGCACCGCAGAAATACACATACCCCGCTCGCACAGGGCCAATCGCGTGCAACACCTCCCACGCAGCGGGGTACGTGTATTCGGAGGGGTGCGCGGGGATTTTTACGGACGTTTTCGTGGTTGGGGGGCTGTATACTGGTCCACTGGCCTGTGCGCCATGTACGGGATTTGTACGTGGTTCATGGTGCACGGGGAGGGGTTGGGGGCATAACTGGCGCAGCTGCAGGGTCGCTGCGCCACTCTGCGTCACAGCTGGTTATGGATGTTAAAATCCATGAATACGCTGTGCGCAGAAATGGATTTTGGCACACGCAGCTCGTGCAGACTGCCGCACGCGCACACTGTGCGCCAGCCACGTGCGCCACTTGTGCGCTGAATTCTATGAATTACCCCCTTAATGGCGTGGCATGTGAAATTGACTTGTGGAAAAGGTCGTGGTGGGGCATGTGAAATTGTAGAATTTTATATTTTAAGAATCCTGATTATGCAATGAATTGAACAAGGGCGTTTTTCCTTAAAAAGGCATCTTATCCTATGTATGGATATCAAATCAGAATAATATGTATATTATTAAACTCAAATTAAATGTTTACATTAAAACTTGAATTTATGAAAAACCTGTGCTGTTTGGTTTTCAAAATCATCATTAGTATCTGCATTTAACCCTTCAAAAACAGGCCTTGATAGACAGATTCACATGCTCTGTCTGTGCACAGGAGATGAGTGGGGTTGTGCAAAAGTCGTATGTGAGCCTACTTCTAGAGGAGTGTCTGAATCGAGGGAAGATCTTCACGGGGAGTATTTGTGGGGTAGGGGATCCAAGCACATGCCTGGCTAGAGATGATCACCTCGCAGTTGAACAAAGGGAAGGTGTGTTCTTTCTTGTAAGCCACTTGCAGTTTTGGGATCCCTTAATGGGAAAGACCTAGAGCCTGGGCACGATGTAATGTCATAGCTGGTCAGCAATATGACCATTGATATTTGGGGCAGGTTACTTGGGACTATGAATATGCATCTCTTGTTGACAAGATGTGGTATGCCATCTCCATTGTAGACCCAGGGACTGGGCGATAAGAATGGAGGTTCTATGAGGATGTTTTCCCACCACACAAAGATATGTAGCTCCGCCCCAGAAGATAGGATATCTTCCATATGACCAGGTCTTATTTATTTATTTATTTCTATAGTAACGACACCCGTGGGTATTCAAAAATAAAATACAGTTCATGTAAGAATATCAGGCTATAATATTTCCGACTCAGACTATTGCATTAAGAAGGCGTGGGAGAGGCTTTTTTTTAAACCACTAGGATTCATGAAAGTGGAAAAGAAGTGATGGACCAGTTTTAACACTCATCCCATGGCCTGGGCCGAAGATGGCTATCTAGTTTTGCTGAAATAAACATTTTCCAAGATAATTTATATGAAGAGGACAGAAGAGCAGAGGTTAGTGAACAGGTTGCAAGCCCTACTTGTTACCTTTTAATTTAATCAAGGTAAAAACATTTTATTTTTTATTTAAGAAGTCTGTAAACTAGGATAATGCACATATTTGTATGTATTTCTAGAGGTTATAGATTCAAAATACATTGGGCCTCATCACGAGCTGGCGCTATTAGCCCTACTGCCAACCCCCCCTGGCGCTATTAGCACCGAAGCACAGGTTTGGCGGAACGGTTAGTGCCCATTCCCCATTGGGCCCAATGGGGAAAATTCGCTCTATTACCTTCGGTGGATTTCCTGCCGGCGGAATAGCGCCAAAAATCGGCAAATTTGCCACGGATTTCCCCCCAGCTCACAGCTGGGAGGAAATTCGCCAAAGGCCATGATCTGGCAGACCCTTAAATGTGGCGGTAATAGCGCTACTGCCGCATTTAAGGGTTACCACCTGACTTGTGATGAGGCCCATTATATGAAAGCCCACTTCCTTTTACATGTAAGGATAGAAGATTGGACCCTAATACTCTGTTGGGAAACCTGGGTCCAAGACAATTACACAATAAAAACAATTCTCATGGGGAATTCCAAATGCCAATATGCAACAACTTCAGAATCAATAAAGCATGATTCAATTGCTTTTGAAAATTCTAAATATTTATAAACCTACATATCTTGTGTTAATGATATAGTACATCTTTTTTCACATTTCAAATTTCACTTAGGGTGAAACGTGGATGCGGTTGTCTACACCTTTGAGAGCTTCCTGTCTTATGATGATAACTCTATGTATAAAATAGTGCTTCCCTATAAGTTAAACACAATTTTCTGGAGCAAAAAGCATGCTTTTCAGTTGATGTGCAGACCAACAATGCATTCCTCAGTGGCTTGCAACTGGACTTGAACTTCCAGGGATGGCTGGTTGGTGAGGCTGTGCTATGTGTGGCTTAGCCAAAAGGGACAATTCTACTACATTTTTTTGTAATGCTTTTTTTAAACCCACTATAACATACCCAAATGCTCCAATCACATGGGTGTCAGCCTAAAACAGAGTAGTGATTGCTAATGAGGGTGACGCCCATTTTGCTGGTCTACATTCTTATAAGAGAAAGACTATATTCTAGAGCAGAAAGTTTGCATTTGAGCTAATTTTCATACCTGCACTGTGTTGCGCAAGTGTCTCGGAAGTGGAGGGGGACTTCCAGGAATGGTTACATGCTGTGGTACGTGAGCCTTGGTTGAAATATCCTCTTGTACTCTCACGTTTCAGATAAAATGTTTTTTTTAATGCTTAATTATAGCCCATCATAACATTGATGTTGTTTGTTAAACATACCCCAGTACTCCAACCACAAAATGTCAGACTATAACACGCTGATGATCCCTAACAAGGGAGAAATTAGTATGTGGTTGTCTGCATCCCTGACAGCTGTCTTTCTTAGGTTGGGAAATCTAGGTATGAAATAATGCAGTCCTATTAGACACGTTTCTGGAGCAAAAAGGCATGCTTAAGAGCTAATTTGCATAGCCACAATGATTGGTGTAGTGGCTCTGAGTTATAGGTGAAATTCCATCGATGGCTACTATGTCGTGCTGTGGCATGTGGGGCTCAATCAACATGTCCTATCATACTCCCAAACCTCAACAGTATTGAGGACTAAAGGACTATATACATTATATAAATATACAAGATTGAAGAATCCATACATCAATTCATGTAATAATCATGTACATTTAGCAATCACATATAGTGTTAGGTTTGAAAATACATCAGTAGAAATCACAGTGCATTACAACATACATCAAAAGCAATCATTAATAACAAGTCAATACCAAAACAAAAGCCTGTATCACACTCCTAACCTATACAAGATGCATCCAGATGTGAAAGCATGTAGAGAAACACCTCCAACAAGGCAATGAGAGCTTGAATGAGCACACATTAAAGAATATCCTTTAAACTCTCGAGTTTGGCTAGCTCCGCATGACCTGTCATGTTCAATAAATAAGGGACATACCATGTGCCTCATTATTATGGAAGACAATTTTGTCGTTGGAGGCCTTTGTCTTCATGGTTAAATCTGATGTAGAGTCAAAGTAACAAAATGAAGTGATTTGCAGCAAAGTGGAGTTTCAACAGATGAAACCAAATAAACGACATCATGGGTAGCTTTAGATGTGTTGGAATATGGTCCCCCCCTCCCCGCCCCCACCTAGCATAGTCAATGGTGAATGATCTGGGGAGGTGTTTTGGCCGACACCTCCCATGACCCCTAGATATTGAATATGCTGGCTGGGGGGTGATGGAAGTTGGGGGCAAACACATTGATAGTGACACGTTGTCCTAGAATACATTATTCCAGACAGGGAGAGGATACAACTTCAACAATGCATGTGCACTTGCAAATGACACCTTTATTTAGAAATGTTCTGGTAATGAATGCTGTGCTCCAGTTTATGTGAGCTTGTGTGGGTTGGGTGGACTTACTGCCAATGTGTTGTAGTTACCATGGTCAAAACGGACATGCATCCACTAAGTCCCAGCTTTTACACCATTACACCATTGTATGCTATTTGGCAGGAAAGGCACCAATAAAAGAACGGAAGTTCACTACTCATCTATTCATAGCAGGTAGGTGCCATGCTTTAGAATAACACAGGTAGGGAAATGTGCCACATGCGGCCGAGGGTAATGTATCCCTTTCCTCCTATGTTCAACAACAACAAACATGTGTTGCTGTGTAATCCCCCTTTAGGCACTAGGATGAAAGAACTAAAGGAGTTCCAGCCACTTGCCATTGTGTGTGTCCACTAATCCCGGAGATGAGACTTCCTCCCACACTCCACTGCTTTCCTCAGGAGCTTAAGCAGCATCTTAAGTCTTGTATTCCAAAGCACTATTGCTGTTTTTGTAGAGTTTAATGAGTACAAGCATAAGTTCCTTGTGTTATGGGCACTTGCATATTTTTAGCATAATTGTACATTTTCCTCTCCTGTTTATGATGGCCAGGTTCTGCCATCATAGAATAAAACACATCCAACAAGAGGAAAGTAGTCATTACATGATGGGCCTTTTACACAGCGAACATCACAGACTGGAATGCCTTTGTTGTTTGTTGCTTTTACTATTACCCAACTATATGGAATTCATGTACTGATTCCTAACTGGAATGTATCCCATGTCATCTCAGGTTTTAGTGTACAAGGGCCTGAAGCATTTTCAGACTTTCGAATTCTGGCAGAAATAGAAAAACCCAATGGGAAAATGACCTAATGTGGGTTTTCGCTTTTTGCAGGCCGCCCATAATCGGCCGAAATACATCGGTATTTTTGTTGGGGAAACTACAAAAAGCAAAATTATCACATATAACCGTGTTCTTTTGTCAACATCCTGTACATAGAATGAAAAGTTACTGAATGAGAATATGCATATAATAATGAAAACATACATACGGTGCTTACGATTTTATTCTGAAACCCAAGAAAGGCTAATTGTACAGTTACTGGTTAAATGTAAAATGGTGCCTGCTATTAACGGGTCAAAACAAGTTTGCGCATCAGTTCATACCCAGGCTAACGCCTCTACTACAAGCTAGGTGGACAGTCCTCTATGTGTGTTTGAAAAGCATATGCTCATTATTTTTGAAGAAACAACATAGAATATATTATAACTGACAACAACATTATGGGGTCCATACATGATTTTAATCTGCTAAATGCATTCTAAAGTGATAGAAATATACACCTTTTAAATCAAATCAAAGAAATTGGGGTAAATCAGTCAATTAACTTGTCCTCTCAAATAGATATTAATCAGAAATTATGTTTTTTTTCAAACAGTTGGACTGACTGTTCACAATAACCCTAGTCTAGAAAAATATTAGAATTAATGGACTTGCTAAATTTAAAACTATCATGCGCCTTGTATAATGGAATAAAAGCAGATTAATTAAGTTGATTGTTATTTCTAGTTAATAAATGCAGTCTCTCCATTAGAGATGAGAATTCATGTTTTTTTCATAACGTCTGGCTGATTATCTGTGATCACTGGGGGCTAAGATGATAAAGTGAGACATTCAAACAAGTGATGGTGTTTCTATTTTAAATTTACTGGCAATTAGAATGCAGTTAGATTTGATCTAAAAAAAATCATACTTGTGTCTTAATGTATTCTTATAAATGAATACTAGTTTTCATAATTCTCATGGAATGCACTTCTAGAGCATTATATTTATATATACATAAAATGCAAATTTCAAAAAATAAACATCAAGTATTGACAAATAAATGCCTGTAGGTAGCTGAACTGAAAATTACTGCATTGTTAATCAGCACATTTTTACAAATAAAATGCAGCTATTTAGAAGGAGCTGAGGCATACACAAACAATGTTTTTGAAGAAAATATATATTTAAGAAGTTCAGAAGGTCACTATGGGGGTGTTTTTGAAAAAGGGCATATGAGTTATACACTCCTGCTAAATTACCTACTCTGAGCCACAGACAATCGGGAAAGTTCAGGTGCATTTTGCTGATATTTATCATAGACATCAGACCAAACAAAATGGTTGTCCAGTGGAATTACATTATTTCAGCCTGATGTGGGACTGCTGAACTGATTATTTAAAGTCAAAACCCTAATGGAGGGAGAGTATATCATGTATTCATACAAGCACATGCAGACTACGCAGATCAATTGACAGTGAAAACCTATGCCATCTTGCAGATGGAGAACTAAGGCGTACCTATGGCAGAGGACAACTCGCCCTGAATCCCGGGAGGGGATAGACCATAGGATACCCTGTTAATTTCTACTGCACCGGCAGAACAGGCACTGCATGCTACCTGTTGTGCTGTGCTTGTACTAGAGGTCTATAATGTGTCTATGAATTCGAAGCTGCTGACAAAATAACCTCTGGAGTCCATCTACGCCTTGATGCCCGATGCCATGAGTGGAAGGGAATCGACCAGAATAAAATCATGAGATCTCCCAGCTCATGCAGAATCTGATCACTGACCCTGGGCTAGCAATATATGAAAATCCCAGGACATTCCCAGTGTGATGTGGAGCCAGGTCTGGGAGGGCCATACTGGAGAAATCAGCACCATACAGGTCATTTGCATTTGCACATGTAGCAATGCCTGAAACCAATGTCAAAGGGGGAAAGGTGTACATGGGGCTCCCACCCCAAAACTGGAAGACCACATCTGCTGGATCAACAAAATAATCAAATCTCCTGCTGAATTACCTGGTTAACTGACCATTGAAATGTGGTTAAAAAAACATCTCTCTTGAAGGGGCTCCAAATGTGCTGAATGGTGATAAACCCCCCGCCCCCCTTAATACATTTCTAGTTGTTGCTGTCTGTCCATCAACAGGAACATCAATGCTCCACCAGAATGTGTGCCTTCAGCACATACTCTGCCTGAACCTTTATAATGAACTTTTGACAGAAATCCCAATAGCTCACTGCTAAATCTGAGAGGTGCTTGGACTGTGTTCCTACCAACCTGTTGATATGTAGGACTCCTCAGACACTGTCCATGACAAGTCGTATTAAGCAGTAAGACAACTTAGAAGCTGTACACCTAAAATAACCCTGATGGCCCAGTAGACAAGTCAGTGATGCAACCAGGGTCTTCCAGTCCAGATTGAATTGCACCTACCTCCCCAAACTCTTCGGTTTGCATCTGACTCAAGCATAGATCAGAAATGCAAGGAAAGGTTGCTCTGCAGTCCCAGGCCTCCATGTTTTCCATTCACTACCCAAATTCAGCCCTTACCTCTGTGGAAAGTGGTGTTCAGCTTGTAGAGTCTGAGCATTTTTTAAACCATGAATCTTTAGATTCTGGAGTGACTCATAGTTCCGGAGGGCAAGAATGATCACCTGAATCAAGGGGAAAACAAATCCTAAAATGTGGCCAGATATTTGTCTAAAATGTCCAGATTATCTGCTACCCTCTCTCTGGAAGGACCCCACTATGGATGCTATACTATTAATTTGAAATCCCAGAAATCAGATGGTGTGAGATGGGACAACCTCTGACTTCTCCCAATTTACACTGAACCCCAGCCAGTATAGGAAGTCCACTGTCTGTACCAATTGAGCCAGACAAATCTCCCGGGTACTGGCCATAATCAAGATGTCTTCTAGGTAAATCAGTAACCTGACACCCCACTCATTGAAAAAATGTTTCACTGACCCTACTTTATTTATTTTTATTTCTTATTGTGTTTTAGTTCATTGAACTTATCACAAATTACATTTTATAATATAAAGATAAGAGAAAAAGGAAAAACATTAAAATTCATACCATCAGTTACAAATTCAAGTCTTAAGATTTAATAATTAATATCAAATAAAATTATTAAAACCAACAAAATTACATATGAATCACCAAAATAATAAACAAATGACCATCTAAAATGCACATTGCATCTCAGTAGCATCATAACAGATTGTTCACATTTCTCGTATATTATTCTAGTTTAAATTTAATCTAGTTCAGCCACGTTGGTTTTTTCCAGGGCCAATGCCATCAAAAAATGTACAGCAGAGATTCTAATACTGATGGAAGAAGTTGGCCAAATCAATGGCCATCTGTGATCCGGGTTCATTCCATATTCATAGTGCTTACTACAGAACTTTTGTCTTGCTGTTATCAGAGCCAGCCAGTCAATGATCAAATGCTGTAATGTTTCTTTAAATGTTATATCAATACAAAATCGACAGACATTTTTTTCTGATTTAATCATTTTCCGTTCAACTAATAGATCACGAGCCGGCCATAAATTTAGTCTAAGATGCAAAATAGAAGATGTGATAGATGGATTTTGTGCCTTGCAGAGATAGGGTTCCATGACCCAATATCTTTTTATACCAAAGGGATTACATGCAAAATGCTTGTAAATTAGACAAATTTCCCGTGTCTCAATCCAATCTGCCAGATGTACTTTACTTTTGGCTCTATCTGGATCTATGATCAATACTTCAGTAGTGATATCTGCATGTATAAAAGTCCGATAAACACACAATCTCCACTTGTCAATAAAAGAGTGATTTGACAGGCAAACATATTTTGACAATACTTTAAGAACAACGTTCAAATCATTTGAAATAAGACATTTTTGAATCCGAGCACAGTCCCCAGTGATATAAAGCATTGAGAGAAATAAGTCCCAGTTCATATCTCAGACGAGAAACAGGGATACATTGTGGGAGATTTAAGATTTGTCTCCAAAATGTTCCCTCTATTCTGTTAAAAAAACTTGTTGGCAAGATTTCTCTGTTTTCCATGCCATATAATAAAGTAGCAGTCATTTTTTGATTATAGTATGTTAAGGCCGGCATTAGCAAGAACATGCCATATTTCTTAAAAATGGGCTTTGTCTGAGATATGGCAGTGACCAACTTTCTCTCAAGATTCAATAGGTGATATCTATTAAGTTTTTCTCCATCAATTATCATCCCCAAATATGTATAATGCTGATCCACTTCGATCTGAGCATTTTTCAATGAAGATCACTTTTTACTGTGGGCAGATGATTTAGGTGTATATGCTATGATTTTTGTTTTTTTCAGATTTACTGTCAGTTGGTTCTCATCAATGTACTTTGACCGGGAGTCTAATCATTTCAGAGGACCCATAAGAGTTTTAGAGATTGGTACTAAATCATATAAAAATGCTTGAATCAGAGTGTCATTCAATTTGGGAGAGTCTGAGATCACGTTTGCAAAAGCATCCTTCATATCATGTATATAACAAAAAAAATGGCGGCTGCTAATATGCACCCCTGCTTCAAACCCTGCGATGTAATAATGAAGGATTAAAGCAGGTCCTCTGTTGATGGTCTAACTTGAACTGAGGTGTTCAAGTGTAGGGCATGTATAATGTCCCTCAAAGTAGACAGACAACCTCCTTGTATAAGTTTAGCTCTCAAAATCACTCTTCAAAACAAATCAAATGTGGGATGAAAGTCAATAAAGGAAAAATAAATTGGTTGACTTCGAGCATGAGTCTGTGCCTTAATCGCATTTAAACAGAGTAAATTGATAGCTATCCCCATACCAACAACAAAACTTATTTGATTGGGGTCTCTCAAACATTGTTCCTGGGTCCATATGTCAAAATCTCAGAGGACCAGCCTGGCGAAAATCTTCCCCGGTGCATCAAGCAGTGCTATCGGTCTGTAATTATTAGGAGAAGAGCGGTCACCCTTCTTAAAGATGGGTACAATCGGGGGCGTGGCCTGGAGCGCCGACAATGCAGTCGCTCCCTTGATGGCCTCCGTGGGGTGCCCGTTGCCGTGACATTTTGGGGCCATGACTAGGCTAAGACGATGGACCCCGCTCTAACCAGGGCTTGATGAAAGCCTGCGGCAGTGGTGGCCGCGCTCCGGGATCTTTCCAGGGCTTTGCCGCAAAGTTACGAGTCTTTGAGTTCCCCGCCCGCTCCTCCCTCCAAGATGGCGGACGAGGGCCTAGGAAACAGCAGAAGCCGGGGCCTGGCGTAGAGGAGGGGGAGGAGCTCCTACGCTCGGGAGCCCACCGAGAGTCTTCTCTCCAGCGCACTCGCAGCTCCCTCCTCCCGATCCCTACGGCCAGGGTGGAAGCCGCAACATAACGGCCCCTCCGATCCAAGCCGCGACCGACGGAGTAGCATTGGGAGCTGGCGAGGGGGAGATCCTACGGACATCCCAGCGACCTTATCTGCAGCCTCGCAGGCGCCGCGGACGGCCGGAGGTAGTGGTGGGCACTTCGCGCAGTGCTGTCGACGAGTGAAGAGGCCCCGGCCCGGGGTGGAGGTGAGCCGGGGGAGGAGGTGGAGCTTTGACGGCGCCGACCGGGTGCCTCCGTTTGCGGGATCATCGAGGACCCCCCCTCAACAACTTGGAGGTCCCAGCTGGGCCCACTTCCCCACTCCCCGTTCACCGGACACACGAGAGGATCTTCCTGGGGCACCCCAGCCCACCCTCTCCAGCCCCCCCCCCGCCTGCTGTGCTAACGCTGCAACATTCCTCCCTCCCGGCTCCAGAGCACATTGATCCCCTGCTTTGCACCAACACGTCCAGACAACCCAAAGCCGGCAAAAACGCAGATATTGCAACGATGCTGCTGGTGTCTGAAAAGCCAAAAAGACAAGACCCCCCATGGGGACTCCAGAAGACAAGGGCTCCCTCGCCACGAAAAATGACATCAAAGCTTTCATGGTGGACATTAAATCGGAATTCAGATCATGCATGCTGGAGCTCTCTACCAAACTAGAGAACATCGACCAAAGGGTAACAACCGCTGAACAGAGGCTAGGAGATGTGGAAGACCGGACCCAGGACCAAGCATCTACCCTGACGGAGATCCAACGCTCAATCAGATTCCTCCAGGACAAATGTGAAACAATGGAATTTAAACAGGAGGACCTAGAAAACAGGGCCCGACGTAATAACCTCCGCATTCGAGGGGTCCCGACCTCTATCCCAGTTAAAAACCTGGCAGAATACGTGGGGGACCTCTTTCAAGCTCTTCTCCCGGACTTCGAGAAGTCACAGCTCCTCCTGGACCGCACTCATAGGATGCGCCCTCGCCGGGGAGTGGATATAGACCCCCCACCCGATGTCATTACCAGGGTTCATTTCTTCACGACGAAGGAAGCTATCTCCGCAATCAGCTGATCCCGTGATCTAATAACTTTCCAAGGCACCCCAATCCAAATTTATCAAGACTTGTCCGTTCTCACGCTCCAGAGGCGACGAGCTCTCCGACCTTTAGCAGCCTTCCTAAAAGATCAACAAATTTGCTACCGGTGGCTCTTCCTCACGGCTCTCCAGTTTGCCTACAAAGGCACGCAGAGAAGAATCAGCCACTTGGAGGATGCTGAGCAGATCATGAACCCGACCCCTGCTGAAGCGCGATCACCCGTGAACGTAGAGAGGGCCTCCGACCCAGACCTCCCGAAATCGCCCACCACCAAAGTAAACTCATGGTCCAGAGTCCCGAGATTCAGAAAGAGGAAATAGCTACACAAAGAATACTACCATCTTTAAGGAACAAAATGACCCCACTGATCGTGGCAACGGGCCCCACCCCACGGCCCATGCCCGCTTCTGAGGACTAATCCATCTGCGTCCTTGGAAGACAATACCCACAAGTTTAGCCATGTTGGCTACGGACAGGTACATGGCCACGTTGGCCAAGAGGGGGTGCTGGACACAAAAACCTGCCCCCCCTCCAGTTAATTCGCCACCTCCCCGTTGGAGGTTGGAGCAAAAAACTCAATGGCATGGAAACATGCAGATGCAAGATACAAGAGATGTTGGCTGATACAACCCCTTTCCCCGTTCCCCCACAAGTAGTGCCAACCCCGCGCCCAGCGGCTCAGACCACTCCACTTTGAATTTCATCTCAATGAATGCCAGAGGCCTAAATTCCCCAGCTAAACGCAAATCTATATTACAGAAACTTCACAATGATGGGGCTACGGTGGCCATGCTGCAGGAAACACACCTATTGCCAGCCGACTTCGGACGTCTACGCTCCCGTCTCTTCCCGAAACAATTTGGCGCATCTGGAAATGCCAAAAAAGGTGGTACAGCTATTCTCTTCAGGGAAGGGGTGTATCCTCAGATTCTTGACACAAAGCTTTGTCCGGAGGGCCGGTTTATTGCCGTCATGTGCCTGCTGCTTGGGGAACTATACTCCTTTGTGTCGATATATGCCCCCAACTCAGCTCAAGCCGCCTTCTACGAGGCCCTATGCACCACTCTCCAAGCCTTCTTGGAAGGCCAAGTCATTATCGGCGGCGACTTCAATGGTGTGCCGGATCCTACAGCTGACAAGTCCCATCCCCCATCATCCGGGGACCTCACCTTGGCCCTGGCGCTGCTACGCTTATTCAGAACCCTGGAAGCGGTGGATGCATGCATACCCCTCTGAAAGAGACTACTCATTCTATTCCCACGTCCACAGAACATTTTCGAGGATCGACCTCCTGCTGGTTTCTCCCCAGCTGCTTTCATTCACCAACGAGGTCTCCATAGGCCCGCGGATTCTGTCGGATCATGGGCCAGTGTCCTTGGAAATCTGAGCTCAGGTCCCTCCTCACCCGGCCAGACGCAGATGGACGCTCTATGATCCTATTCTCAATGATATGCCGCTTAGGGACTTGATTGCCACCACAATCAAGAACTTTTTTCTGGAGAACCCCGTAACAGACACATCGCCTGCCAACACATGGGACACGATGAAGGCGGTTGTGAGGGGGGAGCTGATAGCACGAGGTGTTGCCTTCCATAAAACTAGATGTCAGACCCGCTTGACCCTCGAGGAGGACCTCCGGAAAGCGGAGCGGACCCACAAAGAAAAAGGGTGGTCCCCGAAGACCGAACGAGCCCTCCGCACAGCACGGCAGAAGATTGAGGCCCACTACGCCGAACATACAGTACATCAACTGGCCAAAGCGAAGCAATTTTATTACGCCAAAAACAATAAAGCTAACAGGCTACTCGTGGCCAAACTAGCCAAAGCAAAACGAAACAATACAATCGTTGGGCTTCGGGACACACAAGGCCGAATCCACTATGCAGAGCAGGACAAACAACGCCTGGCAGCTGAACACCTGACACAGATAATGACCGCTCCACCACAGGATCTGAAAGAACAAAGGGAATACCTTCATGGAGCAGCACTCCACCGTATCCCGGACGCTACGCGGGACCTCCTAGAGGCACCAATCTCCTCGGAGGAGGTGGATGAAGCTATAAAATCACTGAAAGCCTGTGCGCCAGGCCCGGATGGCTACACAACCAGGTTCTACAGAGTCTACAAGCTCCAGCTACTAGCCCCACTGGTACAGCTATTCAATTCCTTTAGCGAGACCGGTGCGATAACCCCATCTATGCAAGAGTCCATCACCATCCTGCTTCCCAAACCCAGAGGCGACCCGAGATGCCCAGCCTCGTATAGGCCCATCGCTCTCCTCAACATTGATGCCAATATTTACTCCAAGATCCTGGCGACTCGCCTAGCCCGCATCCTCCCAGACATAATCTAGCCCGACCAATGCGGCTTCCTGAAGAACCGATCTATGGCAGACAACATCTGCAGAGCTCTGAATTTGGTGGAACTAGCCACACGTGGAGACAAAAAGATGGCGCTTATAGCGCTAGACGCAACGAAGGCATTCGACAAAGTGGACTGGACATTTATGAGGCTCACCCTGGAGTCGTTTGGTTTTGGCCCGGAATTCCGCACAATGATTCTAGCCAATTATGAATCCCCCAGAACCCTACACCGAATCAACGGCAATCTCTCGAGCCCCATCTCGCTGACCTGCGGAACGAGACAGGGATGCCAGATGTCCCCACTCCTATTTGCCCTCATCATGGAACCCTTCGCTCAACGAATTAGGCTGAACCACGCAATCAAGGGTCTACAAGTAGGGACTTCGCACCATAAACTGGCCCTCTACGCGGATGATGTCTTGCTAACGATCACCGACCCCCGCAGATCGTTAACCCACACCCTGGCCGAACTGAACGACTATGGAAAGGTCACAGGCTTTTCTATCAACTTTAATAAATCAACAGCGCTGGGAGTCGGACTCTCACCGAGAGAGCGAGAAGAGTTGATACCAATATGCCCGATCCAATGGAAGACGAAGGCTATCAACTATCTGGGGGTCCAGATCCCTGCCAAACCAACAGAGGTCTACCGAGTGAATTTTCCCTCGCTCTTTCAAGAACTGGAGACGGATTTGAAGCGCTGGGCCTCCCAGGAGAACTCCCTAATGGGAAGGATCACTGCATGTAAGATGAACCTGCTTCCAAGATTTTTGTATGCATGCTCAGCCCTCCCGGTGTTGATCCCGACCCCAGCACTCCAGAACCTACAGAGGAAGATGCTGCACTTTATTTGGAGGGGGGAAAAAAGCCAGAATACCAAAGGACTCAATGATGGGGAACGGGAAACTTGGCGGCCTGGGAGTCCTAGACCTTCAGAAATACCAGGTGGCGGCCCAATTAGCGTGCACCCAGGCATGGCAAACAATTACAAATCGTCCTAGGTGGGTGGACCTGGAACAGTGTATCGCTCTCCAAATGCACGGACAGTAATTTATCACCAGTACAGCCGCAGAGCCAAAACATGTATTGCTCGCCAATAGTGCACGGACAGTAATTTATCACCAGCGCAGCCGCAGAGCCAATACTTTGAACGCAGGTAGACAACGCAATGACTTACAACCACACGCACGCTTAGAGAGTAAGTAGCACTTATACGGCTATTTATTCGTAATTAGGCATATATACAATACAAGCATAAATCAGATAAATCATAGGAAATTAGCAGGAATACATCACCATGGGCGTAACTTGACAAAACCTCATCTCGCCAGAAGCGGCTGAAAGACCCCGACAACAGCCAGGCCAAGAGCACAACAGCCCACAGGTATATCGGACCAGGGCGTCCCCCCTCCGACTGAGGTCTTTGTGCATGTCCCGTCTGACCGTTGAGGGCTTCCGCATATATGCCCTCCTCAACAAGGGGTGGCACCTTCTCGAACCTTCTGGCAAATGCGCTTGCGCATTGATGGGTGACCGTTGATTGCCAGCTGGGTCAACCGACAGTAACCTCAAGGAGCAGAGCGCTTCCCTCTCCTAAGCGCCCCGGAAAACAATTCCATAACTCATCTCAAAACCTTGGCGCAAGCATAGCAAACCAAAACAAACTTCGTTATCAGGTACCAGCCGGCACCTGCGGATCTTAGCTTTCCCAGCGCCGTGTCCTTGGCTGAGAAGGCCTGCATTCCAAACCCATCAGCGAATAACGTTGAAAACATGTTGTTTCGCAAAGCAAGTGCAGCTTTCCACTGAGGCATGGATAAATATCCATCATGGCTCTGAGTTCCCCCAGAATGCACTGCGCACCAGCGCCATGTTTTTTAGCTCGAACACCACAATCCACCCTTGGATATTTACCTTCCATAGCCCAGTGGTAAAGGAGGCGGCCTTTGAAACCGCCGAAATATTAAAACCAAGTTGGGAATACATTGAATACAACAACAACACGCTATTATAATAGCTAATATAATACAAATGCAAGCAAAAGCATAACGCAGTGTACCTCCAATATCGGGAATCCATGAAAATAACCAATCCCACCAATTCCCAGTTTGCTCTTGGGACACTTGAGAAATGAGATCCCTCAAACCTCGAATATGACTTTCAATGGATCGTGAATGGTCACTTAGATTGAAACAACACATACCCTCAACTGCGTTACAGCCTAAATTATGCTTCAGCAATAAGTAATCGACAGCAGCTCTGTTTTGCAAAGTAGCTTTTCTAATAACTTTGCTGTCAAGGAGTAACTCTTCTAAAGCTTGAGAAGTATGATTGAGTCCTTTTACTACTAAACATGCTAATTTGATCAAAGACTTGTACCCCCCAGCAGATAAACCCCAAACTCCTACTAATGAAAGGGTTAATGCTAGAACTTCAGCTTCTGATAGCAAATGCACATGTGAATCACAATCGGGGGATAGACCCACAGATTCAAAAGTTGATCTTTTGTTTCGAGATATTGCTGGGTGTAAAGGAAACATCATTAGTCCTAATCGAGTTAAGGCACACGGACCTCCAGAAATGTTAGCTGGAATGTAAGTGTATGTGATGTTACCACATGAAAAGAGCCATCCTGTTGGAAGTTTCACATGATTTAGATGACTGGCAGCTATTACGGTATGATTGCAAGACATAGTATTATTCACACTGGTACATGTGCTTGGAACTCGTGAACACAATCGTTTCTCGAACACAGTTTGATTCTTCTGTTTGGTTAAATTTAGCTGTTGGCATTTGCCAATTTCTTTAGCATCGCAGGTCATAAAGTAGCACACATCGCCTTGAGTTATATTGTAGGTTATAATATGTGTCAAATTTCTCCATTTGCGATCCGTTTCCGTGCAAAACCTGCAGTACTCATAGACGGAAAAAGATTGTCTGATATCGGAATCTTGAACTAACGAATCATTGTGTGTGACGCCAAAAATGTGCTTTAGAACCGGAACTGGCGTTGGCACTGCAACTAAACATGTCGTTAGTAAAGCTTCAGCATTGGGCACATCGGTTAAGCAAAAGTGCGTAATGTTAAGTACTTGTTGTGCCAGGTACGTCCACATATTCTCCGTTTGGGTAATCATCGGGGAATATTTTCGCGGTCCTAAAGACGCCTCTTGCATAGCTGGCATCGATGTTGTTTGGACTTGCACCTGACGTGTTCGTCGCCTTCCATGAATCCATGTCGTTGGTCTGGCTGGCTTTTTGGCATCGGTATCGAGTTGCTTTCGGACATCATTGCTCCTCATCATCGGACTCACATTGATCGTTGGCACAGACATGGCATTTTTTATCCGGAGCATTATGCCGTTTGACTCTCCCAAATGGAGTCCATTTAGTCCCACA
This sequence comes from Ambystoma mexicanum, assembly GCF_040938575.1. NCBI lineage: Eukaryota > Metazoa > Chordata > Amphibia > Caudata > Ambystomatidae > Ambystoma > Ambystoma mexicanum. The sequence goes on from NC_090933.1 coordinate 609,040,336, forward strand.
ATCACACCAGCCAGACACAGGATCTACAAGGCAAACCCAGAAAAGAGATATCAGTATTGAAAATCACTCCCTTAGGTAACATTTGTCTGCGGGCACATACTGCCATTTGTCTTTACCAGGTTCCATTACTAAAACTATCTGGTCTTTGCCTGATGCAATAACATCTGCGGGCACGGGTGGACCACTTGGCCTTTCGACCCACACCTTTGCACCCGGTATCATACTGTCTGAAGAGCCAAAACCACGATCCCCACGGGTAGTTAACACTGTGGGAGGCTCCCCCTTTTTAATCATGGACAATTTAACAGGAATGATAATTAACTGAGCCACTCTATCACCCTTATGAATCGGTAACACTTGGTCCCCACTATTCATCAAGATGACTTTGATCTCGCCTTGGTAATCAGCATCAATGACCCCTCCCAGCACTTGAACTCCCTTCAATGCTAGTCCAGATCTAGGGGCAATCCATCCCATATGCTCTGGAGGAATTTGTACCCCAATCCCTGTTTCAATCACAACAATCCCTCTCGGGTCTAATCTGATTTCTTCATGAGAATGCAAGTCTACCCCTGCTGACTCGGGAGTCGCCCGATAGGGAGCTAAAGAGCCCGGGGTAATCTCCCAGTACAATAGAGTCTCTCTAACTAGGTTCGGTTGAATCTGTAAAGCAGGAGTCATTAGTCGCAACAATGGAGTCTCATGATTGTTCACCGGTCTATTATTCAACACTTGCACCGCATCAAACACGCGATCACGCCAACCTGCCAAACTGCCATCTCCAGACTTACGTAGCTGTTCCTTCAACAACCCATTCATTCTTTCAATTAACCCTGCCGCTTCCGGGTGATAGGGCACGTGGTAAAGCCACTCTATACTCTTCTCCTGACAATAGTCCTGAATTAATTTGCCTTTGAAGTGTGATCCGTTGTCACTTTGAATTTGCAAAGGCACTCCGTAATGCAACGTGATCTGATCTAGCAACTTAATGGTATTCAGTTGTGTGGCACGCTTGCATGGCAAAACCATCATGTATCCAGAGTAAGTATCCACAATAGTGCATGCATACTGACAACCTTTGCTGATTGGCAGAGGACCGATAAAATCGATCTGCCAAATTTGACCTGGTAACTTTCCTCTTCGCAACGTGCCGTGAACAATCTGAGGGATAGGCCTATGCTGTTGGTGTTGGCACACCGGACATTGCAAGATGACTGTTTTCACTACCTCTAAAGGAATACTAATTCCTCGAGCTTGTGCCCACCTGATAGTAGCCTTTTCTCCAAGGTGCCCACATTTCTGGTGAGCCCACTTGGCCAAACCCTCCAAATCGTCTTCCTGAAGCTCCGCATCCACAGATGAAATCTTGGTGTGTTCATCTGCAACAGAATTAAACCAACGTTCCAATGAATCTGTCGCACAATGCGCATCCACATGATACACTGTGACTTCACTTTGTGATAGCATTTCTGCAATATCTTGCCACAATTCTTTTCCCCACAACTCTTTCGAATGAATCTTCCACCCATTCTTCTGCCAGGTTGGCAGCCACACTGCCAACCCATTCGCCACTGACCATGAATCTGTGTACAAATGACATCGACCAGGGGTCTCTTGTTTCAAGGCTTGGTAAACTGCGTAAAGCTCTGCAAACTGACTGCTCTTCCCTTTCCCTGACGTCGTCAAAATCTTTTTTGTCTTGGGATTATATGACACCGCTTTCCAGTATCGCTCTGTTCCCACATATCGGGCTGAGCCATCAGTAAACCAGGCATGCTCCGTCTGCTCTACGGTCAAATCACCATATGGTACTCCCCATTTCACGGGAGACTCGCGTTTCTCAGACACTTCTGGTGGTATGTAATCCGAGGGCGGTATGTTGGCTACTTGCTCGTGTAACTTTGCAACCCCACCCTTTCCTGATTTGGCTCTGTCTTGAATGTACCATTTCCATTTAATTATGCTGGCTTCCTGGGCATGTCCTATTCTATGTGTTTTAGGAGAACTCAACACCCATTGCATAATCGGTATTTCTGGCCTCATCAATACATCATGGCCCACCGTCATTTGTTCAGTATCAACCAGGGCCCAGTAACATGCCAGCAACTGCTTTTCAAATGGAGTATATGAGTTACCAGCATCGGGCAACTTACGACTCCAAAACCCCAATGGCACACGTTTCCTGTCCTGTTTCTGCCACATACTCCAGTTAGCATAATTGTCTTGTACAGACACATTCACTTCCACTTCGCCTTCCTTCAATGGCCATAGATCGAGCACCTGCTGCACGGTGTCTTTTGCCAACTCAAATGCTTTCTGCTGCTCTTCCCCCCACTGAAACTCATATTTCTTTCGTGTCACTTTGTAAAGGGGGGCCAGTATCTGCCCTAAATGGGGAATGTGCTGTCTCCAGAACCCAAACAGCCCTATGAACTGTTGAGCTTGCTTTTTATCCATTGGCGTGGTAAACTCAAGTATTTTCTGTCGGGCCTTCGGCACCATTTCTCGATGCCCATTATGCCACTGAATTCCTAGAAATGTCACTCTCTCAGCTGGGCCTTGAATTTTGTTCGGGTTAATCTCCCACCCTTCCTTCTTCAATCCTTCCATAATGACTTCTAACTGGTTTTGCACACTGCACTCATCCTTGCCCTGAATCAAGATATCATCAATGTAGTGAGAGATTTGTATGTCCGGTTTACACGGTATCTTGTCTAAGTGCTCTGCCACCAGCCGGTGACAAATAGTCGGGCTATGTATGTACCCCATAGGTAACCTTGTGAAGGTGTACTGACGCCCGCTCCAAGAAAATGCAAACTGCTCTTGACACTCTTCAGCAATTGGCACAGAGAAAAATGCATTGGCTAAATCTATCACTGCATACCAAGTCCCCTCAAACTTTTGGACATTTTCAATCAAGGTAATGGCATCTGGGACTGCAGGCACCAATGGAGGAGTGTGTTTATTCAACTCGCGGTAATCCACCGTCATCCTCCAAGACCCATCCCCTTTTTTGACGGGCCAGAGGGGGTTATTCCAGGCGGTAGTGATAGGTCGTAACACCCCCGCCTCTACATACTCCTTGATGGTGTCTGAAATTTCCTTTTGCCCCCCAGGAATGCGGTATTGCTTCATTGCTACCCGCTTGGTCGCCACAGGCACATGTACTGGGGGCATCTTCAATTTGCCTACTGTAATGGGTGTACAAATTAATGCACTCACCCCAAACTGGTATGTTTTACCTCCAAGTCCTAAAGTCAACCCTTCCAGAATGTCAAAGCCAATTATGTACTCAGGTATCGGGACAATCAACACTTGGTATTTCTGCCTAGCCAAACTGCCTATTTTCATTTCCACTTCAGTTTGTACTGCGGGGGTCTCCTTCCCCCCTAGTCCTGTAATAGTAAAGTGTCTGCCTTTGAATCGTGTCGGATTCCCGTGAATCAAAGAGGCCTCCGCCCCGGTGTCTATCAATGCTCGCACCCCTTGCGTATTTCCTGGCCCCCAAAAAATCTTGACATTAACATGGGGCCGCCTATCCACCTTTATGCGAGCAGACGCTGCCGGGGCTTGGCCATAACCCTAGTCAAATTTTGAATGAGTGTAACCTGACTCTGCCTTTAGCATTGCACTCACCACCTTCCTCAAATCAGCATATGTCGGTTGGTACGGGGAAGGTGTCCCCATCTACCCCTCCTCCTGTTCTTCCTCAGGAGGGGCAGAAGGGGTGGTGTCCCCCTCTGGTTTAGTCACTACCTGTTTCTTAACCTGTTTGTAGCGCTCCTTGGCTGCAAGCCCTCTCTTTCTGTATAGTTCGTACATGACCCTGGTTTCAATGCCATCAATTTCTTCCCGTGGCACACCATCTTTTAACAGGGCCAAAAACATGTCTTTTCTGGACACTCGGGAGTCTCTGCTATCTTGTCTCCTGCCTTCAGTTCTTCTCTCGCTACGCCCCTCTCTCTCCCGTGGCCTGTTGTCACTCCTATCCCACTCCCCTAAATCTGCCAGTTGCCGAATGGCATCCACTACTTCATCTGTGGGTTTGCCCGTCATACCTACGAGCAAAGTCATAATGACACTTTTGTATGCGGGCGGTGCAGTTCTGATCACCATGTTTCTGGTTGAAACTGAGAGCGCCACGGCCCCCATGTGTCCTGGAGCATCTATATGAATCGCCTCTTTCATGGCATGCTCTCTGACCTTTTGAATCGCCTCTTTCAAAGTATACCACTTTGTTTCCTCACTGGGCCAATCTGTGGTAATGGGGTACTTGCGGTTACATGCTTGGGCTGCTAAATCCAACAAAGACATTTGTGGAGTTTGGCCATTCTCATCAGGGGGCGGCCCTGCCCTTAAAACCTCCTGTACACTGGTGTCATTGGACAAAGGCAAAAAACGCGGTGAGTCTGTGGCATCCACGAACAGCCCTGCAGCTCCCCCGTCTAGAAGTCTCACCATCCATGTCAATAAAGGTTCCCCTGACTTTTGCCTCAAACGAGTAATAATCTCTCCAACCTCCTGCTGAGTGTAATCTTCCAACGTGGTTAAATCTACAACACCGCCTCCAGGGTTCTGCGGGTGGGGCCCAGCACGGCGTCTTCTAACCGGCTTGGCTGCCACTGCCTTCTGATTAATTTCTGCTTTGGAGTCTGACTCATTTGCCGAGCTACTCTCTGGGCTTGTTGAGTCAAAGATGTCTCCATCCCATTTATCGGGATCCCAATTTACATCTGCAGTAGCGATTACCGCTGCCACTTTTCTTTGGTTGACCCCTCCCCGTCTTTTCCTATACTTATATCGGGCTACTCTGACTGCTGCCCTTTCAGCCACAGCCTGATATTTGTCAGCTTTGTCTTTGAAAAGTTTCATCTGAATTTGCTGCATTAATGCAATCTGTTTCTCAGCAGCTAACTCTTTTTCCAATCGCAAAATATTATCCTTCATTTCCACATTTTTCTGATGCATCTTTCGGTAGGCATGCAGGAGAACCCAACCCCGCCTGCCTAGCGCGGCACATTCCTTTCCCCTCTCTACTGAAATCTGTTGTAAACAAGACATTACTTCTGACGGATCAGCGTCTCCCACTTCACAATCCCATGTTTCACACAGCCCTGCACCACATGCCCATAACTGAGCCAACTTATCATATGGGCTTTTCGCCCACCCTGGAATCATTACATCGGGACATTCACCGCCAGCGAGAACTCCCTTTTTCTTGAACAAACTATTCATCACTGCAGTAATGTACAAAGCCTCTGTATATATATATAAATATTTCTTTCCACACCGCAGTCACTTGCGCAGACACGCACACACACACAGAACAGATTAACACCGTCCAGCACTCTCTGCCAAATGAAAACAACCTTTCGCTCGCAATGTAAGCAAAACCTATCTGCGTTCAACCGGATTCTTTAATGGTTGGAACAATTCATCACAAACCATCCCATCCTCGTCGCCAAAATGTATCGCTCTCCAAATGCACGGACAGTAATTTATCACCAGTACAGCCGCAGAGCCAAAACATGTATTGCTCGCCAATAGTGCACGGACAGTAATTTATCACCAGCGCAGCCGCAGAGCCAATACTTTGAACGCAGGTAGACAACGCAATGACTTACAACCACACGCACGCTTAGAGAGTAAGTAGCACTTATACGGCTATTTATTCGTAATTAGGCATATATACAATACAAGCATAAATCAGATAAATCATAGGAAATTAGCAGGAATACATCACCATGGGCGTAACTTGACAAAACCTCATCTCGCCAGAAGCGGCTGAAAGACCCCGACAACAGCCAGGCCAAGAGCACAACAGCCCACAGGTATATCGGACCAGGGCGTCCCCCCTCCGACTGAGGTCTTTGTGCATGTCCCGTCTGACCGTTGAGGGCTTCCGCATATATGCCCTCCTCAACAAGGGGTGGCACCTTCTCGAACCTTCTGGCAAATGCGCTTGCGCATTGATGGGTGACCGTTGATTGCCAGCTGGGTCAACCGACAGTAACCTCAAGGAGCAGAGCGCTTCCCTCTCCTAAGCGCCCCGGAAAACAATTCCATAACTCATCTCAAAACCTTGGCGCAAGCATAGCAAACCAAAACAAACTTCGTTATCAGGTACCAGCCGGCACCTGCGGATCTTAGCTTTCCCAGCGCCGTGTCCTTGGCTGAGAAGGCCTGCATTCCAAACCCATCAGCGAATAACGTTGAAAACATGTTGTTTCGCAAAGCAAGTGCAGCTTTCCACTGAGGCATGGATAAATATCCATCATGGCTCTGAGTTCCCCCAGAATGCACTGCGCACCAGCGCCATGTTTTTTAGCTCGAACACCACAAACAGTCACGTCTAGCTCTACCCCTACGCTTTGTTCCCCACATCTCACCGGCGACCAGACGGCAGTGGCAGGAGCTATTGCTGTCCACCAGACATACTGTGGCCATTTGGGATAGGACGCTGAAGCAGAAGAAAGCCCCAGGGGACTCAGCCCCCCATCCCCGGTCGATATGAATCCTGCCTTTTCCCCGGGCCTGGCCCCCAGGAACTTCAAAAACTGGATTACGGGTGGCCTGGAGACCATAGGACAACTTTTCGAGGGTGGACAACTGCGCTCTTGCGAACAATGTAAGGATAACTTCCACCTTCAAGAAACGGACAGATTCACTTACCTCCAACTGCGTCACTGGTGCTCCCACCCACAGATTCGTCAAGCAGCAACACGCCCGCCCACACCCATAGAACTGACTCTCAACGACCTTCCACTCCGAGGTAAGATCTCAACACTATACAAGCTCCTCCAAAAGGACTTTCTCACCTTCAAGTCCAGGGCCATGGCGCAATGGGAGGCAGACTTGGGACACCCCATAGAGGACCAGTCCTGGGTGGACATTTGGACCCGTACCCAATCAGCCTCCTCCTGTGTTACTAATAGGGAATGCGCCCACAAAATCCTACTGAGATGGTACCATCCCCCCTTGAGATTGCACCACATGAATCAAGCTTTGGACCCGGCCTGCTGGAGACGATGCGGCCAGGTAGGATCCTTCTTCCACATGTGGTGGACCTGCCCCAAGGCCCAAACTTTCTGGAAAGAATGCATGGCGGCCATTGCAGCAATGACACACATCACACTCCCACTAGAACCTGAACCTATCCTCTTAGGCGCCCCGATTCCAGGGAGTTATGCGTGCAAGGGCCCCAAAGCTAGACTCTTATCGCACTGCTTGCTGGCGGGCAGAATAGTGGTGGCCTGTACATGGAAGTTGGTGGAGGGCCCGCTCCTGCCCCTGTGGTGGATGAAACTGTGGGATGTACTCATTGCGAAGAAGGTGACTGCGGCCAGGGCGGGCGTTCTCCATCGCTTCCAGAACATTTGGAACCCGATCCTCGAATTCGACCGGGACTTTCCAGCCTTAACATATAAACCCCAACTGACTAGGAGGGTCTTGGAGAGCTGGCCCGCCCGCAGGAGCGAGAACAAGAGGAGGGAGACTGATCCACTAAATGAACTCTGAGAGGGGAAGGGGAAGCAATACTCTTGTGTATTAATGCATACTAAATGTCGATTACTAATGTATGTAATGTTTCCTGCCTTGTTCAAAAATAAACATATTTAAAAAAAAAAAAAAAGATGGGTACAAGCAGGGATTTGCACCATGAGGTTGGGATCACACGGTTTACGATTATGTTTTGAAAGATATTATTCAATACAATCGCCCATTGATGGGGGTGTGATTTGAACATGTGATTAGACAAGACATCAGGGCCTACTGCTCTTGAGGCACTAAATTTTCTTATAAGATCTTCAATGGTATCTATCGAGAAGTTCAACCTCCATTGATTTGATGAATATGTTGTATCTGACAACTTATTAAAGTCTGGATCAGAGTAAAGGGTAGAGAAATGTTTCAACCATTGCTGTTCTTGAATGCCATTAATTTGACTATCAGCTTGTTTATTCTGCTCGCTGTTATTCAATAAGCTTCAAGTTTGGGCTGGGTTCTTGTTTTGAAGCGAGACTAAAAGGGCTTCGCTATTACGTTGACATAAAATAGCTTTTCGTGCCCTTATCCAATTGGTGTATCGACATTTAGCTGCTTTGAAGGCGCTGTGTTGTTCATTGATGGGTAGACCTAATATTGCTTTCTTTTAATGACAAAATGTAATTTTCCTTAGCTTGAGTACAGGATCATAACGATGCTTATGACTGAATGTCATGGGTTTACAGGCCATCAATGAATACTTGAAATAATCAAGAGCACCTAAATAGGAAGAGACACTAGAACAGGTTTGGGATTGTGACACATGATTATTCAAGGTAGTTAAATTCACTTCTGACCATTGAAAGCATGTTCTCCCGTTCTTAGCTGATAAGGGTTGTTTATACCACTGCGTCTTCGATGTAACATTTATCGTGGCCCATGACCAGTATAGTGCCAGCATATGATGATCACTGTGAGTTTGTGTGATGACTTCAAATCGATCAGCAGCCATAAACAAACGCTCATCCATGTAGATGTAGTCAATAATGCTCTGTGATGGGCCTCTGCTCCATGTAGATTTCGGTGGTACATCCCCCGGTAGTAACCCATTTGCTATCCTGAAATTTTTGTAGACATAAAATTATTCCATCTATCAACGTCTACATGTTTGGCCTTAGAATTCTGGTTTAAACCATTTAAATTGAGGTCCCCTGTGATAATGGTGCCAGTGATCTCTGAGGACGTTGAGATGTTATCTAAAAGTGATGTTAGGGCATTATAGAAACTATCGTCTGTGATGCAACTGGATTTCTGTACACGTTTACTAGGGCAAGATTCTGGTCGCGATAACTAAATTTTACTATTTGGAGAAAATAGTTAGGTGCCGCCCATGGTTGAATAGTAAACCCTGTACTTTTTTTAACTGCTACGATCAGTCCCGAGGTCGGTCTGTCTTTTTTAGCAGTAATAGCAGGTGATAAAATGATGTCATTGTCATCCCATACTGGTATCAAGCTTAACCAGGTTTCTTGAAATGCTATAATGTCAAATTTATCAATTTGATTGTCTGTGGAGCTCTGAAGATGTATATAACCATGAGTATTCCAACTAGCTAGAGAAAAATGTTGATTTTGCTTAATCTCTTATGGTTATGCTTGTATTGATTGATGCTGCAGTACATGTGGAGAAACAGAGTCACAGCAATGTGCATATTTTGTGATCGGTACATCCATATTGCTAATCATCGCCTAGCTAGATTTGCTGTCTGGATCTACGGCTATAATAATACACTGTTTGAATAAGTCCATCTTGCCTTCCATATGATATTCATAACTGCTCCAGAGGGAATCCATAATCTGACAATCGATAGGTCAATATCAGTCAAGAACTCTACCTGTTCTACCTTGATCAAGGTGATATCCTCCAGTGCTGGTACATCAGTGAAGATGTTCATAATACTTGTTCTACTTAGATTGTATTTAAGATATGGAGCATCACAGCATTTCATTATCAGAGAGTGTCGAAATGGGAAGGACTTTTCATTTTGAGTTGGCGGTATCCGACTATTTGCATTTTTACTTGAAAATTGTTATTAGCAACAGGCTTTTTCATGCTTCTGTCAGTTCTACATTGACAAGAATTAAGCCACACAGAGCTCTTCGTATGACATTGGTGGTCTTGGGAGAAGGCAATCTGTGGTTCTTGATCTCTTCTTTGTATCGCTTCTCATTCATGGTTGAGATTCCTGTTGAGAGTTTTTCTCTCACTTTAAGGCGTGAATCAAGATAGGCATCTATTGCCATCTGAATTTCTCTACATCTTTCATCGTCCTTAGTGACATTGTCATTTTGAGAGATCTGTCTGTCAGCTGGCATATTATCTGCAGCAGTTATATGATCAGTACTTGGGTTTGCCGTTGTAAGTTTAGCATCTTGCTCCAAGACTGCAACCAAGTCATTCAATGGTTCATGAGTTAAAGAATGATTATTAACAATATCGCCCTGGTCATCAATTAGGACATTCATTTTTTTTAAGAAATTACGTTGAAAGACAATGTTGCATCTCTTAGAGTTTTCTGAGCTAAATTGATTGAACATATAAAGGGCTTAAAGCTCTGTATACTTGCAGGTGGGATTTGGGTTTAGTGGCCTGAGACGTTATTGTTTTTGATTTAGAAGTGACACCCTTACACGATGCTTGATCAGTAAGGTTATCAAGTGAAATCATTCTAGAATTACATGAGTGCCTGGAAGTAGTGAGATCCAGACTAATCCATGAGTCATTAATATCTACTACCGATGCTTCGCCAGACTTTTCCCCAACCTGCCGTATGACCCGTTCAAAAAAAGGCAATACGGAATGTATGGCCAATGCTTTCTGGCTGGCATAAGCAGGGTTCAGGATATGCATCCCTTGCATTTGAATCAATATCTATTGGAGAACATATGTGTTTAGCTTTAAGCCTAATTTCTTGCTCAATCCAATCAGCAATTTGCTCTATCTGAGCTGATTGAATCATTAACAATGAAAATAACTTCACAAGGAGCTAAAATAAGCTAGTAATAGTCGAATTAACTGCAGTCAAAGTAATTTCAATCATAGCATGCTGCCTAAGGCTCTCGTGCTGAACTGGTGTGATTATAGGTCTACCCGGAGTTGGTTATGTATAAGATACAGAGAGTGCAGAAGAGTCCATAGAACATCGTGCATGGTAATCAGGGGAAAGAGATTTATGTGTAATAAAAGATTAATCATGAATATTTGCATGAATGGAAATATCTGATATCACCTGGCTCATATTGCAGTGCTCATCATCCAGAACAATTACACAATCTGCAGCGCTCTGCTTTGTTGACGGAGATTGAGCTGTTCTAAGAATGGTTTGGTCGGATTGTATTTGCGATGAAGGGGCAGCCAAAGGCATAGATGGTGGTGGTGGGAAAGTACTTGGGGATGTCCTTAAACTAACCACAGTGGCATGCTTTCCTAATCGCTGTGGTAATATAGAACCAGGTACGAACATGCTAGTATCAGTTTCAGGACGCAGTGAGTAGAAACTCCGAATACCCTTACTCACCGCTGTTTGTTTAGATCGAGTAACAGGGGTAAGCATGATTACCTTATGAGATGAGCGGCGAGGTCTTGTACGCTCAGCGGCAGACGCCCTGTTCATTGGCACAGTTAGCACATCAGGCATGCTTGTTTTTAAAGAATACAATTTAGCTAGTATAAAACAGCTCTCCCGGCGGTCACCCCAAAGTAGCTTTACCTTACGCTTGTGCAGACAAGTACAAACCGCAAAACTCTGCCACAACGACGCAGCGAAGCGGCAAAGCGGTACTTGACGGTACTTGCTCGGTGCGCGCGCATTCCCAATTTATAGTGCTGGATGAGAAAAGTGGTGTGTCCACAATAATACTGTTGGGAAAGTGAGTTTCTGCAAGTAAACAAACAATATATATAAATATACAAGGTTGAAGGTATCGGAGTTGAACTAGTAGAAGTCCTTATATATAATCACCTCAACAATGTCCAAACAAGATGTAACAGAAGTCCAACTGCAAGCACTAAAGGCAAGTCGATAGCGGCAAAGCGGTACTTGATGGTACTTGCTCGGTGCACGTGCGCTGGTGCGCGCACATTCCCAATTTGTAGTGCTGGATGAAAAAGGGGGTGTGTCCACAATAATACTGCTGGGAAAGGGAGTTTCTCGACTAATTGAGTTAGTAGCCGAGGTAAGCTGCGATTAGTTAATTCTCTGTAACATTCCTTATACGGCTCATCCTCTATTTATTGGATTATTGGGGTCTTCCATCTCTCATTCCCAATTGTCACATTTTCACGTTCCTTTATTGTCTTCCACATGCTTAGTTAAATTATGTGAGGCCAACGGAGGAGGCTGTTTTTGAGGTTCGTACTTGCACTACTGGAATATTGAATGGAGGAACTGCAAACCCTCAGGTGATTTATCCCCCCCCCCCGACCCGACCCAGGAGAATTCAGATCATTAGTGTCTGGTACAAAGCTTCTTGCAAATCCATCCCGGTGAGCCAGTTAACAGGACATAGAAGGTTGTTAAATTGTGCAATCGCCTGCACTTTGAAATTATAGTAAATGTTGAACCTGTTACGATCCCCAAGGTTCATCACAGTCCGAAGCCCGATCTCCTTTTCGCACAGCAAAATAATGTTGCTTGCCATTGCACGTAATGAAAGAGATTCTTTTCTGTCGTGCTTTTGAATGAAACTGCCTCGTTTCTTGGGATATCAAGAAATGATTTTCCACCAAAAGCTTTAACTCCTGATTGCACCTCAGATGAATACACATTTTGTTTACCCTTGCGTGCTAAGAGATCTCTTCCAACACCAGCCCTGCCTTTAGTAGTGTCTTAAGAAAACTCATATACATTTATGGTCAGTTATCTGGTTATTTTAAACAAAACTTTGTCCTTGTCTAAACCAAGTGTAACACCACGTGGTAATAAAAATTGCATACTTCCACAAACTGTGGATCCTAGCACCCACAAAGACCGAAAAATGATAATCAACCTAAACAAAGGTTATTCAAAATCAAAATAGGAACTGTTGCATTATGCTCCACTGCTCCGCTGTGTGATTGGAAATCCTACAGCATTCCACGACATGTTTCAATCTCAAAGTTGTTAATGGGATTTTCTTCAGGGGCTGTATTGAGTTGGTGGTGCAAGGTGCCTATGAATGTACATACATGTGTGTTACTAACAGGAAGGTGGAGAGCTGATATTGATTACAAAGTTGTATGTGTGTATATATGTATGTGCACACTCTCAAAGCAAGACCTCTATGTATTGAAATCTTACATTGCTGGGCAGTCTATCAAAGTAAATCATAATGAGGGTGGAAAGTTAATCAGCAACAGTCATACATTTTTTAAATTGAAGTGGGACCTGTCAAAATATCACACAATAAACAAATTTGCCTCCTCTGAATCAAAATAGGAGCTTGTGTATAGCTGTCATTGTAGCAGCGCTGCTGTGTGCATACAGATAGTCACATGAACAAGAACAACTTACCCTGAGCTGAGAACTAAGGTTACCTACAGTGTCCAGGTGTTGAAAATGGGGGACCCAGGTCCCAGATGGGCAAGAGGTCTGTGTGATGTCTATGTGGCTTGGCGGGCCAACTTTGTTCTGAAAATGAAAAATGTGTGTTGATTAGCATTGTGCACATGAGTGTAGGGGACAGTAACTGTGGAGTTATCATTGTCTGCACTAAATACACCTGTATACATGGGTGTCCTGAAATGGTGGGTTATTCTTAAAAACCCACCAACATATCTATATGTCTGCAACTCATCCAAAACAGGACTGCAAGACTTGTCCTTGGCCTCAAGCCCAGGGATTGTATCTCTCCAGGACTGACATCTCTGAACTGGCTCCCAGTGGCTGCGAGGATTAAGTTTAAAACCCTCTGCATTGTCCACAAGGCCTTCTGGGCCTGGGGCTTCAACACCTTCAACTCTCTTTTCCTAAATATCTTCCTTCTCGAGCTCTTCGCTCATCCGCCTCAACTACCTCAGGGTCTATCGCTTCTCGAAGCAACAAGTTGGTGGTAGATCTCTTTCTTCGGCTGGGGCCTCCCTCTGGAACAGCATCCCTGCCTCCCTGAAACTTGAGGAGCACCATCTCCGCTTCCGGAAGCACCTCAAAACCTTCCTCTTTGCTTCTGCTTTCTCTCCTCCTCTCCCCATCTGAACTCCTAGCTGAAACTGAAACTGCACTGGTCACCCGGCCACCCTCTGATCTCGGGCCCAGGTCCATAAGGTTAACATAAGGTTCCATTATGAAGTAGAGTGATGCTATTTGCGGCTGTGGTTCCGCTGTCAATGTGTAAGGAATACATCAATACCTATGGAGAATCACATTCAAAGGAGGGAGCCTTTGCTGCTCTGTCACAGTATGTGTGACCCATAATTACATATTCTTCCAGGGGCATCCCTTCCCGCTTTTTAGGACTGCATGTAGGGGATGCAGAATGGACACAACTTAATGGAAATGTGGAAGGGGCCAACCAAATGCATACAGTAAGGACACTGCTGTCTATTGGGGAAATACTGTGGGCTTGAGTGATTAGAAATGCAGATGGGTCTAACCAAATGAATACAGTGAGGACACTACTATGTATCAGGGTTGACTTTAGCGTGTATGGCCTGCTCACATGGTGCATCTGTTCTTGCATGTTGTTACGTGGAGATACTTTGTTGAACCCATTTTAGAACTATTATGTAACCATCTGTTTATGCAATAGGCCCCTTCTAACGATGGGTGTATATACTACTTCAAGTTGGTACATTTCAGTACAGAGTAATGCATAATATTGAACATTTATACATATACGCTTGTGCTTACTGTATCCCATCACACTCTAGTGTGTGCAGAGTTTACTTAGCCTGTTTATAGTGTAAATATGAACATTAATACCACATTGTCTTGTATATGTCTCACACTCCAATCTTAGCATTGTCGGCATGAGGTTATGCATATCAATTGGTGGTCATACAGTCTAATGATTGTAGCACAAATACATCTCTTGTAGAAGGTCATGATGATAACAAATGTTTTGACTGCACATTACACTCAGGTCTTTTCCATAGCTAATAGCCTTCCCTACACATCCTGCCCCTTCAAAATAGAAATGAGGATAAACCATGTAAACTCTGTTTATGGTTCTTCTCCAGAAAATGCTGATCAAGGGGTGCCCCGAGGTTTTTATTTGTATGCAGCTCTTGTGCTCACTCATGCAGACTTTGGCCTTACGCATGGTCATCCCTACTTATAGGAGTTTGAAAGGGTATCTAATTGCATATTTAATTCTGCTGGTGTTACAGTTGGTAAAATGTAGTTGTTTCCACTCTATGATGGTGGACAGTTCATTTGTGGTGCTTGTTGTAGTTTGTGCACACATTACGCAATTACTGCTTGGTACGATAGTAGGGGTTGCTAGCTTGGCTTGTGGGAGGACTAAATGCATCAAAGAGTCCCTGACGTTCTTACCCTTTTTAAAGGCGAACATGGGGCGTTCAAGTTGTGTTGGCCCCTTTTCCCAAATGAGTATATTTTGTGGAGAATAAAATTACATTTATGTATTTATTTATGTTGATAAATCATTCACCAGTTTTCTGCCTCGTATTACTGACCCTTTACCCCATATTTGATGATGCAGATAATGAAGCTAAAATTATTTCATTTTGCATAATATGCTTCTTTAACATTTGGTTTTTAAAGAAGGCCATGTTGGGTTATGTGATTTGTGAATGTTTCAAGTCAGTTCTGTAAATTGGATTATTTTAGTTCATGCTAAGAACTGGAAAAGAAAGTGGTAAAGTTCAGAAATTGAAGAGTGGGCGCAAATCCCAGAGTCACCTCTTAATCAATGTGTGATTCTCTAAAACTTTAAAAATTGCCACCCTTTAGAGAGCGCGAGAGTTCGCATGGCATGATCTTCAAAAAAGCCTCACTCAGGGTTTCACTGGCTAGAGTGTTGCTTCTTTTATAATAATAGTGAGCATTGCTATATTTCAGACCACAGCCAAGTGTTTCTTTGCTCTTTAATAGCAACTCTACCTGAAAACCATGTCCCTCTTCCAATTTAGTTTTGTCTGGATATGGACACCTTCCTGGCAGCTTCTAATCTTCATCCTCTATGCTATGATATGTGTAGCTTCCTCCTAACATTCAATTGATCTCCTGTATCCATGCTTGAGCCCTTTTGCATTCTGTGAGGCAACTAATCTGATTTGTTTCTCTATTCTGGATTATGGGCACCTTTTTCATACAGTCTGTGTCCTGCATGTCTACTATGACCGGTATACCTTCCTTGTGGCTTCTATTGATAGAAAGTGTCATTTATATATGCTAAAAACAAGTACTCTTAACGTGTACTGCTAATGTTGCTGTTAAAATGCTACTTGTTTAACATTCTGATTACCGCAAGAATGAAGAGGGCAATGGAACTGTAAAGCAGTACTGAAGTTTATTTTGATTCCTGTGAAGCAGCATAGAAAGTAAGATGTAAGATGATTCTTCTCCTGCCACTTCCCTCATTAGCCAACAGATAGTCACCTTCCATCTCATCTACAGACCACCCAAACCCAACACTGCATTCATACGAGACTTCACTGACCTGGTTACCACCATGTTGCTCATGCATGCAAACATCATCTTCCTAGGAGACTTCAACATCCCAGGCAACAAGACCACCAAACCAATGAAGGAAGCTCTCCTCAGCCTTCTCGATACCCTCAGCCTCAACCACAGCAAAAGAGTCGTCAGAAAACACGAGAAAACCTGGCGCTGCTCCATGACTGCATCTGACTTGGCTATCCTCAAGGAACTCTGAGCAATCCTCTGACAACTAATCAACACATCCAAGGTCTTCCACTATCAGAATACCATAGCAGAAGCCAACAACAAAAGCAGAGCTCTCTTCAAAGCGGTTAAGCAGTGCATCAACCCGCTACCCAACTCTCCCATTCCACACTCCATTGACAAATTCACAGCCATCAACACCTTCTTCATCGACAAAATCTGGAAGATTCTCCAGAACATTGATGCCAGCTCAGCATCCACAGACCCACCTCACGTCCCTCCTTGCAAAATCTCCACACCCTGGACAACATTCAAGACACTCTCGACAGAAGACCTGGTAGAAATCCTGGCCGCCCTCAAAGTCACATTGTATACAGATGACATCCTCCCAGAATCCATCCTCAAGACCCTCTCGAAGAAGCTCTCCTTCCCTAGGTGGAGAGCATCAAAAGCTCCCTAACGCAAGGCACTTTCCAATCAACCCTAAAAACAGGACAAATCTTAACTCTAGTAAAGAAACCCACCCTGGATCCCGTCAATTTAGGTAACTATTGCCCCATCACCCATCTTACTTTCCTTGGAAAGATCATTGTGAAAGCTGTAGCCGCACGACTGCAGCAACAAATTGACACCAACAATCTCCTCCAAACCTACCAATCCGGATTCAGACCCAGTTGCAGCACGGAGACGACAACCATACAGGTGGTTGACGACGCCCTCAACATCCTTGAAGATGGCCACCCCTGCCTCCTGGTTCTACTCCATCTATTGGCTGCTTTTTACACAGAAGACCATACAGCGCTTACGGACACCCTACACCAGCGCATGGGGATCAGCAACCTGGTCCTATGCTGATTGAAGTCCTACCTTGCCAATCGCAAGCAGTTTGTTCAGATGGACTCCTCTAGATCACAAATGCTACCCGTTACATGTGGAGTCCTGGAAGGTTCTATCCTCTCCCCAGTGATCTTCAATCTATACATGGAGCCACTGGGAGCCCTCCTAGCAACACACGCAACAACCGACGACACACAGCTATACCTCAAAATAGACTTCATCAAGGACATCCATAGGCCCAAAACCTGCCTTTTGCTGATTCAGTCTTGGATGTCCAGTACATACTTGAAGCTCAACCCCTCCAAGACTGAATTATTACTCTTCATCAACAACACTGAACACCCAGACATATAGACCTGGCTATCAACCATGAACTCGAAGGGCTTCACACCTGAGCTCACCTCCTGCGCCAAGTCCCTCGGGTACCACATGGACAAACACCTCTTCTTCAAGACACACATAGCTAAGAAAACTCAAACAGCTTGGTATCAGCTCTCACTCCTGCAAAAAGTCAAGCCCTTCCTCCCTCCAAACAGCTTTAGATCCTCCATTCAAGCACTGGTCCTATCCTACCTGGACGGGGGCAATGTACTCCTCAAAGGCCTCGCATCATCCTCCCTTGAGCCCCTGTGAAGTGTCCTTCATGCAGCTGCATGCATCATCAAGGTTCTACCCAGATACAACCACAATACCCAGCCCTCATAAACCTTCACTGGCTCCCACTACACGCACAAATCACCTATAAATTTTACTGCATCATCTATAAGGCAGTCACCCTCAAGTCATCCAACTACCTCGTGTAGAAACTCTGCATCTCCAGTGGACAGTGCACCACCTGAAGCCAGGACACATGCAGACTTGAAATCCGCTACTGCAAAAAAGAAAGGTCCAGAAAACAAGCCTTCTCTTCCTATGCCCCAAGACTATGGCACCTCCTCCCCGTCAGCATCAGACTCGCCCCCACGCTCATACAATTCAGAAAAGAACTCAAGACCCACCACGCCTCATCAACACTTAGGCCATCACCTCACCCCTTGCACCACCTGACTCGCTAGACACTGCCTGCCCCTCTCCTCAGATCTACCCGGTACATCTGTACCCCTCCTCTGTGCCCCCTCTGTACCCTACCCTTATATCTGTTCTGTTGTTAGTACTGAAAAGTGCTCTGTTATGCATCTGTAATGTTGTACACCTCTGTAAAGCACTCCGTTATGTATCTGTATTGGTGTCTACATCTGTAAAGCGCTACATTGCTTCTCAAAGCTAGGTCCGTGCTCAATAAATACATAATAAGAAGGCGAGGAATGGGGAGTGATCGCGATGTTGGGGGGGACAAGATATTCAGATCTGTTAATTCCTTTTAGTTGGTGGAGGGAGGGGTCCCCAAAGGTGCTTACAATAGCCCTGCCAATGACAGTTTAGAGTTGGCCGGCCACATTCACAGAATTATCAAGTCAAGCCAGAGCCTCAACCTTCTTATCCAAGGTTCTCTCCATAGCATCCATAACGAATGGGCCCACATAATTCATAAACTCTTACGCCAGTCACCTTGGTCAAGAACACTCCCCTTGTATGCATCAGCCTCAATCTCAGTAAAGCATGTTTTGTTTGGGACCCTGGACCCTTGAATCTATAATATTCAGCATGTTTTCAGTATAGTCCCTGAATACAAAATAGAGGAGCCCTCAGTCAGGCAACAGTCTGCCAAATCCTACTAATGAAAAGGAGAGCGCTTCTCCAATAAATGCATACACTCGTATTCCAGTGTGCCTTTCCCTGAGAATCCGTCACATGTTACAAGGTCCATGTCACTAATGGAGCCATGCGGCAGCAAACGGAGGAAAGAGTCTGCACAGTTCCATGTGTGCAACAGTGTTTAACTGAGCCACGCAGGCAAACAAAAACCCAAAGTAAGACACTGCATTCAACGATGAGGCCATGAAAAGAAAGCTGCCTATATTGGTATACACTAGCAGTAAGAAATGAGAGGGGCTGTCAAGATTATGGAATTTAAGTAGTGCAAGAAGTGCAGTGATTGGCCTAAGGAAGGGGCTCTCTTTGGACCATGAAGCTAGGTCACAATTTCTTACTATTTAAAAAAAGAAATAGATTTAGATAAGAGGAAGCCTCCATGCCATGCCTTAGAATTATCTTCGAAAGAATGGCAGGCTGATGGGGTTCATATGTGTGATATAAATTGCACATAGCTGATGTTGCATGTCACGCCTCCTGGGGAGCATGGTAGCTCCCAGGAACTGCATCATGGTCACATGGTGGCAATCATGTGACCAGGTTAATAAAATAGACGAGCCGCCTCCTCCTTCTCATCAGTCGATCCTATCCTTACTCTGGTGGCGTTCTTCTTGGCACCATGCTGGTGCAACACTGCCTGCTGTGTGCCCAAGGACGGTGCCCAGCACGAGGATGGTGCCCCTGCTGGGCAACACCGCCCCCTGTGTATGCTAGAACCATGTGAGTGTGGCTGAAGGTGCACCGTGGCTTGGGTGCCCCCAGAGCCGGGGCTGAGCTGAGCTGGGGGCCCCTAGCTCACGTGTGCTGCTCCAGTGATCCGGAGCTCCCTGGGTGATCCCTGGGACTCATGAGCTGCGTGACCGCAGCCTCCGATGGTGCAAGTCGGGTGATACCGACATAGGTGTGGCCCGCTCCGGTGACCGAGGAGCGGGCCACCACAGCCGACAACTAAATTTAAAATGTTCAGATTGCATACAGAATACTGGAATATATTTCCAAAATGACATATACTTAAAGGAATAATACTCATGTGCATCGATAAGGCCGCTATTTAAATTACCATAAAATGTAATGTATTTTAATATGGTGTAGTACTTGCTGGCATATGTGATGGAGATTTCTCTGCACGCATTTACTGTGAGTCACGATCACGAGAGCAACTCCGACATTCCCTCACTCATCTCTGTAGGCGGATATGTTTTTCTCTCACTCGCCCGACCCGCTGGCGTGAAAGTTGAACTTATTTTCATGGCAGCACAGGCAACTTTACACCTACACCATCTGTGGGCGGAAATAGAGAAGACACAAATTCGCTGCTCGAGGCAAAATGAAAACGAAATGGAGGCAGATGGCTAATAGCTTTTCGTGTTTTGGAACGGAGATTAGAAGGGTACATGAGGCTGCTGTCTTCAACTTCGGAGTCTATTTACACTCCTATTGTTTGTAAACAGGCCAGACAAATATGCCCCACAGGCCAATAGAAAGGGGCAACGATTTTACACGTGCACAGTGCAAAACAATGCACCACTATGCTTCGATTAAGATGTAACATGCTTAGAGAACTGCGACGATTAGGTTTTTGATGTAAAAAAGATACTCTCGTACTTGTATAAACGCAAATAATGGTGTACTTTGATGTACTGTGGACTTGCTATACCTTGATTCTAAAATAAAAAAAGCAATGTATACTTGAGTGTTTTTTTTGTGAAAATATCCCCACAAGAAAAATTGGTAATTGCCTTCCATTTTCTCTGTCCTATAAGACATGGTCTGCTTTATCTGAAACTGCATGCGCTTGGTGGATGAGAATGCAGCATAGGTGACACCGCATGCATTAGGTGACTATGAATGCAGACATTCATTTCTGCTAATCTTCATTGCTCCTACTCTTCCTTGACACAGTACTTACTTTGTGATGTCCCAGTCTCCATGTCAGGAATCATTTATATCCTTTTCACATAACTCTACCCCCTTTCTACTGCGAGCATAGCACGCCCATTTGTTTTTTTAGCTTGTTATGGACTCATACATACATCATCGGGTGAGACAGGAGTGCCGTAAATACTGCAATGAGGAACAGTATGACTGTTGCGTAGTGATACGCTGTTGGGCGCATGCGTGAGCCAGAACGAGGCTCACGCATGCACAGTGTTAATAAACACGGCCCGTGCGGCAGTTCGCGCCGGGGACCTAACCCATCCACACGTCTCCGGCGTAGCTCCTTGGATGTATGCGGAGCGAGTGTGTGTGTGATTGCGTGGGCCCCCCAACGCCCTCACGATACCCAACACTGGCGACGAGGACGGCGCGGGAGCCATCCTCCGCTCCGGCAACGTTCTAGGAGAAGAACGTTGACTCGCGTTCACACGAGTCCACGCGTATGGCCGGCGGCCATCTTGGTCAACACGTGAAAGGCAGTGGTAGCGGCCCGTGAGGGTGCTTGTGCGCCACTTGCACTTTTGCTTTGCCCAGCAGCAATTTTTGGAAATTCCACAGCCCTTACATTTACAGGGCTGTTGCACAGGTGACCAGGAGGAGAAAAGGGTGCAGGAGGAGCACCACATCGCAAGGGGACTCAGCACACCAGCCCATCAGCCACAGAAGGTGTCCAGCAAGTACCGGTGAGTGCTATTCACCAAGATGGGGGAAGAAGATGACCTAGATGGTGCAATTGCCCCCATCCCACGCAGGATGAACAGCACGCTAAGCCCCATGCCTGAATTTGATACCACAGGCCCTCCATCTAAGCTGTGTCCAAAATGGCTCCTGTGGGTGAAACGGCTAGAAATGTTTTTCACAGCCGCGGGGGTCACGGAAGATGCAGAGAAGATCGCCATCATGGTATACTCGGCAGGGGTGGAGGTACACAAGATCTATGACTCGCTGACCATCCCTGTGGCCACCTACGTTGCAGTGAAACAAGCACTCAGGGATTACTTCCTCCCCATGGCAAACGTAGACTTTGACAGGTTTGTCATGTGCGCGGAGAAGCAGCGAGAAGATGAATCATTGGACAAGTTCTGTGCGCGACTCCGACACCTAGCAAGCTCCTGTAGATGGGGTAACGAAGAAGAGATGGTTCGTAACCAGTTGCTGCAAGGGTGCTGCTCCAGAAAACTGCTGAGGCAGGTTTTGAGAGAACCTGGGCTAACCCTACAATAAATCCTAGACATGGGGAGAGCGTATGAACTGGCTGATGCCAGGGGGCAAAGATGGACACAGCTACTCATGCAAAGAAGGGAGGAAGAAGCTTTCGCAGTCGGTCGCTATGCACCAGGGAAGGCAAGATGGGCGCCAAGAGGTGGAGACCCACCCACAGGTCACAGCAATGCTCCATCATGCCAATACTGCGGATATGACCTGCCACATGTAGGTGAGTGCCCCGCCAAATCAAGAACCTGCGGCAGATGTGGCACTCCGGGATACTATGCGAGAGTGTGCAGGGCAACGACACCAGTCGCAGCATCAAGAGGTCCGGAGAGAGTTGGCCGAAGCACCTCTAGGAGGATACGGGGTGTGTCGTCCATTGAACAGGGCATGCAAGACTTGAACATCGCAGAAGAAGAGGAGGACGAAATCTTCTTAATCTCCAGTATCGCCAAAGGCCCAGGGAAACGGCGTAAGGCCCACGTGCACAGTGAACATTGGGGAAACACCCACACCGGTCCTGATAGACACTGGAGCGTCCGTCTGTGTGCTAGTGACTGAACATTACAACGCGTTGCCTGGCCCACCAGGGTTGGCAGAGTCCACGGCACGCATATATGCTTTTGGTGGACACACTCCGCTCCCCATCCAGGGGGTATTCGTAGAACCAGTGACTCATGGACAGACCAGAATCAAAGCAAGATTCTTCGTCACAAGTGTGAGCCCACACTCACTCCTAAATTGCGCCGCCGCTGAAGCGCTAAACATTGTCCACTTCTCATTTGCGGTGTACTGCGCCGACCTGGAAAACGTACTGCAACGGTTCGAGACAATCTTCAATGGCATAGGAAAACTGAAAGCTGATCCAATGCGCCTCCACATAGACGGGTCAGTGAGACCAACAGCTCTCAAACACCGCTGCATCCCGTTTCATCTGAGAGCATAGGTGGAGAAAGAATTGCAGTCCCTGATTGACCGAGACATCATCGAAAGGGTGGAAGGCCCCACCCCTTGGGTCTCCCCAATCGTAGTGGCCCCGAAGCCTAAACAGCCAGGCACGGTGCGCATCTGCGTGGACATGAGGCTACCCAATGTAGCCATCAAGAGGGAACGCCACATCACGCCCACCTTAGATGATATCGTTGGGGAACTCCAGGGAGCAAAAATATTCTCAAAACTAGACCTACGATCTGGATATCACCAGTTAGAGTTACACCCCGAGTCCAGATACATTACGACCTTCACGACTCATGAGGGGTTATATCAATACAAGCGGCTCAGTTTTGGAGTCTCGTCCGCGGCAGAAGTCTTCCAAAATGCCAACAGGGGGGCTCTGTCAGGACTCAAGGCAGTGATCAACATGTCGGACGACATCCTGGTCTTTGTCCGATCGGAGGCAGAACATCTGAAGCGCCTAGAGAACACCCTGGAAAGGCTGCGCACTCTAGGTCTAACACTTCACAAAGAAAAGTGTGAGTTTCTGAAAGACAGGTTGGAGTTCTTTGGTTTCGTTTTCCATGCTGGAGGGATCTCCCCTGATCCAGAGAAAGTGAAGGACATCCGTGAAGCCGCTCCACCGACATCTCCAGCGGAGATTAGAAGCTTCCTGGGGATGGTGAACTATTGCGGTCGCTTCATCCGTGACCTAGCCTCGCTATCGGAGCCCTTAAGAGCGCTCACCAGGAATGACGTTGCATGGAACTGGAGTAGAAAAGAGCAGCGGGCGTTCAATGACATTAAGAGCGCCCTATCAGGGCAAGAGACCATGGCTTATTTCAACTCGGACCGGGAGTCTGAAATTGTGGTCGACGCCAGCCCCGTGGGCCTGGGAGCAGTTCTTATGCAGGCGGACAATCAAGGAACCATGAGGCCTATTGCGTATGCCAGCAAAGCCCTCACCGAGACAGAGAGGAGATACTCTCAGATCAAGCGGGAGGCCTTGGCCATACTGTGGGGGTGCAAACATTTCCGCATTTACATTCTGGGGAAACCGGTTGTCGTGGTGACGGATCACAAGCCCCTAATCCCAATTCTATCAGGGACCTCGTCCAAACCACCACCTCGCATCGAACGATGAATGCTCTCGCTAATGGAGTACGGGGTCAAACTACTGTATCGCCCAGGAACACTTAACCCGGAAGACTATCTGTCCCGCCACCCGGGCTCGGGGAGGCTCCGAGACTCCATTGAAGTGGCCGACTGCGTAGAGGCCGTACACCTGGCTGTCGAATCTGCGCTGCCCATTGCCCTGGCCCGCCAGGTAATTGCAGAGGAATCCAACAGGGACGAAATGTTCACCAAAATCAGACAGGCGATAGCGAGTGGGGAGTGGCGTGAGGTCCTGCAAGACAACTCCAGGAGGTCATAGGGGCTCAAAAGGACCTGCAAGCCCTCTGGAAGGCGCGGCACGAGTTGACGGTGGCGGATGACGGCCTCCTGCTGCGGGGTCACCAGATTGTGATCCCGAGAACATTAGTTGACAAAGTCCTACATCTGGCCCATAATGGCCACCAGGGGATGGCCAAGATGAAAGCTCGTTTGAGATTAAAGGTCTGGTTCCCGGAGCTGGAAAGCAGAGTGGAGGAGTTTGTGAAGAACTGCATTCCCTGCCAAGCTGCGAGTCCGGTGGAAAGAGGGCCGCCGATCCAAGCCACGGTAAGGAGCGACCAGCCATGGGGGACGGTACATGCCGATTTTGGGTCCACAGGCCAGGGAATGTACTTTCTGGTGGTGACTGATCAGTGGTCACGATATCCCGAAGTTGAGCTGGTCGAGTCCACTGCCAGCGAACACACCATTATGGCGTTGGAGAAAATGTTTGCCACGCATGGGTTCCCAAGGGAGTTGTGCTCGGACAACCGTGCCCCGTTCAAAGGGCAGCAGTTTGCAACCTACTGTGAAGAAAGAGGGATAAAACATCGTAAGGTCACACCCCTCTGGCCAAGAGCAAATGGGGAGGTAGAGCGATTTATGCGAACGCTCAACAAGGTGTTCCGCATATCAATGAATGGAGGGGAAGATCTAAGACGTAACCTTTTCGAATTTCTCCGAGAGTACCGCTCGACCCCGCATCAGTCCACTGGGGTCGCCCCGGCAGAGGCGCTCTTCAAATGGGTGCCAAGAGGATTGTTACCAGAAATCGAAGGTCGACATCCGGGAGAGATCAATAATGAGCAGGTGCAAGCGGAGAGAGCCACTCAGAATGAAAGAGAGACCACCAGGAGGAGGCTCCCAAAGAAAGACATTGCCGTGGGTGACACCGTGCTAGTGCGTAACAGAAGGCCGGAAGGAAAGTTGTCACTACCATATGAGACGCAGCCACTCGGGGTGACGCACATCAAAGGGTCTATGGTCACCGCCGCCAATGCACGAGGGACTGTCACCAGGAACGTGCCTTCTTCAAACGCATTGGAACTGCGAGCTCGGAGGAGACAGTCACACCCGACCCGGAGCAGAATGCAGAGTCAATGAACCGCCCGAGACTCCAGGGACGCCCGATGTACCTCAGGATGAAGCACGCAGGTACCCGAGCCTGGCGGGGCGCAGGCCGCCGCAGAGGTTCCAAGACTTCCTTATGGACCCTGCTTCGTATCAGTGATACACTAACAGTTTAAGTTGTATTTGAGCACTGTTAATTCTATGTTTGTTCATGTTTTCTGTTTCGGGGGAAAAGGAGGGATGTTGCGTAGTGATGCGCTGTTGGGCGCATGCGTGAGCCAGAACGAGGCTCACGCATGCACAGTGTTAATAAACACGGCCCGTGTGGCAGTTCGCGCCGGGGACCTAAACCATCGACACGTCTCCGGCGTAGCACCTTGGATGTATGCGGAGCGAGTGTGTGTGTGATTGCGTGGGCCCCCCAACACCCCCACGATACCCAACAATGACTAGGAGTAATGAAGATTTGCAGGAAGTAATCCCTGCACTACTTCCTCGTCCAAGTATTTTGTGAGGAATGCCAAAGCTTACATCTGATTGGATCCAATAATGACACTGACCAATGTAGGCTGCCAGCACACCCTGTCGCAATCTTTATTTGCCACACAACATAATGTTCCGTTTCCACTTCTGACACTAAACACAGCGGTGCTGAAACCTTGGATCTGTGACCTGAACTAAAAAACCGACATGATGTTCGAACGTATTTGGGTGACCCCCATGTTGCTGCTAAGCAAATGTACTGAATAGGAATCCCCTGGATCTCTGTGCAATATGTCGATACCCGCTTGTTGATCTTCCTTGTGCAATAGATAGCAGTGGACGTTCTGCTGCTGCGTGTGCTCCATTGATGGTAAAACGGATCCATCTGCTTATCGATGGAACTGACGATGCCCTTCTCGATAAGAGCCCTCACAGAAAATCGACTTGTTGCCTGAACACCTGATTATGAAAGGAGGAAAAAGAAGTAAGAGATTGAATGGAGAGTGGGAGAGGATTCCATAGTTTAGGTGCCAGAAGAGAGAACACACAAAAACGTGATTGAGCACAGGGAGAATGTGGGATTTATAAATGAAATTGTGCTTGATAACACAGGGGACATGAAGGTTGATACCAAGAAATGAGAGCAGAAAGGTACTGTGGGGTCACTCCACACCAACATTTGAATATAATACATAGATAATGAAATTGAAGACCGTATTCAAAAGATAGACACTGTAGAGAATGAAATGCATCAGTTATGGAGTCACAGGGGGGATAGATGACTTATAAAATGATAGCATGGTGATAAGCAGGTAATCCAAGAAAGAGGGAGGAGCAATAATCAATATGTGAGAGAGTTATGTTTTGAAACCAGCATTTTTGTGGTGTTAAAAGTTAAAAATGAATGACCCCTAAGCATATTAATTAAAGGAAAACGACATACATGGGCAATCAAAGAAATCGAAGGGGAGAAGAAAGAGCACAGTTTAATGTAACAACAAGATCAAGAGCTGTGCTTGAAAGAGGTAAATGAGAGGTGAGAAATAGAGAGTGGCACGAGTAGTAGTAGGGATTTCAGAAGAGCGGGAGGACAGAATTTCAGTGTAAGTAGAATTTATGTGAAGAAAGTTAGATGACATCCAAGACTGCATCGATGAAAGACGAGGCAAAATATTAGAATGCAGGGACTTTGAAAAAGATGAGAATGAAAAAAAGGTGTGTGACCCATCTCCATGGAAATTATTAGAAAAATTAAAAGAAGGAATAATAGCCGAGAGAGGGATGGGATGGATGAAGAACAGAAGAGGGCCAAGGACAGAACCTTGGGGAACACCGAATTGAAGAGGGTAGGAAAGAGAAGAGTGACCAGCACAAGAGAAAGAGTAAGGATGGCCAGAAAGGTAGGTGAAAAACCAGGTATGGACAGCACCAGAAATACCAAATGACAGAAGCCTTGAAGAAAGAATAACATGATCAACAGTGTTGAAAGTGCAGAAAACTCAAGTAAGAAGAGAAGAATAATGCGTTAGTACCACTTTCCAGGGGCTATACCGCGGGTAAAGAAAACTGCCTGGCAGCCTTTATTAAAGGCCCAAGCGCAACGAGGGTGGTTAACCAGGGCATCAGGATGCTTACCCCCAGTATAGTCCATGGAACGCATTACACACGCTATTAGCATCCCGGGTAACCAGGGTGTTAAATAAAAAGCATTTTCAGTCATTGAATGGGATGCCGTGCGCGTCCCATTCAATGAATAAAAATACTTTTATAAGATGGCCACCATGGTTGTAGAAGGCGGGGCGCTATACAGAGCTCCTCTTCTATCTCCATGGCAGCTGGAAAAGCAAAACTGGTAAGTGGGGTTGTGGAGGGGGGTTGCGATTTTCTTTTTAAAAAGGGAACAGAGGGTGGGGTGAAGATGGCAGCCTGGGGAACCGGCCATCAGGCGGCTTTCATGCAGGCTATATTGAGAGTATCAGTCCCTGTTTCCAGCCTCCTGATTGGCTGACTCTTGCATGCCGGGCACTAATGTTTATTGTATCAAGCAAAAAGAAGAGTCATCCACAGGATGTTAAGGCTTTGAGTGGGATAAGGCCATTACCAAACACCCAGATGTCATGTATACCTGCTAAAATGCCAATGGCTTTGTTCCCCAAGAAGAGTAAGGGAATACCCTGCTCAGAGTATCGGCCCTGACATTGTCCAAGCCCCTTATGTGAATGGCCTTGAGGGACAGCAGGTTGCGTTCTGAACGTTACCTTATCTACCCTGCCACTAAGCTCAGAGATCTGGATTGAGAGATTTGCGAGTTGAAATATACCATGGATGAGGTTTTGTCAGCCCTCAACACCAGTCATTTCTCTTGAATGATTGCATAGATGTTTGCCGTGAGCATGGCTGATAACGCTCTTCAGTTGGAAGACCGGTTTGATTCCTAGCCTACCCTGTATCTGAAGGTCCCCTAATGCAGATGACACCCAGCTCTCTTTCAGGCTCCCCTAAAATGCCTCTAGTCCTTCTCTCATTCCTGACGGTCTGCAATTCATGAGTGGTGTGCCGCTAATGATCTCTGCTTTAATGCCAGTAAGATGACAATCGACCTCATTGGAACACCAGCTACCTCCTTTCCTTTCCCTCTCTGGCTGCCTACTCTGGGTCCTCTAGCTTCTCCTACCTGTGAGACTCCACCCTCTCCGTCTCTTCTCACATTTCTGGTGTCTCTAAGAAGTTGAACTATCAACTGCAGCTCCTCAGATGTATTCTTCCCTTCCTCACTTTCCCCCAGAAGCTCACTGTCTTCAGAACGTTGGTCCTCTCAAGGCTGGACTACTACAACAGCCTCTTTCTAAATGTTCTTACCTCTACTCTCCGTCCTCTACAACTTATCCAGAACAGGATTGCCTGGGCCTCAAGCCCAGGGATCGTATATCTCCAGCTCTGAAATCTCTTAATTGACTCCCAGTGGTGGCAAGGCTCAAATTCAAGACACTCTGCATTATCCGCAACGCTTTCTGGGGCGTTGGACCGCACTACCTCCAACTGTCTCTTCCTAAATATCTCCCTTCAGAACCATGTTCGGTTCCGGAAGCAACTCCAGATCTTCCTCTTCACTTCTGCTTTCTCTCTTCCTTTCCCCTGCTGATTGGCCCCAGGTCCCTGCCTGTCCAGTTGCACCACACACTGCCTTTTGCCCCCAGCACTTGTGGTCTGTATCTGTAACCCTACAATCCACCCTCTCTCTGAACATTTGAGCCACCTGCTGGCTGCACCCTCTGATTACTGGCACTTAGCCACCTACTGACTGCACTCTGTTACTTGCAATTCTCCATCTCTGCTCCCTTTTGCACTTCTCCCCCCCTTTTTGCACTTCTCCCCTCGCCCCTCCCTGTGCTTGCGTGATCTGAATGACACAAGGCCTAGTAAGATTGTTGTTTTTTCCTCATTTTGTTTCCCTCTTCCAGTCTTGTCGCACCTAGAAACACTTGGTACAGGCGTGTTATAATTGCCATATCATATATCAATTGTGGTCTTGGACGGCCAGGACAGCAGAAAACCTGGACTATAGGACTTTTAATTTCCAACCTGGAGAGAGTGAGACTTTTTTCCCACTCTCTCATGTATTCATCATTGATTTGAACACTGTGTTTCTTTTGGTTTTGGAGTCTGACAAACTCCATCGGCATCATCTTTTTACATTGTGTCACACAGCACCTTCAGTGCAGTGACACAGGGAAGTCTTCCAGATTTCCCCAAGGTTTAAATACCTTCTCTTAGTTAAACTGTTTTCGAAAGCAGTAAAGTGAAATTGACTTTTCTTACATTTTGTAACTTTCTAGACCCAGCACACACTATCTTACCAGAGGGTGCTGGCGGGATTACTTAGTATTCCCTTTGTCTAGTTGTTCATGTAATATTTTTATGTTACCCTTTCCACAATTAATGGCTGGTGTCAATGGTTTATGTTTTTCTACCATTGAGTGTTTCTACCGCGGGCTGCAATTGCAGCTGCAGTAAAGCACCCGTGGGTGCCCATTTTGTCAAAATGGCTCGGTCTTCTTTTTTTGCCTTTTCTTGCTGGAAAGGTCCTTCTTGCAATTTACTCTGCACACCAAACCAGGTTTGATCCCTTTGTTCGTTTTGTCTTTGGCGGGATTCACTGGTGAAGCCTGCCTCTGGCTCCAGCGTGTCTGGCAGGGCAAGAAGGGAGGAAGGTGCCCAAAACTCCCTGTGCTTAATCCCCTTGGTTACAGAAATGCACCCAAAGGTGATAGGACGGCTGGCTTTACTTGGAGGACAGCCACCCTGCTGTGTGAGTGATAGCGAGGCTGCAAATGAATGGGAGAAACCTGCATAAATGGCAAGGCTTTTGGCTTAGAGGGCAGAGTCGACCACTGGACAAATGAATTCGAAGAAAAACTTGGAAGAGACACTTGCTGCAACTCCTGGACCGTTGGTTTGCCCGGTGAAGCCCTACTGCATTGCTGAAGCTCCAAATTCACCTCAACAGAGAAGCCCTGCAAATGACGACTTCTCCCCTTGGGTTGGTAGGACCAATCAACACCAAAGCAAACTCATCTGGACAAACTCTCAGAGCTGGCTGCACTTCCATTGCTGCTGCAGGAACCGATTGCCAGGGATAGGAACACCAGAATCGAGTTTCTAATTTTGAAGTCGGACCCGAGCTAGAGGAAGATCCTCCGGACTCCCTTGAAGCAGGACTAACCAAGCCTGAGACACCTCAACAGAATGCTGGACCCCAGATGCGAGGAAAGTCTATAAAGGTAGCCAAGAACCGTGGTGGTGCTATTTGCGAGAGCCGCGATGTCACGATCCCTCATCATGTGGTTCCCAAGGCACTCCCCCATCCCCTGTCTCGCCCTTCCCTCTCTTCCCCCCTTCCCCAGGACTCACGTGGACTCTCACACGTCTTGCGAGCGCACCCGCGCCTGGTCCGTAACAGGACGGCTGTCAAGTTACGGCCGTTCCTACATTGGCAATTGCCTTGGCGCCTAGGATCGCGAAGGGCTAGCCCTGAGCTTCCGCGTCGCGGGACTGTAAGGTCACGTGATGCTCTTGCCCGATCACGTGACCCAGCCGCGCATCACGTGACCAGAAGCGCGAGTACTTAAACTCGGAAACCCGGGTACTCAATGCTTCACAGCTGTGCTCTGAATTCTGTTTGGCGTTACGAACCTTGAATCACCTTTGGATCACTCGCGGAATCAACCTGGTTTGCTTTACTGGACTCTTCTTGGATTTGCCCCTTTTGGATTCGTTTGCACAGTGATACACGGCTCTCGACCACGGACTGTTATTGGACTGCCTCCTGGATCACCCTCTTGTACCTTGGCTCTTTGGACTTCTTGCCTCACTGCCTCACAGCTCCACAGCTCCTGCTAACAGGTGAACTACTGAGAATTACTCCTCTTGGGGTACCTCCGTCCACGTGGGTCCCGAACCTCTCCACTAGGTTCACTACCTCTTCCTTGACCCTGATTGGTAAGACCTTTCCGTTTTTCTTAAACACTGTGGTTACTGTTTCTTGCTTGGTACTTAATCCGCATTTTCTTGCAGCAGTGTGGGGTCCCAGAGGTTCGCGGTCCCGGACTTGAACATCTTCGCCTGTGGCCTCAACGGCTGCGCAGAGAGTGGCTTTAAGTTCTCTCTGTGCGGCATTTGGGGACAGAGGCCTCTTCTGCCTACGCGACACTCAAGTCTCAACAGACTGTGAAGCCTATTGTCGTGTAGGCAATGGAGGGGAACGCTGAAGACCCCATGACTTCTATAGTCCAAGCCATTAGAGTGCTACGAGCCGATATGGCAGCAGCCAACACGGCTATTCATCAACGTCTCGACAACATACAAAGTGTCAGACACCCTTTACCCCCAGATGCAGAATTCGGAGACACACCCTCTGTTTCCCAACCCGTTCCACCTCCGATTCTCGCACCTCAGAACCCCGTTCCCGTGGTACTACCTACTCCTTTCTCATTGGCGGCCCCTGAGAGATACCATGGGGATCCCAAGAAATTCAGGACCTTCCTAAACCAATGCAAGTTGGAATTCCTGTGCCGACCTCAGGCTTTCCCAGATTCCACCACGAAAGCAGCATTCACCCTTTCTCATTTGGCTGGGATAGCCGCTGCATGGGCCAACCCCTTGTTGGAGAACGACAACCCGGCCTTATATGACTTCGATCTCCTCGTCACCGAGATGTCCAGGGTTTTTGATACTAGACACAAGGTCCAGTCTCGAGATCTGGAACTTCTGGATTTGTGCCAGGGTAGGGGTTCCCTCATTGAATACATAAACCGTTTCAATCAGCTCTCTGCTGAAACTTCTTGGCCCGAGGTCAAGAAGGCAGTAATCTTCTATAGGGGTCTCAGTAATCCCATGAAGGACGCCTTATCAGTAGTACCCTCATTACCCACTGCATTCCAGGATCTGGTTGACTTGTCACTCCAGGTGGACGCACGTAGGTCCGAAAGAAGAGCGGAAGCAGGTTTCGCTCAGTCCTCCACATCTCACACGGCAGTTCCTTCCTCTGACTCCTCCCAAGAACCCATGCAGATCGGGGGCGTCAGGAGCCTGATATCTCCTCTAGAAAGGGAACGTAGGAGGGTAGATAACGCTTGCTACTACTGTGGCACCTTAGGTCACTTTGTTAAGGAATGCCCACGCCGTCCCAAATACAAGCCACAGGGTTTTCAGATAGCTCGATCATAGTACCGGGGACGGGATCGAGCTATACCACGTACACCCTGAACCCAACACCCTCTTTCGGGCGTATCCGGCCCATTCAATTACAAGCCACTCTACAGCCCACAGCATCCATTTCTCATCCTGTTACTCTGATAATCGACTCAGGGGCAACGGGTAACTTTATCGACATTTCCTTGGCCCGTTTGTTAAACCTGCCCTTCTTGACCAAGACCAGGCCTGAACCGGTACAGGCTGTAGATGGCTCTTCTTTGATTTCGGGCCCAGTAAAACAACAAACAGCCCCTTTGCTATTGACCATACAATCCAGACACAGGGAGACCATAAGTTTTGATCTTATCACCATGCCACAGTTTGGGCTCATTCTGGGAATCCCTTGGCTTCAGGAACATAACCCCCTCATTGATTGGAAATCGGGTTTGGTTCACTTTGAATCGGACGTCTGTCAACATTTCTGTCTTCCCACAGACGCACCCAGCGACAATCCTGCCCAGGCTATAGCTCGTCTTACAATGCAGGACCCGCAAGAAATACCATCAGAACACGTAGTTGGGTTAGTGGTGCAAGACGTTCCCCAGGTATACCAAGATTTTGCAACTGTGTTTGATCGTGGTTCCTCTGAAACACTGCCTCCACATCGTCCGTACGATTGCCCCATCGATCTACTCCCTGACACAGTGATTCCCACAGGGCGGATCTATTCCCTCTCACCATCCGAGGAAACGACTCTCAAGGAGTACATTAGGAAGGCCTTGAGCCTAGGGCACATACGTCCATCCACCTTGCCTGCAGCAAGCCCTATCTTTTTTGTGCCGAAAAAGGAAGGCGATCTACGCCCATGTGTTGGTTATAGACGCCTGAATGCCATCACGAGGAAGGATCGGTACCCTATTCCCCTCATCACGCCCTTGCTGGACCGACTCACACGCGCTACCATTTTCACCAAACTGGACCTCCGCGGGGCCTACAACCTGGTCCGCGTCCGTTCCGGGGACGAATGGAAAACCGCTTTCTGTACCCGGTACGGCTTATATGAATATACTGTCATGCCTTTTGGGTTGTGTAATGCCCCGGCGACCTTCCAGAGGTTTATGAATGACATCTTGAGTGATATCTTAGATGTCTACGTCGTGGTTTACCTCGACGACATCTTAATCTTTTCTCAGTCTCTGGAAGAGCATGTGCGACACGTTCGTGAGGTATTATCACGCTTACACAAACACTCGCTATATGCCAAACCGGAAAAGTGCCTGTTCCATGTTGATAACGTTGATTTCCTCGGGTTCTGTATCAGTCCCGGGGGTTGTCCATGAACCATTCCAAAGTTAAAGCGGTTTTGGATTGGCCTATTCCTACGAACCTGAAAGCTCTTCAGTCCTTTTTGGGTTTTGCGAATTTCTACAGGAGATTCATCTCTGGTTTCTCTTCTATCGTGTCTCCCCTCACCGCATTAACCAGTCCTAAAGTTCCCTTTCTTTGGTCTGATATACAACAGAAGGCCTTTGATTCGCTGAAGACTGCTTTCACCACAGCCCCTGTCCCTCAGCATCCCGACTCAGAACTCCCTTTTATCGTGGAAGCCGACGCCTCCTCCTTCGCTCTTGGTGCCGTCTTGTCCCAAGCTTGTCAGGCCATGGGTCGTCTGCACCCGGTTGCATTTCATTCCCGCAAATTTACCACCCCCGAGTCACACTACACCGTGACCGAGAAGGAGTTATTAACGGTTATGGACGCATTCCGCTTGTGGCGACACCACCTCTTGGGCGCCAAGCATCGAGTCACGGTCTTCACTGATCACCAAAATCTGCAGGATTTGGCGTCCCTGAAATGTCTTAACAGCCGACAGGTGAGGTGTCACCTTTTCTTTGCAGCATTCGACTTCCAAATCAGACATCGGGCTGGTTCTGCACACGGCAAAGCCGATGCGTTGTCCCGCTCTCCCGGGGGGGTTTCTCTGCCGGTATTCCCTGACACAATGCTAGACGACACTAAGGTTATTTGTCTATGTACCCCCTCAGTGCCCTTAGTGGACGCGGTACGCAAGTGGGTGTCCTTGCATCCCGACCAGCTATCAGAGTGGGATCCGGTATTCCAGGATGGTCTCCCGTTTGTGCTGAATCGCCTATTCTTGCCCACTGCCGATACACGCAATATGGCCATGGAATGGTCGCACGATGCCCCTGTGAATGGTCATCCTGGCCAACGCTGTACGTTATCCCTCCTGAAGCGCTGGTGTTGGTGGCCGGGCATGAAGAGGGATGTGGATTGCTACGTCAATACATGCACCATATGTACACAATGCAAAACCCGTAGGGGACGCCCATTAGGCCTGCTTCTCCCTTTACCAGTACCCCCAAAACCATGGCATACAGTAACCATGGATTTTGTTACAGAACTTCCTCGGGTACAGGGTTACGACACTATTTGGGTGGTGGTAGATTCCTTCTCAAAAATGGCACGCTTCATCCCCTGTAAGGGTATCCCCTCTGCTTCCGTCCTGGCCACCCTGTTCTTTGATACTGTCTTTTGTTTCTTTGGGTTGCCCTCTGTTCTTATCTCAGATCGGGGGTCTCAATTCACTTCTCGCTTCTGGCACGCTCTGACCAGATTGATGGGTATTG
The DNA here is from genome assembly GCF_040938575.1 of Ambystoma mexicanum. Lineage (NCBI taxonomy): Eukaryota > Metazoa > Chordata > Amphibia > Caudata > Ambystomatidae > Ambystoma > Ambystoma mexicanum. The sequence continues at coordinate 609,075,664 of NC_090933.1, forward strand.
ATGTCCGGTTCTCTTCAGCCTACCACCCGGAGACGGATGGTCAGACCGAAAGGACGAATCAGACGATGGAGCAATATCTCCGCTGTTTGATCCTGCAACAGCAGTGTTCTTGGTTGCGTGCTCTCTGACACGCTGAATTCGCTTACAACAATGCGGTTCATGCATCCACTGGGTTCTCCCCCTTTTATGTACTCTATGGCCAACATCCCCGCACGCTACCGGTCCCTGACCTTGCGGCCTCCACCAATCCGGCCGCTAGTGCCTGTCTTAGGGATCTGTCCTCTATCCACGCCCAGACAGCATTACATCTCCGTGAGGCCCAGTCAACCATGAAGGTCCAGGCTGATAAGAAGCGGCTATTGGCTCCGACTTTCTCGGTGGGTTCCCGGGTGTGGCTTTCTACCCCTCACTTGAGGTTAGTGGGTTGCAGGAAGCTGTTGCCCCGTTTTGTGGGTCCCTATGTGGTCTCCCGGGTTATCAACCCTGTCACGTACCGCCTGGTTCTCCCGGGATCTTGGAGGGTTCACCCTGTGTTTCATGTCTCCCTTCTCAAGCCGTGTCCGGCCCCTTCCCGCTTGCGCGCCTCTATGGCCCTGGTGTCCTTGGCATCCCCTGACGAGTATGAGGTGTCCTCCATCCTGGGCTCCCGGGTCTGCAGGGGGCGCTTGCAATATCTGGTTGATTGGGTCGGTTATGGCCCGGAGGAGCGCTCTTGGGTTCCTGCTATTGATGTCCACGCTCCCCGGTTGGTGGCTCGCTTCCACCGGGATCACCCTTCCTGCCCACGGGGTCGTGGGCCCTTGGGGGGGGTTCTGTCACGATCCCTCATCATGTGGTTCCCAAGGCACTCCCCCATCCCCCGTCTCGCCCTTCCCTCTCTTCCCCCTTCCCCGGGACTCACGTGGACTCTCACACGTCTTGCGAGCGCACCCGCGTCTGGTCCGTAACAGGACGGCTGTCAAGTTACGGCCGTTCCTAAATTGGCAATTGCCTTGGCGTCTAGGATCGCGAAGGGCTAGCCCTGAGCTTCTGCGTCGCGGGACTGTAAGGTCACGTGATGCTCTTGCCCGATCACGTGACCCAGCCGCGCATCACGTGACCAGAAGTGCGAGTACTTAAACTCGGAAACCCGGGTACTCGTTGCTTCACAGCTGTGCTCTGCATTCTGTTTGGCGTTACGAACCTTGAATCACCTTTGGATCACTCGCGGAATCGACCTGGCTTACTTTACTGGACTCTTCTTGGATTTGCCCCTTTTGGATTCGTTTGCACAGTGATACACGGCTCTCGACCACGGACTGTTATTGGACTGCCTCCGGGATCACCCTCTTGTACCTTGGCTCTTTGGACTTCTTGCCTCACAGCTCCACAGCTCCTGCTAACAGGTGAACTACTGAGAATTACTCCTCTTGGGGTACCTCCGTCCACGTGGGTCCCGAACCTCTCACTAGGTTCACTACCTCTTCCTTGACCCTGATTGGTAAGACCTTTCCGTTTTTCTTAAACACTGTGGTTACTGTTTCTTGCTTGGTACTTAATCTGCATTTTCTTGCAGCAGTGTGGGGTCCCAGAGGTTTGCGGTCCCGGACTTGAACATCTTCACCTGTGGCCTCAACGGCTGTGCAGAGAGTGGCTTTAAGTTCTCTCTGTGTGGCATTTGGGGACGGAGGCCTCTTCTGCCTACACGACACTCAAGTCTCAACACGCGAGAAGCCGAAACCGTGAAGTGCTGCTGTTCTGAAGTTTGCCCATTGCTGCCGCCGACCTTCAAGTCATAGTGCAGGAGTCCCCAGCTGTCCTCCCTCTTGTCCCCATGACTGAGGCCCAAGAACAGCAGGATCTGCACACCTACACAGGAACAGAAGCCAGCTGGAACCGCTTTCTTCAGACCTAAGGTTCTGTAAAACTAAAGGGACTTACCTCTTGTTGTGTATCCTTGCTATATCTCAGTTGAGACTTGTCTTGGTTGCTTTTGCAGAGTTGCTTGCAGCTTTGCCCCTCACAAGCCTCCCAGCTTGTGGCCCTACAGTGATTTCATTTTCCACAAAGACTTCTAAAACATTGCGCAAGACTTACCAACCAGCAAGAAGTGCTTCAGCTCACCTAGACCTTTGCTCCATTAACATTGGCTGTCCTGGCTCCCTGAAAGACTCATCTTACCTCTGACTTTGTGCTTTAACTGTTCCCCAGAAAAAGGGTTAACTTTACTTTGCATTGGAGGGTTCAAAAAGTACTTACCTGCTTAAGAATATTTGTCAAACATTGTTTTATTCCCTAAAAACTTTTCTTTGACACCAAACTCAGTATCGCTCTAAATGTGCCAGTGATATAGCAATGTCCACAGTGTCCTAGTTATTTAAGTCACCTCAGGGTGTAGGCATTATCTGTGTGCCATCCCAAAATGGTATCTACTGGTTTAAAGAAACCGAGAGTGTGTATTTTGAAGTATTTGTCACAAATGTTGCTCCCTTCTAAGGAGGGCTTATTCAACTGACTGTTAAATTGATAAATAATCGTTTAATCAAGAAACCTTGAGTGTGTTTATTTGAATACTTGTCACTGTGAATCTCTGTGTAATAACCCTACAGCTCACATTGACCCCTCTTGAGATAAGCCTGGCTGCTCAGTCACTCTACCTGTAGAATACATGCTTATATTAAAGGTTGGGTTAACTATTGCCAAGAGGACAAGGATGGTGCAGTCTCCCACAGGGTACTGCATACAATCTTGCCTAACATATGGATATCTGTGCTTCGAATTGCTGTGAATTGCACCATGACACTGGTTGATATTCGGCCCTGCACCTGCAGAATCCTCCTGCCCATGGACCGGTTGATCTTTGGGAGAGTTGCCAAAAGAGCCTTAAGCCTCTCTGCGTGGTGCTTCAGTAGCAGAGCCCAGCCTGTGGATGTCCCAAATCTGTCCACTACAATCTTCAGGATTTGCAATGGCCTCAGAAGTGATTTCTACCAATTGACTAACAGTCGCGGAGCTACCAAAGTCCTGCATGTTCTTTCGAGTTGTTCTGACACTGATAACTGGAGGGAGCTCAGTGTAGCAATCATTCAGGTCGGGAAATATGTGTAACCGCTTCCCTTTGGAGGTGAGCCACCAGCAGTTCCAACACTTTCATTAACCCTCCAGGAGCTGTTTTCAACTATAAACTAAGGTGGTTTCTGCTATCACAAATGTATCACACATCTTGTCGATTTCTGATGCAATCAGTGAATCAGGAAATGGAAGTACACATCCTGGAGACCTATCAGACCAAGAAGTCCTGCTACCTGTTCATCTGGGTTGTCAGTTGCTGGCTGTACATTTTAAACTTCTTGGAAGAGACAAACGCTTTTAGGTTCTTCTTGAGGTCCAGCACTAAACGAAATTTCCCATTCAATTTCGGAATCATGAAAATAATGTAATTAAACCCGAGATCTCTCCCTGGTACCCATTAGATTGCATTTTTTCTCCATAGATCCTGAATACCTGTGATAGATCGAGGCCTGTCGCTTTGCCGTGTTTTTGGGTATTAATGTGATGACCTGTCCTGATAGGTGTTTATACTCAGATAATACTATTTTGTAACCTAATTTCATGATGCTGTTAACATAGGTCTCCAAAGCCATTCACTCACCCAGGATGACTCACTCAGAATATAGGCAACACTGTTTCCATCCTTCAGCTGGACTCCCATGGTTCTATTTGATTAAACCGATTGTTATCTGGTCAAATCACCAACCCTCGAACACCCACCCACTGACTACAACCCAACAAACCTGTTCCGGCTTTCTCACCTGTCAAATCCCCTGACCTCAAATCCCCTCTAATGCCCACCCCTGCTGTCCTTGCTAATAACGGCTTACACCCCTTTAACCCAGCCCGCCATATGCCCCTAAAGTGCACTCTCCCACCCTACTCCCCACACCCTCCAACTCCGCGTGATGCCCCTGAAATCCCCACAACCCGTCCCCCATCTCCCTACCGGCTTGCTGCCATGGCAGCAAACTGCTCCACTTACTGGCTCTGCGCAGTGAACACTGGGAATAGAAAGCAGACTGTGCGTTTGCCTACACAGTGTTTGCTGTGCATGGCAGTCAGTGACCAGTGCATGTGGCTACCTCTTTTCGGCAAAGAAGGGTTGGACAAAACGATCCTCACAGACTATGGGTAGAACGATCCACTGCACAGCAGGGTGCCCAGGAAGACTCGCCCTTGGCACCAGCTCTCATTGACTATTAGCAAAATGGATGCCGCAGGATACACCAATTTGCCCCTCAGAGCCCCTCCGTGAGAAGATTCTCGTAACATGAAGGTCAGCAGCACACCAGGGTCACTGCCTGGGGGAAGGGCATTTTGTTACTGATGCATTAAGAATATTATGCACCCCAGGGAACGCAGGTGGCTTTACTGGAAGACAAATTATTTGAAGGGTTCCTATCTTGAAATAAGTACTGGGACAAGTACTGGGACAAAAAAGAGAGGCATGTAGGTCATATAGCATAGCGAACAGTGCATGCCTTAGTAGAATGAAAACGTAACATGGCTGCCTGCATACCTTTGCTGTATTGGCTGCATGAGAATTTAGAATAGCTGACTATGCATGCCTTGGGTGAATGAGAATTTAGCTTTTCTAACTCTGCATGCACTGGGAGAATGGGAATGCAGCATAGCTGACACTGCATGCTATGTGTGAAAGGGAATGCAGCAGCATTGTTACTCAAAGAAAGTACTTTTTGCAAGTGAACATGCTCATCCCTTCCTTTCACCAAGCACTTGTATTGGCTATTGGTGTTTTCAGTTTTGGTTCTGTATTCTGTCTATCTGTTTTCTAATTCCGGACTTGTTTTTAGGCTAGCTGTGTGGAAATCGCCGTTACAGGTACGTCGGGAGGTGATGGTCTCTTCCTGCATCTGGTGCTTCATGAACTAGTGGAGCCACCACAATAGTAAAGAGAAGGGTGAGGTGGAGATGTGCTATACACCACAACAATAAGGCACACTGATAATATTAATTGAAACGGAAACAGCCGACACGTGTTTCGACACACAGGTCGTTCTCAAGGCTGAGTAATTGGTAGATCGTGATACGACAAAACAAAAACAAATTCCGAAATGTCAAAACCGAATTGAATATGAACATAAACAACAAAAAATGAAAACAAATAAATGGAAATTACAGCACATAAGTCCAGATTAATATCATCACACAACAAAAAGTAGTTGTTGATATAAAACACAATAACACAATACATTGTATAATTCAGGAATTATTAGCATACCATGAACCAGGGTTGAAGAGTGGAGCAAGGGAGGCGAAGGCAGTTGCAGACAATAAAACAAAGCAAGAAATAAACAATAAATATTGGTATATGAAGCTGTTTAACCTGTAAATCCAATACCAAAGGTTGGTGATCACATTTTAGGTGTATCTCACTCAATAGGTCAGTGCGGGGATGCAAAAAAGAACCCCTTAGCAGACCATCCACCTTATGGCGATTTTGCGATTTGCAAAAAAATCGCAAAATTTGCCATTTCCCGCAATTGCCGCTATAAATCATTAAATGAGCACAAAAAAGACACGTTAGCTTAGTGTGTCTTTTTTCGCGCTCATTTAATGATTTAGAGCGAACACAGCTGGCTGCTGATTGCAGCAGCTTGAGGGTTAACACCTCGGCTCTGCGTTGCAGGCCCAGGATTGGGGGAGGGTCACGCAGGCCTGGGAGATGCACAGCATTTGGCTGTGACCCCAGGCACCTCCAAGGCTCATTGAGTGCCCGAGCTGACAGTTGGTGAAGCTAGCCAGGTAAGCACTGGCCTGTCCACTCATCTGCCCCGAACTCAGAGCACCCAAAGAGGCCACTGGACTGTTTTCATTCCCGGCGCTCGACAGGAAAGTAAATTACTTTCCTGTCGAGCGCCGGAAAAGAAAGCATAAACTTAATGCTTCCTGAGGCTCGTCTACAATTGGTATCATGCAGCCCAGCCTCAAGGCCTCAAGGCTGGGCTGCATGATACCAATTGAAGACTCTCGTAGCTGTATTAATTTCAAATTGCTTTACAATTGGTATCATGGGCTGCATGATACCAATTGTAAAGCAATTTGAAAACGAATACAGCTACAAGCGTTTGTATCATGCAGCCCAGCCTTGAATCAAGGCTGGGCTGCATGATGCCAATTGAAGACTCTCGTAGCTGTATTCGTTTCAAATTGCTTTACAATAATTGTAAAGCAATTTGAAACGAATACAGCTACGTGCGTTTGTATCATGCAGCCCAGCCTTGAATCAAGGCTGGGCTGTATGACACCAATTACGCACAAAATTGGGTGTTAAAATTTATGAAAGGCAAATGCCATTCGTCCTGTGCAATTTTGGTGGTTATGCAAAGCCAATTTAATGATATATGCATATTTCACCTTGATATGCTAATTTCTGATGACATCACATGCCATTGCATTTGTTAATGAGTTCCCTCCCCCACTTTAATTTGTAGGACTTGACCCCTGGTAGTGTTGTGATGTTTCATTTCTGTTTGTGGGTGTGTTTAGTCACCATGTGTGGGTGGCATAACCAAGGAATTATGACCACCCAAGAGAGTTCATTGTTTGGCTAGGTATTATGGGCTTGCAGTTACTGCCACCGCATTGAACCTGTGTCTTGGCCTCATGGATTCCTTCCATGGAGAAGTGTAGAGTTGTTCCCCCTCTCTCCTGGGTCATAGGACAAGCGAAAAGCAAACCTATGGGCTTCAACCAGGGTTACACTTTTGAATTCAAGCCTATCTGTTTATTTGCTTTCCACTTGTCTGCTGGAAGTAGTGGCACAGCACCATTTCCTTGGAGCTCATCAGGCTGTATCCCCCTTCCCCCACCACAATCCAAAATGTTAGGCTGTGGTGACTCGACCTGGCTGTCCTACAGAGCGCAGCCAGACAGAACACATTTTGTTCCTTACTAACAAAAGCCTTGCAATTACTTGGTTTTAGGCTAAAAAAGATGTTAAATGATATATTTTTCAACGTTAGAAAATGCCGCAAAAAACGCAGTTGGGTGCCGCAATTTTTTTCTTTTTTGTGCCGCAATATTTTCCATTTCATGCCGCAATTTTCTGGAGGGTCTGTCTTAGGCAGTGCACAGAACACCGGAGCCACCAATCATGCAAAGCAAACACCATTCACCTGCTTATCAGCAAAGTTTATGTCTAAAAGGATCAGTGAATAACGACAATTAGCCCTTCAGAATAGCAAGAAAAAGAACATCCGCACAGAAGTGAGCCAAGATCCAGTATAAAAGCATACCAGGGGTTAAATAATTAAGAACGCTTACCGTGAGCAAATCAATTGCGTTGGTAAATTCAAAATAAGTACTCCCTGTACAAATAACCATTATTATTAAATGCAATAGCACCAATTAAGAAGCATATCAAATTAATGTGCAGAGATGTAAAATATTGGTGAAAATATATGAATCCACATACCAAAATGGGGCATCAGGCGATGCAAGTATCACGCTGGTATCATAGACTGAAAGTAATCACCGCCGTAATGGCCGTATCAGATATAAATCCTATGGAAAGTAAACGGTATCACTCAGCATAGGAACCCAATAACCGCGAGCAATTAGACTAATACAAGGCAGAAAAAAGACGATACTTACTCGTTTGATCGAGCATTCACCAATAACGGGGAAATCCCAGAAAGCAACCATCCGGATGGTACACAATGAAGAAATGCAGGATGTCGCCGACGTCACAACGGTGACGTTGGCTGCGTCGCACGCATCGGACATCACATAAGTGACGTCAGAAGTAAACAAAGCATTGCGTTGGACGTAAGGCTGAAGCAAAAGCAACACAGATAACACGTTGCAATAATCATAAGTGAGAGAAGTGTACGTGAGCTGGTGTCCGGAATAATATAACTCCAAAATGGGTTGCATTGAACAGAAATACCCAGAAGATTGGGGTAAATAAACCCAAAACTTAGCAATGAGAATTATTCGTTCAGAGAGAGAGCACGTATTATGGCGGATTCAGACAAAGGTATTAAAGAAAAAGGCAAAATTACCAATGTATATCACACAATATTCAAAATATTAAGAGTCCAAGTAGCAGTTAAATTAGTTAGCCATTAGCAAATAACAAATGTAAATAAAACTGAATCAGGCAAAAGTTGGGGTATAATACATGTAAATAGAACTAAGTCAAGCAAAAGTGGGCGTATCAACCAGAATAAAAAGTAAGAAAAAAACGAAAAATATATAATGGGTGCTGGTGCTTGCAAGCAAGGTTGAGAGGGCTCCGGCACAGTGCGACTCCAGCCACTGAATATGATTCATAGTTAATTGAAGAAGAACATATTATAGAAAGACAGACATCTCATAAACAGTATTTAGGCCCCGTGTTGTACAACGTAATAGGCATATAAGTTTGGCCTCCCTTTGGCATAGTTTTAGTTGAAGATTGCCCCCCCTTTTCCCCTTATGTGCCTTCATCAAGCCAATGAAACGTAAGTCAGCAATGTTATCCAGCTGGTGTTCCAATTGCCAGTGAACGGCCAAAGGTGATTTAGGTTCAGGCATCCTGAGACTGGACAAATGCTCCCTTATTCGGATGCGAAGTTGACGGATAGTGCTACCCACGTACAATTTCTCACAAGTACAGATAATGGCATAGACCACATAGGTAGTCCTGCAGTTAATGAAATCACATATATCAATTAGTGATCCAAATTTGTCACAAAAGGTTTTGCATTTTGTTACAGCCCAAGGACATTGGTTGCAATGACCACATTTGTGGAAACCACCCGGTTGTTGTAACCACGTAGGAGTTATCGATCTATTATCAAGAAACGAAGGACTCACCAAATTTTTGATCGTTGGAGCTCTAGTGAAGGTGAATTTCGGTTTAAGTGTCAAATACGGTTGTAAATCTTTGTCGAGTCTCAGAATATGCCAATGTTTAGCAACCATTTTATACAGAAGGGAAGAGTCATCTGTGAATGGTGTGATTAGAGAAATATATGAGGGATGTTCCTTTGACCTAGTCACGTCGGTCAGGAGGTCACGTTGGTTGACTTGAGCAAATTTAGAGTAAGCTTTATGAATAACAGAACTCTTATACCCTCGGTTGAGGAAGCGCTGATTTAGAATATTACATTCCCTGTCAAAATCTCTAGATAAGGTGCAATTACGTCTGGCCCTATGAAATTTGCCCATTGGAATATTGTCAATAGTGGCGCGTTGATGGTTGCTCTGAGCAGCCAAAATTGAGTTGACTTCAGTGGGTTTTCTGTAAGTACTAGTGTATACATTATCACCCTCATGAAAGATATGTAAGTCCAGAAAATCAATTTGACAAGTATTACATTGGCCAATGAGGCTAATTCCAAACCCATTGGTGTTAGCATAGCTTAAGAAGTCGAGAAAGGAAGCTTCAGAACCCTTCCAAATCAGAAAGATATCGTCAATAAAATGTCGCCACATTACAATGTTGGAGACATATTGTGCTTTATTGAGAATATGCGTTTCTTCATAGAAGGCCATGAAAAGATTAGCCAAAGAGGGTGCAAACTTCGCCCCCATGGCCACTCCCCTCACCTGCAGATAAAACTGGTCATTGAAAATGAACACATTGTTCGCAAGTACAAATTGAAGAAATTGCTTAAGCATGAAGACATGATCAGAATAGGATGCTGAGGTGTTCCTAAACACATAGTCTATTGTCTGCAAGGCTAAATCATGATTGATATTAGTATAGAGTGCAACCACATCAATTGTAGCTAACAAATAATCTGATTCCCAGGTAATAGCTTGCAAACCTTGCAGGATGTGAGTACTATCACGGATATAGGATGACATTTGTACAACAAAAGGTTTGAGAGCCTCATCCAAATATTTCGATAGGCCTTCAGTAGCCCAATTAACACCACTCATGATGGGCCGTACCTCAGGTAAGGTCTCAAAAGGTTTGTGTATCTTTGGAAGAAAATACATGGTAGGTATAGTTGGATCAGTGTTTGACAAAAAATGTTTCTCATCATGAGTTAAAAATCCTTTACTATGCCAGTTATCAATTAACTCAAGAAGATCTGCGACCACACGCTTGGTGGGATTAGATTTAAGAACTTTATAACAGCCAGGGTTATACAAATGTTTGCAGCCCATACTAATGTAATCAGAAGTGTTAAGAATTACAATATTACCCCCTTTGTCTGCCTCTTTGATAACAATGGCGGGATCCTCCGCTAATTTTTGTAATGCTTTCCTTTGGTTGATAGTGAGATTACTTCTTCTATGCGGGTTGGTCTGCCTATCCAAATATGCATGAATATCTTGTGTCAATGTTTGATTAAAGGTTTCAATGACATTATCTGCAGATAATTGAGGAGTGAATTTGGACTTGGATTTAAGTTCTTTAAGATTTAAATGAAGTGGGTTGATGCTTTGATCTTGGGCAACATTAAGTGATTGTGAACAGGCCTCATGATCTAGAGTGACCAAGGTCTTGATAACATTTAAATCCCCAATTGTGAAGGAACTAGGGGGATCTGGTTTAGGCTTAGGATTGTACATGGTAACTTGAGTGGCAAAAAACTTTTTCAGCTTCAATTTCCTCAGAAATCTAAATAGATCCACCTGGAAATTCACAAAATTAGTAGCAATACTTGGAGAAAAAGGTAAACCTTTATTCAATGCAGAATTTTCATCATTAGTTAGAGAACGGTCCGAGAGATGAATCACTAGATCTGGATCAACTATAGACCCAAACGTTTCTTGGAGCGAGTCAAGATCCCTGGACGGGTCGTGTACTCGTCCGAGCTTGTGTTCGGACGAGCTTCCAGACGTTTTTATCCAGATCTAGTGATTAATCTCTCTGACCGTTCTCTAACTAATGATGACAATTCTGCATTGAATAAAGGTTTATCTTTTTCTCCAAGTATTGGTACTAATTTTGTGAATTTCCAGGTGGATCTATTTAAATTTCTGAGGAAATTGAAGCTGAAAAAGTTTTTTGCCACTCAAGTTACCATGTACAATCCTAAGCCTAAACCAGATCCCCCGAGCTCCTTCACAATTGGGGATTTAAATGTTATCAAGACCTTGGTCACTCTAGATCATGAGGCCTGTTCACAATCACTTAATGTTGCCCAAGATCTAAGCATCAACCCACTTCATTTGAATCTTAAAGAACTTAAATCCAAGTCCGAATTCACTCCTCAATTCTCTGCAGATAATGTCATTGAAACCTTTAATCAAGCATTGACACAAGATATTCACGCATATTTGGATAGGCAGACCAACCCGCATAGTAGAAGTAATCTCACTATCAACCAAAGGAAAGCATTACAAAAATTAGCGGAAGATCCCGCCATTGTTATCAAAGAGGCAGACAAAAGGGGTAATATTGTAATTCTTAACACTTCTGATTACATTACTATGGGCTGCAAACATTTGTATACCCATGGCTGTTATAATGTTCTTAAATCTAACCCCACCAAGCGTGTGGTCGCAGATCTTCTTGAGTTAATTGATACCTGGCATAGTAAAGAATTTTTAACTGATGATGAGAAACATTTTTTGTCAAACAGTGATCCAACTATACCTACCATGTATTTTCTTCCAAAGATACACAAACCTTTTGAGACCTTACCTGAGGTACGGCCCATCATGAGTGGTATTAATTGGGCTGCTGAAGGCCTATCGAAATATTTGGATGAGGCTCTCAAACCTTTTGTTGTACAAATGTCATCCTATATCCGTGATAGTACTCACATCCTGCAAGGTTTGCAAGCTATTACCTGGGAATTAGATTGTTTGTTGGCTACAATTGATGTGGTTGCACTCTATACTAATATCAATCATGATTTAGCCTTGCAGACCATAGACTATGTGTTTAGGAACACCTCAGCATCCTATTCTGATCATGTTTTCATGCTTAAGCAATTTCTTCAATTTGTACTTGCGAACAATGTGTTCATTTTCAATGACCAGTTTTATCTGCAGGTGAGGGGAGTGGCCATGGGGGCGAAGTATGCACCCTCTTTGGCTAATCTTTTCATGGCCTTCTATGAAGAAACGCATATTCTTAATCAAGCACAATATGTCTCCAACATTGTAATGTGGCGACGTTTTATTGACGATATCTTTCTGATTTGGAAGGGTTCTGAAGCTTCCTTTCTCAACTTCTTAAGCTATGCTAACACCAATGGGTTTGAAATTAGCCTCATTGGCCAATGTAATACTTGGCAAATTGATTTTCTGGACTTACATATCTTTCATGAGGGTGATATTGTATACACTAGTACTTACAGAAAACCCACTGAAGTCAACTCAATTTTGGCTGCTCAGAGCAACCATCAACGCGCCACTATTGACAATATTCCAATGGGCGAATTTCAGAGGGCCAAACGTAATTGCACCTTATCTAGAGATTTTGACAGGGAATGTAATATTCTAAATCAGCGCTTCCTCAACCGAGGGTATAAGAGTTCTGTTATTCATAACGCTTACTCTAAATTTGCTCAAGTCAACCAACGTGACCTCCTGACCGACGTGACTAGGTCAAAGGAACATCCCTCATATATTTCTCTAATCACACCATTCACAGATGACTCTTCGCTTCTGTATAAAATGGTTGCTAAACATTGGCATATTCTGAGACTCAACAAATATTTACAACCGTATTTGACACTTAAACCGAAATTCACCTTCACCAGAGCTCCAAAGATCAAAAATTTGGTGAGTCCTTCGTTTCTTGATAATAGATCGATAACTCCTACGTGGTTACAACAACCGGGTGGTTTCCACAAATGTGGTCATTGCAACCAATGTCCTTAGCTGTAACAAAATGCAAAACCTTTTGTGACAAATTTGGATCACAAATTGATATACGTGATTTCATTAACTGCAGGACTACCTATGTGGTCTATGCCATTATCTGTACTTGTGAGAAATTGTACGTGGGTAGCACTATCCGTCAACTTTGCATCCGAATAAGGGAGCATTTGTCCAGTCTCAGGATGCCTGAACCTAAATCACCTTTGGCCGTTCACTGGCAATTGGAACACCAGCTGGATAACATTGCTGACTTACGTTTCATTGGCTTGATGAAGGTACATAAGGGGAAAAGGGGTGGCAATCTTCAACTAAAACTACGGCAAATGGAGGCCAAACTTATCTGCCTATTACATTGTACAACACGGGGCCTAAATACTGATCATGAGATGTCTGTCTTTCTATAATATGTTCTTCTACAATTAACTATAAATCATATTCAGTGGCTGGAGTCGCACTGCCCCGGAGCCCTCTCAACCTTGCTTGCAAGCACCAGCACCCATTATATATTTTTCGTTTTTTCTTACTTTTTATTCTGGTTGATACGCCCACTTTTGCTTGACTTAGTTCTATTTACATGTATTATACCCCAACTTTTGCCTGATTCAGTTTTATTTACATCTGTTGTTTGCTAATGGCTAACTAATTTAACTGCTACTTGGACTCTTAATATTTTGAATATTGTGTGATATACATTGGTAATTCTGCCTTTTTCTTTAATACCTTTGTCTGGACCCGCCATAATACGTGCTCTCTCTCTGAACAAATAATTCTCATTGCTAAGTTTTGGGTTTATTTACCCCAATCTTCTGGGTATTTCTGTTCAATGCAACCCATTTTGGAGGTGTATTATTCCGGACACCAGCTCACGTACACTTCTCTCACTTATGTTTATTGCAACATGTTATCTGTGTTGCTTTTGCTTCAGCCTTACGTCCAACGCAATGCTTTGTTTACTTCTGACGTCACTTATGTGACGTCCGATGCGTGCGACGCCGCCGACGTCACAGTTGTGACGTCGGCGACATCCCGCATTTCTTCATTGTGTGCCATCCGGATGGTTGCTTTCTGGGATTTCCCCGTTATTGGTGACTGCTCGATCAAACGAGTAAGTATCGTCTTTTTTCTGCCTTGTATTAGTCTAATTGCTCGCGGTTATTGGGTTCCTATGCTGAGTGATACCGTTTACTTTCCATAGGATATATATCTGATACGGCCATTACCGCGGTGATTACTTTCAGTCTATGATACCAGCGTGATACTTGCATCGCCTGATGCCCCATTTTGGTATGTGGATTCATATATTTTCACCAATATTTTACATCTCTGAACATTAATTTGATATGCTTCTTAATTGGTGCTATTGCATTTATTAATAATGGTTATTTGTACAGGGAGTACTTATTTTGAATTTACCAATGCAATTGATTTGCTCACGGCAAGCGTTCTTAATTATTTAACCTCTGAATTCTATGGTATGCTTTTATACTGGATCTTGGCTCACTCCTGTGCGGATGTTCTTTTTCTTGCTATTCTGAAAGGCTAATTGTCGTCATTCACTGATCCTTTTAGACATAAACTTTGCTGATAAGCAGGTGACTGGTGTTTGCTTTGCATGATTGGTGGCTCCGGTGCTCTGTGCACTGCCTAAGGGGTTCTTTTTTGCATCCCCGCACTGACCTATTGAGTGAGATACACCTAAAATGTGATCACCAACCTTTGGTATTGGATTTACAGGTTAAACAGCTTCATATACCAATATTTACTATTTCTTGCTTTGTTTTATTGTCTGCAACTGCCTTCGCCTCCCTTGCTCCACTCTCCAACCCTGGTTCATGGTATACTAATAATTCCTGAATTATACAATGTATTGTGTTATTGTGTTTTACATCAACAACTACTTTTTGTTGTGTGATGATATTAATCTGGACTTATGTGCTGTAATTTCCATTTATTTGTTTTCATTTTTTGTTGTTTATGTTCATATTCAATTCGGTTTTGACATTTCGGAATTTGTTTTTGTTTTGTCGTATCACGATCTACCAATTACTCAGCCTTGAGAACGACCTGTGTGTCAAAACATGTGTCGGCTGTTTCCGTTTCAATTAAAGCATCAACAATCAGTGTGCCTTATTGTTGTGGTGTATAGCGCATCTCCACCTCACCCTTCTTTTTACTAGTTTTCAGTACCAGCGAGGCGTTGGTGGTAATGCTGCTGACACTAAGATTTTCTGAATGAATCTTCAATTTAATCAGTGATCATTAGCGCACGGACCTTCACTTGCGAACCCACAGTTTTGTTTTAGGAGACACCACAATAGTTTGCTTTGTGCAAACTTCCTTAATTGACTCTGCTACTAATTACACTATCATGGCTTTGGTACTATGCTTTCAAACAATTACCTTAATAATGAGTGTGCTTTTGTTGTGTCGCCACTTCCTGTCTGGTCAAGTTAGTCATGTTTGGTATTATTTTCACAGACCCCTGTCAAATGTAGTATCAGTGTGACACTGCAATAGCCTGTGACCTCCAAGCCAATCCAGTTCAATCGAGCATTGTGTTTTCTGTAGGTCTCTGTCCAAGCTCTTAATTCTCTGGTGTCCCTTTGCTGCATTGACTTTCTCAGAGTACTTGTTTCAGCAAAATGACACTGGCAATGCAATAGATGCTGGTCTTCTGAATTTCTGATGTCTTTTCAAGAGGGGCATGTTCTAGCGATCATTGTGACCATGATGTCCTTCCAGCTTGTGTTCATATGAGGCATTTCCTCACATGGTCATTTCATGCCCATTTATTTTCTCACTAGAACAAGCACCTTTCGTTCGGTTTTATGACTAAGCACAACTCGTATTGCCAGCAGAGTGCTTCATCCTCCAAGACATTTCATAAGATGATAGTTTCATAAGATGATAGTTTTCTACTGTGAGAACATATGAAAGCGAATTGGAAAGAAGATGTAAAACCAGTGGCAAAACAATCAGCATCAATTAATATAATTACTAAATCTAATTGTAAAATTGTGGCAGCTCCACTACTGAAAAGCAACAAGGCCAAATAGCCTGGCCTATGGGGAGGTTGGCACTAACGAGGGTTTATAAACGCGTATCTTTCACAGAGGAGAAATATCTATTGGTAAATGTCTGGGGCTTTCCTCAAGGCCAGCCCAATACGGAACTGCTAGGCAATTCTCCGCTGAGGAAGAGTACCACCAGCAACCCCTCTACCTGTGTCTCTACCTTGCTGGGCATCAGCAGTCCTGATGGTAGACTTCTACCACTTGCATAGCAGATCTGGGAGCCACAATCAGGTTTACACCCTGTAGTGAACAAATCGGCAGTGGCACTTATGTAAGTGTCACCCCAGTGCTGCCAAAGATGGATTTAAATGTAGCCAATTATTTGTAATCCCACACCATACTTTCACTAACCCTTTTATACTGGATGAATGCGGTCTGATGTGCCAGTGGAATGCTGTATGACGTGTAAGAGTTTCCTTAGTGCTAATTATGTGCTAGGCACACATGAGAAACGGTTACTCAGTTTCTGAATGTGCCCATGTCTGACTGTTGATGCTTTTATGTCGGGGGACTGTATGTCCTAACAGCTGCTGACGTGCCAATTACTGATGCCCGTGTGAAAGTCTGCAGGTGATGTCTTTTATATAGATGTTGGTAAGTTTAATTATGCAGGCAATGATCGGCAGACCTATTTGGGTACTAAATCACCAACACCAGTTTGTAAAACACAGCACAGTTTCTGAAAGGGAGACTTCTCATCAGACCTGACTTTCGTGGCAGAGTCCAAATACACGGGGTCCCACAATTTTGAAACATCTGCAGATGGGAATCCATAAGACAAGTCCATACGGAGGGCTGAGCGTGGAACATTGAAGGAATTCACAATCACTGCATGTGCAATACACCTGATCAGGCTAGTGTCTGTGAAATGTGCCGCCCTGAACATGGCCATAAGTTTAGGGGGGCACAGGGGTGTTTGTCCCCCCCAACTTTCATGGCACAACATTTTGCCCCCATTTATTTGGCTTGGGCACCTTTTCTTCAGATGTCATGTCCCCCCAACATTTTCAGAATAGTTACTCCACTGACCCTGAACATATTCAATTGAACCCCGCTGGTGACTCAGAGCTGACAACTCCTGCTGTGGATCCTTAACTCAGTCATAATAACCCAATCAATCGGCATGATGGGAGAACATATTCAGATCTGTGACCCATAGAGCAGGGATTAGATCTCATGAAGGCCACTTACAGTACCTGCAAAGAAAATATGATATAAAAGGGAAAACAACAGCATTTTCAAAAGTATATTCAAAAACTAGTAAAAATACCAATACACAACCAACAACTACTCAATCTTCAGATACAGAAACAAACAGTGAAATGGAAAGAGAAACAGAAGAAGTACAAAGTATATCAAATAAAACACAAGAATTCAATTTTTTAGAGGAATTCCGCAGACACAAGTCCATTACAAAAACAAATTTTCAACAAGGGATGATGAATATAAGAGGTATGCGATCAGGGACAAGTGAAAATATATCAACCAATTTACCAAAAACAAGAGAGGAAAAAGAGGAGGAACGCAAAAACAAAGAAGGTGGACAGAAAGGAATGCTAACCAGATCACAAGACAAAAGGACCAAGTGAATTTAGTAATGAATTTAACTGGACAAGAAGTGGACAAAACAACTAACATAGTATTAAATAAAGGACTAAATTACAGTCCATCAAACAAAGCGGACTACTTTCATACACAAATGGATCTGTTCAAATTTTGCAGAAAATTGAAACTGAAAAAATATTTTGCTGAAGTAATGAACAAAAAAGAAAAATGAAAGAACAAGAAATCTCTTCACTTACGGTTGATATTGTAGAAGGAACATTGAACATCATGAATCTTACTGAGGAAAATTATACTACAGAAATGTTTCTAGAAGAACAAAATATTAATCCTTTTCAAACAGAAGAATCTAATTTGAAGTTGAAATCAAAATCTATTCCAAAAATGACAGAAAACAATGATACATGTTTTTCAAACAATGGTCAGTGAAGACCTGAGACAAAATTATCTAAAAAATAAACCAACGAAGTTTAAACATAATCTATCAATCAAAGAATCAAAAGCTATTGACACCCTTGCCAAAAACAAACAATGGGTTACCAAATCGGCCGATAAAGGAGGAAATATTGTGCTCATGCAAAGAAAAGATTATGTAATTGAAGGAAACAGATATGTGAGTGACAGGAATTGATACTCCATACTCCGAGAAAATCCAATCAAAGAACTTCAGACCCAATGGCATCTGATGATTAAAAACTGGGAAGAAATGGGCTTACTGTCAGAAGATGAATATAACTATCTAGAAAACACCCACCCAATAATGCCCATAATATATTTCTTACCGAAAATTCTAAAACATTTGATCAATTTCCAGCATGCAGACCGATAATAAATGGCATAGGCTCACTAACAGAGAGAGCTTCACAATATATCGATCTTCATTTACAGCCATTAACAATCAACTTAGCATCGCATTTGAGAGACAGCAAACATGTAATACAAAAGATGGAAGAGATACCCTGGGAAAAAAGTTTTCTTTTCGTGACCTTAGATGTGGTGTCCCTCTATACAAGTATTGAACATCTCAAAGGGTTAGAAACAACTGAATTTTTCTTAAAATCAAGATCAGTTTCATTTTTGGAACAAAACAAAATGATTCTAGAATGCTGCATTTTTCTTTAACTAATAATATTTTCATGTTCAATCAAACAATTTACAGACAGGAACAGGGTACGGCGATGGGGGCAAAGTTTGCACCCTCATATACACTAACCTGTTCATGGGACATTTTGAGATTAATCACGCATGGCAACATCTAGCATTTACAGACAGATACATCGTCTACTGGGGATGTTACATTGACGATGTATTAATGATATGGAATGGTGATGAAAGGAAACTACATGAATACATTGGACACCTGAACACAAATGATTATAACATCAAATTCACAGAAAAAATAAGCTCAGAGAGCATAGAATTTTTGGATTTACCAATTTGAACATATGGAGACAAAATCTTGACTGACCTGTATATAAAACCGACAGCGGTAAACAAAGTGTTACATGCAGAAAGTAACCATGTGAACCATATAATTAAAAACATACCTTATGGTGAAATTCCAAGAATAAAACGGAATTGCAGCTCTAAAGAAAAATATGAAGAACATGTCTTATCTCTCAAAGAAAAGTTTATAACAAGAGGCTACAAAATTGAAGAAGTTGAAAGAGCTATAAAACGAGCTGAAAAAATACCCAGAACTGAATTGCTGAAAGATAAACCAAAATTGAAAAACAAAGAATCAAAGGTAGACTTTATTACTTCTTACAATAGTGAGGCATACATTCTAAAGAAGCTTCTGAAAAAACATTGGAATATCCTGCAAAGCGACGATACTATTAAACACAATATAGAAGCCAAACCAAAGATTATCTATCGAAGAGCTCCAACACTGAAGCAAAAAATCAGCCCAAGTCATCTCAAAGAAGAAAAAACAAAAACTCTCAGTCAATTCCTTAAAGTGCCGGCACCGACAGGAACCTACAGCTGTGGGAATTGTGCAATTTGTAATCAAATGGAGAATGGAACTAAAGAAATAAGACTACCAAATGGAAGATATCAAAAAATAAAACAATACATTAATTGTAACACAAAATATGTGATTCATGCGATTACATGCATTTGCAAAAAAAGATTTGTGGGAAGCACTATCAGAACATTGAAAATCAGACTTCAAGAACATCTAAGAGCCATTAAGAATAATGATATAATATACCCCATGGCAGTGCACTATAATCAAGATCATGAAATATCTGAAATAAAAAATTAAATTTTTAGGCATTGAAAGAGTTGACACAATGGAAAGAGGTGGAAATAGAGAGCTCCAGCTACGAAGAAGAGAAGCCAAATGGATTTGTATTCTAGACACGTGTCACTCTGGCCTGAATTCGGAACATGAGATGGCCTATTGGCTATAGAAAGCTGAATTATGAAAATAGAATGCAAGGCTGTCCAAAATGTATCCAATAAGTTTCAAGCACTATCATGTTTTGATATATCTTCTTTTGATCATGTTTTATGAAAATATGTGTTGAATTGCAGTAAAATTGCTTACTTTTTATTTTTTCCTTAAAAAAATGCCTTTTACCTTATGGTTATAATTTGAAATAAGTATCTTCTCAAATTTGCTCTATTGATCCTTTTGTTTCCTGGTTTTGCCTTGTTTTTTCACTTTGATCTGAAATAATGGATCCGTTTGATATTACCCGAAAAAAAGCATCCATAGGAAGGATACATTCGAACTAGACAAACGTTATAAAAAAGGAATCACTATGGTTTCATGGCAGAAATAGAGAAACAAAATGGCCACCGGACGTAAAAGCGTGACGTGTGACGTAATCACGTAACGTGACGCAGTGACGTTCCACGTTACGCGATCGCAGCCTTTATAATGGATAGAAAATAGCACTGAAAGGTAGTGCGGACTATGGCGGACTGGAGGCAATCGTACCGAGTAAAAATAAAAGGTAATTCAATTTAATTTAATTTCTTTGAGATAATTTTGGGTGTGAACAGCATTTTAAAACTTTAGTATCCTGGAACTTTGGGGGAGAGCTTCACAGTAGCTCTACCTTTACAATAAATGTGACTGCTCTAAAGAGGGCATTTGAATGAAGTTTGAAAAATGATACAAAGAGTCAGGTTAAACTGATGTTACCCTCTCTCATTGTTTACAGAAATTTACTAATAAAAGAACTCATAAAAATGAGAGAGACAAAATGAAAGATGAATTATTAATCAGAGATATGTTTACTCAATAAGGAACTTAGGTGAGTACAACTATTAGGCTAATATAATCGGAGTTGCTCACCCAACACACCACCACTACTTAATTATTAAAATAATTTTAAAAATAACTCATTTTTTTGTTCTTACTTTCTTTCATATTCTTTCTTTATTTAGCATCTCTCCTGATGAACCACGAGTATAAGACGTGGGGAAACACGTGTTGAGAGGCAAAAAACCTATCAGTTTGTGAATTAATGTCTGGAAAAAAGGATATTGCATGCTATTAATGCAAAAAATAAATATTACTCAAAAAGTGAACTTGCTGGTGTGACAGATATATTATTTTGCCTGAAGCGCAATCCTCATAAGTGTTTTCCAAAAAGAGAGTACCTGCATCATATCGATGATACACAACAGGCCTGCTCTGGGAGGTTCACAAGAATATCATCCGGTGCGGATTGTTGCATAACCATCTAGTGCTCAGTGTCCATTAGCACCCTCAGTTATGCTAAAGCCCTCAACTTGGGCGGCGGGCTGTTACCTACAGGTTCAGCCAGCGCCTCAGGGTATCACCTCCCTACTGACTTTCAGAAGCAGGATCCAGACAATGGCCTGCTGAAGGAGGAGTATTCACCTGGCTAGCATGATGCACTGAGATGGGAGACTGAAACGTCAGGATCTTTGGACTTTCTATGACCACACTTCACAAATAAGGCCACAGTTTTTTCAGTCTTCTTATATCTCTCCCACCCTCTTCTCTGTAAACATAACCATGGACCTAACAACAGTAGGGATTACCGGCCATACACCGCAATAGGAAACCGGCATATTGCTCCATGAAAACAATGAAAACTATTGCGGCACAGCTACTTGTTAGCTTTTCGACGGAAACTCACAGTCCACTCTCCTCCATCACAAAATACAGTGGTTTTGGTGTGAAAAAACATTAACATATTCCAAAAATCACTCTTTTTATTCAGTACTCATTTGAATAAATTACAATATCTCCTCAGCATCTTAGAACAAAATCACATGACTAACCATTTTATACAAAACAATTTGTTTACACCGACATTTAATTGTCAACATCAATCGATGAGTTTTGAATTTTAAAAAAGTGCATTTTTGAAATATGTTGATGTTTTTCCACACCAAAACCACTGTATTTTGTGTACATAGAGGACACGTCCAGGGTTTTACAGATAGAGAATGGAGCCACAGGTGAGCTGGCATGGGTAGGCATATGGAAGGGCAGGAGACCCGTAGGGGAGGGACAGGTTGAGTGAAGACATCATTCATTGGCACAATCTTTTTTTTGCACCTTGCATTGCTTTGAAAGGTACCACCTCACGTTCTTCTCTAGTGTCCAAATCAACCTCTGCCAACTTGGGAGTACACCACAGCTTGGGAGTCATACCTCTGTTGTATTGCATGTCGAGCACCGCCTAGGGTTCTTAATATGGGCTGGTCCCCATCAGCAGCCCCTTTAGCCCCTGAAAGGGATGGCATAGTGATATAAGGGGGATGGGTACCAGCTACCAACAGTATTTCGAAGATCGCCCCTACATTACCCTCAGTGGTCTGATGAAAATCACACTGAGAATGACAATAAAGATGTTTCTGGGAGGCCTGACCATCTAGATTGCTTGGGATACCTGTTCCTGTTGTCACCAACAACACCCTCCCCACTGACAGTACAACCACAGTTTGCAGGAAGCTGAGTCCATTATTTATCCCCACCAGCATAGCAGACCATGAAGGAGGTGCAGGTGGGCAGTGTAAGTGGGTGGGAAGTGGGCAGGGCTTCCCCGACAAGGACCATCACCGAGTGTACCCCCACAGTATCTTCCCCTCTGGCCACCTTCCATGGCGGATGCTGCCAGGGTGGTGACAGAGGCTATGGTGGCTTCAATGGTGATGGCTGCCTAGGCTGAGGTGTCAACTGAAGTTGCACTGATGCAGATGCAGTTAGTGGTGGGAGCTGCAGTATCCATTGTTGTGCCAGTGGCAGTATTGGTGTCAGCCCTTTCTTATGTCATGTCCCTGGAGTCGTTCCCACAGGCATGGTTGTTGCCCGGGAGCCATAATCTGTTGGAAATGCACTGGGATAGATTCCAACTTAGTTTCTCAGGACATTCTGGGACTTGCAGACTTCCCTTTAGTGACATCCCTAGTTTTTGGAAAGGTTCAGGTGGACCGAACATTAAAAAAACTCAAGATTGTACCCAACTCAAATTAAAAAGCGTACCAGTAATGTTTAAAAGAAAGGTACAACTGGGACATACATATAATTAAACATAATTAGCAAAACCATGACCAAACATGAAATTGGGGAGATCAAAATCCATCGCTTCAATACTCAATTCGAACCTCAACAGGAGATGTGCAAGTCTGGAAGGGGGGTGTGTAAAGAAGTGCCCTCCACATGTAATTCTGGCCAAAATCCTGTTGCAGGGAGTGGAATGAAGGAACTGCAAGAGGAGAACACGAGGAAGTCTCCATGCTTGAACTTCGAAGTTCCTAGAGACGTTGAGAAAATGGTTGTGCAGAGAAGCAGTGCCTACTTAAACTTTTACAGAAATTTCCTAGACACCGCTAAGGGAATCCTGAAAGCATACAGGCTATGTGTGGGAGATTGAAGACCCATTTCTCAAACATCTTGAGACTTGAAAATACTGTGGCCAAACAATAGACAGGGATAAGAGTTACACTGCCACCTGATAACACATTTGCGTTTAAGAAAAGGGTTTCAATATAGTCCTTCATCTACATGTGTAATTGTAAGAAACCACCACACTAATTAATTATGTCACACAAGACAAGAACACTTCAAAGGTGCTTCATAAAAATATGAACTCTTCCCTAGCTGGAACACAACGGAGACTGGAATACCTATAAATCTAAATAACAAATCTATTCCTCTCAAATAATCCTTTCAACCAATAACAAAGTGAGAGGTTTTTCACAGTTATTAATAAACACCAGTCCACTTTGGCCATATTCACATGAACATTGTTAAAAAATATTATCCTTTTTGCCAATAAAACAGGAAACCTATGATGACGATTCTTAGTTGACACTCAGCTGGCTATTGCAGATGCCATGTGGTAAAGTAAGCATTTATATAAGTAAGCCATCATTAGAGTCCTTCTCTCTGGCATATGTGAAAGCATTTAACCAGCTCTTTCCTCTTCTGCAAGCTTCTGCATCGCTCTTTGGAATTGGTGGTTCAAAGCAGTTTAGGGTCCTGATCCGCAAGTCTCTTAAATATGACACTAAGCACAAAGACCTTAAACTCGCAGTGGTTCATCCGTTCCTTTAGAAGACCTTGCTGAATGTAAATGACCCAGCAAACATTCATCCAATTTCTCTCTTCCCTTGACCTTCCAAATTTCCAGAAATGGAGGCCACTCCTGAGTTACAATACTTCATCAATGCCATATGATTATGTACAAGCAGAACGCCACAAGAGGCAAATAAACAATGACCAATGGGATTATCATCTAAGTGTTGTGTGCTTTTGCTCAGGCTGTAGATAAGAGGTGCAATTGTTCCTGCCCTTTAGGACCTGATCAGTAGGATGAGGCAGCTCACAGCACCATGATCATTCTCCAGAGAGTAACAGTAATGGGTTTGGTATTCAGCTGAATTGCCTCATTCTTAATTGATCAGACTAGCCATATTTGAATCTGGAAATACTTTACTGCCCCCAAAGCCACTCACAGTCACTCCTGCTTTTAATTTATACATGCACCTTCTGACCAGGGTTATTACATCCTTTAGTCTGACTTTGCATATATATATATGTAGAAAATATGGGTTCCATGTGATAATTCCGCCGCAAAAATATCGCAATGCAAAAATATCGCCATATTTTTGCAGCAAAATTCACACATGAAGCCTGCAGGGGACACTCCCGCAAACCCCCGCATCATTTTTTAATGTGCGCGGGACACCCCTGCAACCCCCGCTCCCACATAATATCCCCAACAAAAATATGTAAGTCATCTTCTGGGTTGACCTAGAGGTGGGGTAGCCAAATAATTCATGGGTGGAGCTGAGCCAGAGCCGAGCCCTGGTGCCGTCTTGCCTCTAAGAGCCACATGAGAGCTGAGGTGGAAAAATCATCTTACCTTGCCTCTGCCTCCCCACCTTCAAGCACAAAACCCATGCATGTCATCCTGCCTCCTCAATCTCTAGAACAAAATCCCAATAGCTGGCATTTTCCTCCCTACCCACACAGGATGGGAAGTGAAAATTCCTTTCCAAATTCTTTTCAGGCAGTACCTCACTAACTACGCATGCTCACAAATTGACTTACCTCATTAGTCAGTTGCGCCCACGGAAAATAATGTGCTCATGACAGACAAACAGTTCCGCACATAGAGAAAAATATTTAGCAGGCACATTGCCCAGGATTGCATAGATTGGTCCAAGGTGGAATTGTACAGTTTGCAATTGTGCAGGTTTCAGACGATACTGGCTCTCCTTGCATTGTTAGTTTTGCACCAGCATGCAATGCCTGTCAAAAGATAAAGTACTCTGTGCAAGTAGATGACTGTATGGAGTTCTTTAAACTGTCACTGGCTGGCAGTGTCATTTAATTTCACACTGTGAATGTAGCAGATTATGAGGTGATGCTTGGCTCAGCTCCAGTTCTTTCACAAAGGCACTGAGCCCAGACAGAGTCAGGCATTTGACTTTAAGACAACTCGAGCCGTCTGAGGCTCTCCCACCTCCAGATAGACGGTGACCCAGGCATCCCATCCGCCACACTGAGGTGTTGCTTTTCTGCAGAGGACAACAAAGAGCTGCAAACAAAACCCATCAAGTCCTTTAATTATTTGCAATTATATCTGGGAATGCTTGGCTCCCACACTAATGCACAACATAAAGCAAGACACTTAGAAATCATATGAAATAATAAGGCAAGTCTGCAATTACAAATTAGTGAAGTGACAGCTGTCTTTCATATCAGCCACTTTGGATAATGGTAATACAACGTATCAAGGTCTCAGAAAGCTCATACATGGACAACATTGTTAACTAGGAATCTTACTTTCTGCTGCTTAAGGTTCAGCTTTCTTTTAATTCCCAATTAATCATTATCAGGGCCCATCAGAACCTGGGTTCACATTTACATTCTGCACCGATTGTGAAAGTACAAATCTCCTTTTTGCAATTGTGGAACTGGTATGGTAAGCTTAAGTCAGCCTTTTTTTTTAACAAAATATGTCTCTTTTAATAAAGCACGTATGCAAACCTTTCGAGTAGGATATAGTGTTGGGTACTCCTATATAGCTTGCTTGAGTGTTTTTGAATTTTTAAGTTTTCTTTAACACCCCATGGACTGTCTATTTTGTACGTATCTTGACCTTTGGTGAGGGGTCCCAAAGCCTTAATATTCCTGTCTACGGCAGTGAGATGGTCAAGCCGAAGATGCAACCTGGCAAACGATTAGGATGAAGTCAAAGAGCAATGCAAAATGACCACACATGCTTCAAAAGAAATCAGTGGGTTTCCGGCCTTAAATATCTATAGTAAGGATTATTTGTATTGTATATAACTTTTTGCTGATTGAAAAGGTAATCAAAATCACAATGGCCTTGGTAAATTATAACAATACAGGACAAATATACCAATTATAGTTTGTTCGAAAAATCACTGTTTTTCTTTTTTAGACAAATAGTGTAACTCGAGGTCACTTTGCATGGCTGGACTCTCTTGAGTTGTAGCATTCAAGGTTCTATATTCAGATTCAGAACATTGCCCTTCAGTGCCTCAGCAGTCAGTGGGAGTGTCCCCTGGAAACCGGGGTTAAGTGACCATTTGTAAGATACTTAGAGACACATTGGGTAGATCTGGAGGGTGAGCAGTAGCTGCTGGCAGAAGAAGCAGTATGTATCCCAGAAGGAGAAATGTTTGCCCAAGAGGACCACTAGGTGTCAACCGACAAGATGGCTACCTACACTTGAGCTCTGTAAACCTCCTCATACAAAGATCATTTTGAACACCTTTTAAACAATAACATCCATGTCAGTGGGCTGCATGCAAAGCCCAACATAGAAATGAAAGATGGGGCCCATCTTCAATTTCTATGATGAGGCGGGATGCATAGCCTAGGAAAGAAGCGGAATGAAGACCTGCGTAGAAAATAGGAGAGGGTGTGTGGTTTGAGGAGGGAGTGGGTGGAGGAAGGGGCAAGCAGGGAAGGCAATGGGAAAGAGTGCCGGGCACTAGGGGCTTGTAGGATTTATGGGGAGGGAAAGGTACTGGCCTAAGGATGGAACGCAGGCTTGATTTGTTAAAAGTAGCCCTTGTTCATCTCAACCGGTTTGGCTAGAACCTTCTCCTCCAGTGCTATTTATTTTATTTTTAAATGTTTTATTGGCATTTATATTAAACATAACGATTCATCAAGAATACTTGCATATATCAAATACCACGTATATTTAACCAAACAACATTTAAACAACTAGTCTTCATAGGTTATTCTGTTCAGCAGTATTTTCGCAGGTGTTTTAGCAGGGCATCATCAATGGATTGATCAGCTGCTCAGTGGCAGCGACTGTGCTGTGAGCTATCTACTGCTTGAGTCATGGGCCATGTTTTCATGGGGGTTTGTCGTCCGGTGAGTAAAACATGCCCCACAATAGTGCTTTCCAGGCTTCGTATGTAAGGCTTGCCTCTCCCCCAGCTTTGGTGACCCCCTCGCCCCATACTCTGGTCTCAGCGTTCATCCAGCGCTTCATCTCCCCATACCATTTTTCATATTGTGGCCCTCTCGTAGATTTCCAAGCCATTGCGATGGACCGTTTGGCCAGTATGCATGCCATATCCATCAGTTTAATAATGTGCCTGTATTTACCTATCCTCGGGTAGGATCCCAGGAGACATTCCTTCGGCGTTCACTCATATCGCACCATCCCGGCCTTCCGACAGGCCAGTTCAATCTTATCCCAGAAGCCTCGTACCCTTGGGCATTCCCAGAACATATGAATCCAAATCTGCTTCCTCTGCACCACACCAAGGGCATTGTGAGGCGACTTTGTTGTTGAACCTAGCAACCCTACTCGGGGTCATATATGTCCTGTATAGGACATTCAGTTGGATCAATCTAAATCTAGCATTTCTAGAGACTTTCCGGTGGTATGCCAAGGCCCTAGCCCATTCTTTGTCCATTATAATGGTTCCTGTCAGATCCCCATTTTTGTTTCAGTGCTGCGCTTTTGGGGTTTGGTCTTTCCATCAGTTGGGTGTAGATTCTGGACACCGGTTTCCACTGATCCCCAAGATTGTGCAGCACCGTTAATGTCTGGCCAATCTCTGGTTCTTCAAGCCACTCCTTCCAAGTTTTTCTCGCAACTTTCTTGACCCTATGGTACCATAGAAATTGGTCCCTGGGAAGCCCTTCTTTTTCAATCAGGGAATCAAATTCCCTGAAAACCCCTTCTTCGTACATGTCCCCCCATGTATAAGCACCGCACCTCCCCCACAGTCTCATACCAGACAGGTCCCCCCGACCTACACAGACACTGGTTGCCATTGGGGTATCCGGGGAGTAAGTGCAATCTTTCTTCAATAGTTTGAGGACCCTGTCCCATATCTTCCTGCCTAGTGACACTATCATTGGGGTTGTGTCCAAGCATTGTAACGGGATCCAGAGTGTTTCTTTTAAGTGTGCGGGGGCCGCCAGTTGCTTTATCAGTCTCGTTTCCGAGGTAGCCTCGTCAGCGAGCCATTTGGTCACGTGACTGAGCTGCCTGCTAGGTAGTATCTTTCTAGGTCCGGTAACTGGATCCCGCCTTCTTTGTATGGTAGTGGCAGTGTGGATAGGCCAGTCTGTGTCTGGTGGAGCCCCACATTAGTTCCCTCAACAGTTTCTCAATCGTGCGAAAAAAAGAGGCTGGGATGTAGTGGTGCACGTTATGGAAAAAATATAAGAACCGCAGCAAGACTTTCATTTTGGCTATAGCAACTCTCCCCATCCTTGACAATGCGAGTTTAGCCCAGAACCCCATGGATTTTCTGAGCAACCTTAATGCCAGTTTAGTGTTGTCCTCATGCATCAGGTCCAGGGTGTGCCAAAATATTTATTCCCAGATAGCTGAACATTGTTGGCTGCCAAGCGAGTCCCACCTCTGGTAGTTCTGCCTCTGGTTTCCCAGCCAGTCCCGCTAATGGGAATATGCAGGATGTTTCCCTGCTGAAGGATATCCCTGAAAATACTGCAAACCTATCAAGCACATCCAGTATCACCGGGACATTCAGGTGCGGGTCCCTTAGATCTAGGAGAACATCATCCACCTACAGGGACACTACGTGATGTATTCCTCCAACTGTGATGCCCACATCAAAAAACTGTTTCCTAACATAATTTCTATACAGTTCCTCAGACGAGCTGCAGGTGATATGGATGCCTTCTGAAATTCTGGTGAGCATCTGTGTTCATTCACAGATTACAGGAAGCTGAATACACTGAGAGATGGCAATAGGGAACTGTAGCGTTTGCTGTTTAGCAAGGTGAGAGTACTTGTAGCAGGGACTGGAGGACTGACTCTGCCAATCAGCAATGGTGGTTTTTGTTAATTAATAGACACACCAACAACCCCTTTCACACAAGGGTCAAAGTACTCTTGGTAGTGTTGGTAGACAATATTGTTGTTACCAGTGCTGTGATACACATGAATGTTGTGAATAGGAGATTGATGACCATTAAAGGCTCAGCTGGCAAAGTTCACTCAGATGGAATTGTGTTTTAATACTTGATTTAAAATTGCTGCAAATTGTCCAACAATAACAGCCCTGTGACACCTTATAGATCCCAGTAGTATGTGACACTGGGAGAAAGGGTCTTAGTGAACGTGGATGATATTCATTAACCTCGGCTCTGTTGTAGTTGACAGCAGCCCTCAGCACCAATGGGTACATGAAGACATACCTCTCTGCCACTACAACTGTAATTGGGTGTCTCGCCGACTGAGGCGCTCATAACCCTGTGTCACCAAGAAGGGGGCAGGATATACCCACTGTGGCTGTCACTAACCTCCAGGCTAGTATTATATGACACCCCTCTGCAGGTATACTGGACCTAAAGTGTATGTCACTATGTTGATTAACCTAATTGCCCGATCACCGGTGCCTTAATGCAGGATCAGCTATCTGGCTCAAATAGTGATTTAATTGACATCTAGAGGTGTTAAGGTCATGGCTAGTAACAAGTTGAAGCAATTGATTTACACCGTTCATTGAGTACCACTATAGATGCGACTTGCCCCTTGTGAACAGACTTAAACAGTATCCCTGGGTCCCCAAAACAGTCTGAACTGTAACAATGGTGATTGCCCCCATCTAGATAACCGCCTTTAGTTGCTGCACAAATAAACAAACACGTGCTGGGAAACATCTGCTCTTCATTGAGCTATCAAATGTTCAGGTTGTGTACACATCACCATTGCCTCTGACAAAATTGTCCGATGCTTAGGAGACTACTGTGAGGCAGGCTTGCATTCACAAGTCACAGCAGATACTCCTATCATGGTGTAAAGACTGGAGGAGGGTGTCTGTACTCCTGCTCTCTATATGGCAGAGGAGAGGCACAGAGGACCCCAGCCAAGATTCTCTATTGTTGGTAGCAATGGACGAGCAATCAGGGCCTAGCTTCTCAGGAAGTGATGCGGGCTGGTTCTAAAGTACAGTGTAGTCCCAAAGCCCCCACAAAGGAATGTCCACACAGTGTATTAGTCAAAACACAGTTGTTATATAATTAATATTCAAGGTTATGTACACTATCACAATAATTCACTTTGTGCTCAGTGAATCTACAATGGCAAATATATACAGTTCTAAAGTGGTACCACAATTATTATCAGATCTCATTAACGTGCATCAACTGTACTCTGGTTAAATGTCACACAGATCACTTAATAAAGGCAACCAACAATAGACATAGAAGGAAAGCAGTTGGTTAGAACAATTGGCAGAATACTGGCCTCTACCGTTAAACACAGTTCTGTGTGGAGATCCCCCCACCTGGGCAACCTGTAAAGTAAAGATATATCAAAAGCCCAGTCCATTTATTGTTCTAGAAGTCCTATTTCCTTCTAAGATAGTTCTACAACCCCAATGTACCTGGAATAGCAGAGTTTGTCATCGGGTCGTCGACGGATCCTTCTTGAGTGGCTCCCTTTAAGGCAGGAGCCTTACGGATTGTCGAGATCCCACGAGGAAAAGGGTTGACTGATGACGGTGAGGTGGCAGCTTCATTCCTAGTGGTGCTCATCGACAACAGAGCATTGGTGTCCTGCAAGGAAGAGGCGTGCGGGGCACCTCAGTGATGATAGTTCAGGACCGCAAAGAGGTTGTGAAGAACTGTGGCCCAGCAAGGGTGTTGAGTCATCCGGTGTCCCTACGGTCGTCAGGTGGTGGGAAACCCACCGGCGGATGCTCCTCGGCGCGTCAGCTGCCTCGACTTTCTCTGGTGGGCCAAAGCGGTCATCGGTGCTGGTGAGAGCGCCGTTGGATCAAATGTTACTTAGGCAAAGGGAGCACAGCAGCACCGGTTGGCCACAGCGGTCATCGACGGTGATGGACAATAGTGTCCAGGCGCTTCTCCTTGTGATTTCGCGGCGGTCCCCATCTCCGGTCGGCAGCCTGTCATAGGTCTGTCTACCAGGGAGCTTTGTCAAAGATTAGCTGGTGCACGATTGTCCCTCGTAGCTCGGGAAGAGGGCACCTAACCAGGTCCTCTCTGGGTCAGTCCTTGGAGACACAGCAGCTTTCAGATCGACGAAGTAGAGCAGCAGCAAGACTTCTCTTCCAGCAGGGCTTCAAGGTTAAGCTTCACCTTCAACTCCAGTTTCTCTTCAGCTTCTGAACACGAATTCTAGCAGTAAGAGGCCCCCAGATATACTAGTTGATCTCCCATTCATTCTGCTGGGTCACACTCAGGCAACCAATCGGTCAGAAGGGCATTCATGCAGACAGGCAGCCAATCAGTTGCATAGTGCATTCAGGCCATTCACTTCTCTCCAGACACTCACAACAAGTTATGTGTATTGGGACACGTATCCATCCATTCAATACTCACACTGCATGCATACCAGTTTCGGGCAGGGCTGTCTCAGTCATTGTGTCAAACACCAGAAACTAGACATCCCCAACAAGAAGTGCATATTCGTCACACACTCCATTCACCCAGGTCCCACCCACAGGGTGTACCCACAACATACAGTCACTGGGAAGGCTCCAGTCAGCCTGGCCTTCACAACAACACCATATATGGAACTACCCAACAGCCAGTCAGGGGGAAGGGACAGAGTCAGGGCTTCCCAGGACTTTGGGAAAACAAGGTAACAGGCAATAGAAAGCAAAAGGCCACAGGAGCCATCTTGTTTCCTATCAGAAATCAACTGATTCCAATGCAAGGGCCTAGGTATCCCAAAATGGAGGCTACTCAGAGCACCTGTCAAATTCAGCATGGAGCTGCCACCAGCCCATACCCTGCTCCGTGGGCCACCCACAGGTGCCCAAAAACATACACTAGAGGCACAGGGTTGTACCCCCACCCATGGGTACCATAAGGGTATCCCATGGGTCTGTACACCAGACCAAAAGAGAGCTGCACTGCCAGGAGTCCCACATGAACTCCTGCACAGAAAACACGAAAGAACACACAATAAAAACAGTAAAGGACAAGGATACAGAGGCCCTGTCTCTCTGATGCATTTCCAGCATCACACATGGCCACCCCCAACATGCGGAAAACAACACTTTGCTACTGTTGGCAGGTACTAAATAGAAATCTCTACCACCCCTACCCCAAATACTTTTGAAGCAGGTCCAGAACCCTCTCTGGCAGAACTGATAGACGAGATTGCTTCATTCACAACTTTAATCACCCAGAACAAGGAGAGAGTAATTCTAGTCTGTGAGGATATAAATGCATTATGCTCCAGTCTGGAGGGATGTAAAACATGCATCACAGCTGCTAGGTCATGAATAAGTATTTGTCAGCATGCTATGAATAAGTGTGACAGAATGAAGCATGCGAGTATGGCAATACAGGCCAGAGTGGAGAATGTCAAATGGCAGCAGAAGGAACAAACTTTATATATGGAGAACATAGCAAGGGAGTAGAGATTATAACATTCCTTCAAAAAATCTTGATTCAGATCTTCTCCGGGACCTCCACATACTCACTAGACATCTAAAGGGCAACCTGTGTCCAATACACACAAAACTAGAGGGATCATACTGTAAATGTAATTGTCAGAAGGAGAATACGGTTTGTATCGCACAAGTACAAGATAGACTGTGCTATGAAAGATCTTCTGGTTCATTAATTTGAATTGCCCAACAATATATCCAACCAGTTCTTCACCTCGGAAACTGTGTCAAATAGAAAGGGATTTCTAGACATGTGTGCTGCCTAACTTGCTTTGAACATTAAAAATGGCTGCATGAGCCATGCGATAATGCTCATAACATGCAAAGAGAATATGACGATCCGGACACTCTGCAATTATTCATCAACTCACTGACTAAGGATCGATTAGTCACCGCTACGACTCTGAGTGAGATTCCAAAACAATACTTGCAACTCTGCTTACGAATTTAGTTGAAGGCTACATTAACACTTGTAATGCCAATAACATGACCTGTGTTTAATTATGAGCAGATCATAACAGAAATAGTGTGACGGACATCAGCACTCTCCAACGGTTGCTCCCAATACATATTCATGTTTCGCTACCTTTTGTTCCCTATCAGTTGGCTTTCATTATTTACATGATCAGCCATTCACCCAGATAATTCCATGGTCTTTTCCCATGCTGCCCAAATGTATACTCTTCAGTGGCTCACATTACACCCATGCCTCTGGTCATTTCAGTACGTATTTAATCACTAGATGCCCAGATCATCAATGAATAGGGTGATCCAGAGGGCAGATGGGTAATGGTTCAAATCACATTTCAAGGTCAATGTGTTCCACGTATCAGTGGCTACAGCCCTACTGTTAATGTCCCAGACCTTTGGAAGGACATTCATAAACTAGGTTAAGTATGCTGGAGACCACAATGTAATAGATGTTGATATGCATTTGGAATTTGACTCTCACCAACACTGATCGATGTTCTTCACCCTGCTTTACCAAATCTAAAAGCAAGAGGCTATTTCATGCAGCTATGTCCTCCCTGAACTGAGTCAATGCATGAGGGGTACCACACCCGAAGAATCTCAGTGTTCCATTTGTATAGCACCTCACAAGTCCCACTCCCTTCTAGCTTATATTTTCATTAGTAATCCCTCATGTGTAGCTTAGTACAATAATATATTAAGTGTCACTCCATTTATGATCATTCATTGGTATGTGCTGCTCTAGATCTTGGCACTTTACATCTTTCAATAAAATTCTGGCTCCTTGACCCCAATTATCATTTGATCTGCTTATATGGACAGACATTACCATTCACATGTAAGAGTTCTGGAAATATGAGATAACTATAAGGTTGCTCTCAGGGATCTCATTATCTTGTGAACTTCCCTTAATAGGCAGGATGAGAGGGAAAGAGCTGCTCTTAAAACTAACATCAAAAGGGATGAGTGATATTTTGTGACTACCGGAAACCACTCAACTCTTCAGAATATAAGGAAAAACAACAACCTACTCTTGAACAGAGTGGTAACCAAGAAAGAGAACTACTTGATTGCGCACCTATGTGCCACTTTGGACATAATAAAAGGGGAAAGCTCTTGGCAGGAAATCTGAACATTTAGGAACATAGATCCAGGATAGCTGCAGTTGAGAATGGGTAAGGCAGGTTGCCAACTGATGATGCACTGATAGCTCAAGTGTTTGCATCCTTTTATAAAACTATTTATCAGTCAGAGGTCTCTGCAACCGAACAGGAACACACAGCAAAGCCCCCATCACTGTAGCAGACATATGCAGGGTTATATAAATCTGGGGCCAGGTGGTCTTCCGGCTGACCTTTTTTACTCCATAGCTCATCTGGCTCTACCAACTCGCCTCCAAACTGTAAGCCTGAAAAACAAACCGTTATTAGCACTTTCTTGGAAGTGTAAACATGCATGATTGTTTCATGTGAAAAATTATAGAACCATTTCCTTTATGAATTGTGATGGCAAGATGTATGCTAAAATATCTTCCTTAATACTGTTTTCCTCTCCTAATGTCTGATGAACAAGTGAGGTTTTTGAAAGCACGCCTGGCCACAGACAATAGATGCAATCTCATACACTTCACTCAGAAAAGTGATTGTTTCATGGCAGACATTTGTAGAAATTCTGGGGATGCCTTTTATTGAGTTATCTGCGGCTACCTGAGGACTGTATTCAATTGGACGGGATTTGGGTAAGAGTTCCACAAAATTATTAAAGTACTGCCTACAAACGTGGTTACCTCTTTTTTTGTTATTAATACCTCCTTGAGGGCTTTCAATTGAACAGGGGAATTAGCAGGGCTGCCCACTGTTGTCATTCTTTATATTTTGGTCTTGGAACTCCTGCTTATGTGCCTCGGGTGGATCTCAATTTTAGAGAGATACTTTTCAAAAATCATCAGATCAAATAACTAGCTTATTCGGATGATTTCATGCATATGAGAAATCATGAGTATTCAATACCTGCTCTCATTGCCTGATCAATGTATTTGAGCAGATGGTGCGTCATGAGACGAACAATAGATTAAACAGAAGCCTTGCCCTGAACAAATTGCCATCAACTACCCATATTCTCCTTTGCATATGATGTGGAAGGCTGGCTACAATCACTTCATCATCTCTATTCCTCTGCCAATTTCCCATCACCAGCTCTCATCTGCCAACAAACATAAACTCAAGCCTAACTCCATGGTCCCCAAGCATGACCAAGGCAAGATCTCTGTCTCCTCCACCTGCTTACTCCATTCAACTCACTTTTACTGTGTTCAACTCTGCACTGCATATCCCTTTCAATGTTCTGCTGCTTCACCCAATCCTGTCTGCATCCTCAAACATGAATCTCCCCAGCCATCCAGCTGCTCAGAGCATCATCACTGCTTACATCACTGGCTCAAACACTGATCTAACACTGTTCTCACTGCCTACAAGGACTCTCAACTGGACCTGACCACCACACTTAACTCAGGCAAATGATTCTGTTACAGTAATCTACTTTCCTCTCTCTGCTCTCTCTCTTGCAAACTTTCTGTGGCTGTCCAGGTCATGCTCCTCAAAGAACTGCTCCAGTCCCACCTCTCTCTTGGCCAGTGACTTTGGCTCCTACATCTCCACTAAAATCACCAAAATACAGGACACCTTGGTCGACCTTCTATCTCCCTTCCTTCCCGTCTATCTTCTAGACCCCTTCCCTCTCCTCTACATCCGTCTTCCCCACATTCCCCTTTCAATTTCACTTCTCTCTTACCTCCACACTGAACTGCTACTCATCTTTCACTCTTCCAGCCAATCCTGTGCTTCAATTGACCCCTTTAACACTATAAATTGGTGTGGAACCTGCACCTGTTACCTCCGCTCACCTCGCCACCTAATTCAACCTAATTATTTCAAGTGAAGCTTCTCAGCCTGTTACAAAACAGCCGCAGGCATACCTCTCTGAAAGAAACCAAGTGCTCAGCTGTGCCTCTTTCCCAACAACTCAAAGGTCCTTGAGAGGGTTGCCTTAAACCACATTTTTAAATATCTCGAGGCACTCTCGCTTACTGATTAAGGTTAGAATGCAGATCTTTAAGGGTGTTTAGGAGAGCAGTTTCAGTGCCTCTGGCCGCTCTGAAGTGGGACTGATGGTCATAAAGACAACCAACAGATTTTTGTTTTTTTAAACTTAGTGTCAATGTAACTCTTCAAAATGAGGCTCAAACTCCACCTAAAAGCAATGGAAGGAGCCCCGGCCTCTTATCCAAACTAACCATCCAATCCACATCTCCTGCATTCTGCCCTCAGGACATTCAGCCTCATTACGACCCAGGCGGTAAGTTACCGCCTGGGTCGTACCCTTACCACCATGGTGTAAACTATGTTTACACCATGGTGGATGGCGGATTTACCGCCCCATTCCAAGGTGAGTGGGGCGGTAAATCCCCATTTCCCGTTGTACCCTTCTCCATTCCCATTTTTGCCCCATAGGGCATAATGGGAGTGGGGAAGGCGCTAATTACGCCACCGTAAATTATGGTGGCGTAATTAGCACCATGGTCCCTTAGCGCCATGGATTTTAACGCCTGCAAAAAGCAGGCGTTAAAATCACCATGGCGCTAAGGGACCTTGTAATCAGGCGTAAGGGTCGGTGCCGTTTACGGCACCGTTAACCCCTTAACGCCTGACTCGTAATGAGGCCCAATGTGCATTGTAAATATGAAAATAGTGGCCTCAGGCTCTCACTGTTAAACATGGTGTCATGTCCTCCAGTCCCTGTCACTGGTATATATCCATAATTTCACCTCTGCACCAACCAGTATACCTCATGCAATCTAACAATGCTCTTATGTAAATGTAACTTGTCTCTTTGCTACTGCCTACTTTGTAAGTCATTTCTGATCAGAATGACACCCCATTCTTAAATGAATACTGCCTGGGAGATGTTTTTCACAGCCTGCTGGTGAGGGTTGTGAAACCATCTAACCTAATGGTAAAACAGGGTTCCCACCAAATGGAAAACCATACCTTTCTATAATGTTAAGTATGGTAGTGGATTCAGTCTTAAGTCAAGCGATATATGAAGGCTGGCTGTGACGTACAGTTAGTCCCAAAGTCACCCATGAAGAATACACTAAATTATAAAATCACACATAGAATTTCTATGAAGACAAATACGTACTTTGGGATACACATAACACACAGTACATCATAGTGCATGTATGAAAACAGTAATGTTTATTAAATATCCCACAAGCTCCTAATAATGCATCTAATTATAAGCCTACTTCCCAGTGGTATGATATGATATGGCATTTGTAAGGCGCCTATACACAAGTGTTTCAAGACGCAATGAGTCAAGAGAGGGGAAACAGAGGGAAGACAGAGACAACGGTCCTACTAGGCCAGGTGACATTGAGATCGCACAAGTGCAGGGGACGGGGAAAGGGGACAAGTGCAAGGGGGAAAGGGGAGGGGGCAGTGCAGTACATAGATAAATAGTAAAATAAGTAAGGCAATCATATTTTAAACAATAAATCAAACAATAAATAAAAGTGCCGCCAGCTGGTGGCCAGTACAAGGGTCAGTGCAGACATCAGGTGTCAAGTGCTAGTAGGGGCTGTAGGGATACAGACACAGTCTCCGAGTGCCAGGGATGCCAGGGGGCAGTGCAGGTGTGCAACTGGTGGGGAGGGGACCTGGGCCCGAGATCAGAGGGTAGCCAGGTAACCAGTGCAAGTTCAGATTCAGCCAAGAGATCAGCAGGGGAGAGGAGGAGAGAAAGCAGAAGCAAAGAGGAAGGTCCTGAGGTGCTTACGGAACCGGAGATGGTTCTCCTCAAGTTTCAGAGAGGCAGGGAGGCTGTTCCAGAGGGAGGCCCCGGCAGAAGAGAGAGATCTACTTCCAACTCGCTGCTTGTATGTGCTATACATATAGGCTTAGGGTTGGAAGAAAGGGCAACCCTAGACAATAAAACATACATTCATGATCAGCACCAAAAATGCCACATGGAGAACAGCCACAGTATAACTCCCAACCTCTAGCACATAGTAAAATACATTTTAGAAATGAGGACAACATACTAGATATAGCACATAGAAGGAGCTAAAAGCTGTCAATAAGTAAGCACACAAGCCCAGAGGAGCACCAAAAGTGAGAACATAATTAGACTAATAGCATAAGGAGCACCAAAAGTGAGGACATAATTAGACTAATAGCATAAAGGTTAATTGCACTGGTAGGAATACAATGATACAAGAGTAACCAGAATGTAGGCACAGTAGAAAGACATTTCTCTAAACAGGAGTATAATGTAGGACTCAAAATACATTTAAATTTAGTGGTAAATGTTACATTCCAGTTTTGTGACCTAAGACTCTAATGACCCAAGTGGGACTCAGGAAAGTCCCTCACAAGTCACTTTAAAAGAGGTTTTAGGGGAGTTCAAAAGTTCTCCATGGGAAATAATGGAACACAGATTTTAGGCATCACAGTGCCTAAAGAGAAACGTCAGGTAACTCTGCATTTTGCCCCACAGTTTTTGGTGAAGACAGCAACCTGCAACCAGGATGCCAGAGGAGATCATCTGAAAGAACTCCTGTTCAAGGTTTGAGACCCAGAAGCCCCAGGAAGAAGAGAAGCAAAGCAGAATTCAAGCCAATACCAGCCTATTGCAAACCCTGATAGAAGGGGACCTGCAGAATACCATAACCACAGACCAAGGGGATCCATGAAGGCAACACTTGTAGGATAGCCCACCAGCCCAAAGCCCAAATGTAAGTGCTCATGATTCCAGTTTTGGAGAACATGGTGGCTCAGTGAAAGAATGCAGTGAGTAGAATAATCTGTTTAAAGGATCCAGTCACCCAGGAACTTGAACCCTGACCCAGCGACAACTTAGATGGCCCAAAAGAAGAACAATTAGCCATCCCACGAGGGTGACCCACCAGCCTGGAGGGAAAAGAAAGTCGAGTAAGACCACAGGAAGACGAGAAACAGATTTAATGGGATCTGGACAGCTCAGTGAGCAAGAATGAGCAGCCAGTGTGGTGGGTCAGAAGGAGGAGACAGACTAGAAGATGTCATTTCCAAGATGTTATTTGAAATAATAAGAAAAGGCCTCACTTTCCCTAAACTATGGGTTTACTTACCTAACTAAACTAACTAGGGTGCTCGTCGTCAGTTTGTGAAGTCCAAAAGTTAGATTTGTCCGCTTTCCAAAACAAAACTATGCTGACCCTACCACGAAGAAAAAACAACTAAAGTCCAGCAGAATGACTCTCTTCTCCTGGGACAACTTTCTCAGCCTTGCTAATCATAACACCGAACTGAAGACCAGGAGAATGTGTCCCTTCTCCTGGATCAGCTTTCTGAGCTCAATTTCTTTTTAATAACTGATTCTCAGATAGTTTAACTATCTTTTGCACAAGTTACTCAGTTCATAAATGAGATATTCCCAGTCCTCGGGTTTTGCCTTCCCCAGGTGTTGAAAGATGCCTGTGTTCAAAGTTCCTCATCTTTGTCTTTGATTCTCTTCGTTTTTCTTAAAGATAAATAAAAGTCTTTCTTTCTCAAGTTGAATCTCTCTCTCGATCACTTCCTTTCTCATTAGGGTAACAATAGTAACCCCAGTATTGATTCTCACTCTCTTGGTTATTGGCCTTCTCAGCCTCTTGGTTATTAGCCTTCTCACTGGGATGAGTATAATGGAGACAGTAATTCTTCTCACAGTTCTTGTTACTTGGATGAGTATGATTAGTCCAGTAGTCATCCACACTCTCCCTGTTACTGGGACGATTAGGATTAGTTCAGTAGTTATTCTCGCTCCTTATTATGAGGATAAGTAGGATTAACCCAGTAGTTATCCTCACTATCCATGTTAATGGTACAAATAGGATTAACCCAGTAGTTATTCTCACTCTCCTCCTAACTGAGACGAGTAGGATTACTTGTATCGTTATATTTGGTTTATGTACTGTGCCGACTTTGATTATACCAATTGTTATCACTGCCTCTCTCCCCAGGTCTCCCGCGCTCCCAGTTACCTTCCTTGGATAGGAGCCACGTCACCGTGTTGGTGTTCTCCTTGCATGCTCTCTCGTGCTTGTCAAGATGGCTTTCATGCTTGCCTCAACTGCTTTACTGGATATGCTTCAAACATATTTCTCGTTTTGTTGCCTCTCTTCTCTGGTCTCGACGACCACCGTTCTGGATGTCCCACGATTTTTGGTCCGATCTTTCTTCAGTTACGTTCTGGCACGCTTTCTGCCAAGTGGTATCGGCTTGGAGAGGGGTTTCCTCTCTTCCCCCCTTATTGGCCAACCACCTCTCACTGATGTCCCTCTTGGGACGGAACTTCACCTCCAACCTCTTGTTAGACTGCCCAGGGAACAGTGTTCGTTGGGCATCTGTTTCTCTGTGAATCTCCTCCATCCCTCCTGGAGCTGGTTTAAAACTCCTGGGTTCTGCACGCGGTCATGCTTTCTCCTCCCACTTGTATGATGCTGTTCTGGGGCTCCCCAGCATCTTTTCAGAGTCCTTTCTACATGA
This sequence comes from Ambystoma mexicanum, assembly GCF_040938575.1. Classification (NCBI taxonomy): domain Eukaryota; kingdom Metazoa; phylum Chordata; class Amphibia; order Caudata; family Ambystomatidae; genus Ambystoma; species Ambystoma mexicanum. The sequence continues at coordinate 609,116,567 of NC_090933.1, forward strand.
CTGAGGCATACTCTCTATAACTCCCTTGGGTTTCCTTGTTACAGTAACTAACAGGTACTTGTTCTCTTTAACTCCCTGTATCGTCTTTGTCACACTACCCAACAGGTACTTGTTTTGTTTTGAAACACCACATTAACAAATGTAGGTAGATTTTTCTTGTTCTCTACCAATTGAATAGGCATGGTTGGGTTGTAAAGGGAGTTCCTCATCGGAACGGAAGTCCTTATTCCCATGGGGGGTGTCTCTCCCGGTGAGGTCCTGCTTGCCTCTACCCTTAAGGAGGGTATTGCATAGTGTACTCACCTCCCTATCCTCACAAGGAAAACCCCCCACCCCCTGGGGAGAAGTAACAGACTGCCTCGATTTGTCACACCAGTCATAGGAAAACTGTTGGTAGAGAGGACCCAGGATGGCCCAGACAAACAGCAGAAGTGTAGAAGTTGCATCCAACCACTCTTCTGGACAACAGCATCTTTCTACCTCTTGGCGCATGACCAGGAGGACAATTTGGCAGGAGCCCAATGAATCCACACAGGACTACAGTATAGTCAGATTTTAATAGCAGTACTATGGGGTTAAGGTAAAAATCCTCCTATCAGGAAAGTTAACCTAAAAGAATCCTAGCAAGTTTAGAAAACTTCAACAGACTTGATATAGATATACCCATGCGCTCATTGGCTGGCCTAACAGCTCTCCAATCACACAAAATGGAAGTAACGCAAAGATATTAGTGACCAGTCAATGTCTCTGGCTCTAGAAACAGTCAGCCAATCGGGTCCACCCACACACTTTGTATAGTGGCCTGTTTAAGGCAAGGTGGCAGTCTAAACCAGTTTAAACCACTGTAGCAAGACTATAGGAAGCAAGCACTATTGGAAGCAAAACAACACAGAGCAACACAGGTTCGAACCCCGGGTCTGCGCTTAGAAACCTCTGCATATTAAGCGAGATATATATAATCAATCATATTGTATAGAGCATGCAGCGCTAGGCTCAGAGTGAGTAGACGTTTGCATAACAGTCAATTTAGACAAAAACACAATAGGACTTTGAAAGATACATTAGAACCTCAATGGCTACCGTAAAGTACATTGGGCTACTAATGTGATAATTCAGGCTGCACCTCTGGTGAAGCCAAAGCTAAATTATGACTGCCACAAGGCTTATCCACAAAACCAAAGTAGGGTTTCACAAATCACCTTAGCACCAAAATGGGGTGCTTTATAGGCATCATATAGAGATGATGGAGAAACGCCACAAATGTTTAATATGCACCCTTGTCCTTGGAGCAATATATATGCTACCATAGGACCACATACTATAAAGTTGCAGTAGAAGGGGATCTCAGTAGAAGTCCATCGTACCACAACAAGAGGTCAGAGATCCTAAGAAACCAAAGGGGAGAAAGAAAAAATAGGGGTCCCATATAATGGACAGCAGAGCCCCCAAAAATGGAATTGTGCCCTTACACATACAAATACAAATGCAATCTATTTGGGCGTAAAATCAAACTCTCCATTCGAAGACAAACGGATACATGCTGGCCATATCACTAATATTATACAAACACATAACAGTAAATAGTGCCCACTGTTAACATGTTGCTCGGAGCATATGGGACAAATTAACATTGTGTTCATGCTAAATGTATTACTTGTTTTTACCAACTAACCCATGCCATTACCCCAAACCTTTCATATTAATAAGATTCTCTCTAATTTGTCAAGTTCCAACTTGAAGCCCTGTATTAGGCTGCCAGTAGGGCTTCAGAAGGGTGTATGGAGTAATTTACAAGTGTCATTTGACCACCACAGGGCATTTACTCTCAGGTGTATAGATGTGTGGATGTCAAGGAGGGAATACTTGGTAACTGTCCATCCCTCACATGTATTGACAATTTCATCCTCCTGCTTTTCGTGAAACATCCTACATTCAGACAGGGTATTATTTGACTTGGCCCTTACATTAGGATTGATGGTAAACCATTATCGGGGCCTCCAACTGTGAAAACAAAATCAAAATATCGAGGCTGAGTACCCCAAAAGGAAATACACCGAACACGGGTTACAAAGGAACATACAAAGTACTTTATTTTATACTGAATCCAGTTACTAAAACAGAGCAAAATCAGATAGCTATCGGCCCTCAGTACAACACAACAAACTCCAGCGTGGTTCAAAGTGTTCAGTGAGAGACGCTGTACATTAGAATGCCTTGGCTTTTTATACTTTTAGTGAGCACGATGTCCAGCCCCACTTCTGGTTAATATTCCACTAGTACATCACTGATCTAGGGTTCATGCCAAGTCTCGCACATCCGCATATAACTGGTTTGCTTTTAATACATATATCAACGAGTCTATACGGCAGCTGTGTATTCTGGGATTTTCCATATAGGTCTTCTTAAACATTAATACAATGTAGTTAAACAAGTGTTCTATGTTCAGTATTTGAATACATTGTCTTTATCGTATACTCGTGAATTCGTTTCATTGCACGAGTAATCCCTTACACACAGGTCAACGAAGGACAAGGTCTCAGTTCACGACCTCAACAAGTGGCCTGCAGGCAAGTTACATATTAGCTACGTACAGAGGTCAAGACGGCAACGTTGCATTTTGGAATGACATCGTCCACCATTTTAACTCACAGGGTGACTTTACAAAGCGAATCCTAAAATGGCGGATTGACCTAAAATGGCGGCTTACATTGATTTTAAGGTCAGGACCTTGCAACGCGGATTCCTTCGCAAACGACTTACGAGCAGCTTGGCGTAGGCCAATATACATATATTTATTGCATTAGGAAGCATGATATAATTTCTCTTTTGACACCAATGGATTCATGGTAGTATCATCTCAGTACAGTAATGCCTACTTACTCAGGAATAAAGCCATTTGATGAAATGCAATTTGAAGATAGCTTGAGACAAGGCCTGTTTTTAAATCCCGTGGAACTTTGGATGCTTTGGCTAAGATGCTCCAGAAGAAAATTGTTCTGCTCTGACTTTACAGGAGATGATGACGTGATTCCTCTCGTCTGCTCATGAGCTACTCCTAAAGCCTCTCAATAGTATCATATTCTGGGACCTGGAACAATCCTGCATAAGATAAGTTGAAATCCAAAAGTCAATGGGAACAGGAATAAGGAGCTGTTCTAAATCCTAACAATTAATGGAACTTCAAAATAGCTGTATTTAGTCATCAACCCTGTCCCCATCTCCCAAACAATGCAGTGGGTGTGTGCCAGAATCATGTGGACCCTCAGTGCTTAGGTGACAGTAAATTACATACTGTTAATAAGTGCAGGTTCTGTGACAAAGATACGTCCAATCCACAACATATGCGTTTCTCTTCCACTTTACTAAACACTTACAGTTTGCAATTTGGTAAATGTTATGTAACATTTTTACATGTTATGCTAAACTCACTTGGTATATGATAATGGCAATTACCACCATGAAAACTGAAGCAGTTGGGTCACTTATGGCTCTTCTGCTAACAATCAGTGTCACAATTCTTCCTGTCAATTGGAAATCTATACAAAATGTCACTGAATCAACTTGGTGAATATGGTATGTCACATTAAGTGACTAGAATGTTTGAATGCGTGGACCGTCATGATTTGCTATTCCAAGAAGATCTCACTGTGTAAACCTGTTTCAACTTTTGCCGAGAACGAAACCCCCTTGGCTACATATAGGAAAGGGTTTGGCTAATGCCCTTGGCTTCCACTTTCATTTCCGTATTGATGCCCCGCTTATACCGAGTAGTACATGCTGAACGTAGGAGCCATGTTCCATGTTATGAAATGGATCTATGATATGCAATCAACTCTGATATGTAGTTAAGTGGTTGAAACTTTGACATTGTGGACACCTGTATCCTGGAAAATGTATGTTGGATGAATGGTATAGTGACCGAAGGATGCATTGTTATTTCTTGTATCTGCCCTCCCCAAGCCTTGGCCCTGGCCTTTCCATTCCTCATATAGATGGTGTGTTGCCTAGTTGTTGCTACTCATACTGCACAAAGGCATTTGCAAGTCATTAGCACAGGCATGCATGTAGTCATTTGTCTGTGTATGTTATATGTATATAGTATTTTTTATAGCCACAAATCATTTGTTCTTTGAGACTTTGTAGGAGATAAAGCCTCTTCAACGTCGATACAAGCCGCCACTTGTTATCTAAAACATAATAAATGCTCTATGATAAACTGCAAGCCGGGTCTATGGCTAAGTGCACTAATGCATTCTCTTCCCGGATCTTTGGTTGACCTCATGGCCACTAGTCTGAAACCGGGCAGGAGTCCTTAGCCATTCCTCCTTGTAGGGTTGATAAAATATGTACCCTTGAGTCGGGTAACTACATACGTTATCAGTTCCAAGCTGCCACTCTGGGGTCAACTTGCACCCTATAAATACACTTGTTTATTGTGTCATGTAATATCACTGTGTCTCTATCATTAATGAAACACGTTTGCTGTTAGATTTAGGGTAGGAAACTGGCAGGTTATGATCAAGTATTTCCTGACCAAGTCCTCCCAAAAAGATCATTAAAGATTGTATGTTGCATGGGTACATGAGATTTACCTTAAAACACAGGCAATCTTCCAGTCAGGCAACACCTCAGTTTCAGTGAAAGCAGCAGTCACACAAACCTGTAATACTGGGGACTGACGTCCCACAATTTGATTTCTGGTTGGCCCAAGCCCAAGCTGAGAATCAGGGGGGTGCTAAACCAAGCAACTATACAAAGCCTCAACCCATTGAAGACATTTGGGACAGTGACATAGAGAATAGGGGAATATAGAAGCTGAGATGACGTGTGACAGCCTAAAGAATTGTGTCCCTGTCACAAACCCTCACTAATCTTTCTTTGGCCCAAGAGGAAATCTGTTTGGGCTGTTGCCTGTGTATATTCCCCCATACCCTCTAACTGTAATCCAGAGGAACATGAGGAAATTCCCTTCACCGGAGTAAGGGGACTTGAGATGGAAGCATGATAAGATACATGGCACTTTATTCAGCGAACGGATGAGGAATCCAGAAGAGGAAGTGGGTGTGATGGAGACTCTGGGCCCAAGGCCTGGAAAGCCACTACAGGACAGGGAAGGTTGATCTTCACAGCAATATTTCCAGAGCTGTATACTACCGTGAAGCAGTACAATGTGAGACCTGTAATAACCCCCTCTGTATCCTTAGCCTGGTCTTGATCCGAGTGAGGTAGCCTCAGAGCGAGACAGCTCAGAATGTGAGGTTACAACATTCTCCTTTTGTCAGTATTCTATCCTCAGTTATAAATTAGGGATACTAATATCAAGACTAATCTGTTGCATCAGCCTCTGATGCAGGATGCTGCAGCAAGGAGACACACCTTGCAGGATCCCGTATGACAGAGAATCTCTGCAGGGAGTCATGACGACAGCAACATGTGACGCAATATGGACACAAAACAAAGTAAGTTGCAACAAGCTGCAGCTGGGTGTATATCACTGGCAGGGATGCCCTGGGACACCTTTACAATCCTAGCCAGCTATCAGAATTCCAGCAATTACTATAACTAAGATCGTTGTGTCACAGTGGGGCATATAAGAGGTCTTATAGGGAAACTGTAAAGGGAGAAGCACAGGGATACAGCAAGAGCCAAATCCCAGGGACACCTCAGTGAGTCCGATGTGGGATCAGAGACTCAGGAGAAGTGAGGTCTTAAAGGCCTGGGCCAATAGGGAGGGATGACTGAACTGCTGATGCTGCGACAGATCAAAATGTCCTAGGGGCTGGTCCTCTGAAAGGAACTGAGAGTGTTTGCCAAGTTTTTGGGGTTCAATAGGAATGTGCCGGTAACAACGTGTACTGGCATCTTGTCCTACTCCGAGTCTACCAGTTGGGGTAGTGAACAAGCAGCAGGCTTGACATGCCAGTAGTTCAGGCCCCCTACTGGCAGATAATTCACTGAAGCAGCGGCACTGTTAATAGTGCCAGCGCTTTGTTGGTTCCCATCCCATGGAGTCCTATGGGACACCATGGAAATGGGAACTCACTGTTCCTCTGGTGCACATAATATCCCGGTAATACCGGGATATCAGGCAGAGGAAAAGGTAAGCCAAAGTACCGGCAACCTCGTAATGACCCCTTTATCTCTTATTTGTTGGGAAGGGCACCCTACCCTTTCCTTTAGACGTGAGAGTGGCAAATATCCCTTAAAAGGGAGAAGGGTAGCGCATTCCTCTTAAATGGGAAGGGCAATATATCATTTAAGAGTGAGAAGTGTACAATATCCCTTAGTGCTCCTGGCTGGATTGAAAGTAGCAGCTGGGAACTATATCCAGGAAAAGATGAATTGTGGCAAAGAAGTGGATGGGCGCTAAATGAGCTAAGAAAGGCCCGGGCGCTAAAACCCCAGTTACGTGTAAATAAGCACAGCAATCTCAGGTAGTGCTAACACTAATCCTTTCATGCTGTCAGAAAGTGACGCAGTTATAACAAAGTGCAGTCATTTTTGCACAGGTCACACTGTGGAGCTCATACTGGGAGGGGCAGAGCGAGTTAACCTGGCTGTGGTGGCAGTTCCTGTGTGCACAGGAGATTATTTCTCTAATGAGGTTTCTCAATTGCTCTGAATGTTTGTATCTTTTAAATCCATAAGTAACATACTCTAAAAGTTGCCACAATGGAGTGAGAGCAATTTAGAACTGAATCTTGGTCTTTTGGGTCTGCCTAGCTCAAGTTGTTTGGAAGACGCTGATCTCAGAGCCTGGTGGCAGAAGTAGGCAATTATTTCTGGACCAAGTATGAGTACATCTTTTGTGTGATGCAGATGACTTTCTGTAGAATCCGTTACACAACGGGTCGCTATCTTAGAATCTCTAGCACCGTAGAGGAATAACCTCATAGTCTGAAGTCAAGCATCATCCTGTCCACTTTCTTCATCACCAGTTGGAGCTGATGAATACATTCCTGGTCTAGGTAAATAATGTTTCAGTGATCTAGTTTGGAAAAAGCAGAACTTCAGTTTGATTTTTTGTTTGATTACAAGGTGAGGTTGATGGCAGTCACTTGTAGTCCAGTACATTTTATTGCTGCATGGGTTAAAGTAAGCAGGAAATAAGTGCAATTGAGTTCCACTACTTTTAGTTGTTACTGTTAGTAGTTCCACTATTATTTACAAGCATTTTCCCAGTTCCAGAACTTTTATTTTTCTAGTCCAAGAATATAGCAGTCATCCCCTGCATCGGGGGAGTACATGGCAGGTAAGCGGCTTGCAAACCCGAGTCTAGGGCTGTGGGTCATGTATGCCCCCCCCCCCCCCCCCCCGACAAGGGTGTGAAAGATATTTACACCTCTTTTTCGTGGGGTTTGAGACTAGCTTGATGTTCTTTTTTTTATGGGAGGTGGGCTCTGCTTGTAATGTGCAAGCCCAATCTCCCATAAAAAAGATGGTTGCGGCCATCGGGAAAGGGGACTTAGTCCCGTTTCCATTTCCATGCTGGTGGCCGTGGGCAAGAGGAGTGCCAGGACTGGAGCACAAAGCTCCAGTCCAGCAGGTTAGTGGCGAGGGAATGGGTTGTGAAAAGGGATCAGGATGTCTTTGGGGGCAAAGGGAAGGGTCGAGATGTGGGGAGGCAACATGGAGAGGCTCTCTGTTGCCTCTCCACAGTCAAGATACCGTTACCTGGGAAGGGCCACAGGTGGCTGGAGAATGCGGGCAGCACACTATGTGTTCTCATCTGCATTTCCAGCCACCTGATTGGCTGTTTGCCAGAGGTGAAAATAACATTTGCTTGTTTTTTTTCTCGCTCTATGCAACAAATCACTTTGCTTGCGTTCCTACTGATCTGGTGATCAGTAAAACAATATGCAAGACCTTTTGAAGTTCTTTTTAGTAGCGTATGTGTGGGGCTGGAGGAGGCTGCAGGGAGTTCATTCTTGACTTAAAAGTGCACATTTCCATACAAGTGGCAAAACACAAATTCTTCACATTATGGAATATTTAGTTGTTCGTAATAGTTGTGGCAGATTCTGGAAGAACAAATAGCTTATTTCTTGTATCTATGTTTTTTAATAACTTTCCCCCTTCCATTTATGGCTCAGTGGTGTGTGATTTTATCTTTCACTTCAACACAACTTCTCCTGGTCCGCTCTGGAGCCATTATCGGTATCTCCAATAGCGTCTCTGAGAACATGTGCAGAGGAACAGTGGCAGATTTGGCAAATCTACTGTGTTACATAAAAAAGACGTTCTTGCCCCCAATTGAATGTATCACTAGTTTTCTTTACGCTTGAACTGTTAAAATCGTATGAGTGTGAAACTAGTTTATAACAGTATAAAATGGCAGATCAGGGTTGATAATGAAAGAAAAAACGACAATTCCTCTGCTTTATTCTAGAATGTCTAGAATGTGCATGAGGGAAAACCTCCCAAAGCCCTCATATCAGTTTCAAAGTGAAAAATGTTTTAACCAAAGAGAACAAGATATATGTGATCCAGGAAGACTCCCTTCTTTTGACCATCTCAACCCATTGTCAGTACCCCTCTTTAACACCTTGCCACATGCGCCACTCTATGCTCTCTCCAACCTCTGCTTGAGTCAGAGCCCCATTACTCTTTTGATTCAATTCTATCACTGAAGAGATGAAACTGGTGATGGAATTAAACGTGGCTCTTAGGTTTTTATCTATGTTGGAGGGTAGTGGTCTGGTGCTTCTATTAAGAAGGCCAAGTGAAAGCAAGTGGACAAGGGACTTTCTAGCTATCTTTGTATGGCTTCTGGGCAGTTGTTTATTTTCAATTTGACTTGAATCTTGTTTGAGATGTGAAAGAGAGTGTTTATTGCTGAGTTAAGGTAGAATGTAGGAGTGCAGTTGGAGATAGTGCCTTCAAGGGTGTGGATATTGATGTTGAAGAGTTGAAGGGCGAGAATGGAGCCCTGGGGGACTCCACATGTGTGGATTTGGTGATTAGAGCTTCACTTTATGAACACCAGTCAATGCAATGGTCGGGTGATGTAGTGCAAAAGTAGCACACAAAAAGATGTGTCACTAGGGCAATGTCACTGAGCCTCGAGCCATCAATATAATGAAATGAGGAGTGACATATAGTCACTGGCTTATTATAGTCACTGATCGTATTTGACTGCATTATCTCAATACCTAATAAAATACACCTTACACTAAGATACTCCTTTTGCAATCAAAAAACTTAACCACAGAACATTCATAAACCCCATGGTCCCTTCCTTCTTTTACACACTCATGCACTCATGTTTGATATGCCTTCTCCAACAACTGCCCCCCCTCCAGTGAGTAGTGAGGATTGCCTTCATGATGCAGAACCCTTACGTGGAAACCCTGAAGTGGGGTTCCCTTGCAGAAATTTGGCACCACGAGCAGAATTCCCCAAGCCAATGTGCACTCATCAACTTTCTGCATTCATTAGTGTGAGCCAGATGTACCACCTAGATTATAACGGATTGTGTCTGCTTTTCCCGTGCTAGGAAAAAGGGTTTCACAGTTTATCTTACACAAACAAACTGAGCAGTGATGACCACAATATTTGCTGTAGTGGCCACCATGTCAGATTGCCTCCATGGGAATTCTTGTGCACTACAGTTTGTGGGTAATTCACTGCATAGGTGTGCCAAAATGCATGGACACCTGGCAGAGCGCAGGTTGTCATGACATCACTGTATGGATGGGGTGACTCCCTGATTAATGATGATGACAATGGATCAGAATCTGGTTTCAAGAGCCCGGCTATGTGAATCCACAAGCTGTCAGGTTCCTTAACATGCACTTAGTGGGCCCTACAGAAAGAAGACGGAAGAAAAGCATGCTGCTCCCAAGGGCTCAAATTGTGAATGAAATGTAGGAAGTGACTACCATCTTCATGTGTCATCACTATACTTATGTTAACCAACCACAACGTAGGCACACATATTGCAAGACTATGCATTGCAGCAGTGGGCTAGTAGAATCCTCACAGAATGCAGTGTTCTGAAAATATGCTTTTTACTGGTATGTTTTACTGCAACCTGGAAAGAGAGTCAGAACTCAAAACTCAAAATTGCATTATGGGTTGATCAACAAACTATCATTAGAGCATGGTTATCTCAGAATAAATAGGAAACGTAGTTCTGGACTTGCCCCCATGGTATCCTGCCCGAAGAGGAACTGTAGATAGGCCCAAGTCAGTCTGATGAGGAAGACTTCGAGAGTGTGCCACAAAGAAGCTGGCCAATCGCAAAAAATATATTACCTTATTTACTTAAATGCTATGTAAACCATAAGATACAAATAAATGAAGTTCGGTGTAGTTTAGAGCAAATATAACGCCCCATTTCAATCATAAAGAGTAACACAGTTAGTTTGTTGAATATTGGTCAAATGTGCAGAACACCCCTTACCCTGAAAGTAATGTCTTGGAATATCACAGGTGTAGGTAAAAAAACGTGCAGATAAGGACTGGAGTGGTTATGTGAGAACCCATCATATCATCTGCCTACACGAAACTTGGCCATTGAATAGCTGACGCTTACTGGTTTCTTTACTACCTACCCATATAGCGGCTATGCAAGGTCCGAGGGGCACACCGAGCGGTGGTCTTTTAAATTGGATTAACTGAAGCGTCAGTCGCAAAATGAGTTTGACACAAGAACTCCTGACATGCAAGAGTTACACTCAGGGGAAACCCACAAAACAATAACTGTTTTGCTAAATATATGCAACCGGACCACCATCGCTAATAACACGAAGACATTGAATCTAATTAAGAATAGAATAGAACATGCTAGAAATATGCATAAGGGATCAATTCATATTTTTTTATTGGATGATTTTAACGTTCAAGGAGAACATTCAACAATGCAGGAAGGAGTAATATAGGAGGACGATTTGACTTTGTGATCCCTGAACCAAAAAGGACGCTGAAATATGCCGTAGATTAAGCCAGAATTGTATTTACTCTAGGGATGCGAGCAGGCACCTGGGTAATCAGCCAGCTAAAACTTCATTTATTGCATTAAATAAAATGTTGTACATCAATCATATCTTTGTGCAAACATGTACCTGGAGATTTGTAGAGTCTATTAAAGTTGATGAACAACAGGAAAGCGATTATTGGCCAATACTTATTCAATTTAAATTGGAGGGAGAACTGCACAACATGGCACTTAACCTGATTAGTGTAGCTAAGATCCCAGTTGAAATGGTAGGCTACGATTGCCACCCCATAAAATGGGCAGAACTAGAGGGGCATGAACACCTAATCAATCTGTATGTAGAGATACTTGAACCTCTAGAGCGTTTTATAGTAGTCACCCCAACAGACCATAAAATAGCCCTGGATATCTTTGAAGAAATTATAACCACAATGACTACCTATGTTACGAAACCCAGAAAAGTGGTATCTCAACAGATGTCAAATAGGGAAGGGTGGTATGATGCTGAGTGCAGAAACAAGAAAAGAGAAGTAATACTGGGCTAAAAGACTCTGGACAAGGACCAGATAATAGATTTACATGCATTGAAAAAGGAGCATAAAGCATTAATAGCTAACATGAAAAAGGAATTTGTTAAAAACAAATAGGATACATTACTGCAAGCCGCTAGAAACAAAGACAGCACACAATTTCTGGAAATAGTGAATAAAGGCTTAGCGCGGTGGCAGGAACACTTTCCATGTTAACATGCGGAAGGGAGCTTGGCTGGAATACTTTAAAGCCCTGTATTATGGGCAAGCCATTAGTCCAAATGTGTATTCCAGCATCTGGTGGGGTGGGAGGGGGCTGAAACCACCCTACAGTTCCCAATAAAGAAGTTAAAGGAGGCCATCATAAACCCAAAAAGTGGCAATGCCCCTGGGCCAGGTAAGATACCTATTGTTGTATATGAATCAGATAAGTCAGAAATTGACATCTGGTCACTCATATCATGTCATAGTTTTAATGCTATTGCCCATCCTGCAGAGACTCACATATCCTGGACCACTGCGGAAATTATTCCTACATTCAAAAAAGGCGGCAGAGAAGCCCCTGCAAATTACCATCCAAACTCCTTGTTGGACTCAGCTGGGAAAATGTTTGCAAAGGCTTTGTTGCAGCAACTGTTGAACTGGGTGTAAGACAAGAATATTACCAGTCACCATCAAGCAGGATTCCAACAATGATTGCGCACCACAGATCAATGTTTCTGCCTTTTTATCCCCCTACAAAAATTCGTTATTCTCAGGAGAATAAAGGTCTTTTGGCCTGATTATAAGTTTGCCGGTCCGGTCTAGAAACAATGTTGCTGGTAAGCCTTCCGGCACCATTGTTTCCGGACCGGCAAACTACAAGTCTCCCTGCGGAGCCGCTGTGCCTGACAGGTCTGACTCTGCTGGGCACAGCGGCCACGGTAGGCAGACTTGTCACGGGAACCTTGCCTCCCATAGCAGAAAATAGGGCACAGGAGCTGATGACTTCTGCCCAACGTGCAAATGTGCCGAAAATTGCTTATCATGTTTTTTATTCTTCTGTACAGGCTACGATCGGTTCACTTAAAATCACTGTTGAGAGAGAGCAGTATTCAAACAGTTACTGATGCAATCTCTCTGTGCATGCCCACAGAAACAGGTAGAGTGATCGGCCGAAATAGTATGTTCCTTCATAGAGCTTGGCTCTTGAGCAATTTGTCTATTTAATTGTCAGATCTGGCTGCTCGAAATGGATAGAGCCTGCACCTTTATGATGTATGAATTTCCTCTTAAGTATTTTGATTTTTGACAAACCCACAGTTTGTACATTTGCCGGTTAATTTGCATTTGTCCTGTTTTTTATGTATTTTTGTTATATCGTATGTATCTTGCTTGATTGTGCTATGTAATGCTAGTCATTTTTTACTTGTGTGCAATTGCTGCAAGACTTATGTCGGATAAAGCAAATAAGAACCTATTAACCTGAAGGTATCCCAAAACAATGGCTTTCCTTTACTAGTTGGGTCTTACAATAGATAAGAGAACTGTCATGTTGGCCAGTAAATGTTTCAAATGTTACCCAGATGCAATTAGGTTAGTTCAGTCAAAACATGTGATGGCATTTTAACAGCATTTCGTTTGTCATGCATACAGAAGTCGGTACTGTGGCACAATTTATAAAATTGTGTTTAGTAACACCACACAAAGGTCAATAAACATGTTAATGTCACAATCGTTCACCACACTGGCAAGAAACGCATCACACAACAACAGAGAAATGAACACGTGTCTTCCGATTCCAGCAGCTAAAAAGAATCGGTTTTCCTTTGGTCTGCAAGTGACCTGAATTCCAGGAAGGTTGTGGGAAAGGGCAGAGAATGTGCTTGTGAACTGGTGAGTGAGGGGTTCTCTTTGCAGTACTGCGCGCACACCAAGGTTGCTTTCTTTCAGAGTAACACCAGTATAGGCAATTGAAAAAAAAAACATTGGCAGTGTGGGAAGGGAGTGTTTGATGACAACTCATTAATCTCTCAAAAATCCTCTCAAAATATTTAATTTCCTGGAGCACATTCATGCATTGTGTCACGCTGTGTATGAGCTGTTTAAATAGTCCCACTAGAAAAGTGGACCTAATAGCAAGAGTTAATAAACAAATGTACTGTATCTTTGCACGTGAGGGAAACGTTTCATTTTACACCCGTACTGAAACGCTTATATCTTTTTAAATACAAAGTGTGCATTATTGGACTTGCAGCGTATTATATCTTAATATATATTTTTGACAAAAGTTATGAAATTGTGTTCCATAACACCACAAAAGGTGGCATTGTTTTTTCCTTCACCATACCGGCAAAAAGCATGTCACACAATAGAGAAATGTAAGCGTCTCTCATGCTTTCTAGAAGCTAAAAGGAATCCGTTGTATTTTCGGCTGTACATGATGACCTAACTTCAAAGGGGTGTCCCGTCAAAGTTTCCAAAAAATAGTTTCGAAATACAATAATTTCGAAACAAAAGCACTGAGAAAAAAAATGTTAATGCATTTTTTTAATGTCTTTTTTTTGGGGGGGGGGTTCGTATAGTAAAAATAGTGGTTTTTCCCCAAAAAACGTGGGTTTGGGTGGGGGTGCCCCACCCCAAAAAATAAACGTGCATTCGAATTTTTTTTTCTGAGGCTTTTGAGTCGAAACTGTTGTATTTCGACACTATGACTGTCGAAACGTTGACTATAAACCCTTCAAATGATGTTGTTTGAGGGGGAGTGGGGTATTCTCTATGCTCTAGTGGAAGCAAACGACATTAGAATAATTGTTCGTTCCCATTGAGACAATTTGAGATTTTGTTCAGTTAAGACCAAGATGTTCATATCTAATAACCAATCTCAATTTTTAAATTCACGGATTCCTTTTTAATTTCTTAGGGCCATTTCCGTTGTGACAATGAATGTCTTCAAGGGTATGGCTTCATGGACTGTGGACAGGGGCTTGAACTCCATGTTTTCATTGAAAATAAGGCATTTTGTTTTCACAGGGTCATGACAAATCTAGATTAGAGGCGAAGTTATGCATTTTATGCTTTCCAGAAAATGCACTTATAGCTGGTAATAAACTTTGCTACTGTGGGTATGCGTCTCTAAAAGAGTGTATTTTATTTTACATGTCACCTTTATATGTGTACAATGATTTTAGATGCAATGAGAATTTCTATGACATGTTATCCAATATATTAATGTTACCGGCAAAAGGCAATACACTTTGCAGTCCGTATAGCTGAAAACACACAGGAAATATGAATGTTTGCGTCGTTGCGACATTGGGAATGTCGCACAATAACTGTGCACCCCTGGTTTTAGTGAGCCGTAGCCTACAAAGCAGTGTGACGTTTTAGTTATTGGTGAATGCTTTGTAGGTGGGGGGGCAATCATAAAAAATATAAGATGGTCTTTTCCACTATAGTTGTAAAAACGAATTTGGTAAACTAGTAGCTGTTCAAGATGTCCCTTCAATGTTTGCTTCAGAAACAAAACCACAAAAGGGTCACCATATTGAAAAATGGCTGTACTTACATACGTGTCTCTAGAAATGTGTGAAGGCTTGTGGTTGATGGAGCTCAAAGTTGAAGGAAAATAAAACATGTACATCTCCAAATGAAACATGGTGGAGAATAATCTAGAAACATCTGATCTCCTGTGAAATGAGCAACTGTGAAATGATCAATCAGTTAAGTTACTTTTCAAAAATATGCATGCCAGCTTAATTACATTGACATTTATCATGTAAGAATTGCCAAGTATGACAAACCTCGTACTGACAAAATGTGAGCTGGTCCATCTATGCATTTATGATTTCCGACTTAGAGTTCTGTACCCTCCCAAACAAATTCTAAATGGCAGCCAAGCATTTAATGCTTCCTGCCCCGTTGCCTGGTAGACAAGCATTCTAGTTCTAGGTCTTGTTGCTCCCTTATCATCCCCACTTTTCACACAGCTGACTCTGCATGCGCCAGCTCTCTACACCCACCAGAATTCTGGAATCTAAAGCACTGCCAGCTTTAATGGGCCCTATGCTGCAAGCCCAAGAAGGGAGGACAAGGCTCAGAACATCAAGGAACTACTGACTCCATGATGCACTTTCCTCTGGGATCCTATCCCGGGGCGTAATCTGGCTGCAGCACTTCTCAGCCTCTAGGATCACGATGGACCCTCTTCTGTCACCCCCCTTGCAGCACTCTTTACTGGTCTCATGGACTCTAAATGTTCAGACTGATTGTAATTCTTCGCTTTGTACTTGTCATCTTACTCCCCTCCAGCCCCTTCCCCACTTTGCTATTAAGAAACTCTCATTGAAGATGATGCCATGTAAATAAATACATTATGTTATGTCATACGTGTTTCTTCTGTGATTTATTTAATGTTAACAGTTACTGAGCCCCTTACTTTTCTTTCATGCAAACACTGGTTTTCCAGCACAAACAGTAAAGGTATTTCTTCCTACAGTTAGTGGACTTACAGTTGATGTGAGGAGCAATGAGTGCATGGGTAGCTTCTTGGGTGCAGAAGGCAAGCTTCCCCATTCCTATTTGGTCCCGGTACTGTGAAATTGGGCACAGGGCCAAAACCCCTTCCCAACACAGATGACTGAGCCCTGTGGTCTTCTCCTGAGAAGGGCAGACTCAGAAAAGGTGGACATCCTGGGGATTCTTTTTTTGTACCTACTAGGACCAAAACCAGGGGGCACCTTTTTGGCCCCATCTACTCTACTATATATCTTCACCCTAACCACCCTCTCCCTAACCTTCTCATGTGGACTCCATGCACTCCCCTACCTCATCGTACCAATGGTTCTCTTGCCACGCTCTTCTCATCCTATCCCAATCCTCTTCCACTCTACACTATGACAATCGGGTCACTAAGTATCTGCCTGTCTTACCAATCTCTCTGCAACAAGACTGTTTTTGTTACTGATCATGTTGACTCCCTAAAACCACTATCCTACCATGATGGATGTTACTGAAATACACACACCGCCACGTGACACTTACACTCTTGCAGCCATCCACATTGACTCTGCTACCTCTTTTCATTCCCCTTGACTATTCAGAAGGGATGGTGGGGTGCCTTCATGATCAACAAACTAGCCAATCTCCGCCTTTGCCATGCACACTCCCCCATGTTATTTTTAAATGCATCTCTGTTTAATGTCTCCACCCCCATCTCTTACTGTCATCCTAATTCACGTGTCACCGCACACACTCAGCCACAGCTTCCATGTTCTTGAACTACTCCTTGAAATTGTTCCCACTGATGTCAGTTAAGGGGGACTTCAAAGGGCTAGGCTGACAACTGCTGTTGTGCTCCAACTGACCTCTTCATGGGAGCATGGCAAGCAGCGCTCATACATAAAAGTAGCATGCCAGGCAGCGTTTACTCATGTAGCAATGCAGAGTGCAAATGTGGAGGGCAAAAGGTGGCATACACGTTTGTTCACCGTCTTTTCCCCTTTACATTTGCAGATCACAGTGCAAATGAATGAAAATGTCACGGCGGGGAGACGCTTACGCTACAATGGCAACGTAATGGCTACCCACCATCAAATTATTCATTTATAGAAAATGAGCACCAATGCGAATTCTGCCAAAGAAACTGTTGCTGTCGCTAACAAAACTAACCATGAATGCAATCGCTGTAAAGTGCGAGATTTTTAGTCATTAAGGTAAAGTTGATATGTGCAGGGTCGGATTGGCCCCTTGCCTAACGGCCCGTGGCCGGGCCGAAATCGTCCCTGGGGAGTGGGGGCCGGTTTCTGGTCATGCATGGGCCGGTTTGGAAGAAACAAAAAGAAAAAAAGAAAAAAATGTCAATTTCTTTTTTTTTCAGAAAGCCTTTCTTCCTTCTTAGGTCGATAAATGAGTACCAACACAGGTTGGGTGATATTATATGCATATTTGCTCTATAAAAAAGTGCTTAAGCGTAAGTGTTATACAATAACATTATCATTTGGCCTTGGACCTCCGCTTGGATTCACAGCAATTTAGTGTACTTAGGAACAATGCTATTTGATGTCACTTCCTGTTTTGTCAAGGGGTGAAAGGTTGTGTTTCATCGCTTCCCGGGATGTCACTTTGGGGTGGGGTCAAATGACATCACTTCTGGTGATGTCATCAGAGGTCAAGGGTTGTGCAGCGAGGGGTGGGCCACTTTTTTGAGGCGAGGGGTGGGCCACTTTTTTGAGGCGAGGGGTGGGCCACTTTTGTTTGGGTGACCGGGCCTATTTCTTGTCCCAGTCCGACCCTGGATATGTGTGTTTTTCACCTACTAATGGTCTGTAAGTTAAGACTGGGTGAAGAATTTCCAAAGACTCATATGCATAAATTACTCCTGTTGGAAATTACAGTTAAAATGTGTTAACCTTTTTCCCTATTCTCCATAAATGAGTCTACATAAATGTGCCTTTCTATAATTGATGAAGCGAGCACAACAATTGAAGAAGTATGGGACAGTGGGGCGGTCTTTTAAAGCATTCAACTGTGTGGACACTCACCCTTATTTGCTTTACCCTCCTCTGAATAAGGTAGTCAATTACGGGTTATTAATGCACGCAGACAGACATCCATTGCTGACACGTACTTTACACTGCTGCGTGTGAAAAACATCTTTTCGGAATCAGTGTAATATAGGCATGCGTAAATGATGACTTTTCCAAAGCCACGTCACAGGAATGAGAGGGGTTCATGGGCTGGCCAAGTGGCAGTGCATGAGAACAGAATCATTTCCCAAGATGTACACAGGAGCAGCGCCACACTGCCAATCTGCCATGTAAGAGACCGTGGGGCATGCTTATGAATGACCTCCATGTAATATAAGACAAGTGTCATTTTGCGATGGAAGAAACACATTTCTTATTTCCTCCATTTTCTGTATCTATATAAATATAGGCACATAATATGGGAAAAATAACTGTCATTCCATCACAAAATTACACTTTTCTTATTTTACCTGGAGCTTAGACTCCTGAATTTAGCTGTTTTTTTTTACCCAAAATGGGCTCTTGTCATCCATTTTTGGCCAGGCAATGTCCGCACTTGCAGAGGCTGGGGCGGGGCAGGGACATGTCAGTCAGGTATGTCAACTGGAATCATTATACATCCTAAATAGAACATTATGAGATTTGGTCATTTCTGCTAAGTAGGGCATTGAAGGGTCAAGACCAGCCATTGACCAGTCTCTCTGTCTCTTAAGGACGGAACAGTGAAGGGTGAGCCTTTGCTTTGCTGTGTCTCGCTACTTGTCTGTAATTACCCTTATTTGCTTCTTCTCAGCTTCACCCTCGCTAGTCAATTCTCATGCTATCTCTTCCTTTCTCTTCTACTTCTCTTTTGACTCTCCTTCGCTCAGAACCATCTGAACTCTCACCCCATCATCTTGTCTCAACGCCACCTCCCTTCTTGCCCCACTGCCCCACTGCCCCACTACCCTTTCTATTCCCAAAACCTACTCCAACACTACCTTCCATTACACATCCTCTTCTATCATCTACCCCCCAGTTCCTCTCTATTTCTCAGACACAACGTCGCTATACTTCTACATCTCACTCTGTTTCTATTGCTCTTTGGAATGCACAGTCTGTCTGCAATTAAGTGTCCTTTATCTCTGACTTCCTCCTTTCTCATTCTCCTCTTGACTTCATTACCCTTACTGAAACCTGGATCCCTCCCTCTAACTCTGCAACACTTGCTTCGCTTCATGACAATGCCTACTCCTTCGCTCACTATCCCTGACCAACTGGTGGTGAAGGATTACGTTCATCCTCCAAACCTACTCCCCTACATCCTGCTAATTCTCCCTCATTCGAATAAGATATATCCACAATCACTGCCCCCTATGGTATACATATTATCTCTCTCTGCCGGCCACCTAGTCCGTTAGGACAATTCTTCAACCACATCTCCCAACTAATTGACTCTCTTCCTCCGGATCACCACCTCATTGTCCTTTATGACTTCAACCTCCCCTCACTCTCTGCTGCTCTATCGATTAACTTTAACTCTCTTCTACTTAACCACTCCATCCCTTCTGTTGCGCTCTCTGCCCACTCATTCCAATAGAAACTCCCTTGACCTTATTCTCATCTCCTCTCAACTCTCCAACTGTAATATCTCCACTCTGCCTTTTCACTCCAATCACTTTATCGTCTTTGCCTCAATCTCCACTCCTACTTCTTCCTCACTCTCTCCATCTACTACAAATATTGCTAAGTGCAAGTTTCCCTCCTCCAAACTCCCTGACTACCTCTCTGACCTACACCATTCTCTCTCCTCCTATGCTGAACTCACATTTCCATGCACTGAAGAAGTTGTCACTAACTTTAACACTGCTCTTTATGCTCCCTGTTACTCGCACTACCCTCTTACTACACTCACTCATAAATACTCCCCTTCACAGCCCTGGATTACATCTCTCATTTGTACCCTGAAACCAACAATGGTCAAACAACTTGACAAAGGTCAAGACACTCCTTTGATCTCCAACTCTATCGGACTGCTCTTTAAAACTATTCCTCTACTCTTGACTCTGCCAAACATGACTTTTATCTCTCATTTCGTCTTAATACATCCAACCTAGGCACCTCCAAAAATGTCTTAACTCAATTCTTTCTGCAAATGATCCTGCTCTCTACTTTGCATCTAAAATGTCTACCATTCACGAAACCCCCCGTAATTACCTTCTATCCCCTCCTCCTACTCACGTTTCTCCACCACTCCTACCCTCCTGTCCTGCTACTAAGTCAGCCTTTGCCCCAACCAACCCTGATGAGATTGCCCTACTTCTGAGGGCTAATCCTTTGTGTTCCCCCACTGACCCAGCACATTGTTTAGCACAAAGCTCCCAGTGTTGCTCCACATTTTACTTCCTTCTTCAACTCCTCTCTTGACAATTCCACTTTGCCTCATCCTATAAGACAGCTACTGTCACCCCTCTCCTTAAAAAAACCTGTTCTAGATCCTTACTGTCCTGCCAACATTCACCCTGTCTCTCTTCTACCACACTACTCCAAAATCCTAGCACAACTAGTATTCAATCTGGTACAACCTTCAGGACCCTCTTCAATCTGTCTTCCAACCTCTGCATTTTACTGAGACTGCTCTCTTCAATGTCTGCAACGTCATCTCTTTTTCTCGAATGGAAACATTTCATCTATTCTTATTGCTCTCAACCTCTATCCTGCCTCCAATACTGTCGACCATTCTGACCGTCTCTCTATATTATCTCTCCTTGCCATCAGATATAATGCACTCACTTGGTTTGCTTCATACCTTGCCCCCAGACACGTTCAGGTGTCTTGGATCAACAGCCTTACCATCACACTAAACCCCGCTTACTATTGGAGTTTCCCAAGAGTCTGTCATTGGCCCACTTCTCTTCACTCTCTATACTTCCAGCTATTAGTGCCCTAATCTTCTGTTATAGCTTCTCCAATTAACACTTCACTAACGAGACACAGATCCTCTTCTCCTTCCGCTCCTTATCTGACAAGCTGATGTCAAAAATGTCAAACTGCATTGATTTCCCTGTGATTTGTATTAATAATAAACAATGATTAAATGATGGTATTAGTCAATAATGAAATCTGGCAATGTATGTTAACTATGCATTTGAGAAATCTGGCATTTTATTATAACTGGTATATTATGACGATTGGAAATGGGTGCTATCTGTGGAACTTTGCAATCGGGCAGTGTGTTTTGACTGCAGAATTGTGCAATCTTGAAAAATGTGGGACATTTTAGGAATGATGGAATCCGACCTTCTGTGTTAATTAATTGCTAATCAAATATGGCAATGCATGATTGGCTAATTATGAAACCTGTAGTTTATGAAAGGTAGGGCATTATGGACTCTGGCAATGTATGAAATTGGGGGATTGTGACATTTGACTTTTCTAAATGGGGCATTAAATCATATTGCAATATGTAACTTAGGCATTTTGAACTTTAGCAATGTGTGCTAACTAGATCCTTATGGAGTGAGGATTTGTGAGATAACAAGATCAACATTAAATCTTGGGGCAGGCTATTTTCAAAGAAAAGCTTTCCAAATCTGCTCGTTATTACCATCCACTTAATTATAGGGACATGAGGCGTTAACCTCCTGCAGTATTCCATGAGTACCACATGCAGTTTATTGCATAAGGTGGTGGTCAACATAGCATTAGCGCATACCTTGATTTTAAGGTACACATATCTGCAGATCATATGTCTACAATTTCACCCCTTCTAAGAATAATGTAGGGAAGCGTCATCTCTGATGCTTCTGCACATTACATTTCATTTCTCAGTTGCAATGTGAATTTCAATTACTATGGTCTCATAAGCATTTCATTCCCCATCACCAACGAAAATATGTTAGTAAAAAAAGTTCTACAAGGCCTGCCTTATTTGTGAAATGTTGTCCAGTTAATTTGACTGTTGTGCCTTTGTGGCAGCAAACTCATAATTATGGGCAGACCCTCAGATTTCTGCATGAATAAACATTAGGAAATGCATGTGGAAATACATGGCAGTAAACTGTCCAATTCGCATTGAGTGCCTAACTGATAATTTGTAGATGGAGGAATTTAAATCTTAGTTATTTATTTGATTTTAAAAAGAGCTGACCCTCTTTTTTATGTTTTATTTTCATAGCATATGATACAACAGTGTTACAGAAGTAAATCATGAGGAGTGGGACAGATGTTTTCGGGGATACAGTGACTTGCAATTGGGGAATGGGGTTTAAGTAACCATGGTATCCTTATCCAATAAGGTACAAGAAATAAACAGAGTTATATTGCTATTATGTACTAGGCTTTCTCCAGAGATGCAATCCGACTAAACAGAAATTGCTCAAATTCTGGCCAAATATCCTTTGGGCGGCAGGTAATAGGAGTAATTGCATGTAGCCTTTCTTTCATGTTATGGAACAACGCTAGATAAGACAACCATTGTTGCTTTTCTGGGGCCTTGCTTCGAGTCCATCGCCACAGCACACATCTCTTTGCAAGGAGAAAGCTGAGGCTTAAGAACTTGAACATGTGTTTAGGGACCTTGTCGCATTGGCGTTCAGCGTTACTTAAAGATAACACACACATCACTCCATGCATGTTGGAGGGAAGGACATGCCCATGATATACGCAAATAGTTGGCTTCATCAGACCTGCACCTGGGGCAAATGCCCTCACTATCTCGCCCTAAAGAGTGTAGTGCTATCTATTTCAGATTTTCTATTGCATCAGTCTGAACCTCGAGTTTAGAGATACATATTGGATCAATTTTACACATTACGGGCCACATGGCATCAGTAATGTCATTTTTCAGGTCTCTGGCCCATTTCTCTCATGGTCTGGATTTCCCTAGCAGAATATGTTCTAGTAGAGGTTTATGCAGCTTGAACGCTATCTTTTTACAGTCGACTGTACAAGTGATAGCTCTTTTATCAGCAGCCTGCCGATCCAGTTTCAGACAGTGGTAAAGCGAGTCAAATACCAGTAGGCTGCATATTGGGCATGGGTCACAACATAATATGGTCTGAAGTACAGAGCCGAAAAGCCACCTTGGTTAGGCAAGATTTGCACATTTCATCCAGACCGCCCCTGAATGCCACATGAATTTTCAAATCAGTGCATCCAGTTCTTTGAAGAGTCTCCCTTGTAATATTTGTATTTTTTGGAATATATAGAGCAATTCAGGGAGTATTGCCATCTTTAAAAGAGAAATCTTGCCTGCCATCATGATAGGTAACAGTCCACATCTGTCTAGTTTAGTGGCGAGAAGACCAAAGTAAGTATAATTGTTACTACAGAGAGAGTCCTAAGACCTATATATCTTAACTCCTCAATATGTTATATTGTTTGTAGCCCATGCACATTTACCCACATTTAGAGGTCTAAGCGTGGTATCTGAGAGGGTAAATAGTTCAGATGTGGCTTTATGTATTTGTTGTGCGGAGTATTTACCAAATCTAATGATGCCACACATTATCGGCTTGACATGTTCATGCAGGCTCTTGATAAACACCAGAACATTGTTGGTGTAAAGTGATATTATGTCACGAGGGCCACTGATCCTGATTCCCTTGCATCTGTGTTTGAACCTTATTAGATCAGCGAGCGGTTCTTTCACAATTGCAAAAAGGAGTACTGATAACGGGCATCCCTCCCTAGTGCCCTTCTCTATTGTTATCTGTCCTGGCATTTCACCATTGTGCATACTCTGGCCAGGGGGTATGTCTAGAGCAAGCCTACATCCTTTATATATTTGGAGGCAAGCCCACCTTGATTAAGGACCACACATAGGAATCTCCAGGATATGGAATCAATTGCTTCCTCCGCATCCAATCTGGCTGCAACCAGCTGTGCCTTTGGGTCTATTAGAGCCATGATGTTGAACAACCTCCAGATATTAAGCACAGTCGATCGGCCCGAAATGAAGCCTGATTGATCAGGTTAGTTTATGTACTGCATAAACAACATTAGCCTCTTGGCCAAGAACTTGGTGAAAATCTTCACATCAACATTAATCTTCACATCAACATTAATTAGTAAAAGGGGCCAGCAGGAGCTGCCGTCATTACTTGGTTTACCGGGCTTCAACAGGACCGTAATGAGTGCTTCTCATAGTGATAGTGGGTGTATCCACTTATCTAATGATTAGTCCCACTTGCAAGAGATATTTACTAATTATGGGTTTATACTGTTGAACCCATCAGATCTTGGTGTTTTCCCCTTAGGCAGGTAATTGATTGTACTTATTATCTCCTCTAAAGAGAAAAGTCAGTCTAGTGGGGTACTAGTGTCATCGAACATCTGAGTCAGGGGCAATTCGTCCAGCATCCTCAGTACTTAAGTCACTGTGTGCATATAGTCTAGAATAAAAGGTTTCAAACGTCACATTTATCTCTTTGCTAGTATAAACTGTCAGGACCTCTCCGGTCTACATGTGTGAAATTTGATTTCATTTAAATGTTTATATACCGCTAAATTGCCCATGGCCTTGCGGTGCACAAGTAACAGAAACAATTACAGACATGCAGAGAAATGAAGAAAGAAATGATCAGGTTACAGCGGGGGTGAAACAATTTAGTCTGGATCTAGGTTAAAGAGATTTGATTCCCTTTTTAAACTCTACGATGGACCTGGCCTGTCGTAGTTAGGTGGATATTTTGTTCTATGCCAACGGAGCTTGTACATCAAATATCTTGCCTCCAAAGCCCAATGAGTTTAAATCTAGGTTGTAGAAGCTTGGTGGTGGCAAAGGAACGCAAATGTCCTTCTGCACTACGGAGGGTCAATCGATTGGAGAGATGGAGGGGTGCATAAGAGATAGCGCGTCCTCGCCTGTCCTGTGCTACTAGATGAGCCAATGTCGTCATAGGTCTTTCCCCCTTACCATAGTGACGGACACCCACCAGGGTCCACAAGTATTTCAGTTGTTAGTTGAGTTAGTTGGCTATTCTAACTTTAGCCAGTGCAGTTCCTCCTCTCTCTTGTGGATGTCCCTCCTGATCATGCGAATGACCCAAATTCTGTGCACATGTCTCTTCCTATAAACTAGGCTTTAACTGCCTGTCATAAAGTACCAGCTTCCTTTACCCTGCCCACAATAGTAGTAAAAAAAGAGTTTTAAATGATCAAGCATGTTGTATGAAAATACAATATCTTGTATTGCTATGGGCTTAAACACCCAATACTGATAGCCACATGTATGGCCAATTGATATGGGGGAGTGATCGAAGTATGTTCTGGGGAGAATTTTAGTGTAAGATATTTCCCTCATCAGGACGGGGGATGCGAGCCACATATTGATACTGGAGGATGAGTCACAAACAGTAGCGTAGTATGTGTACTCTCGGTTATCTGGGTAGTGAGCATGCCAGACATCAAGCAGTGGCAATTTATGCATTCCCTTAGGCAGTGGCCGTGTCACTCTAGCTAGACTCATAACCCTGACACTCATACCATCAATACTGTGTCACCTATATTTGAGCCATACCATGAGGAGTATGTGCTCTCTCCCCTTGATCTTGCCGTAAACTGTAATATATCACCTGTTAGGTTCAGTCAGTGTTCTGACATGCTGGTACATTGGTGACTTGTAGATGAGTGTCAGTACTCCTCTGGGTTGCAGGGGTATTCCCGCATGACCAACAGTTGCCATCTAATTGAATTTTAGCTCATTTCTGTTTTAAAGGGGTGATGAAGGCTCTGCGTAAAGAAGAAAAGGTTTTGAATGCTGTTGGTGAAGGTGAAAACTTATCTGATCCGAGTCCATAGCTGAGACCATGTACAATCATCAAAGACAAGGCTGTAATCTTTCTCCCATTGGGACTGTATGAGCCACTTGATGGTAGGACAGTCAGACATGGTCAACAGTTTATAAAGTTTGGCGGCTTGGATGTCAGGGGTCGTGGCCATTAGTTGTAGTGTTGTGGTGTCTGGTGAAAGAACGTTTTTGGCGTGAGCTTGAAGACTATCCAGACAGATGTTGACCAGTTTTTTGTAAAAGGTAAAGTCAGATAGATGTAGAGAAAATGAGTTATTGAGGTCCTGGAATTAAGTTATGGTGTGATTTTGCACTAAATAAACCTAATACCCTTGGTGGGCCATGACCTCGATATAATACTCTGTTATTAATCATAATAGACTTGTTATGCCACAAATACGGGGAGAGTTCCTGGGACAGGGATTTGATGGATGAGAAGAGGAGTCTTCTTAGTGCAGATCTGGAAGCTTTGATCGGGTCGGAGAGTAGTGGAAGAGCGATAAAAGAGATATAATGTGTCAGCGATATTATGAGGGGAAACCAACTGTTTGTTCCCTCTCTATTATGCACCAGGAGCATAGGTCAATTAAATCAGCTGGGGTATACCAACAGCAGGTCTGTTTAAGTATGAAGGCGCAGTGATATTTTGAATCTGGAAATCTGACATCACCTGTTTCATAAGGAGTCTGGAGTTTGTTGAGTGCAATTCTTTTGCTTTTGCCTTTTCCCCACCGCACTTTGAGCAACATTGAGTTGATGGATTTAAAAAATGTAGTTGGGAGAGGCACAGGAAGCATTTGTAAACAGTATAGCACAATAGGGGAAAACATAATCTATATAGTGTCCCGGCGACCCCACCGGGATAAATAAAGAGGGGACCATCTAGAGGATAACTCTTTAAGCCTGTTGAGTAAAGTATCTAAATTTATTTTGATAGTGCTACTAACTGAGGAGGCATATCGTAAGCCAAAGTATTTGAAGGAGTTATCGCACCATTTGAAGCCAAAGACGTCTAATTCATGCTTGAGGCTGAATGGATTGAGAGGTAATCGCTCTGATTTGTCTCTATTGAGCTTATACCCAGATACAGATGGAAAATCATGTAATATGGCCAGCAAATGTTGTTTAGGATTTTTCATAAGAATATGAATATCATTCGCATAGGCAGCTATCTTGGTTTCATGAATGCTGGACGCAACCACAGGAATATTCTTATCAGATTGGATGAGTTATAAAAGGGGCTCAATGGATAGTACATATTGAATGGGGGATAAAGGGCATCCCTGCCTAGTTCCTCTTTGTTAAAAAAAGAAAAAGGATGAGGACTGACCTTTAATATATATAGAGGATTTAGGATCAGAGTACAGAAGTTTAACTGCTACACATGTTAAAGGAAGAACCATCGATTGGGTCTCCGAAATTAACTGTAACATAACCATTACTGACATTATCCCTCAACCTTGGATGGACCACTATCTAATAAACTTCACTGCCTCACTTGATCTCCTCAGCCCCAAAACTATCAAAATGATACCACCTCTCCCCACCAGAAGTAAAAAAGACATCACCACAGAAAAACTCATCCCTCTACTCCTGCCTCTGATCAATAACTTGGAGAACAATACGGACCCAGCTATCCTAGTGGACACCTTCAACAAGGCCATGACTCATGCACTAGATACTATCGCACCACCCAAACTACGAAAAGGCAAACAAGAAGCTCATCTAAATGCCTGGCTCACGCCCCAATTTAAGGACCTCAGAAAACAGAAAAGAAAGCTCCAAACTATATGGCACAATGCGCCTACTGACAAAAATAAAGCTAACCTAACCCAATTCTCCAAATCATACAAAAAAGAAATCATTAACACCAAAACAAATCTCTTTAATGACAGAATTACCAACGCCAAATATAACACGAAGGAACTCTTTGCTATCTTCCGGGAAATGGAATCCCCTATTCACCCAACCGACACTGTCCCTCAGGACAAGCGATGGTGTACGAATATACAAAACGCCCTATCCAATAAAATCTCCACCCTCCAACACAAAATAACCAACAAAAAGGACTCCCTTCCCCTTACTGATCAACTAACACCAGTGACTACTGAACCTAACACTATCCCACCCTTTAGCTTCAAAACTATCTCCATTATCGATACAGAAAAGGTTATCCTCGCTCTAAAGCCATCCAACTGCAAGGGCGACAGTTGCCCAGCACAAATAATAAAAGATGCAGCTAGAGACCTAGCCCCGTTTATCTCTAAGCTCATCAACACCTCCTTCAAATCTAACACAGTACCAATCAACCTAAAAGAATCCTGGGTTCTCCCCTTACTAAAAAAGCAAACCCTTGATCCATCCATCCCAACCAACTATAGGCCCATCACCACTGTACCCTTCCTACTTAAAATCATCGATAAAGCCTATATCCAAATTCAAGACTATTTGGAAACTAACCAGCTTCTAGGCTCGCGTCAATCGGGATTCCGCCCTCTCCATGGCACGGAAACCGCCTTGCTATACCTCAAAACCAAAATTGAGGAACTAAAGGACAATGGGAAATCAGCGCTGCTACTCTTACTGGACTTGTCCTCAGCTTTAGAACTGGTGGATCATGCAGTTTTATGCAACCACCTCAAGCTTGCGGCCAACTTCACAGAGGAGGCCATAGCCTGGGTCCAATCCTTTCTTGCTAACCGGACCATGAGAGTCTTCTCTACATCCACATGTGCTGATCACATCCAAATAACATGTGGAGTCCCACAGGGTTCCTGTGTCTCACCCACCATGTATAACATTTTCACCAAGCCACTGTTTGACAAGTTGGACAGACTGGGTGTCACCTACACAAACTATGCAGATGACATCCAGATCCTCATACCCCTTTCGGGCAACTACGAAGCAGACCTCGCCTTGGTGAATAAGATATTGTCATGATCTCTGCTTCCAAAAGGTCAGGGTTTTCCCAACTCCCTTGGAAGCAGATCCATAACCCAGGTTCCGAGTGCCAACCAGTCCCAATTGGGACCTTTTGGACCCAGTCCTGGCGCCAGTGGCACCAGGCTCATAAATATGCCCAGTCCCAGCGCTGGAAGCGCCGGGTTCATAATGCTTGGGTGGACTTACCTGCAGCAGACCATGCTGCTTACTTGCCTGCCAGTTGAGCCTCTGATCCTCTTCTGTTTGGAACTACTTTTCCTGTTGGGTGGGGCAGGAGCCACTCCCTAGATTCAGAACACTGGAACTCTTCTGGAAAGCAGGAACTCTTTTCTTACCTAGGCGTGGCTGTGGAAGGAGACATCTAAGCACTACAGGAGGCTATTTAAACCACACCCGATGGATGAATCTTGCTTTGCGTTATTCTGCATCCTCTGCAGCAGAACGCTCATCGTGTCTTCTGCATCTGATCCTGGGCCTAAGGAAAAAGGCTTACCATCCTGAATCCAGTCTTCAGCAACACCTATAAAGACAAGAAAGAACAGGTTAGCATTACGGTCTTCAGTGACAGCTCTTCACTAACCTGGTCCATCGGCTGTCACCAACGCCTCGCGCTGCATTCCGACATCTGCAAGACAAAGGCTTACCTACTCTTCGTGCGCTCCGGAGGTCTTCACACTGCATTCCGGCATCTGAAAGACAAAAGCTTACCAACTCTTCGCACGCTCCGGAGGCCTTCGGCGCTGCATCCCGCATCTGAAAGACAAAACAAGGTGCGTTTAAAGACATTGGGGAACTTTAATACTCACGTGCCATTACTCCTTTCCACATCTAACACAGTGGGTATTCCGGCACCCTGCAGCCGCTCCGAACTTGTACCTGCAAAATAAAAAGACAGTTAGAGCGCATCGTGAAGCAGGCAACAAGCGCTTACTTACGTGCTTCCAGGCGCTTCTATTCATCACACGGGCTCCATCTTCAACTCACTTCAGCCCGTCATCCACCATCGCCGGAACCCTGCAAAACAAGAGACATCATTACTAAAGACTTTAAAGACATTAGAAATACTCTAAACTTACCGTTCGTGCAGTAAACGACGGACAGCAGTCCTCTGAAGTCAAGAGGCCTGCTCCCCTTATCCAGTGAAGAAACTGGTTACAGCACCCTGCCCCGAGGCAGATGGAGAGCACGGCGTTCACTTACCTAAGGTGAGAGCGTTAACCTTCGGGGTTCTACAGGAGAAGAGAAAGGGAAGAAGAGAGAGACATTTAATAACCCAGTTCATTAATCCCATATTTTCTATCTGCAGACATCTTACCCTTCGAGTCAAACATACAGTGCACAGAGGTCCAGCCCAAAGAGCCAGCCGTGTGGTACACATCACCTTTGAAGATACGGTATACGCCCAGTCAAGACCGGCGCCTCTACGGGAATCAGGTGAGCGTTACAGAACGCAAAGCCTACCACAAAACTCCCGTCCAGGCGCTATGGAAACCTCGGATACCGACCAACTAGCCCAGTTACTTGGGGAACTAAGGGCAGAAGTGCATGCAGCCCGTCAGGAAACTAACGCTCTAAGAAGGGAACTGATTATTTCCAAGGAGCGAACAGATGATCTCGCTAGACAATTGCTACAGTCACAAGCCGGACAGACCCCGTTACCCGCATCTGGGGGAAATCTTCCTTCTACATCCTCTATGAATCCAGTGCAGATCAACCTACCTGGGAATGTACCTCTGGCTCCGCCCGAACGATTTTCTGGTGACCCAAAGAGGTTTGCAGTATTTATCAATCAGTGCCGGTTGCATTTCTTATGCCGGCCAGCAGCCTTACCAACTGATCAAGCTAAAGTAGCTTTCGTGCTTTCGTACCTTAGTGGCAATGCGGCAGACTGGTCGATCCCTTTAGTAAATCAAGATGATCCGGTCCTCCATGATTTTCAAGCTTTTCAGCTCAGTATGGAAAAACTGTTCGCAAGACATTCACAGGGGCAGGCCTTGGACAATGAGCTTCTTTCGTTGCGACAAGGTAATCAAGACCTTTTGGCTTATATTGCGTCTTTCAACAGACTGATAGTGGAAACTCAATGGCCTGAGGACAAAAGGATTACGCTGTTTTATAGAGGTCTACGTGGAGAGCTCAAAGATGTGTTAGCCCAAGTAGTGAATCCCCCACAAGATTGTTCGGACTATATAGACTTAGTCGTTCAAATAGATCACAGACTGCAGTACAGGAAGGCCGATCGTTCCAAGTTTGATGCTCGAGTATTTTCCAAACCGCCAACTCCTTCCAAAGGAGTAGACTCCGGGGAACCCATGCAAATAGGGGGTCTGAAAGGTCCTCTAACACAAAGGGAGCGGGAAAGGAGGAAACAGTTGCAATTATGCCTCTATTGCGGAAACTCGGGGCACTTTCTTCGAGACTGTCCGGTGAAACCTGCCAAGAAGGCAGTAGGAGCTGCAGTTACCAAAGTTACAAACTCTGAGCAGGGAAACGACCTCGCCCGACAAGAATAGAGGTCCTCTTGCCGAGCTTGAAAACCAGTTCCGTGACCTCGCATTTCGTGATACCTATGGTCCTCATTAGCCCTGATAATCCGGATCGATTACATGCAATTGAAGCTTACGTCGACAGCGGTGCCATCGGCAATTATGTGGATCATGAAATGGTTTTGAGGATGAATCTAACTCTTTGTCCCAAGGCTGTAAAGGACGTCATTACTACGGTGGATGGTACGGAGATAGCCTCCGGGCCAGTAACGCATACCACTCAAGAAGTGACGCTAGTAAGTCAAGATGGACACCATGAGAAGATCGTGTTCGATGTGATCAAGGCCCCTCAGTTTCAGATTATTCTAGGAATACCTTGGTTAGAGAAACACAATCCTCTGATCGATTGGCGAGCAAGAACGGTCCAGTTTCCAGAATGTGTCTCTACTTGTCACCCTCCACCTGGTGTTGCACTGGCAGCAAATTCTTCAGAGACTCCCCAGTTACCTCCCGAATACCTAGAATACCAAGATGTTTTCCGGAAGGATCAGGCTAACTCTCTACCTCCTCATAGGTCTTATGACTGCCAGATAGACCTGATACCTGGATCTACTCCTCCTTGTAGTAGAATTTATGCCCTCACCGAGCCTGAGAACCTTCACCTTCGACAACACCTGGATCAATACCTGGCAAATGGGTTTATTCGTCCTTCCAAGTCCCCTGCTTCTTCAGCTTTGTTCTTCGTTCCAAAAAAGGAAGGAGACCTTAGAACTTGTATAGATTATCGCTCCCTGAACCAGATCACCGTTAAGAATAGATATCCGTTACCTTTGATCCCTGAACTGCTGGACCAAGTCAGAAAAGCATGCATATATACAAAGCTGGATCTTAGAGGAGTTTACCACTTGGTTCGAGTAAAAGAGGGCGATGAATGGAAGACGGCCTTCCGCACCAAGTATGGGCTATTTGAATATCAGGTCATGCCCTTCGGACTTTGCAATGCCCCGGCCGCCTTTCAATATTTTATGAACGATGTCCTCAGAGAGCTCATAGATGTGTGTGTTGTTGTTTACATTAACAACATCCTCGTTTATTCTTCATCGGAATCTGAACATCGGAAACACGTGAAAATGGTCCTCGAAAGATTGCGTCAACACAAACTTTTCGCTAAATTGGAAAAATGTGTTTTCAACGTGACCGAAGTTGAATTCTTGGGATTCATATTATCACCTGGCGGAGTGCGTATGGATTCAAAGAAGGTCGATGCAGTTCTCAAATGGCCATTACCATCCTCCGTAAAAGGTGTGCAAAGCATGTTAGGCTTCGCTAACTTTTACCGCAGGTTTATCCCCGAATTCTCTCGAATAGTCCAGCCCATCACTGCCTTGTTAAAGAAAAACAAACGTTTTGAATGGTCTACCGAGGCGGAACAAGCTTTCCAGGATTTAAAGACTAAATTTATCTCTGCACCAATCTTAAAGCACCCTCGCCCCGAACTCCCCTACATCGTGGAAACTGATGCTTCAAGCCTTGCCATGGGGGCAGTTCTATCACAAAAGGACCCGATAACCAATCAGTTGCATCCCGTGGCATTTTGGTCCCGCAAATTCTCGCCTCCTGAAATCAATTACACGATTACTGACAAGGAACTTCTGGCTATCAAGTCTGCCTTTAAGGCTTGGCGGCATTATCTGCTGGGGGCCCGACACACCGTGACTGTGATTACGGATCACCGAAACCTGCAATATTTGAAAACCGCAAAAGCCCAATCCTCTAGACAACTCCGTTGGGCATTATTCTTTGCCGAGTTTGACTTCATAATTACCTATCGACCTGGTACAAAAAACGGTAAAGCTGATGCCCTTTCTCGGATGGGAGTGGAAGAACACTTGATCAACCCTAAACCTGTACCAATCATTCCCGAACAAAGAATTCTGGGTGTAATCGCCACACAATCCATAGAGGAAGTTAAGGATAAAGCCAGGCAACTTGTAACTCCAGCAGACATACAGAATTGGCATCTGCAGGGAAAGGACTTTGCAGTAAAGGACAACTTATTGTATTTCCAAGAACGATTATACCTACCCAGCACAGATTTACAGAAAAAAGTAATCTCTTGTTATCACGACTCTTTAATGGAAGGACATCCCGGTATAGCCAAGACCTCAGAAAAGATCAAGCGCTACTTCTGGTGGCCGTCTTGGAAAAAAGATATCAGAGACTTTATAATGTCCTGTGGAGTATGCGCCCAAAACAAGAGTCAAAAGGAAAGACCAGCAGGTCTCTTACGCCCTATTGACATCCCACCTCGTCCTTGGCATACGCTTTCTATGGACTTCATCACCGATCTACCTCCATGCTCCGGATACAATACGATTCTAGTAATCGTGGACTTATTCTCCAAGATGGCGCATTTCATTCCGCTCAAAGGCTTGCCAACAGCAGCAACTCTGGCCCGAGAGTTTCTCAAAAACATTGTCCGACTGCACGGTTTTCCTTCGGTTCTAATTTCGGATCGAGGTAGTCAATTTATTTCTCATTTTTGGCGAAGTTGCTGTCGGTCGGCTCAAATTGATGTGAGACTATCGACCAGTCACCACCCTCAGACCGACAGACAAACCGAGAGGACCAATCAAACTCTGGAACAGTATTTACGTTGCATGCTGCAACAAACTGAAAAAACTTGGAAAGACATCCTTTGGATAGCCGAATATGCCTACAATAACTCTGTCCATTCGGGAACTGGGAAAACCCCGTTTTTTCTTTTGTACGGCAGTCACCCTCGAACCTCGGAGTTGGATCCCCTCCAAGATCTTGAAACACCAGCAGTAGACTACCTGCATTCTACAATCACCCAAGCCTTTAAGGAAGCTGTTTCTCACCTTCAAAGGGCTAAAGAACAATACAAGAAAGGAGCAGATCAACATCGGAAGGAAGCCCCTCAATATCAAGTAGGGGATCAAGTCTGGTTATCCACCAAATATCTACCTCTAAAAGGGCCACGCACATTCAACCCAAGATACCTTGGTCCCTATTTCATCACTACCATAGTAAACCCAGTAGCGGTCAAGTTGGACTTGCCCCCGCACATGAAGATACATCCGGTCTTCCACGTCTCTCTATTAAAACCCGTGCAACCTCAAACCCGACTAACTAAATCTCCAAAACCTATCCTAGTTGATGGAGAACTCGAGTTTGAAGTCAAAAGCATTCTGGACTCCAAGATCTCCAAATCTAAACTATTTTACCTAATTGACTGGAAAGGCTACGGCCCCCAAGAGAGATCCTGGGAACCTGCTGAATTTGTCCACGCTCCTCGCCTAATCAAAAGATTTCACCGAACATTTCCTGACAAGCCAAAACCCCCGGAGAAGCCCGGTTTGGGAGGGGCCTTGAGGGGGGGGTACTGTCATGATCTCTGCTTCCAAAAGGTCAGGGTTTTCCCAACTCCCTTGGAAGCAGATCCATAACCCAGGTTCTGAGTGCCAACCAGTCCCAATTGGGACCTTTTGGACCCAGTCCTGGCGCCAGTGGCACCAGGCTCATAAATATGCCCAATCCCAGCGCTGGAAGCGCCGGGCTCATAATGCTTGGGTGGACTTACCTGCAGCAGACCATGCTGCTTACTTGCCTGCCAGTTGAGCCTCTGATCCTCTTCTGTTTGGAACTACTTTTCCTGTTGGGTGGGGCAGGAGCCACTCCCTAGATTCAGAACACTGGAACTCTTCTGGAAAGCAGGAACTCTTTTCTTACCTAGGCGTGGCTGTGAAAGGAGACATCTAAGCACTATAGGAGGCTATTTAAACCACACCCGATGGATTAATCTTGCTTTGCGTTATTCTGCATCCTCTGCAGCAGAACGCTCATCGTGTCTTCTGCATCTGATCCTGGGCCTAAGGAAAAAGGCTTACCATCCTGAATCCAGGCTTCAGCAACACCTATAAAGACAAGAAAGAACAGGTTAGCATTACGGTCTTCAGTGACAGCTCTTCACTAACCTGGTCCATCGGCTGTCACCAACGCCTCGCGCTGCATTCCGACATCTGCAAGACAAAGGCTTACATACTCTTCGTGCGCTCCGGAGGTCTTCACACTGCATTCCGGCATCTGAAAGACAAAAGCTTACCAACTCTTCGCACGCTCCGGAGGCCTTCGGCGCTGCATCCCGCATCTGAAAGACAAAACAAGGTGCGTTTAAAGACATTGGGGAACTTTAATACTCACGTGCCATTACTCCTTTCCACATCTAACCCAGTGGGTATTCCGGCACCCTGCAGCCGCTCCGAACTTGTACCTGCAAAATAAAAAGACAGTTAGAGCGCATCGTGAAGCAGGCAACAAGCGCTTACTTACGTGCTTCCAGGCGCTTCTATTCATCACACGGGCTCCATCTTCAACTCACTTCAGCCCGTCATCCACCATCGCCGGAACCCTGCAAAACAAGAGACATCATTACTAAAGACTTTAAAGACATTAGAAGTACTCGAAACTTACCGTTCGTGCAGTAAACGACGGACAGCAGTCCTCTGAAGTCAAGAGGCCTGCTCCCCTTATCCAGTGAAGAAACTGGTTACAGCACCCTGCCCCGAGGCAGATGGAGAGCACGGCGTTCACTTACCTAAGGTGAGAGCGTTAACCTTCGGGGTTCTAGAGGAGAAGAGAAAGGGAAGAAGAGAGAGACATTTAATAACCCAGTTCATTAATCCCATATTTTCTATCTGCAGACATCTTACCCTTCGAGTCAAACATACAGTGCACAGAGGTCCAGCCCAAAGAGCCAGCCGTGTGGTACACATCACCTTTGAA
Organism: Ambystoma mexicanum; assembly: GCF_040938575.1. Classification (NCBI taxonomy): domain Eukaryota; kingdom Metazoa; phylum Chordata; class Amphibia; order Caudata; family Ambystomatidae; genus Ambystoma; species Ambystoma mexicanum. Next base: position 609,152,548 of record NC_090933.1, read on the forward strand.
GATACGGTATACGCCCAGTCAAGACCAGCGCCTCTACGGGAATCAGGTGAGCGTTACAAATATACAGCCTCATTCAGGCATGGATGGCCACACATGGCCTCTGCCTGAATGACGATAAAACTGAAATCCTACTCCTCGGCTCAGAACACAACCTAAAAAACTTACCCCGGATTATGCATCGTTTAATATTGACAACAATATTATTAAGGTCATGCCAGAGGTCAAAACGTTAGGTTTCTACCTTGACTCTGCTCTCACCCTCAAAAAGCAAGTGAATTCCCTCGCATCCACTACAACCTACACTTGTAAACTTATCCTTCTTGCCCCCTCCTCCCCCTTCGGCTGACTCCCACCCCGACACAGCCCTCTCCACTCTCCACTCTGCTATATTTGATACTCTTGATATACTTGCCCCTGTCATGAGAATCCGCCTGAAGCCCAAAGCCAAATGTAACTCCTGGTATGACTCGGATCTCGTCACCCTTAAACGCAAGTGCAGGGTGGCAGAGAGGAAATGGCGTGCTTCATGTTCATCCTCTGACAAACTGGCCTGTCGCCTGCTCCAAAGGCAATACCGGCTCTCCGTTCTCACCAAGAAGAGAGCCCTTATCCAAGCCCGCATCTCTGCGGCATCTAACAATTCGGCTGAACTCTTTAAAATCTGCAAGGAGCTAGCCAACCCTGCTGCAGTCGCTACCTCTCCTGTCCCCTCCCAGGCCCTCTGCACGGCACTGGCCTCTCACTTCATTTCAAAAACTCAGGATATCCTGTCCTCACTCTCCTCCTATAACCTGCCCCCCTCTATTCCCTGCCCTTCCTCTGGCTCTTCTGCAGCCACCCCTCCTCTCTCCTTCTCTTCCTTTCCCCTTTTTTCTGCTGACGAGGTTTCAAGACAAGTCCGATCTATGAAAGTCTCGTCAAAACAGGTCCACCCCTGTTCCTCCAAAACTATCAAGGACCACATTGACTCCTTGGCTCCTGCCCTTGCTGACTTCTGCAATCACTCCTTCGCCTCTGGAGTCTTCCCATCCCCCCTCAAGCACTCCCTTGTGCACCCCCTTCTTAAGAAACCCTCTTCCGACCCTTCCTGCCCAGCTAACTATCGCCCAATCTCTATCATTCCCTTCCTGGGCAAGCTCCTGGAGAAACTGGATTGGATATAGGGCAACTGGCAGGACCCTGAAAAACCCAGGCGGGAATTCCTAGATAAACTAAACCAAAATTTCAGGGTGAGAGGTCAAACAATTCCAATCTAGTACTGGAAAAAACAGTTAGTCGTACTGCACTGCATTCCATTCTTCACAAAATGTATTTTAATGACATCTGGATAGTATTAGTGGGGATAGAGCACCCAGGAATATTAAGACACAACTATACAAATAAGTGTGATCCAGTGGACAACAACTGGATCTCAATGCAACAACAACAAAGAGGAACTGCTATTTTTGATGAGTCATTTCAATTATGCAGTCAATAGAATAAACATACACCCACATTAAATGGACATATATACAAAAGACACATGAACAATGCTTCCAATGTGCATTGTTTGAATGGTGATATCGTCGACACAACGGTGTTTCGGCCTAAAGGAGCTGTGCAGTGCAGCTAAGTGAGCAGGCCTTCATCAGGACGTGTGATGACCTTACAGGTGGTCCTGGGTTCTCTATCTAAGAACAAAAGAAATGGGGGATTGTCAGTGGAAAAGAGACCTCAAATTAAGATGATAAGTGCCAGTGTTTATTGATGATTTGTTTAGTGAGATTGCTTAAGGGACTGTATGTGGTGACGCAGACTAGTCTATTCATTTCGGTTTTTTCTTTTGGGGTGAGGCATATGGTTCCGTCTGTGTTCAGTGCCCTTTTTCTTGCCTGTTTCACCGATTTCTTAGGATATCCCCTCTCCTTCAGTCGCAATTGTAAATCATTAGCATGTTGCTCATATTTCTCTTTGCTCGAACAGTTCCGTCTGATTCTCAGAAACTGGCCGTACGGCAGATTGTATCTCAACCCCTAGGGGTGATAACTCGAGAAGTGAAGTAGGCTGTTGCGGTCAGTAGGTTTTCTGTAGTCTCACAGAGTAACAATAATGTCGTTTCAGGTACAAGTTTATGTCCCTCCACAACGCACTCAGTGCTCCCCAGAAATCTATACCTGTGATGGATTTTCTCGTTTACCCCTACACTGGATAAATCTCCGGTAAGCGTTTAGGCTCCTACACCAAGGAGTCCCCCCTTCTTTTACTTAAGCATCCTATGGGAGCTTTTTGAATTATCATCTTAATTTGAGGTCACTTTTCCACTGACAATCCCCGATTTCTTTTGTTCTTAGATAGAGAACCCAGGACCACCTGTAAGGTCATCACACGTCCTGATGAAGGCCTGCTCATTTAGCTGCACTGCACAGCTCCTTTAGGCCGAAACACCGTTGTGTCGACGATATCACCATTCAAACAATGCACATTGGAAGCATTGTTCATGTGTCTTTTGTATATATGTCCATTTAATGTGGGTGTATGTTTATTCTAGTGACTGCATAATTGAAATGACTCATCAAAAATAGCAGTTCCTCTTTGTTGTTGTTGCATTGAGATCCAGTTGTTGTCCACTGGATCACACTTATTTGTATAGTTGTGTCTTAATATTCCTGGGTGCTCTATCCCCACTAATACTATCCAGATGTCATTAAAATACATTTTGTGAAGAATGGAATGCAGTACGACTAACTGTTTTTTCCAGTACTAGATTGGAATTGTTTGACCTCTCACCCTGAAATTTTGGTTTAGTTTATCCTGGAGAAACTGGCCATCTCCCAGCTTAATCTCCATGCTGAATGTGTTGGTAGTCTTCATGACCATCAGTCTGGCTTCAGAGCTGCCAGAAGCACGGAAACTGCTCTCCTGAACATCCGTGAGGACCTGCTCTCGAACCTTCACTCTAACATTCCATGTGTTCTCATTTTGCTTGATCTCTCTTCTGCCTTTGATACTGTCAACCATACCATCCTGCTCAACCGTCTCCGTGATAACCTCGGTATCACTGGTCAGGCTCTGGCGTGGCTGACCTCTTTCCTCTCAAATCGACCCTCCCAGGTCCAACTGGGGTCTTTCCTCTCTGACATCTTCTTCTCTACCTGTGGTGTCCCCCAGGGATCTAACCTCTCTCCATGGCTGTTCAACCAGTATCTGGCACTTCTCACCCACCACATCGCCGCTCTCTGCCCCTACTTTCAGTGCTATGCGGATGATACCCAGCTCATTTTCAGGCTACCCTCGGCCTCCTCTTCTCCTTCCCTCATCTCTGACTGTCTTTCTGCTATCCAGGAATGGTGTGCTGCCAACGACCTCTGCCTTAATGCCAGTAAGACTGAGATTCTACTCATCGGCACTCCCACTCCCTCCTTCCCTGCTGCTCTCTGGCCGGCCTCTCTGGGCCCTCTTCCTGCTCCTACCTGCAAGGCATAAAACCTTGGGGTCATCTTCGACTCCACACTCTCCTTCTCTCCTCACATATCCGACGTATCTAAGAAGTCACACTACCAGCTACACCTCCTCAGAGGTATCCTTCCTTTCCTCTCCTTCCCCCAGAAGCTCACTGTCTCTAGAGCCCTGGTTCTCTCTAAGCTGGACTACTGTAACAGCCTCTATCTAAATCTGCCCGCCTCTACTCTCCGCCCTTTGCAACTCATCCAGAACAGGACTGCAAGACTTGTCCTTGGCCTCAAGCCCAGGGACCGTATCTCTCCAGGACTGAAATCACTACACTGGCTCCCAGTGACTGCAAGGATCAAGTTCAAAACCCTCTGCATTGTCCACAAGGCCGTCTGGGGCCTTGGGCCAAAATACCTTCAACTCTCTCTTCCTAAATATTTTCCTTCTCGAGCTCTTCTCTCATCCGCCTCCAACTCCCTCAGGGTCAGCCCCTTCTCCAAACAACGAGTTGGGGGCAGATCTCTTTCCAATCGCAGGGGCCTCCCTATGGAGCAGCCTTCCTGCCTCCCTGAAACTTGAGGAGAACCACCTCCGGTTCCGGAAGCACCTCAAACCCTTCCTCTTTGCCTCCGCTTTCTCTCCCCCTCTCCCCTGCTAATACTACTGAAACTGCACTGAATCTGCAACTGGGCCATTCACCGTTCTCGGCCCAGCCACTGTCCCCTGCACTGCCTCCACGGCAACCCCTGCACTACGGGACTGTGTCTGTATCCATACAGCCCCCCTTACCAGCACTTGTCTGCACTTACCTCGCACTTGCCACCAGCTGGCCCTTGTTATTTATCCTGTATGCTGTATGCTAATAACCCTGTACTGCACTTTCCCCTCTCCCTTTCCCCCATGCACTGTTCCCTTCCCCTCTACCCTTGCACTTGCGCGATCTGAATGACACCTGGCCTAGTAAGATCGTTGTCTGTCTCCCCTTGTTCCCCCCCGCCTCGTCGCGCCGTGAAACACTTGTGTATAGGCGCGTTACAAATGCCTTATCATATCATCATATCATATCCGAGCAGCTAGACCATTCCCATCCAGCACCAGCTGCCTCACCTTGGCCAATGCTCTTATCATGTCCAGACTTGACTACTGTAACGCCCTATACTCAAGACCTAATAGGTCAGTCACCGACAAACTTCAGAGACTGCAAAATAACACACTAAGAGCTGCGTTGAATATCCCACATAGAGAGCATATTTCTAAATACCGGACTGAGGCCCACTGGCTAAAAATTAAGGTCAGAATCCTCCTTAAAACTATCTCTCTCACAGCCAAATGTTTAAATAATCTAGCACCCTCGTACCTAATTGAAAAAATCAACAGAAGACCTACACTCCGTCCCACAAGAACTGCCAACACCTACTTACTCGAAACACCTAGATTCAAAATAACCACGGCCGGAGGATCCAGCTTTCCAGTCAAAGCTGCACAATTATGGAATACTCTCCCAACTGACATTAAACGCCCATCACCCTACACCAGATTCAGAAGTAATGCACTCAACTGGCTTCACGGGAACGACTTGTAACGTCCACCTTAGATTGTTCCGACCACGCAGATATCTAGCTTTCCCCTTACTGCTTTCCTAGGTATTTGATTTGCTCTGCACTGCCTTTTACTTTGTAAACTTACCTATGCATGTATTAGCCTGTGTCAGGCTCTGTAACTAAGATTTGAATCTTCTTATACTGTTGCGTCCGGCTGCCCAAGGGCTTGGTGCGCATTATCAAATAAATAAACAAAGAAACAAACAAACAAGGGATTTGAAGCCCTCTCCACAGCCATGCCACCACAGAGAATGGAACACATAGGGGCTGATTCATGGAACAAACATGTGCCGAAAATCCCAGCGCAACCTGGCGCAAGGTGACGCAAGCATGTGAAAGCAAGCGCACACGCACGCGTGCGATTCAAGGAAGGCGCTGTGCGTGTTTTCCACTGGTTGTGCGCCAAATCTGTGCGTGGCGCACACGTCATTGCAACAACCCGAACACTGTGCGCGACGCTCACAGGGACAGCGCACAATGTCCGCGCACATACCAAAAGGGGGGCGGGACACGGGGCGTAACGCACGGAATGGGGAACAACGTGTGAAAAAGAAGGCATAACTGGGGAAGTGCTGCAGGGAAATAAACAGAACGCCCACACGCACGCGAACAACTCGTATTCATGGATTTGAATACGGGAAAGAAGTGCACTCTAAAAGACGCGCACAGGCATCAAAACGTCCGCCACAGGAAGGCAGGCGTAAACGTCCCTGCGCACATTATAAAAGCGCGCACAAACAACAAACACGTATATACCGCTACGATGAATTCCCCATTTGTCGCAGCACTGATCGTGGGACACCGCAGGAGGAGGAGAATAGCCAGGGCCCACATTTTTTCCCCCTGGACTAGCCTTTTTGGGATGCCTGACAACCAGGTATATGGCAGGTATAGGTTTCCACCGCATATCATCCTAGACCTGGTCAGGGAGTGGGAAGATGACCTTACATCCCCCACCCTCTGCTCCCAAGAATTGAGCCCCTTGGAGAAGGTGCTCAATGTCCTGCATTTTCTGGCCACTGGGTCATTTCAGCAGACTACTGCCATAGTGGGGGGGGGGGGGTCTCACAGGCCACACAGTCATGCTGACTACACCAGGTGTTGGCAATCATGACTGTGCGCCCCTCAGTCCACAGGCAGATATACATGCCCAGAACACCCGCAGAAAGGCAGGCCGTTGTCCAGGACTTTTACAGGGTGGCACACTTCCCCAAAGTGCTTGGTGCCATAGATTGCACCCATGTGGCCCTACGTCCACCTAGGGCCACTGAGCACATCTACCGAAACCGCAAGCACTGGCATTCCATCAATGTGCAGGTGGTATGCGATGCCAAGGGAATCATCACCTCTGTCTATGCAAAATACCCTGGCTCCACCCATGACAGTTTCATATACAGAATGTCCGCCCTGAGCCGGGCCCTGGAAGCTGGGCAGCATGACGACACATAGCTCCTAGGTGAATACAAATGCCCGTGCACATGCATGTATGTCACACACAGACAAATATACAAACCCCAAAAATCACAACCATTTTCACCTCTCCAGGGGACAGTGCCTACCCTCTGAGCAACCACATGATGACGCCAATCCGGAACCCCACCACACCACCCCAGGTAAGATACAACGCTGCCCATATTGCAACCAGGGCCATAGTGGAGCGCACATTCGGAGTGCTCAAGTCACGCTTCCGCTCCATTGACCGCTCTGGCGGGCAGCTACTCTATGCACCCCCAGTAGTGTGCAGGATCATTGTGGCAGCATGTGTCCTGCACAATGTTGCAACATGGCAGGGCGTACTGGTGGATATGGTGGTGCCCCCACATCCCCAACCACAGGCACAGGCGCTGCCCATGGGAGGGAATAGGGCACGTGGCGAGGCAGCCCGGACCCAGCTTGTGGCCACATTTTTCACCTAAACTCCCACCCCTGCGGAGTGCACACAGGCTTGGCACATACCAGGTGACAATTGATGATGACAAAGAGACAGTCAACTGTCACAACCTTACCACCCTGAGAATGTTGCCATGGAAGTGCCACATTGTGTGCATCCCTAGCTACTCAAACCTAACCAATCCTGTGTGACCAAAAGGTACACATGCAAGGTGTGTATCACACAGACCTGCAAAACATGCCATGACAATCACTGGTATGTCACCCAAAGCCACCAAACCCACAACATGACATGGCAAGCAATAGCAAACCACCAACACAGTAACAATAATGTACACATTGACATGTGAAAAATGCAAAGTGGCGTCAGACAATGATGCCTGACATGGAATCAGATGAAATGACTGACCAACAACCTCCCACACAAAGCAAGTCATACCCAAATGCATACCAACAGTTGTAGTTTGAACATACAATGAATGCCTGTTTACATGTACATTGTGCACGGCAAAATCAACACTGCATAATACGTGTGCTGTCCATCTCCTGCAACACACTGCTCAGCACACAGCATAGTGACCAGCCATTGTGTGTGACGCACACCCTGAGCATCACATGAAAACGACAAACTAAATAAAAAAACAAATCACGCATGTACAGGATCCACAAATGGTCATAGATCATGTGCTGCAGGGACACAGTGGGCCCCAGAAGGTAAACTGAGTGCACATGTGGACATGGAAGGGTGGATGTACATGTTGTGGATCATAGTGCAAGTGTGTGTGTCAGTAGGGACATGCACTCATTACATGCATGTGCAATCAAGTGACCATCAGTGTCCTCATCACATGTGAACATTGCCCATGTGTACACCCCAGCGTGTCAAACCACAACTATACCCTTACACCTGAAAGGTAAACACAACACATGAACAGCCATTGATCAGCAGAATACATCATGTACATAGGATACCACAATTACAATGTCAGGGTGCCCATCACACTGTGGGGCAAGGCAACTGTCCAACAACAAAATACCCCCCCTCACATATCACCATGACCCACTGAACAACTGCGCATGGGGTATGTAGCCTTTATCCTTGAAGTCTACTTGGCCACAGGATCACCCTTCCCCTTTGTCTCCATCTTCCACCTTGAGTGTAAAAAGTGTCCAGCACCCTCAGAGGCCACCTTGACTTGCAAAAACACCAAATCAAAGAGAACTCAAAGCAGGCAAACACACAAGCAAAGCGAAAAGCCTGCAAGCAGCAAAATAAACCAGAAGAGTCTCCAGTAGATGACTTGAAGTAGCAGTACATCACAAAGCACAAGTACTAGCACAATGATGGAACAACCAAGGTAGCACAGTAAAACAATGTCACAACAGGATGTGTACCATGTTTGGTACATAATATACAATGATGCACCACGAACTGATGTGTACTGTCACAGCTCCCGTGTACAGGCGCAGGAGTGGCATGAACCAACCACCCCCACCGTGGTCTGGGTGCCTGCAAGGTCAAACTCACACAGGCCTCTGAGACCCTGGTGGGGAAGGAGGGTCAGGGATATGCAGTCGGGACAGGCATTAGTATACTGGATAACCGGAATGAGGGGCAGGAGAGGGGAGTAGGATTGACAAGGGAAAGTAGGGAATGTACAAAAATATAATAATCACATTAACACATACACAATCAGACCAAACGTGTACATCATGCACATAGTACCAAATTACTCAAATGGAAGTCAAAGAGAAACTTATCTCTGGGGTGAGTGCTGGCCTCCAGCCTGCGCACCCTCGGGTCCGGTAACATGAGCAGTTCAATGCTGCAAAGAGAGCCAGAGTCACTAATCTGTGTGTGCCCATAACACACACACACACCACCATGCATGCCCCAAAGTAACAAAATACTCTACAAACAAACTATCTGGTGTGGTGCTTCATACCCATACGTAAGATTCCCCCCGTGATGGTTCATACACAGTCAATGCAGTAAGTCAGGCGCCGGTGGGTGTGTGGCAAATGGAAGACCAATGTGTCAAGATTCACACAACATCCAATATTCCCTGCGTAAGCAGCCAGACGCATTTAGCAAGGTACAACTTCAGTACAAGTCGTGTTCCAGCATAACCCAAATAAAGTAGGTAGTGCATGTGGCAATTTCAACATGAAAATGAAATGCACTGCACATGAGTCTGTCCCTCGCTATCTGTCCCTGTGAGCTGCTTCTTTCCCTGTCTTGGAACGCTACATGGCTAATACAACTGCCTCAATGGACCATGGTGGACCATAGGATATGTGCCACTGCCCCTGCATGTGCCGCTGACAACTTTCCCATCAACTAGCCATTAGTCCACCAACGCATTTTAGCTGTACTGTGCGCTTCAACACCAATATCTGTCCAAACTCACCGTCAGTGGTGCTACTTAGCATGCATGTGCAACTGGCCTGGTGGAAGGTTGGCTGCGGTGTGGCCCCCTTGTGCTGCTCAGCTTGCCTGGAGTTCTTTGAAACACGTCACCTTCTTTAGGATGTATGAGCGCAATCCCTGTGGCTCTGCCTGCGCACACATGCGCATGTCTGCACCACTGAACGTGGCCAGCTTCCAAACGTCCAATGGGCCATGTCTGCTGGGAAAGGTGGTCTGGAGGCTCATCCCCCTGCAGAAAGGGCAGAAAACACATGTTTAATGCTTGAAATTTCCTTGTGTGTGTCTCCTCAGGCATGTCATGACTGGCCCATGTCAGAGACGTACATCAGAAATCACTCCATCAGTGCGACTTTCACAGGCAAAGTGTGTCAGCCACTGTCTACAGCATGAATTGCATCAGGCACTATGTACAGTAAAGATAGGAAACATACTACACAATGTATAGCAATTAATGTACACATGAATCATGAAACCACCCATCTATCAAAGGAAGAACTGTGGTCAATATCACCCCCATCATCCCCACTAGGGGTGTCAACACAAGTAGTACAGCAGCAGACATGCCACAGATATGACAGTCCAAAACCCTGTGTAATAGGCTGTAACACCGAACCACCCTTGCGAGGCCAGGGATAAGGGAAGCAGAACTGGCATATGTGAGTCAGGACCCCAAGCTGCAAACACATACACGAGACAAGCTTGAAGGGACCAGCTGGAACAGACAGTGGATGCTTTCAAAAGCCACAAAGCACCACACCGTCACATGAAAGCAAAACAGACAAGCAATTTTAAACTATATTAACTAATTAGACTAACTATGAAAACCTACATTACCTAATTAAACTAACTATCAAATTGAAAGTTAACTAACTAAACTAAAAGAAAAATCAAAAATGGCCACATACGACCCTGGGGGGAGGCACCCAGGAGGGGGGAGGTACAGGGTGCTGCTCAACACCCACATGCGATGATGTTGAGGGAAAAAAAAACTCCATGGGCTCAACGCCTGCACAGCCCGACCTATGTGGGAGATACCTCGTCGTCCGAGTCTGGCTCTTCCTGAAAAGGAGGACGTGGCACAGGAGCCTGACCACGCCTAGCCGCAGCTTGCCCCTCGTCGGCAGCAAGTCTGCCGGACGGGTGAGCCTGGTTCTGTGCAGCAATGACATGTAGGTCTGCATGCAGAACCTCCCGTGATACGCGTGCTTCCTCTTGCAAGTTAACACGTGTAACACAGAGTTCTTCCTGCAAGGCCTGGCTGGACAACTGATGCACCTCCCGGGAAGCACGTAGCTCAGGCGAGATGGTACGCTCAAGCTGCTCAAACCTCTCCTCTGACCACTTCCTCTGGGACATCAAGAGGACACCCAGAGTGGATCTGAGGGACTCATACTCAGCCCTCAGGGCCTCCATGTGTGTGTCTGCGTGCGCAGCAATTGCTTGACGCAGAGACAACATTTCAGCCTGGCGTGCCCTGTCTGATATTGCCATGCCCAACCTGAGCGAGCAGGCCGTGGACCGTGCCGCCCGCTGCTGGAGAAGCACCTGCCTAGCAGGGGGAGCATGGATTGGGCCACACGTTCCATGCTCACAGCGATGTTCTCCATTGCTGCCCCCTGGCATTCAAAATTGGCAGTCATGTCTTGCTCCCACTCAGTATACCGCGGTTGCGCGTGGCCACCGCGTTGTTGGGCTTGACACCTGCGGGACCCAAGGACCGGGTGTCCTCGTTGGGTTGGCACCGCCCGCGGCTGCACGACTACATGCCCCCGTCGACGTGATGGCCCAGGCACATCAGCGACTGGTGTGGAGGGTGACCCTGCGTCCCAATCCACCACAGGCGGAGGTTCCACCACTGTCTGACCCCTCAGTGCAGGTGTCGCGGACAGAGGAGTGTCCACATCAGAATCACTCACCCCTGACATATGGACCTGATGCACATCCAACTCGGCATTGACGTCAGAGTGGTCATCAGGGCTGGACTCATTGCCAGCCAAAGACAAGATGGTCTGTAGCACATGTGGATTTTCGTGGCCTACCACCCCGCGACCCCCACTTGTGTCAGGTTGCTGTAGTGATAACAACCCTGTGCCTGGCATGACAACACCATCCTCTGGCTCCATTGCGTCATCATCTGAAAAGTAGAGAGAAAAAAGGTCACTACACATGTTAGAAGCACACAACACACACACATAGACATCACACAGACACCAAAAACATCAAGCAGACATGTCACACACAAAAGAGAACCTGCCATGCATGCTGGGTCAACTTGACATTGCTTCTGTGATTAGGCATGTAGAAGGGTGTTATACCGCTCAGAAGTGGGTCGATGCAGTGCAGCAAATTTGTGCGTTACTCACTATCTACATGTATAAGTACTTCATGATGTGTATCAGAAAATGTGAAGGCAGTGCAAGGTGAACTTCAGGCATCACGTGCAATGTGCATGCAATGGGTAGCATGGCTACAAGCAAACCACCCCTCCCCCTAAGTGTAAATGCAGGGATGCCTTGCATGGTATCAAAAGGATGACCATAGACCTGTGTATTGGCAGACAGTTCTGGCTAGCATCAATTGCATCATCTGAGTCAAGTGACAACACAGCAGATGATGATGGGACAGTAAGCAGGACACATGATGAAACCTCAGGAGTAGACCCACGTGCGAAGAAGACACTACATCAGTTGGACAGAGTCATTGGGCATGAAACAGGCTGAGGCCTGTGACCCACACAGACTGTCACACCCTAAACATGTGTTGGACGCAGGCCTGAGCCACTGTGGCCATGGGAAGGCTGATGAAATGCCATGCAATGTAGGTCACCCTGGACACGTACTACAATGATCATCCAGTCAAGGACACATAGGGGCATGCATGGAATGCACATGGAGCATGAATGGGCACTCATGTCCCTGCGGAGCATCTGACATCTGCACAGTCCACGTGAGACACCCTGCATCAAGTACAAAGGATGTACTACACAGCATATGTCTGGCAGGTTGGCTGGTGGAAGTTAGCATGTACACAGGATGCATGAACAGGCAAGTACTTTACGGCAAACTTGATGCAGACCAGTGCAAAGGTGAAATTGGGGTGCAGAGGGGGGGGGGTGGAGGGGCAAGGGAGCATGCCTACGTGGAATACCCGCATGCAGGCAGAGGACACATGCACGTCAGTCATGCTATGACATAGTCCCAGGGCTGAGAGGAAGGTTACCCCAGGCTACATGCAGAAGGGCCAGTGAGCTGGAACATGGACCGGAGGGGCATCCTGGTGACCAGCATGTGAGTAGGGTGCAATAACGGTGATGCGGACAGTCCCCGTCTGCTCCACATGTCCACCATCCTGCAGAGCAGCCATGCATCAGTGAAGCATTGCATTACTTGCACATCAGAACCATGTACACATGACATGTAGTGACAGTCATGCACAACACATCACACAAGTAAAACACACATGTCCTCGACAAACACACAGCAACACTCACTGGACTGGGCATCAAAGTCCGGCATTTCTCCCACTCCTTCGACCGATTCAGGTGGTATGAACTCCGCAACGAGTGACTCGTGCGGAGTGAGGTCTTCCTCCTCAGGTGCCGGCCCACTGCCAGTCACCAGAGTCAAGTTGTAATTTGAGGCACGCTTAGCCTTAGCGCTGCGTTTGAGGTCATTCCAACGCTTTTTGCACTCTTGCGCCGTGCGCACCTCATGGCCGAATGCACTCACATGTTCCGCAACTTGCTTCCAGTGGGCATCACGGTGGGCAGCCGTAGTTTGACAATTAGGCCCCACTAGCATGTCACGGCTGTGTTCCCGCACGTAGTCCACGAGGAAGTCCAGTTCCTGCTTGCGGAAAGGCTTCTTCCTCGACATGCAGGAGGTCGTGGCTGTGTGTGGGTTCCCAGCCTGTGCTGCAGGTGCAACCTTCCTCCTCTTGGATTGTGGCGCAGACCCTGGCTGGCAAATGCCGCCCTGATCAGTATGGCCAGTGGCACCGGTGGATTGAGCCAAGGGAGGGGCAGGTGGAGGGACGACCAAAGGCCTGACTTGCGTCAGTGGCAGCTGGGTGCCCTCTAATGGACCCTGCGCAGCAACATCCGCTGTGGCAGGGTCATTGACTGCGACTGTCCTGGTTGGTAGACTCACAACCGGGGTGTTGTTGGCTGCATCTGCCCCTGCACTTGCCAACACTCAGCTGGTCGGGGCAGCAGATGACATTACTGCCCAAGGGACACGTGTCTCAGTCAGGGCAGACCCTCCGTGCACCTACGGTTTGCCTCCTGCCCTGTTGGAAATCTTCCATGGACTCTTCAAGTGCCAACGCAGCCTGTGCTGCCAGACCCTGAGTCTGGGTGGTGGTATCCACAGCTGCACCTGCAGCTACCACTACCCTTGGACCCGTGGCAGTCAATGAAACGGACTGCCGGGTCACATGGGCGCCAGTGCCAGATGCAGGACCTGCATCTCCCGGAACCACAGGGGGTGGTGGCATGACTGCACCGACACATGGCACAACATCGTGCCCAAGTGGCGCACCACTGCCTCTTCCCCCTCTGCGGCCACCCTGAACACCCTGGAGTCCCCCTACTCCCTGGTCACCCCAGCCACGTCCCTGACCACGCCCGCCACGAGAAGTACGCCCAGCTGAGGCACCCCTCACCTTTGGTGGCCTCCCAACCATGGCACAGATGGAGTAGTGCCGGCATAAATGGAGGAGTGCCAATGGGAGGTGTACACCACAATTGTCCTGGGCAATTGGGGTGAAGGGGGTGTGATGCAAGATGTTAACAGCACCCCTGCACCTGCAAGGCTGTATGTGACCCTGGTGATGAAGTGACGGGTCACGCAACGCTCAGGCTCCCCAAAACTGCCGTAAAACCAGTAAAACCAACCCCTGCAGCCTACGTGCGTGGAATTAATCTCCCGCCGTATGCGGTGGCACCCAGGAACACGAAAAACGCATACGCGTGGGACTGTGACCTCGAAAACGGGTATGCGATACGCAGGGGCACCCGCAGTGGGAAAAATAGCGTGCGCGACTCACCGTCAGACTAGCGCGATGATGAAAAACACGCGAAGCCAATACCCCCGCCAAAAGAAGAGATACGTCCTTGATCCGCTGTGAAGTTGTGATGGCACGCGAAACAACACGAAGTAGCAACACACACGTCGGTCTCCACGAAAGGCACGTACAGCGAACTGCTGGCCCCGCTCACCTTTAACCCGTGCTGAGGGAAACGCCCGCGCATGTCATGTCACTTACGCGCTTAGGCCCTTTCCTCAAATTACACGCATTCACACACGAACGTGTGGTTTTTTCACGTGCTGATCCACTATGCACCCGTGTTGAGGGAAACGCCCGTGTGCGCTACTTCACAGACGCGCTTAAGCGCTAAGGGCCTTTCCTTGAATTACACGCTGACGAGCACTTTTTTCACGTGCCAAATCACTCCGTATCAAGCTGGCCACGTGAAAACACACGGAAGACCACGCTCCTGCCCAAAAGGCCATTTTCCTGCCCCCAAGAGCCCCGAGCACGCTCCCACCTGCCATCTGCTGCTGCCTGCCTGCTGCCCACCTGCCCTGCTATTTGGTGCCTGCACGTCAGCCATCTGCAGGGGTCCAGTTGCTGTGTCCACCCCTGCTGGAACAGAAGACTCCCGACTGGGATAACATCGCTCCACAGCCCAGGACCCAGTTGCCCACCCACGCCTGCCTCGGAGGTCGCCATGTCGGGGCAAACACCATCCGAGACCACTGGCGACCCCCAGCCAGAGAGGCAGAGGGCCACCAGCTTCAGTGAGAAGGAAGTTGGTGTCCTGGTGGAGCATGTCCTGGGGCATTATGATGCCCTCTTCACACCATCGCGCGCCGACAAGGAAGGGTGGGAGAGGATCTGGGAGGACGTTGTGGTTGCCATCAACGCGGAGGGGGTGGCAACTCGCAACATCAAGCACGTCCGGAAGTGCTGGGAGGACCTCAGGTCCAGGACCCTCAACAAGGCCCGGCGCCTCATGAAGGCAGAAGATGCAGAGGGGTGCCGGGTCCACCTGAGCAACATCCAGATGAGGGTCCTGGAATGCCTAAGCTCAGCGCTCCACGCCTAGATCCTTCGGAGGAAGGTGCTGGGTGGATAGCGATGCTGGGGGACATGAGTCGGGGCCTGCTGGCAGGTGCCCGTCAATGCTGGATGGATGGGGGTGCTGGGGTACATGAGTCGGGGCCTGACCCTCAATGCTGGGTGGATGGGGGTGCTGGGGGACATGAGTCGGGCCTGCTGGCAGGTGCCCGTCAATGCTGGGTGGATGGGGGTGCTGGGGGATATGAGTCGGGGCCTGCTGGCAGGTGCCCGTCAATGCTGGGTGGATGGGGGTGCTGGAGGACATGAGTCGGGGCCTGACCCTCAATGCTGGGTGGATGTGGGTGCTGGGGGACATGAGTCTGGGCCTGACCCTCAATGCTGGGTGGATGGGGGTGCTGGGGGACATGTGTCAATGCTCACTTGTGCGTGGTGACATGTGGGCTGGCTGGGGGGCTTCGCCAGGGTGGATGGGCTGCTTGTGGGGCATGGCCAGGGGTGCAGTGTGTTCCCCTGTGTTGTGGTCTGCCTGCAGGCCCTGGGGAGGGGGGAGAGGGAACACCTGGGAGGACACACACTGTCAATTTGTTGGGGCACACCCGAAATACACGTACCCCGCTCACACAGGGCCAATCGCGTGTGATTCTGCTTGCGCACCCCCGAAATACACCTACCCTGCTCACACAGGGCCAATCGCGTGTAAAACCTCCCGCGCCCCCCCAAAATACACGTACCTCGCTCGCACAGGGCCAATCACGTGTAAAACTTCCTGTGCACCCCCAAAATACACATACCCCACTTTTACAAGTCCAATCGTGTGTAAAACTTCCCGCGCACCCCCGAAAATACACGTACCCCGCTCGCACAGGGCCTATCGCATGTGATTCTCCCCGCGCACCCCCATAATACACGTACCCCGCTCGCACAAGGCCAATCGTGGGTAAAACTTCCCGTGTACCCTCGAAATACATGTACCCCGCTCGCACAGGGCCAATCGCGTGCGATTCTCCCCGCGCACCCCTGAAATACACGTACCCCGCTCGCACAGGGCCAATCGCGTGTAAAACTTCCCTCACACCCCTGACATACATGTACCCTGCTCGCACAGGGCCAATCGCGTGTAAAACTTCCCGCATACCCCCGAAATACACGTACACCGCTCGCACTGGGCCAAGTGTGTGTACAACTTCCTGCGCACCCCCGAAATACTTGTACCCTGCTCGCACATGGCCTATCGCAGGTGATTCTCCCCGCGCACCCCCGTAATACACGTACCCCGCTTGCACAAGGACAATCGTGGGTAAAACTTCCCGCGCCCCCCCGAAATACATGTACCCCGCTCGCACAGGGCCAATCGTGTGTGATTCTCCCCACGCACCCACGAAATACACGTACCCCGCTCGCACAGGGCCAATCGCGTGTAAAACTTCCCGCGCACCCCTGAAATACACGTACCCCGCTCACACAGGGCCTATCGTGTGCGATTCTCCCCGTGCGCCCCCGTATACACGTACCCCACTCGCACAAGGCCAATCGTGCGTAAAACTTCCCGCAAACCCCCGAAATACACCTACCCCGCTCGCACAGGGCCAATCGCATGTGATTCTCCCAGCGCACCCCCGAAATACACGTACCCCACTCGCACAGGGCCAATCACGTGTGATTCTCCCCGCGCACCCCCAAAATACACGTACTCCGCTCGCACAGGGCAATCACGTGTGATTCTCCCTGCGCAGCGGTGCCTGGCACACCATCATTGAGGGCAAATTAGAGACTGCAACACTTCAGTGACGTAAAAGAGTCAAGACCCAGAAGAAGATGGGTTGATAGGAAGCAAAGTATCCATGCTGTCGGTTTTGAGGGAACGAATGGAAGTCTTGAGGTGAGCCAGTTCATCAAATATCGAAGTACGACCATCATAAGTCACTTTAAAAGAACAGTAATGGTAAAGGCCATATCTAACATTGAGTTGTTTTACTGCAGGATGATACGAGATGAATTCCTTCCTACGTTGGGCAGATTTTTTAGCCACATCTTGAGAGTTCCTTTTTCGATGCCAGATAGGGTATTCATCTCTTTAGCCTTTGAAAGAATCAGCTGAAATTGAGTGTATTCAAGTAGACAAAGAAATCACAGTGCGTGGTGGGAGGTGTGCTGATTGTGGGCTTCTTGTTGGGCCAATGCTATGTGCGCGTTGAATAGTGAGGGATATTTCTTTTGGGATGTGAAGCAGGGCTGGTAACAAATTCTGCAGAAAAAGTATTGCATCATTCCCCTCACATCCCCCAGGGAGGCCTATAAAGCACAGGTTGTTGCGCCTGCTTCTGTTTTCCAATTCTTCATTATGTTTTTGAAGATCCTTCACCACCTTTTCTAGCTGGGGCATCCTGGGTGAATTGTCTTCCACAAGAGCAATTCTATTTTCGATTTCACTCATTCTATTTTCAAACATGTTCCACCTTTCACCAAGTTGCTGCAATTTTTGGTTGGTGGTTTCAATAAATGGTTTGAGTGACGTAATTTCTTGTAGAATGGCCTCAGTGGCGGGGTCTTGTGAAAGCGATAGTGGAGGCTATTCACTCAAGCCTTTTATGGGTAGCAGAGGAGCTCTGTGCATCTTTAGAGGCATTTGGCAATTTCTGGTTATTTTTATTAGAGGCCATATTGACTGATTAGACCCCCAAGAATAAGGTGCGGACACAGTGAGCTCAAAAGTATCCCACTGGCACAGAAGTAGAGAGGAGGCGCTAAGAATACCTCAACTGGGGTAAATTAGAGGAGAGACAATGTTACCCCAAAGCTTAGGCAACTAATGTTTATTTGTAGGGTGAATTAGATTTTATTTCACCTTATGTTCTTTGTTTATACTTTCCTTTTAATGCTATTTATCCTTGTTCTAGGCAATACTACTTGTTGTTCATGAAGCAACGCTGTGTAGGTTAAGAAGAGGCCAGACTGGGCCCAATCTGGGAAGTTGCGTCACCGCCGCGGCCGGGGATCTCCTCACGGGTGACGGATGATGTCTGTGCTCACAGCCGCAGGACTCGCAGGACGGGGAAAATGTCTGTATTTGTGCCAGAGCACACCGGAACAAGAGAGCGAGTGGCCCGCATTCATTGCTGCAGCAAGGTGAGGAGAGGGGGAGGGTTTGGACTCGATGTACAAAGTTGCAGGATGGTATTTGTTGTGGTGGGCTGGAGCAGCGCACCTATACTGCCATATTCACCAGCATGAAGCCATGCCCCTTGATTTTACTTCATATAGTTGCACTTTGCAATATTTTATGCACTATCACTATACTGAATAATAGTCTTTTTCTAATTCATTAATTTATAGGAGAACTATGATTTTGCACCATAAACATGGGTAATTCAGTTTGTTCAAAAGAGAATTTAAACGTTATTCCGGTTTTGACTTTCACTGCCATGGCTAAGCAGTGTAAAACAGTGAAACGTCGGTGTCGTTTCTCCAGCTTTTTATGATTGGAAAGGAATTAAAGCCTATTTTGAAACTGCAGGAGCCCCCTCTTTCCTTGCAACATACCTTTGCAGCTAATACACAGAGGAGGTCGGGGGTTTAGACTGTAGGACCAAACGAGCCCCCTAACTTTAGGAAAATCTAAAAAATAAACTAAAGAGAAGGTCCACAGTATAGTATTGCTAGGTCACGTGTCCACACCCGCTTAGTGGGAAGTATGGATGGGGAAAAAAGAAAAAAACACACTAGTTCTCATCTCCTCGATTGTACTTCGCTGTGGAGCACATCACAGTGACCAATGAATGCAAAGGCGGTATACATATAGCCAAATATTCAATTATCAATTTTATTAAGCCTTCAATGGTAAAAATACATCATGAAAATGCCAACATGGCATAACTCATCTAATACGAGTCTTTAGCAAAATCAATAAAAACAGTTTTATGAGAATTTTACGACCAACCCACAACAGTGACAGCTTAAAGTACACCGGGAAGAAAAAGGTGTATAACCCATGTTCTACACAGACATAACGTATAGGGTTATAACAAAAACAAATATATCTAGGTCTATTTGATCATTCTAAAACAAACCAAACTAATGGAGTTTGGAGAAAAATAACACAATTAGATTGACTAATAAATTCCACACTCTTTCGCTCCCATTCGACCCAACATACCTTTGCAGCCTGAGCCGTGCAGTGCCCACCTGAAGAGTGGTTTAGTCCACTCATTTGTCTGCGGTTTGTTCATTATAATAGGCACTTACACTTCAGAAGGTGTGTCTAGTAACTCTGGAGTGTTATCATTAATTGCCCTAGACTGTATTGCCTTCTGGGACACTTCAAGTGGTATGGCTTCTTAAGAGCTCCCTTTTTCAGTATCTGCAAAAAGCAGAAATTGAGGATGCCACCATATTGATATGTGTATGCAAGCAACCATTTAAGTATTTATGAATGCATGCAGGTAGGTATGCATACATCAGTGTAGATACCAAAACCTAGATGCAAACCTCCATCGATACTTAACAAGCACAAAGGCACAACACGAACAGGCAGTTGCCCATTTCACCTTTCCAGATGATGAAATAACCCAGAGAGCAGCCAATTACCATCACAAAAACAAGCATTGTCAAAGCCACTAGTTTTGGCTTGAGTGTACTTGCTAAAATTGTTAAAAGATTGGCATGTGAGTTTTTTTTTGCTTTTCCCATTTTATTATAACACATTATACATTGTTGCATATCTGAGATTTTTTTTAAAGATTTGTTTCAGTAGAACAATATTCTTTATTTTGTACATTTGAATTTTTTTAAATATTTACATTTTGTAATAGTTGTAACATGGTTTCGTAATGGTAAACCAAAAGGGCATACCTTGTTATTTGTTATGTTTTTCCATTGCAAAAGTTTATTTCACATTTGAATGGCAAATTGTTCATTATAATGTCATCCATGTTGTCAATGTTTTGATCTATAAATAGGCAGTCTAAGAGTTTGTTATACGGTATGTCCATGGATTGAAGGTTGTCGCTGTTGAAAACGTGTGTTGCTAACGTGAATTATTCTGGTGTACTGTTTTCTAATCCAATTAATTCAATGTTCATCATTTGTGGTGCTGCCTCTGTTATCTGTTGAGTGTAAAGATTAAGGATAGTCCCACATTTTAACAGATTATAAATTTACTTTATTTATTAGTAGTTACCTTAATAGTGCTGTTCCTTGTCGTGTTCATTATTCGTTCTCGATTGAATGTGCTGACAGTTACATGCATAATATTGATGTAGACTCCTAATTCAAATTCTGCAAGTGCTGCTTCACTTAAGAGTGTTAATTTGATTGAGCCACTTGAGTTTTTAAGGGTTATTGTTTTGAGATCTGTTGCGACTTCACTGATGGTTACTGTTTGCATTGTTTGTGCCTGAAATTAGAAAAGGCAAAGATCAATGCTGAAATTAGAAAAAGCATATATATGGCAGTAAATGTATATGGTATTAATGAAGAAGTAATGAAATAACCCTTAGCAGTTTTTATTACATTAAGCAGTTAACAGAATGTCTGTATTGGGATGAAAAGTGCATTCCGTGATATGTCTCGGTAGTTGTAAAAGTAATGTTATAGTTGGAAAAGGTGTGCTTTGAGAAAGGTTGGGGAAGATATTCTTAGTTTACCAGCCTGGACCTCTGGCAGCGAAGCTCTTCACTTTATCTTTTGGTGAACAACACTCATGGGATACCCTTATGGCACCCATGGGTGGGGTTACACCTGTGTACCCCTTATGTGTGTTTTTGGGCACCTGTGTGTTGCAGACAGAGCAGGGTATGAGCTAGGGGCAGCTGTTGGCTGGAAACACCATATATGGCTCTATGACTCTGTGGCTGTGTATATTTACCATTCTTAGAATAAGTATTCCAAGTACAAAGTGTTATTATGTATATGTATATTTGGGTATCAGTCATTATGTCGAAAACATTTTTTCAACATACAAATATGTCGAATGAAAAGTGCCGAATTCTTTTTTCTTCGAATTTCTTGCTTTTTATTTTTAAGGTTTAGTTTTGTTTAGTTGGCCAAAAAAAGATATTTTCTAAAAAAAAACAAAAAAAACATGGGATTGGGGAGGACCCCCCAAAAATATACAAATTAAAAAAAAGGCATTCGAAAACAAAAAATTCGCAATTTTGATTCGACATATTTGTATTTAGAAATAGTGACTGTCGAAAAAGTCACTATAAACAGTATATTTGGTATAGGTAGAAAACCTTATTTTATATGAAGAAGCTGTGTTATCACCTAACAGTGTGTGGACATTCCTCTGTGGGGGCCTTGGTAAAATACTCTACCTAAGAACCTCCCTGCATCTCCTCCTGAAATCATAAACCTGGCTGCTCACCACATTATACCAAACTGAGAGCCTTGGTGGGGTGTTCTAATTTTTCTAACTTTTGAACTAATGACCAAATCATGACTGAGACCATGGTCGCCATGGATTACCCCCTCCCATCAATGGGTTCATCTTTGTTAACAATTTATGTTGTTTTTTTGCGAATTTTCCACTATAAGTATTTCCACTGTAGCGGTTATGCTTAGTCTTGCACCAAGCATCTAGAAATCCATTCATAGATACGGTCGGCGTTTCACCGGTTCCCTAATGCCAAATTTAGTGATATTCAATGTTATCCACTTAGATTGACAATAGTTTAAATCCGTTTCTTTACCTTGTGATATTTATTTGAGAACTAGTGACCTAATCATTACTAAGTCCATGGTCGCCATGGATTACCCCCCCACCCCATTGGGTTCACCATGGTGTAGAATTTATGTTGGTCTTTCAACGGTTGACATATGGTTTTGCAAATGATCTTTTATAAGTATATGCTTGTGATAATTATCCGGGTCTTACCAACCCTCACACTTACATTCCTGCACCCTCCATTAATTGGCTTTTATTTGCGTCATAATTACCACACTACACCCAAAGTTCCAGACCATACAGGATATTGTCCAACATGAGCACACAGGTTGTGTTTTCTTAACATTGATCAGTGATCAGGACTTTGAATGATGCAGAGACGCATTCACTCATTTTTCAGTAACTTTTCTGCATTCGTTTACAACTGCATGGCTTAGTTTCACTTTAACTTAGTAAAGGCTTTGTCATGGCGATATTCCCGCCTCCCGTGCTTGCACGGAGGTGGGACCCAAGGCGTACGTGTTTTACGCGCAACGCCTTTGGGTCTCCATGGCAACGTTTAAATGCTGCCACTTACATTCGCGCTCGCGCCACTGCAGACGCGTTTGACATGCATGCAGCGTTTTTTCTGCTGAGTAATGGTAAGCATCCATCTTACGTTGCATTTTACTGGGTGTTGAAAGAATGACTGATTTCTGATGATTGTTTACGTGATGTTAACAGGAGCATTTACTCAGACTGGATTCTTCATTTACGAGTTGAAGAGTCCGTTGAATCACAAGGTACATTCAATATATTCCCTTCATGTTTATACAATGATTTTGATGCTTTTCACCACTACAACGTTACGGTTGGAACATTTGATGATACATGGAACCGGTATGTGCGTTTTTTAGGCATTTCAATCCTTAATTACTGTTGAATTATTTGTTTTACCATACGTTTATGAAACTATTTAACATAGTTCATTTTTGGGCATATTAAAATGTATGTACAGCCCTGATGAAGGTTTAAAAAATCGAAATGCATTGGCAATTGTACAAGAAATTCTAGCCAGTATTTTATGCCTGTCCTCGATGAATATGAAGCAAAATATTCGATAGAAGGATGAATCAAGAGATGTGAATAAACATTTCTCTCAAGAGAATTATCCATTATATTTGGTTGAGATAATTTATTATTTGAACTTTAACGCACGCTCAGTACAAATAAAGCTAAAGTGTACAGCCCTGTTTTTAGGGCCAACTGAGAGCACCAGTTTTAATAGGGTGGATTCACTCTATTTTTCTTCCTCCATAATTATTTGGTCCCTATGCTATAGGACCTTCTCATGACTGTTAGCCCCAGGCTAAAACTTCACTAATCAGTATAAGTCAACTGAGACTGATGAATGAATTGAGAAACCATGTGGTGCCCACCTTCAACTTCTTGTTTATGGTTTTCGTTTTTAACACATTTAGATGATGGTAGATGAATGCTAGCTGTTCCCTGGTTAAACTTTTCAAGATATGTTTATATTGTTGGCTACATATTAATTGATTTTCTATGCTTGCCTCTTGATTGCTTGTATGTAATCCTAAATCAAATGATAAATCATAGATATTTGCCTGCTCTGTTATTGTTTCTGTTTGCAATGTCTGTGCGGCAATGGCTGGTGATAATTGATGTGTAATAATATCCTTGTATATTGCATCTTCTACAGTAGTTATTTCACTGTTTTGATTATATTCATTATGTTTTTTGTCAACTAAGTTTCATACAGGAAAACATAGCATTGCTAGTAAACAATAGTTTTCAAAATCATTATTTTTGTTAAATCTGCAATAGTGTATCATTATTTTTTGTATGTGTTGTTCTTCAGCAGTTCATTTTTATTTAATTTGTTTGTAGATTGTTTTCTTCATCTTCATTAGAGCTGTAAGAAATGTCTTCTGGAAACAAATTGCCATTATCAAATTCACTTTGATATGTACATGTACATTTATATTTGTTACTGTTATAACATTGCATTATCTGCTAGTGTGCATGTTTTTAGAGATCTTAGACGTGTTTTGTATTTATTGATTAGGTTGTCACATTGAATATTTATTGAGTTATCAGGTAATAAATTGATGGTTTTTACGTTTTTCATTAAAAAAGTTATTTCATGCACTGGACTAGTATTAATAAACACCAATGAACATGTTGATTTGCAAAATGGAATTTGTAAAATTAAGAACAATGCTCCTTGTGCAATTATTTCTGTAAACAATATTTTTTGTTTTACCAATGTTTTCTAGTTGTTCCTTGATGTTTGGCTTATGCTGGACTTCTTTTGCTGCTGGTAATAGCTTTGTGATTTACTTATGTAAGAGATAATGTACTGTAAGGGGTCAGAGTAAGGAGACAGAGGCAGTGTTGGCTTTTGCCAATGTGTTTTTATTTAAAAAACAAAAAGGGTTTGGAAAAATGCCTCACTAGCCCCAACTCTGAGGGGTTTCCCTGCCTCAACAAAACAAATTAATGAGACCGTCCTTGACAGAATGTCCAAAATAATGTCCACTGCTCTGTGTTAAAACCCATTCTGACCATCACACTCAAATACTTTAAAACTACCACAAGGGAAAATAAAGCTTTTCTACCGCTGTTTTCCTACCACCTAGTGGTATTCTCTAATACCTGTTTTTCATAGATAAATCAAAGTCCAAAGAGGTCCCCAACACAAAATAAAGTTCTTCTACCTTATAACATGACTTTCCTCTTGTGTTGGTTTTATTCTGTTTAGGGAAAGTGACTTCCTTCCCCTACACAGAACACGGTAATGCCAGGGGGGACAATTCACATCTGTTGGTCTTTCCTCGTCACAATATCTATGATTGATTGATGCTGTAACTCGGCCTTCTCACTTACAGAACTGGTGGAGGAACATCAGATTTGACTTGGGAGTGCTGTTCTCATCCTCAGCAGCCTGACCAGGTAACCTCCTTCCTCTCTGAGTGGGTGGACCTCACTGTCACGCTCACCTGATTCCCACGGAGGCGCAGGTCTGGCTTCGAGTGCTGATGCTTCTTCAATGGTGAAGCGCAGGACTCTGATGATGGACAGGAAGGGCCCCTCTACTCTGGCTTTTCTGGTTCGCAGGAATATTCCCCTGTGCGTGAAAAGGGAGTATTACCTACTGACGGAATAATGCTCAAGCCTCCCACTCCCTTCCAACCCTCCTCGATACCCTTCCACGATTCCCTGTGAAGTCTCACCTTAAGGTCTGGAAGGATGAGTTCTCCATCCTGCTTCTGATGCAGGGGCGCGTTGAAACCCAGTTACTTCACTGGATTGAGGTTTGATGGACATTCAAAATAAGCTTGACTATTCAGGTGAGGCGCTGTAAGAGTTCTGTTGCAAGTTCAAAAGTTCAAGCTTAATAATAATGTTCATTGTCTTATTGCAGCAAGCGCTAATGCCTTTTTCCCCTTAGGGGCCGGGGTTCGGAATGCCGTAGATATGGCGCCGACCCGAAGTGTAAGTTCTGGATGAGCGTTCAGGTAATGTCTTTGCATTCGCTCATTCAATGTCTTTGTCTTTTTTCCCCATTGGGGCCGGGGTCCGGAATGCCAGGAAGCGGCAGGACCAGAAATGAAATGGGAATGACCCAACAGGTAAGTCTTAGAAGGAAACTGAGCTTTTCCTATTTCCCTTCCTTCTCTCACCTTGTTTTCTTGTCTTTTCTCTCTAGACTCTGGGAAGTGGGTGCGGATCCGGATGATCGCTGCTGAAGATGGAGGCGCCCAGGAAAGGTGAGTGAAATGCAGCGCTGCAGCGATCGAAGCGAAATGCTTTTAAAATGATGTCTTCCCTTTCAGGATCGTCGGTGTGATGTCCCCGTGATGCAGCTTTAGCAGGTAAGGTCTTCTTTCTCCCCAATTCTCTCTTATCTCCCTTTGCAGGCGACCCAGGATGCTGACAGGCGTGGCTGAAGTCCAGATGCAGGAGCTGACACGGTGAGCGTCCAGCTGCGAGGAGCAGAACAACGCGAAGCGTGAGTTGCTGATCGGGCGTGGTTTAAATAGCTTTGGAAGAAGTTCCAGGCATGTATCCTTCCACCGATCAGGTATGTATCCTTCCCCGACCACACCCAGGTGGAAAGTAGTCCCACAGGTAAAGTAGTTCCATTCAGGCCTCAAGAGGGCCTGGATGTAGCAGCATGGTCTGCATCAGGTAAGTGCACATTAAAACACTTGAACACATGTCTAGCTTTATGAGCCTGGCGCCTAAGGCGCCAGGACTGTGTCCAAAGGGCCCCAGCTTGGGCCCGCTGGCACTTCCCTGGGGGGAATGATGCCTGCCTCTGGGGTTGCTGGGTCGTACCTGGCTCCTTGGAGGTAGGCATCATGACAGTACCCCCCCTCAAGGCCCCTCCCAAGGTTGTTCCCTCTGGGGGTTTTGGCTTGTTCGGAAATCTCCGGTGGAACCTTTGTATTAATCTAGGTGCGTGAACATGGTTACTAGGCTCCCACGATCTCTCCTGAGGTCCATATCCCTTCCAGTCAACAAGATAGAAGAGTTTTGACTTTAACACCTTGGAGTCTAAAATGTCTTTAACTTCGAATTCTAATCCCCCTTCAATTTGAACTGGGTCTGGAGGCTTGGACAGTCGGGTCCCTGGTTGTACTGGCTTCAAAAGTGATGCATGAAAAACTGGATGAATACGCATGTTAGACGGTAAATCCAGTTTAAAGGCCACAGGATTGATTATAGCCTTGATGGGATAAGGTCCTATGAATATGGGATTGAAGGTTCGCGGGCCCTTGAGGGGTAAATGTTTTGTTGCTAGCCATACCTGGTCTCCTACTTGGTAAGGAGGAGTTTTACTTCGGTGCAAATCAGCATTTTCTTTATACTTTTTCTTGGCTTGCTGTAAATGAGTTGCAGCTTCTTTGAAGGCTCGGGTTATTGTGGAATGCAGATGATTTACTGCGGGCATTTCCAGGGTCAGAGGTGGATCTAGGTCAGAGGTCCGAGGTTGGTGACCATACAAAGTATAAAAAGGAGTTTGTCCGGTTCCAGAATGCACTGAATTGTTGTATGCATATTCTGCGATCCAAAGGATGTCTTTCCAATTTAACTCGGATTGGTGTAACATGCACCGAAGATATTGCTCGAGAGTCTGATTGGTTCTCTCGGTTTGTCCGTCGGTCTGGGGGTGGTGGCTGGTGGATAACCGCACATCTATTTGTGCTAGTTGGCAACATTTCTTCCAAAAATGGGAGATAAATTGACTTCCACGATCCGAGACTAATATGGAAGGAAAACCATGTATGCGAACTATATTCTCCAGAAATTCCTTGGCCAAGGTGGAAGCTGAAGGCAAACCTTTTAAAGGGATAAAGTGGGCCATTTTGGAGAATAGATCCACAATTACAAGGATAGTGTTGTAACCAGCACAAGGAGGCAGGTCAGTTATAAAGTCCATTGACAAGGTGTGCCATGGTGCCGGTGGAATATCCAAAGGTTGAAGTAGGCCGGCTGGTCTTTTCTTTTGACCCTTGTTTTGGGCACAAATTCCGCAAGACAATACAAAAGACTTTATGTCTTTTCTCCAAGAAGGCCACCAGAAGTGGCGTTTGATTTTTTCCTCCGTTTTAGCGATACCAGGGTGTCCTTCCATTAATGATTCATGATGATGGGCAATAACAAGTTCTTGCAATTCTTTACTTGGCAGAAACAACCGCTCCTGGAAGTAGGGTAAATCATCCTTAACGGTGTAATGAGGACCCTTTTGACTCCATTCCAGTAAGGCTGAAGAGTCTAGAAGTTGTTTTACTTGCGTTTGGATGTCCTCAATAGTTTGCAATAAAGTTAGGCCTAAGATTCTTTGTTCAGGTATGATTGGCACAGGTTCTAAACTCGAATTGGGTTCTTCCATGCCAATCCGGGATAAGGCGTCCGCTTTACCATTCTTGCAGCCAGGGCGATAGGTAATTACGAAATCAAATTCCGCAAAGAATAGAGCCCATCGGAGTTGTCGTGAAGATTGAGCTTTGGCCGTCTTTAAATATTGTAAATTTCTGTGGTCCGCAATTACGGTGATGGTGTGTCTTGCCCCGAGAAGGTAGTGACGCCAAGCCTTGAAAGCAGATTCAATAGCCAGTAACTCCTTGTCGGTAATTGCGTAGTTGATTTCAGGAAGAGAAAATTTCCTGGACGAAAAGGCCACAGGGTGTAGTTGGTTAGTTTCTGGGTCTCTTTGCGACAGGACAGCTCCCATGGCCGAACTGGATGCATCGGTTTCCACAATGTAAGGGAGATCTGGGTGCGGGTGCTTCAATACAGGTGCAGAGGTGAATTTGGTTTTCAGGTCCTAAAAAGGCTTGTTCGGCCTCAAGAGTCCATTCAAAGCGTTTGTTTTTCTTTAGGAGAGCTGTGATGGGTTGGACTGTTCGGGAAAATTCCGGAATGAATCTTCGATAGAAATTGGCGAAGCCGAGCATGCTCTGAACTCCCTTCACCGAGCTAGGAGATGGCCATTTGAGGATGGCGTCCACCTTTCGCGAGTCCATTCGGACTCCTTGAGGTGTCAGGATGAATCCGAGAAACTCAACTTCTGTGGTATGAAAAACACATTTTTCGAGCTTTGCAAATAGTCTGTGCTGGCGCAATTTCTCAAGAACTGCCCTAACATGTTTTCTGTGATCGGATTCTGAAGAAGAGTACACCAGGATGTCGTCAATATAAACAATGACACAGACATCGATAAGTTCCCGCAGAACATCATTCATAAAGTACTGAAAGGCAGCAGGTGCATTGCACAAACCGAAGGGCATCACCTGATATTCGAAGAGCCCAAATTTGGTGCGGAATGCAGTCTTCCATTCGTCGCCCTCTTTTATACGCACCAGGTGATAAGCTCCTCGGAGATCTAACTTGGTGTACACACAAGCGTCTTTCACCTTGTCGATAAGCTCAGGGATCAGGGGCAGAGGATAACGATTCTTAATCGTTATTTGATTTAGGGCGCGATAGTCTATACATGTTCTAAGGTCGCCCTCTTTTTTCGGCACGAAGGACAGAGCTGAGGAGACAGGAGACTTGGACGGGCGAATAAAACCATCGGCTAGGTACTGATCTAAATACTGACGCAAATGCAGGTTCTCAGGTTCCGTAAGAGCATAAATCCTACTACAAGGTAGTTGAGCATTGGGTACCAGATCGATTTGGCAATCATAAGACCGATGGGGAGGTAACGTGTTAGCCTGTTCCTTCTGAAAAACGTCTTGGAATTCTTGGTATTCAGACGGTAGCTGTACAGGGGTGGAAGTTGCTGAGGCTAGACCCATAACTGGATTTTTTGGATAACAAGTTGGTTCACAATCAGGAAAACTTATCTTCTTTGCTCGCCAGTCGATTCTGGGATTATGTGTTTCTAACCAAGGAATTCCAAGAATTACTTGAAATTGTGGGGCCTTGATCACATCAAACACGATTGCTTCCCGATGTCCATCCTGACCCACCAGTGTCATTTCAACAGTGGAATGCGTTACAGGCCCTGAGGCTATTTCGGTTCCATCTACTGTAGTAATGACATCTTGGGTTACTTTCGGGCGGAGAGGGAGCTTAATCCTGGAAGCCAATTCACGGTCTATGTAGTTTCCAATAACTCCACTGTCGATGTACGCTTTTACAGCATGCAACTGCTGAGGCTGTTTTGGGTCCACGAGCACCATTGGCATGACAAAATGCGAGGTCAAAGAGTTTGTTTTCAAGCTCGGCAAGCGGACCCCTACGCTTGTCGGGCTAGGTCGTTTCCCGAATCAGGTGTCAATAAATCGTCATCAGTGGCTCCAACCACCTTCTTAGGTGGTTTAACCGGACAATTTCGAAGAAAGTGACCGGAAGTCCCGCAATACAGACAAAGTTGCATTTGCCGCCTTCTCTCTCGTTCCTTCTGCGTTAATGGTCCTTTAACACCGCCGATTTGCATAGGTTCGGATATGTCGGTACTCTTGGAGTTAGCCTGGGTTTTGATCGGTACTCGGGTTTCGTACTTGAACCGATCTGCTTTTCTATTTTGAAGTCTGTGATCAAGTTGAACCACCAAGTCTATGTAGTCTGCGCAGACCTGGGGTGGATGTACTATCTGAGCTAGAACATCCTTAAGCTCTCCGAGCAGGCCTCGATTAAACAATGTGATCCTTTTGTTTTCTGGCCATCCAGTTTCCACAACCAGTCTATTAAAGGTGGCAACGTAGGACAAGAGATCCTGATTACCTTGTCGTAAGGATAGCAGTTCGTTATCAAGGGCCTGTCCTTGAGAGTGTCGAGCAAACAATCTTTCCATGCTGGCCTGGAAGCCCTGAAAATCCTGGAGAATGGGATCATCCTGATTTACCAATGGAATAGACCAATCGGCAGCACTGCCACTGAGGTAAGATAGTATAAAGGCTACCTTGGTCTGGTCGTTAGGGAAGGCCCCGGGTCTGCATAGAAAGTGTAAACAACATTGGTTCATAAAGACGGCATATTTCTTGGGATCCCCGCAAAACGTTCAGGCGGGGCCAAAGGCATGTGTCCAGGTAGATTGATTTGTACCGGGTTATTCAAACCCATTGATGTGGAAGTACCTCCGGAATTAGGTAAAGGAGTGTGCCCTGCCTGGGCCTGCAATAACCTTTTGGCCAGGTCATCAGTTCTTTCCTTGGATAGGATCAGTTCTCTTTTGAGAGCGTTGGTCTCCTGGCGGGCTGAGTGCACTTCTGCCCGTAATTCCCCCAAAAGCTGGGCCAGCTGATCTGTCTCGGAAGTCTCCTTAGCGCCCGGGTGGGAAATTGTGGGTAGGCTTCGCGTTCTGTCACGCTCACCTGATTCCCACGGAGGCGCAGGTCTGGCTTCGAGTGCTGATGCTTCTTCAATGGTGAAGCGCAGGACTCTGATGATGGACAGGAAGGGCCCCTCTACTCTGGCTTTTCTGGCTCGCAGGAATATTCCCCTGTGCGTGAAAAGGGAGTATTACCTACTGACGGAATAATGCTCAAGCCTCCCACTCCCTTCCAACCCTCCTCGATACCCTTCCACGATTCCCCGTGAAGTCTCACCTTAGGGTCTGGAAGGATGAGTTCTCCATCCTGCTTCTGATGCAGGGGCGCGTTGAAACCCAGTTACTTCACTGGATTGAGGTTTGATGGGAGTTCAAAATAAGCTTGACTATTCAGGTGAGGCGCTGTAAGAGTTCTGTTGCAAGTTCAAAAGTTCAAGCTTAATAATAATGTTCATTGTCTTATTGCAGCAAGCGCTAATGCTTATGTCTTTTTCCCCTTAGGGGCCGGGGTTCGGAATGCCGGAGATATGGCACCGACCCGAAGTGTAAGTTCTGGATGAGCGTTCAGGTAATGTCTTTGCATTCGCTCATTCAATGTCTTTGTCTTTTTTCCCCATTGGGGCCGGGGTCCGGAATGCCAGGAAGCGGCAGGACCAGAAATGAAATGGGAATGACCCAACAGGTAAGTCTTAGAAGGAAACTGAGCTTTTCCTATTTCCCTTCCTTCTCTCACCTTGTTTTCTTGTCTTTTCTCTCTAGGCTCTGGGAAGTGGGTGCGGATCCGGATGATCGCTGCTGAAGATGGAGGCGCCCAGGAAAGGTGAGTGAAATGCAGCGCTGCAGCGATCGAAGCGAAATGCTTTTAAAATGATGTCTTCCCTTTCAGGATCGTCGGTGTGATATCCCTGTGATGCAGCTTTAGCAGGTAAGGTCTTCTTTCTACCCAATTCTCTCTTATCTCCCTTTGCAGGCGACCCAGGATGCTGACAGGCGTGGCTGAAGTCCAGATGCAGGAGCTGACACGGTGAGCGTCCAGCTGCGAGGAGCAGAACAACGCGAAGCGTGAGTTGCTGATCGGGCGTCGTTTAAATAGCTTTGGAAGAAGTTCCAGGCATGTATCCTTCCACCGATCAGGTATGCATCCTTCCCCGACCACACCCAGGTGGAAAGTAGTCCCACAGGTAAAGTAGTTCCATTCAGGCCTCAAGAGGGCCTGGATGTAGCAGCATGGTCTGCATCAGGTAAGTGCACATTAAAACACTTGAACACATGTCTAGCTTTATGAGCCTGGCGCCTAAGGCGCCAGGACAGGGGTCCAACATGAACCTGGCGCCTAAGGCGCCAGGACTGTGTCCAAAGGGCCCCAGCTTGGGCCCGCTGGCACTTCCCTGGGGGGAATGATGCCTGCCTCTGGGGTTGCTGGGTCGGACCTGGCTCCTTGGAGGTAGGCATCATGACACTCACCTCCTCCCTCCTTGCCTCTACCTCTCAACTTCTCCTTCTCAGGTATCTCAACATACACCTGGATGCTTCCTGTCCTTCTTCTGGACACTTTCACAACCTTTGCAACTCTCTCCATTTACCACTCTGGCCCCTTTGGCCTGACTCACTATGCAGGGCACATCTTGAATGTTCTGATCTCCTCAGACCTCCCCCTCTCTAACCCTTTCACCACTCCACTCTCCTGGAGTGATCACTTTCTCCTCTCCTCTCATCTTTAATCTCTCCCTCTCTACCTATAAGGCCAGCCTACTACAGCTCTCATGAAGCCTGTGTCAGTTGAGGCTTTTGCCACCACTTTCTCTCCTCCTTCTAAACCTTTGGCTGACTCACACCCTGACACAGCTCTTTCTAACATTCACTGCTCTATCTCTGACACTCTTGATGTACTTGCCCCTGTCATGAGGATCCGCCTGAAGCCCAAAATCCAAGTGCAACTCTTGGTACGACTCAGACCTCATAACCCTTAAATGAAAGTGCAGGGTGGCTGAGAGGAAGTGGAGGGCAACAGGTACACCCTCAGACAAACTGACCTGCTGCCTTCTCCTAAGGCAATACAGACCCTCTGTCCTTGCTAAGAAGAGAGCGCACATCCAAGCCTGCGTCTCTACGGCATCTAACAACTCGGCAGAACTCTTTAAATCTGCAAGGAGCTGGCCAATCCTGCTCCAGTCTCTACTCCCCTGTCCCCTTCTAGGCCCTCTGAATGGCCCTGGCTTCTCATTTCATCACAAAAACCCAGGACATCATGTCCACCCTCTCCTCCTCTCCATTCTCCTCCTCCTTTTTTTCCTGGCTCTCCTGCTGCCTCCTCTTTTCCTCCTTTCTCCTCCTTTCCTTTGTTCAACCCTGATGACGTTTCTAGACAGGTCTGATCTATAAAAATCTCGTCAAAACAGGTAATTCCCTGTTCTTCCAAAACCATTGAGGACCACATTGACACCCTCGCTCCAGCCTTGGCCGATTTCTGCAATCACTCTTTTGCCACTGGAACCTTCCCCTCCCCTCTGAAGCGCTACCTTGTGCACCCCCTTCTTAAGAAACCTTCTGCCGATCCCTCCTGTCGGGGCAACTATTGGCCGATCTCCATTACTCTTTTCCCACTAAAACTCATGGAAAAGCTGTCCATCTCCCAGCTTAACCATCACAATTAATCTGTTGGTTGTCTCCATGACCATCAGCCTGGCTTCAAAGCGTCCAGAAGCACGGAAACTGCTCTCCTAAATATCCATGAAGACCTTCTCTCTAACCTTGATTCTAACCTTCCTTCTGTCCTCATTCTCCTTGATCTTTCCTTTGCTTTCCATACGGTCAAATATGCCATCCTGCTCAACCGGCTCTGTGATAAGCTGGGTATCACAGATCAGGCCCTAGCCTGGCTCACCTCCTTTCTCACTGATCAACCCTCCCAGATCCAACTTGGGTCCTTCCTCTTCTCTATCTCTCTCTCTGCCTGTGGTGTTCCCCGGGGGTCTAATCTTTCTCCCTGGCTGTTCAACCAATACATCACACCTCTTGCCAAAGCATAGCTGCCCTCTGTTCCAACTTCCAGTGCTATGCAGATGACACTCAGCTCTCCTTCAGGCTCCCCTGAGCCGCCTCTTCTCCTCTCATTCCTGACTGTCTTTCTGTAATTCAGGAGTGGTGTGCTGCCAATGATCTCTGTCTTAATGCATTTAAGACTGAGATCCTCCTCATTGGAACACCAGCTCCCTCCTTTCCTCTCACTCTCTGGCCGCCCAGCCTGGCCCCTCTTCCTTCTCCTACCTGTGATGCTAATAACCTCAGGGTCATCTTTGACTCCACACTCTCCTGCTCTCCTCACATCTCCCACATCTCTAAGTAGTCAAACTACCAGCTGCACCTCCTCAGAGGTATTCTTCCCTTCCTCACTTTCCCCCAGAGCTCACTGTCTCCAGAGCTCTTTTCCTCTCTAGGCTGGACTACTGCAACAGCCTCTTTCTAAATCTTCCTGCCTCTACTCTCCGTCCTCTGCAACTCATCCATAACAGGACTGCAAGACTTGTCCTTGGCCTCAAGCCCAGGGATCGTATCTCTCCAGCTCTGAAATGCCTCCACTGGCTCCCAGTAGCGGCATGGGTCAAGTTCAAGGCCCTTTGCATTGTCCACAAGGCCTTCAGGGGCCTGAGGCCTCAATACCTTCAACTCTCTCTTCCTAAATATCTTCCTTCTCGAGCTCTTCGCTTAACCGCCTCCAACTCCCTCAGGGTCAGTCATTTTCCAAGCAAAGAGTTGGTGGCAGATCTCTTTCTTCGGCTGGGGTCTCCCTCTGGAACAGCCTCCCTGCCTCTCTGAAACTTGAGCAGAACCATTTCCGGTTCCGGAAGCAATTCAAAACCTTTCTCTTTGCTTCTATCTTCCTGTTCGATGCACTGGTCACCCTCTGAATTCGGGCCCAGGTCCCTGCCTGTCCAGCTGCCATCCTGCACTGCCTCTTGGCTCCCCCTGCACTTGTGGTCTGTATCTGTAACCCAACAGTCCCCTCTCTTGCACTTATTTACCACTCGCTGGCTGCACTTATGAGTTCACGCACTTGCCACCCGTTGGCTGCACACTTGTTTTTCTCCTTTGTCCTGCACTTCTCCATTCTCCCCCCTACCCTCAGCACTTCCTCCCTCCCCCTTCCCTGCTCTTGCGCGGTCTGAATGACACAAGGCCTAGTAAGATCATTGTTTTGTCCTCCATTTTTTTTCCCCCTCCTTGTCTTGTCGCGCCTAGATACACTTGTATACAGGCGCGTTATAAATGCCATATCATATCATATCATTCCCAGCATGCATGCACAGTTAGGTCTGCAGCTTTATGGAGAGTGACACCCCAGGCCAGGCCCAAAGATTTGCCTGGGGCGCTGAAAAGTATGCGTCTCTGAGGGCATAGCTTTCCATTAACTCTGCCCCTGGCCTATCCCCGACACATGTTGAGGTGGAGATAGGATGGGCGGAGTCAAGGGAAATTAAGCCAACTTCAGTATCACAGAGACCCCGCCTCGGGCTTCCCCCTTCTGTGTGTGTGCGTGGAGCCACTGGGGCCAGACCTAGATATGGAAATCCCTGAAAAGCGTACTAAGGGACACAAGCCATGCCCCTGAGAATGGAGGTCAGGCCAGAGCAGCGAAGGAGGAAAGCCAGGAAAGACACAGGTAGGATGGTTTGTGTATGTGATGGGTCTCCCCCAATGTCAGCAGACATCCCTCCTATTCCCATGATCACTTTGCAGCACATATCGCCCCCTTCCTCGCAACACCAGCACTTGCTTTCCATCCCGCATTTGTCACAGATAAATCATTGTTGGTCCCTGTCTCCTACACCCAAGCCCTGACCCCACTGGTGTTTCTGTGATCAGCGGATCTGGCAGTGAAATTAGGCCTAATAAATCTGTGATGCCTGCAAGGCATATCAACACTCTAGCGGGCTGGTTTTCCGTTTTGTATATGTTATCAAGAGACAATATTTCCAAAGATGTGGAGGCATCTGTATTGGGACATGTGCAAACTAAGTAGCCGCATTCTTTGAAATGGAAGACCTTATTAAAGCATTCTTGCTGCTCAGCCTTGTGCCCTGCTCTGAAGAGGACTGCAAGCCTAGCTAATCGGCCCTGGTGGAGATGGGCACCTATCTCTTCGATCATTCTGTTCCTTCATCGCTTGTCTGCCATGGACACCTTTATGAGTTCCCGCTTCAGGGAAACTATGAACAGATGCATGCTATGTCGAGAGAGGGTGCAGATCGTGGACGGGAAGGAAAGAGAGCACATGCTGACTGAATTTTTTTATTCAACAAAGAATTTAGATCAAGCTACCTAGATAATTTGTGTTGGGGTTTATGATGAAATGTGGGAGAGTTTTAATGACCTTTATGGATAATGCTAGGTTGAATTATAGAGTGGAGTGAAATGGTTTACTTTCAGGTACTTTACATATAGGGGGGGGGGAATTGTGTTGTTTATGTGGTTGTTTTGTGTAGTCTTGTTTGTCTGTTATTTGTTTGATATATCTGGTTTGGTTTTAAGTTAATTTTACATTTTGATATGGTGGGATATGGGGTTATGGTATGAAATTCTGCTGTATTGCTTCCTGCTATTGTATATTTTGCAGTTCAATGACTTATGATGATGATACTTCTTGTTGAATATTGTTGAAAATGAGAAATAAAGAGTTGAAAAAAAAAAAAAAAAAAAGCTACCTAGATAAATAAAACATACATCAATCCAGTTCTCTTTAGGATTGCCCTATGGCAAACACATGAACCTTTAATCCAGGCAGTGTTCTGATTCGCAAATATGTGTTCTGTGTTGTGCTTAGTCCTCTCTTCAGAGTGAATAATATTAGCTTAGCTTTTTCTAACATGTTTCTAGAATATTGCTTACAATTTCATAAATGTTTTTATTTGTATTTATTTATATATACCGCAAGTATGCCTATGGGTTTTACCCTGCTGTTTGTTGTTTTATGAGTTGAATTAATTCATCAGAATTGTACGATCGGACCGAAAAAAGATCAGACCGTACAAAAAGTCTGAAAAATGCTACCACCAAAGGTTCGAACACCAAAAGTTTGAACCTTTGGTGGTAGCATTGTAGGTAAGTATAACAAAAAAAAGGTCTGCAGGGGCTGCAGTGGTGTCCCCCGCAACACCCCGCTCACTATACTTTAGAGCATAGTGAGCGGAAGTTGCAGGGGAAACCCCTGCAGCTCCCGAAAATAAGAAAGAATACGAAAAGGACCCTGCGGCATCGGTTCCCAATCACGGATGTGAAAGGGAACTTGCGCCGTAGGGACACAGCGTGAAGAGAAGGTAAATAGGGTATTTTTATGTTGGGGGTGTGGGTGGGGCTGTGTTGAAGGTGTTGGTGGGGGGTGTTTCGTGGGTGTGTTGTCGGTGGGGGTGGGGGTGTGGGTATGTAGGGGTTTTGAACATGTGTTCGCATTAGAAATGTACAAACCTTTTGTGGTTCGAACATTTCTCATGCAAACTTTCCAGCCACGGCTCCATCCCCACTAACCTAAAACTATCCTGGGTGCTACCATTACTAAAAAAACCTACACTCGACCCAGCCATACCCACAAACTAAAGGCCTATAACAACTGCGCCCTTTCTTTTAAAAATATTGGATAAGGTCGCATACGTGCAAATTCAGAAGTATCTGGAAGAACACCACCTACTCGGAGCCAGGCAATCAGGCTTCCGTCCCCAACATGGGACTGAGCCTGCACTCATCGACCTTAAAGCCCAGATCGACAAGCTTCGAGATAATGGCCAAGCTGCCCTACTCCTCCTTCTAGATCTTTCCGCAGCATTCGACCTAGTCGACCACTCCGTCTTATCCACCCACTTACACACATCAGCCCATTTCTCGATTGAGGCCATTACATGGATTAGATCATTCCTCAGCGGCAGAACAATGAGGGTCTTTTCACCCACAGCTGCAACAGACCCCATTCCCATCACATGTGGCATGCCACAGGGCTCCTGCGTCTCTCCCACCTTGTACAACATATTTACCAAGCCCCTTTTCGATGATTTGGATCATCTCAGTATCACCTACACTAACTACGCAGATGATACCCAGATCCTCCTTCCACTTTCTGTAGATTATGGAAAGGATTTGGCCTTGGTCAATGTACATCATCATCCAGGCATGGATGGCCACACATGGACTATGCCTGAATGATGATAAAACTGAAATCATATTTTTAGGCACGACTACCAGTTTGAAGAAACTGGGTCCTGACTACTGCTCCTTTATAATTTTTTTTTTTTTTAAAAAGTTTATTGATTTTTCAACACAAACAACACTACAAACCAAACCGTAGTGCAATTAACAATATTACAATAAAGCATTTAATCATTAGTGCGCACTACCTCCCTGATCCCTCCCCCCTCGCGAGCCAGTTTCCATGTCACATTCCGTATCTGCCGCACATGAGCGGGCCTCGTTGTCATCCGACCCTCCCGAAGCCATCCCTGTCCCAAATATGCAAGATATCAAAGTCCTCCATGCCATCAAAGAGGCCAGTTCCTCCTCCCAAGACATACAACTCGCCTCCTGCCACACTGCTGTCTCGGCCTCCGCCCATTTCTGTAGGTCATTCCACCACACCTCAACCCGTGGCTTGCTACATTTTTTCCAGCCCATGGCTATTCTCCGTTTGGCCAGCACATACGCCAAGTCTTTCAGTTTACACACATGTTTCTGCTTCCTAGGTCTGAAAAACCCACCCAGCAGGCATGCCCAGGCGGTGTCTATGGCAAGCGTGACCCCTTTCTCTCCTAGCTTGCGTGCCACCTCCCTCCAGAACCCCTCGATCACTGGGCATGCCCAGAACATATGCGTCATGTCCGCATTTTCTTCGTCGCATTTAGGGCACGCCTGTCTGCCCGCATTCCCGGAATTTGGATATCCGCAGTGGGGTCATATACGCTCTGTGCGTGACATATAGCTGTACCTGCTGCAGTCTGGCATTTCGAGATACTTTCCTGTGATATCTTAGAGCCCGTTCCCACATCCCATCTCCCATCTGGGTCCCCACCTCGCACTCCCATTCCGATCGTAGGCCTGTCAATTCCTTCCCAACCTTCAACATCACCATCTCATACAGCCTAGAGATCTCATGTCCCCCTTCCGTCGTGTCGTATATACCTTCCAGCGTAACCTCCGATTCGTCTGCCAAGGTAAATTCAGGCCATAGTTCCCGAATTTTCCTCCCCAATCTGTGGTATGTTACATATTGGCCACCATGTAATCCAACCTCCCCGCTAAGTTCCTCAAACGCTCTGATGGCACCCTCCTGCCACACATCACCCAATGTCACCAACCCCACCGATTCCCAATAGGTCCTAATAATCCCCCTTAGCTGTCCGTCTACCCCCGCCAGGGCAACCAGTGGAATCTGCGGAGAACACGGAAGTGGGTCTCCCATCAGTTTGCATGCTCGTCTCCACACCTTCCATCCCAGCCTCACCATCGCCGGGTACTTTCTCGTAACAGTCTCGGGCAACCAAATGACTTCCTTCAGGAAAAATGGGGCACAATCATGCCCGAATAATCTAAGTTCTGGGGTCTCTTCGTCGGAAA
Source organism: Ambystoma mexicanum (assembly GCF_040938575.1). Classification (NCBI taxonomy): domain Eukaryota; kingdom Metazoa; phylum Chordata; class Amphibia; order Caudata; family Ambystomatidae; genus Ambystoma; species Ambystoma mexicanum. Next base: position 609,192,033 of record NC_090933.1, read on the forward strand.
GCCATTTGGATACAAACTGTAGTTGGCTCGCTATGTAGTAAGCCTCAAAGTTTGGGAGTCTAACTCCCCCTTTTTCATGAGAGTTCTGCAACTTCCAGAGTGCCACTCTGTTTCGAGTGCCATGCCACAGGAACTCTCTGCAAACCCCATTTATTTTAGCAAAAAAACCCTTAGGGATCATGTATGGGATGTTACTAAAGTAGTGTAGCAGCCTAGGCAGAACCACCATTTTAATCATTGCTCCACGCCCCATCATCGCCAGGGGCAACTTCTGCCAGAAACTCATGCATGCGCGTATCTTCTCAACAGCCATCTCAGTGTTACACTTATGTTCTTTCTCTACCGTGTGGTAGACATCTATTCCCAGGTAACGAAACGTGTTAACTGCCCAGGGCACCTGTAGCACCGGCAGCCTCTCTATGGGGACACCCCTATAGCAGCCCAATGGGAAAATGTTCGACTTCTGGGGGTTGACCGCTATGCCTGACAACCTCGCATATCTCCCCATCACGTCCAGGATATACTGTAAATTCTCCTCCGGGTGACTCAGGTACAATAACAAGTCGTCCGCATACAGGGATATCAGATGCTTTTCCCTCCCAATCTCAATACCCACGATGTCGTACTGCTGCCGCAGGTACAGTGCCAGGGGTTCCAGGGCCAGGATATACAGCATCGGGGACCAAGGACACCCCTGTCTAGTGCCTCTGCTGAGTTGCCATCTCTCGGATATGATTGCCCCCGTCCGGACCCTGGCCAGTGGAGCACTATACAGCAGCTCCGCCCATCTAACGTATCCTGGACCCAGTCCGTATTCTCTCAAGGCCGTCAGCAGCCACCCCCAATTAACCGAATCGAAGGCCTTTACAGCATCCAACGACACTATCGCCATTTCCTCGTCGCTAATGGATCCCATCTCTATCACCCGGTGGAGGCGTCTGTGGTTTTGGGTAATATTCCTCCCCGGGACATACCCTGTTTGGTCCGGGTGTACCAGTTTGCCTATCACCCTCCGCAGTCTGTTTGCCAGGACAGCCGTTAGTATCTTGCTGTCCTGATTCAGCATAGATACTGGCCTGTACGACCCACAACTATGCCCGGGTTTATTGGGCTTAGGGAGCGGTACAATGACCGCCTCTCTGAGCGATTCCGGCAACCTCCCCGTCTCGAACGCCTCATTGAGCATATCAAGCATCGGGGGGAGCACTTCCGCTCCAAAGGTTTTGTAAAATTCGCTGGGCAGGCCGTCCGTCCCTGGGGTCTTGCTAGTGGGTAGTTGCCGGACAACCGCCTCCAACTCTTCCAATGTTATCGGGGCATCTAATTCCTCTTTTTCTTCCGTGCTTATCCTGGGCAGCCCAATATCTTGCAGGGTCTCCAGCATATCCTCCCGGTCACCGCCCCCCGGATCCCCGTACAGTTCCCTATAGTAATTCACAAATTGTTCGTTTATGCCCTCTTGGGTATCTATCTGCTTCCCATCCTCTCTAGTAATCGTCCTAATCGGGGGTCTCGGGGTTTCTTTCTTATATAGCCATGCCAGGAGACGGCCCGTTTTGTCTCCTCCCGCGTGTTGTCTCTCAATATATTTTTTATAGTTTAGGTTACAGAGCCTCCCCCAATGTTCCGTACACTGCTGTTGCAGTTTAAGCACCAGCTCGTTGTCTATGGGCTCGCTCTTCAACGCCCGTTCCAACTCGCTTTCTGCCCTCTGTAAATCAACCAGGACCCCATTCTGCAAGCCTTTCGATTTGGCAATCGCCACCCCTCGCATCACAACCTTAAAAGACTCCCACAGAGTTCCCGCCGAATCAACGCTGCCAGTATTGATATCGAAATAACTGGCTATTTCCTCCCGCATATCTTCCCTGAAAACCTGGTCTTTAAGCGCCTCTGCGCGCAGACGCCACGTCGGGATCCGCGCTCTGGGGCGGCCATATTGCCAACCCACCACCAATGGCGAGTGGTCCGATAGGACCCTCGCTTTATATTCCGCCCTGGACACCTCTATCAAGACATCCGATGTGGCAAAGATATAATCAAGCCTGGTGTGCAACTGCTGCGGGGCCGAGTAGTGTGAGTACTGTCTCACATTGGGGTGCTTAGTCCTCCACACATCCTCGAGCTCGAAGTCTCGCAGCAGCGTCCGCAGCGCCCGGGCTGCCGGGGTGGGCCTAGTCACTTTATCGTCGGATCTGTCCATCCCCGGATCCAATACACAGTTAAAATCCCCTCCCCAGAACACCGCACTCCCAACACACCGGCTCAGGCTGGCACTCATGGTCCGATAGTACTCTGCCGTGCCCTGGTTCGGGGCATACGTGTTCACTACACACATCTCTTTATTCTCGATTGTCCCTCTTACCATAGCCAGGCGCCCCTCAGTATCCAAGATTTCCTGCCTCAGTTGAAACGGGACATGTGGCGCCACCCAGATCAGTACACCTCTGGCATAAGCCGAGTACGTGGATCCCACCACCGTTCCACCCCACTTTTTCTTCACCAGCTCCAGTTTATCTCGGGTCAAATGCGTTTCTTGCAACAATGCGATGTCTATCTTTTGCCTTCTCAAGTATAGCATGACTTTATTCCGTTTTAGATAGCTATTGAGACCCCTGACGTTCCATGTTAGCAATTTTAGCTCCCCCATAATTCACTGGTATCCTGCCCACTCCCCCCCAACCCACCCCGCTCATCCGTGCCGTCCGGATATCTCATCCAAAATGTACTCCCAGGGCTCGCGGTCAAACTTAAACTCCCCAACGCTATGTACACCCCAACTTTCCCCACACCCCCCATTCCCCCCACCCGTCCCCCCAACACCCTCCCCAACTGTTGCCCAGCTCCACCTCGGGAACTCAGGCCCCCCCACATCTAGTTCTGGCTGTTACACACAGAGCCCAGTAGGGTAAAGTCGCCCTAACGGCCACTTAACTAAAAAACACTAAATGGGGGTGAATGGACTAGCCCCGAAAGGCTCCTTCGTATAACCACAGGTACGGTGCAAACAGTGCATTGATCATTCAGTTCCAGGCCCGACCTCCCCCGGCCATAACAGTAACTATATTCAAGTCCCATAGTCTCTGGCTGCACTCTTTATCGTCGTAGCGCACTTAACTCTTATTGCCACCTTCATCAGTCTGGACCTCCGGCTCCTGGGGGCTGCCTTGCATGTCCAACCAACCCATGGCTTCCTCAGGCGACTCGAAAAACAAGGATCTGTTGTTGTGGATCACCTTCAATTTGGCCGGGTAGAGGAGCATATACTTCTTCCCCGCCTCTCTAAGTCTCCTTTTGACCGCTGCAAAGTTCATCCGACTCCTCTGCACCATCATGGTGTAGTCTGGGTAGGCCGTTATGGTGGCCTCCCCCCTCTTGATGGTTCCTCCTTTGCGAAAATGCTCCAAAATCCTCTCTCTGTCTCGGTAGTTAAGGATTTTGGCTATCATTGGCCTGGGCGGACCGCCCGGCGGAGGCCTCCTGGCCAATGCTCTATGCGCTCGCTCCACCGCAAAACCCTGCGACAGCGCACCCCCAGTAATCTCTTGGAGCAACATATTCTCAATGAAGTCCGTGGGGTTATGACCCTCCAATCCTTCCGGGATGCCCACTACACGGATATTATTCCTCCGGGCACGCCCTTCTGCTTCTTCGGCCCTGTTCTCCAGGTTGCGCACTTTCTGTTCCAAGACATGCAGGTCGGCCTTGTGTGAGGCGCAATCTGCCGTGTTGGCGCTCCCCTCCTTTTCCAGGCTCTCCGTGCGCTCCGACAGAGTCCTCACATCTTGTCGAAGTAGGTTCACCTCCTCCCGAACTTCTCCCACTTTGAGGTCAAGCACTGTTTTCAGGTCCGCCACCACCATTTCGAGCTTGGCTTCCCAAGCGGTTTTCAAATCCGCTTTCAATTCTGCGAGCGCAACTAACACGTCCTGATTTGGGCTAGCGGCGGCCATGCCGCCTGCAGATGGCTTCTCCTTGCTCCGAGCACTTTCTGGGCCTGGTGGTGTCTTGGTAAACTCATCCAATGTGGGTTGTTTCACTTTCTGTCTGACGGATTTATTCGCCATTCCACCACCACTGTATGTCGCGGGCCCGTACACTCCCGCCTCACCCCCACCCCGGGAGAGAGGAGCCCACCTTCCGCTCGCAATGGAGCGAGTCGCTTCACCCGCACCAAGTGTACCTCCGCAGCCACTCCTTCCGCCACTCGACTGGGTCCCTACCAGCGAGTTCCTACACAGTGTGGGCCCTCCGTCCCAAGGCTGCCGCGTGACCAGCACGCGATACTCCGGCACCTAAGGTGGATGGTCCGTTTCACTAGTCAGCTCGGGTGGGTCCTAGTGCCGACCGCTGACCGTCACTGTCCAAAGCCCTTGATAAGTAATCGGTGCCCACCGAGACTCGCCGGTTCTCTCCCAGAGGCCATTCTCACACTTCACAGCTTACTTTGCCACCGATCACTACGAGAATGCCTCTTCTTCGCCCCGCATGTATCTCCTCCGTTGTCCGGCATGGCCGCCATTTTCCCTCCGTCCGGGCCGTGACTCCCGGATCTTCGATCGCAATTTTCTGTTGTTGCCGGGCTTACGAAGGATTCAGCTCCTCAATATTTATGCAGCATACATTCATGGATGGGTTCCTTCGTTCCTGACTCGCGAAAGTTAGTCTCAATGCACTTTTACACAGGATAAATGCAGGATCTTCAGGAGCTCTTCCAGGAGCGCGTCCTCTCACATGGCTTCCAAGCCACGCCCCTGCTCCTTTATAATTGATGGCAATTGCTTTAAGGTGGGACAAGAGGTCAAAACCCTAGGTTTTTACCTGGACTCCACCATTTCCTTCCACAGACAGGTGAAATCCCTAGCTTCATCATCAGCCTACACCTGTAAATTGATCCGTGCAGCCAAATACTTCCTGTCTGACTCTAGTTGCTTGACTCTTGCCAGAGCCCTCATACTATCCTGCCTGGACTACTGCAACGCTCTCTATCTTGGGTCTTCCAAAGCCATTACTTGCAAACTCCAAACACTCCAGAACAACGCCCTTAGATCGACAATGGGCATCTCTAGAAGAGAGCATATCACAGCATATAGTCAACAGAGCAACTGGCTCACTGTCAATGACAAAATTCTCCTAAAAACTGCCTCACTTACGCACAAATCACTTAACAATGCCGCCCTCATCTATCTTATCGACAGATTCCATAGACAGACCTCACTAAGACCAACAAGAACATTATATAAAGACTGCCTATCTGTCCCCAACTTTAAACGCTCCACTAGAGGGGGTAATAGCTTCCCAATCAGAGCAGCTAAGCCGTGGAACTCCCTTCCACCACCCCTCAGAATGGACCTGCACTATCAGAACTTCCGAGCTAAGGTCATTTCATGGCTGAAAACGTAGGCCTCCTATCATAGCCATTTGCTTAACCCATCAGTCTCTTATTTACTGTACCTAATGATGCCCTCTTGTACATATGTATATATTCCTGATGCTATTATATGTTGTATGTTATGTTCTTTGTTGTAAACAAGTTTCACAATCTCTTGTAAATGCTGCGCACTGTTACCTGAGGGTATGACTGCGCATTACAAATAATAATAAACAAACAAACAAACAAAATCAGCCGCGGTCGGATCACGTAGATCCAATTCATCCTTGTGACATAACTAAAATAACACTTGTGAACAACAATGTAGTTTCAGAAACCTTTGTTCGTTGGTCGAAGATGAAAGATTAGATGGTGGAAGGTGGGGGAGGGATGGAGAGTAATACGTAACCTAAGACCTGACATCAAATCCCATCTCACAAGCCTACCAAAATAGTGTCCTCTGGGAAAATGCACTTTACGTCACTGTGCCTTGTTTTGGTTTGCTTCTATAAAGGGATCAGAAGCAAGACAACGGGCCTCAATACGAGGTTGCCGGTCTGGCAACCGCGAAAGGGCAATTACCGGGTCTGCTGTGCCAGAATGCCCTGGTAATTGCCCATTTGCGGGTGTCAGATTTTCATGCCGGTACCGAGGTAGCCTTGCCGGGAAAACCAGCAAGGCTACCTCCAACCTTGTAATGAGGCCCATTGTCTTCAGTGCTTACCACGCACACATCCCCACTGATTACTACATTACTTTAATTGCCTCAGTTCACCCATGGCTCAGAAGACTGGCAACGTAAACATGTGCCCTCTTGTACATATGTATATATTCCTGATGCTATTACATGTTGTATATTATGTTCTTTGTTGTTACCAAGTTTCACAATCTCTTGTAAATGCTGCGCACTGTTACCTGAGAGTATGACTGCGCATTACAAATAATAATAAACAAACAGAATCAGCCGCGGTCAGATCACGTAGATCCAATTCATCCTTGTGACATAACTAAAATAACACTTGTGAACAACAATGTAGTTTCAGAAACCTTTGTTCGTTGGTCTAAGATGAAAAATTAGATGGTGGAAGGTGGGGGAGGGATGGAGAGTAATACATAACCTGAGACCTGACATCAAATCCCATCTCACAAGCCTACCAAAATAGTGTCCTCTGGGAAAATCCACTTTACGTCACTGTGCCTTGTTTTGGTTTGCTTCTATAAAGGGATCAGAAGCAAGACAATGGGCCTCAATACGAGGTTGCCGGTCCGGCACCCGCAAAAGGGCAATTACCGGGTCCGCCGTGCCAGAATGCCCTGGTAATTGCCCATTCGCGGGTGTCAGATTTTCATGCCGGTACCGAGGTAGCCTTGCCGGGAAAACCAGCAAGGCTACCTCCAACCTTGTAATGAGGCCCATTGTCTTCAGTGCTTACCACGCAGACATCCCCACTGATTACTACATTACTTTAATTGCCTCAGATCACCCATGGCTCAGAAGACTGGCAACGTAAACATGTTTCAATGCTGGCCTATTCTATTGATAAGCCTCTGATTTACCTTATGCTCGGGCAGCATGAAAATGTGTTACATATGCAAACCTGGCATGTCTTAGGCACGTGCATGACCATGACATTGTTTTTCTTATGCCCTGTTGCCATAAATTGGGCAAAGGCAGTATATACATGTGTTTCAAAGGGCAGTACTGATATATCATTTTCAGCAATGGCAGCATGAACTTTTTTTTTACAGGACAATACTTTCTTTTTGGACATAACTAACATGAAAATATATTGTGAAATGCTCATGCGTTCTCCTACAGGACCCATTGTACATTGCATGGCTTATTTATTCCACTTTTCAGATATGTATGTTTTCATTTCATCTCTGCTCTCTCCTTTACTGTCTGTCTGCTCTGCTTCGGCTCCTTCATTCATACAGCATTCCTGCATTTCCCTGCTTCCGCTTCTCATACCACTGCTTCCACAACCACTGCTGCTGCAACTACTGCTACTACTTTTACTTCCTCATGATATGCTCTCTACTCCTCCTTTTTATTTTGGGAAGAATGTCTCTGAAAACTGAACAACCACTAGAACATTGTTGCCAGTTCCCTAGCACCTCCATAACAGGGCCTCCTCGTCCCAGTACTACACGCATTTATTAGTGATGCAATGTTCTTTAAACACCTTTACTGATGCAACCTGTGAGTTCTAGCAAGAAGGGAAGTGTAGAGAATATTTTGGTAATTTTGTGTTTTAGATACTGGATCAGGGTTCGCTTGTTGGTAAAGGGGACGCAACCTCTAGGTTCATCGCAGTACATTACACACGCAAAAGGATCAAGTATGTATTGTATGTCAATGTTAGCTTGCCAACCTAGAAGCATAGTAGTTTTGTAATTGTTAACATAACATTAATTTGGATTTTGTTTTAAAAATGTTTTCTTTTGTATTGTAGATTGCATTGCATACATGTAATCATTAATGGACAATGATGTAATAGGAAGGAACTGTTGAAAAGCCATTATTTATGGTGTTATATATGTTAATGTGTTATGGATCAGGAGCACATTTTCAGTATATGTAGTTTGTACATTTTCTGTTAATGGGTCTAGTATGACAGTTGTTGGCTGTCATGAACCGCACACCTACCTGTGCGATGCCCGTACTGATTAGGCGTTGTTCTACCCTTACAGCAGCATGTTCCTAGAGGTTGCCCTGGAGGATTCGGGAAAGGATGTGCAGGCGACAATTACAATTTCCTACATGCAGCGTGCGCACATCCGGCCAGTTATGTCACATGACTCCATGATCAGGATACAGACGCAAGACACATAAAGCAGCGTTTCCCGTTGCTCATTGCTTATAAGCTGAACTGCTTGTCGACGAGTGGTGCTATTTGGCATTTGTTTCCTGCTCTCTGTATCTTGCTCCTGTGCTTCGGACCCTGGCCTCACTAACGGACTGCCTCTTGACTCAACCCTTTTGGATTTGATGAACCACTGGATTGTTTATCTGGATCACTGATGACCCCCCTGTTACTCTCTTGGATTGCTTTGGGCATCGACTTTGGAACTTTGCTATGAACTTGGGTTTGTTTTCCCCGCCCACACTGACCCGGCCTCAGGAAAGGCCTGCTGCCTCCCTGAAATCTACCTCCACTGTGCAAACAGCTGACCCAGCCCTTACAGGTGGGTGGCATTTTCGTGGGGATTCGGCATGGGGACGGTTCCATTAGACCTCACACTAATCTCTGTCTTTTCTGTTTACTGCTGCGGGAGTCCGTCTGCGCTTCCTGTTCCTGCCTTCCTTTTCTACTTTTACTCGGCCAGTATAGTGTGGTTTTATCTCTCTGGTTGTGTCATTGTAGTAAAGGGTATTAGTTCATCTGGGAACCAGTCCTTGAGATTGGCATAAGATATTTTGGAAAGTGAAAACTAAATGCAGCCTGATGATTTTACCTACAGTGTTTTGTATGGGACTGTTTTTGCAGTGGAATTAAGGATTTAAAATGTTATGATAATACGGTTGGCTATGTAATGTAAGTGTCAATAAAAGTGGTTATTTCTTGCAGTATTCCTTTGTCTATTTGGGGTGTATTTTCTATCCAAAGTAATGCAAGTATATGTGGTGACCCCCTTTGTTGAAATTCAACACGAAACAAGTAGTCATTAACTCTGCCTATAGAATATTTGTTACTTAACAGAATGATTTGGGGGATTTGGCATACTTGATAGTCAAAGTGTCTTGCACATGTTACTGGATTGTGTATCATATTGCACTTTTGCTCCCATGTTAAATCTTGTTGTTCCTCATCAGTGTAATTTTTATTTAATACACAGCTTAATATTGCCATAAGGTTGTCAGCAGTTAATAGGGTGTAGAACTTCCATGCTGTATTATTTTCTGATTCTTCACTTAATGAACTTTCTGTATCTTTTTTTATGTTTTGTGCAGTTTTATTGTTTTCAGTTTCTGATTGTATTGTCTAATGTGGATTAATTGTGATTCCATACTCTTGAAAAGGTGAATTGTGCGAGGCAAAGTATTGAGATGCATTTATTACTTTATTTGGTTGTACATTTTGGAAATGTGTATACAAATTTTATGCCAATTTACATTTTTATTTGATTGGAATTTTATTTGTCATTGGTAATATAGTTACTGTAGGCATTAAATCTGATTGAGCATTTACAACAGCTCTGTGTACTGATAATTGTAAACTTTTTGCTAATGTTTTCATTTGTATAAATGGTACCCTTGGGGAATCTGCACATTCTTCTAATTTGTTTAATTGTAATTCATTAGGTACTGTAGGTAAGCTAATTAAATTTTTATATGAACAGGCTTGGATTTTTTGGTTGCTCATATATTTGTAACATGTTCTACATATGCATATGGATTTGCTTGTGGGTACTTCGCATTGTTGATAAATGGGACCTACGATAACACATGCCGGCACAACAGAAATAAGGTAGCATTATGAGACTGGATCTGCCGTAAACAGTGACTCAAAACTGGCAAATTCATGTTTGAAACACCAGCAGTATGGAGCAGGTGGAAAATGGGCCCAGGTGGGGAAGAACAGGGCACAGGTGCACTCATTGCACCCAGGTGCAACCAATAAGCACTGACACTGCTGAAATGGACCACCCCCAGACCACGAACACTGGCCAACAAAACCATGCTGCCACTTATAATTGTAGCAATAGACCAGGAGGTGCTGCATGCTGGAGTGCAGCTGTATGAGCAGGAGCTGCATCAGCGGCAACAGGAGGACAGGCAGTGGAGGAGGATGTTGAGGAACAATGCTGTGCAAGTGGTGACAGGGAGGTGTGCAGCAATAATCTGCACAAAGGCAACACCCTGGGCCCTGACTGACAGGCAGATCCATACCATGTACTTTCTAAACAGGGAAACCGTCCTAGAACTGGTGGAGCAACACGGCCATACACCCCCTGTTGAAGCTGGTTTTGGTGCTGCACTTCCTTGCCACAGGCACATTTCAGCACTCAGTGAGCGGGCTTCATTTTCAAGAGTGCTGGTGCAGGTCCTGGATTCCCTTCTGTACCGTGTGTCCCAGCACATTGGTGCATGTGTGGTGGAACAGTGCACACGCTGCAGAAAAAGTGCCAGTGGGCCCCCTGACAAGTAAACATAGAGTGCAGAGGGAGAAGCAGCACTTTGAAAGTGAAACTCCAAAATTTGCCTGTAAATGACATTTACTTTGCTGCTGAAACTTCAAAATGCCTGACCATTACACTTTCCAACACTCAAAATCTTGCTTGGCGCTAAAATTCATTTACTCTAATGAAGCACTGTGAATTTACGAGGTCCTGAAATGTTAAGAGCAAAACACCTTCTCAGCAAAACTGGATTGCCTGTGAATGATAACTCCTGTCAAATAAAATCTTTGTGCAGCCACACTGGGCTACCTGTGAGTGACAGCCCGTGTCAAATGGGCTCTCCTAATTAAACTTTAAGGTTGTCTAAACTAAAGATCTGCCGGATTAGCAAATATAAAAGGACTGTTGCTGAAAGGAACACAGATCTCAGTTGTTTTGATCCCACAGGTTAAATCTAGAATGTAAATTATATATGTTATCTGATGCAACAAGTTTGTTTTATGCTGGATTTCAGGTCAAGAAATTAAAAATGAACCTAGGGACTGAACAATGGCAGATTCTCCAGGCCAGGAAATGGGCATGTGAAGAGGTCATAAACTAGGCTTGCAGAAGGAAATCCCAAAGGTGGGGACTCCTCCGTGCCTCCAGAGACAGACAAAGCTGACCATTTGCTGCTAAAGAATATGTAATGAACATTTTTTTGAGATTTATAACTCGCTATTAGAAGTGGTGAAAAATATAAAACGGTCAGATTTGTTCATCTAATTTTTGGCCCTACATTTGAAAAGTTGGTGGAACTGTGTAGCATATTCTGAACACGAATGGCAATATATGTGGTTTTATGGGAACTGTATTTATGCAAGAATTGTTAAACTTTGCACACATATTCCTATGGTAAACGTGCATATTTGTGGAAATTTGGAGAAATTTTGGAAAATATTTTCATGACGAAATTGACAAAATGCTGCAGAAAGGCGAAACAAAATCTCACAGCTGTGGGATTTTGATGATCAGATACTCCATAAAATATGTAATCCTTGTATGTGATTGTTGTAGAGGTTACAAATGTATAAATATGTATGTAGGACAAAATTCGATTTTGATACTAGTGGCTAGGGGAGGTTTCTAAGTATTGTAAAAATCAAACCATAAACCTGACATCATCTGTGTTTGATCCAATCACCTGGATGCAAGGCGGAGATGAGGCTCTGATCCAATCCCATTTCACAGGGGCAAGTTTAGTTAAGCCGGCCCATACACCCATTTGGTGATGTCATTTGACAGGATAAATAGGAACATCTGACAACAGAAACACACTCTCTCGTCTAATTCCAGTGAAGCATTGTGATCCAGCATTCAACATCCAGCCTTCAACATCCTTCTAGATCCAGATGCCAACCACCAGGTCAAGCAGTAGCTGAACCATTTTCAGCTAGGCCTCAATACTCAACTAATCCTCACAACCCAGTGAAGCGCTGTGGTGGGGGGAAGCATCCTGAAACCATCTGGCTTGCTACCATAAATGCTTTCCTGATGAACTCGCCATCCCGCTGATCTGAAATATCCAGAGACAAGAAGGGCAGATCCTGTGCAGTTCTGGCGACCGGCCTAGCTGATGTGCTGTCCTTCCCTGATAGACCGATCCAATTGACCAGAACTTTGACGGTGAAAAAATCTTAAATCCCATTGGATTGGGAGTATTAACAGGACTCTAGAGAACTATTGTATACCTTGCCCTAACTTGTTCCACCCTAATCTCTGGACTATCCTTACTTTCATAACCAGTAATAGTGTCAAAATCTTTAGGGCTATCCTATACTGTCTATTTGCTAAAGCGTCATTTTCATAGTCATTTTTATTTGTGTAACTCTTATCCATAAATCCCACTTTGAGTTTTTGGACTGGTTCCACCGGGGAAGGCGCTGGGGATCTGTTACTGAAGTCATGAATCAGTCTCAGAGCTTACTTCGTCCCAACCTGGTTGTCTAGTTTGTATGCTCTAGTCTTGAGTAAAAGCATCATCCATATTTTCTGGTTTTAACTGAAGTCCTTGTCCAAATTTGCATCTTTATTTTCGAAAAACAGTTCTCACTAAAACCTCTATAACTCCCTCCGTTTTAAAGAAAGGAAACTAAATTTCAACTCTCACTGATACCTAACATCCTTAGCTATCTCTACAACTAATAACCGCATCGGAACAGTTATTTGACCTGTTTTTCTTCAATATCGCATAGTAAATGTTTGCAGCGAATTAGCAATTTCAGCCAAAGTACACGTGTCTTTTGCCCATTTCAAAGTGCTTTTTCCATCCCATCATGATCTGAAGTGTATATTGTGGTTCGTATTATAGCCCATGCATGTTAGGACCAGATAAGTGTTGCTTTCTTTAGAATTTGTCTCCAGTCTAGCATTTTCACCATTTTGCAGTATTTCATCAAGCCATTTCACCTGTTATTTCAAAGCGTCATTTGTCAAAATAAGGTTTTCTCTCTTGTGTGGGAGGGAGGATTGCCTATAACTCTAGACATTGTATTTCATTCCTGAAAACCTGCTGATAACTCACATTGGTGCAGGATTGCTGATTTGTATTTAAACAAAACCTTGCAGGGGGAACATTAACCTAAACGCTATCTGTGTGCAAAACAAGTTCTTTTTCCCTGTGTTTTCTATTTTGCCTCCTTATAAGTAAATTCAATTGCTTTGCTTATTTCTGAATTGTATTGTCACCCTTTGGGTGATCGCTGCCCCATATATATCTATATTAAACCTATGTGTGATTGAATATTAAAATAAATAATAAATATTTACAATTGCAAATTAGCCTGATTCCTGGTTCAGTGTGACCTGGGGGGTATTTTGAGAAGGGTGTGATATGACTGGTATATCATTCAGAATATTGAACTTATAGACAAAAAGAAATAAGGGTTTCAATTGAGCACTACATGCTAGGCGACACTTGGGTGTGTGCCTGATTGAAATTCCTTACACACCCAAGCACAGGTCAAAGCCACCAAGAACCGCTTCCATTCACTTTCAGGCATGCCTAATGTGTTGGGAGCACTGGACTGCACACATATTGAGCTGGTTGGCCCCACGCCACAGAGCAGGTGTACAGGAACCGTATCTTGTACCACGCACTCAACATCAAGGTGACCTGTAATACTGACCTCACCATCACTCACTGCTATACCCGCTTCCCAGCATCAACTCACAACTCCATTAGTCTGCGGAACAGAACCCTGCTGGCATACATGGCGTGTTATGGAGGACAGTGGACCTGGCTATTGAGTGAGTAAAATAATGACCACACACACATATTGCTGCATGGCTCACAGGCCAAAGGGGTTGGGTTGTCTGGTACCAACGCATGTCCCGCAGCTACCATGCCAATGCGTGGCCATAAATGGCATACACAATTGAGTGGCTACGACTCACATCAACCATACGAGACAACAATGGGACAGGCCATCCCATTCTGAGCACATATGGAAAGCACATGCAATGTGCCACAGGTACCAGAATGCAACACAGCTATATCACAAATCCCAGTGTAGCTCTACACAGTCCCACCTAAGGCCATGTGACACATGCCCTAATGAGACAAGGTGCATGCATGAGCACATCACAACTGCGTGTGATCCATAGTCACATTCAATACCATTGTTCTGCAAATTACCCACACACATCAGATGGGCATGTAAAAGTGAACGCCAATGCACTCCATGCCACTGGCTCAGACATGTGCTGTGGTAGCACTGCAATGTGAGTAGCACAGTGGTGGGATCAATGCATAGACATATGGGCGACTCACAGCATGTCCAGCAGTGGCTGTCATGGGGTTCAGCAGAGCGCATGAGATCCCACTAGTTAACAGTCCCAGATGCATGTGTCAAAGACACAGCATTCATTGATTAAAGCACTGTTCAGCCACATGCATGTAATGGCTCATCTTGTGTATCCCATACCTTGGAGGTGATTCAGGTTATCCGCTACTGCCGTCGTTGATGACCCCTGTGAGAGACCCCCAGTCCAATGGGGATCTCCCCGCTAAGAGGCTGACCGGCCCCCGCAGGGGGCGCTAGAGGTACAGCCTACATAGCGGGCTGTCCCTTCTGGCCACCCCCTTCCGGTCGCTGGTCAGGCCTCTCTCCTCTTCCTCTCCTCCTCTGAAGGGGAAGAGGCGTTCCCAGGAGGACCTGGCTTCCGGTCAGGTCCCCCTGCGGACACTTATAAGGGCGGGAGCTGCTGGCCATCAGTCTCTTTGCCCAGCAGCTCCCGCCCAGTGTGAATTGACACCCACCCACCCACGCCTGAGAATATAATGCTGAGGTTAAACAGGTTGAAGATTGGTAAGTTTTAAAACTGGAGTAATACGTGCAGACCGGTGGTAGGAGTAGGGTGACGCTTTCGCATCATCAGTAGAATTAGTAGAGTGCCATAGTAGAAGTATTGATAAAATAAGTTAGTGTGTTGTTTGAGTTGTTCCTAATATTTTCGTTTTTTGTTACAGGCGGAGTATCAGGGCGGTCCTAGCCAATGAGGTATTTTACGCTGCAGCTGCATCGGCTCGGGATTGGCCGGGCTCTAGCCGATCCCTCGACGGGCACTGACTCCCTTCCTTAGGGCTTTAGGCCAACAATCATCCTGGTCAGTGCCCCTGATTCCTGCTGGCTGTGCCAGTGTAGCTGGAATAACCAGCAGTTTTGTCAATTTGGCCAGTGGCTAAAGTGGTGACATGGTTCACCCGTATCTGACTGTTTGTAATGTGGCTGGGACCGTCCCAAGTTGTCTTGCTCCAAAATAAACTGTGACCTTGTGTTTTTCCAAAGAACTTTAATACAGTTGTCTGTGTATTCATTTATTCATTTCATTGTGTTATGATAATGACCTAAGGAGGTGGGGGTGTCCAATGGGGATCTCACCGCTATGAGCACAACACAGTCCGAGGGGATGCCCGCTCCGTACAGTAGAGCCCTGGGTGGTGGAGACATTGGGGAGGGGTGGCTCTTGTTGTCACAGCTTCCCCACAGCAGAAATAGACCCTGGTTTCCAATATGTTGTGTCTAGCAAAGGACACTGAGACGAGGCAAGGACGACAGACCCATGCAGGTAAGTACAGTGCCTGTATTGCTGCAACCTTGTGGTGTGCCTCACTGAGCACCAGATGGAAAAGAGACAAGAGACGGCACTCCGGCACCCAGGCTACGCTTCTGCAGTAGATGTTAACTGCCAACGGTGACTCCAAAAAATGCAGTACCCACACATGACCACATTCCACAGGAGATGTTGCACACACACACACTGGGCTTCCCTGGGACAAAGTCGGCCACGTGCACACTGGTGGCCGTGCACGCACACAGCAATCCCAGGTCACCACCACACGCTGGCCAGAAAATCCATGTGCCAAACATCTAACAGCAATATAAGTACTTTTGGAACCAATAACCATCGAGCTTTCACATGCTCTCGTGGGTATGTATAGGATCTATAAATCAAACGTGCAGAGTCTGAATCCCAGGGAAAAAAAACAGCATTTCACAAATTAAAGGGCGCAGGAGAGTTTGTGGGTGAGTGTAGGCCTGAGTTTTAAACCCAGTACACACACAAAGCATTGCATGTGTTTTTTTTTAACTTAATGAAAATACACCCCTTTTGCACGCTAGAGTTCCTGACTACCATTTTTTCAACATAGCAAAAAAGGAGGCTATGGACTAAAGCAACAAAAAAAAAGGTTGTCAAAGTAAACAACCTTTCCTCTCCATTCTGATCTCCACACAAAATGGCTATCTTGTGAAAACAAGCACACACCGCACATCCAATCAGGTACCACTTACATCAGAATTCTTACATAAAAAAACTCATTCACAAAAAAAACAGTAAACTGACATCCAAATAAGTAAATGACCATTTTCAATAAGAACATAGCCATACTGGTTTTTAATGTTAAATTGTTTTTTATTTTATTTTTAAATTAAAAATCCTTACATAACTTATAGACCCCATTGTATATATTTTTTAAAGCAGAAAACAAGTAAAATACCTTTTAAAAACATTAACATATAGCGACTGCCATTCTGGAAGGAAAATCAGCTGTCAAATTCAGCCTACAATGCAAATGAAAGGAACGAGTGCAAAAGGGGTGTGGTTTTGGGTGGGAATGGGTGGGAATGTGTGGAAATTGACATAGGTTTGACCTACATATGGGCGCTTCATGGGCAGACATATTACCAAACACCACCTGCAAGCTATGTGATCATTCTCATGTCACGTCCATTTGGAAGCCTTGGAAGCTTTCATTCCCATGACAATAGTTTTGGCTTAAAGGTAGCGCTTTCAGTGCCACCTAAGAGCCAAAACTAATAAAGATGTATTCATTAAAAAAGCTTGGATACATTGCATGAATGCTTCTTTGTATGCATGCGTATAGCATGTGTACATGTTTATTTTTTACCCAATGAGGGAGTGTAAATGTGAGTTTGCAAGTGAGCTCGTTTTGTATGAGCTGTATTGGTATATCATGCGATGATCTAGTACTCTCCCTCTGCCTCACTCTATCTTTGTGTCTTGTAATGAATCAGAAGTAAGACTCTGACACTGTAGCGGTGGTTATAAACTTTTATTAAGTTAAAAGAGGGGTTCCAGGAAGACCTATCTCGCCCTCACACTATGAGGGGTTTCCCTACCTTAATATAACTACAGGATGTCAGTGTCAGAATGTCAAAAACTATGAAGAGTTCTCCGTCTTGTGTCCAAAATTCTATCCTGACGCTAACAAGATAAATCTAAGAAAAAGTACAAAGGGGGAAAAAAGTGTTACATTTCCAAAAAGGTGCACAAATGAACAAATGATTTAAGTTCCACAAACTCCCACCGTTCTCCAAGGGTGGGCTTTTCCTTCTGCTATGGAGGTCCTCGGCCATTTCCTTGGTTGCACACAATATAGCTGGCAGATTCTGGTTCTTCCTTTTTACTTCACTTGTGTATACTCTTTTCCTTCAGTGGTTATGCATTCCTTCCCCCTTGGGTTGCGCATGTTCCACGACTTGTGTTTCCCCAATTTATGTTTAATCACTCGTCTCCACCTCACATGACATTCTCTTTGTTAAAGCTTTTGTAGGGACTTCCTTCTCTTAGTTTTTTTTTATAGTTAAGGGTTCTTCCTCTTTCCCTTGAGTTGCTTAACACACTATTATTTCTCCACATCTCTTTTCTTCAGCAATATACAGTTATTTAAAATCGAAGGTATATCTTCCTTCCCATGTATCTCCTGCAATCAAGGTTTTCTCTTCTATTCTTTAACCGTTCATTGACATACAATAAGGCTTCCCAAGGTTTCACAACTCTCAGAACAATGGGATAAGTTATTATTTTTTTCTTGAGTTTCAGCTTCTCTTCTGCTCTCTACCATAGTTCTTTTCCATATGCAAAAAAAGATAACTTCCCAATGAAGGGGGGTGTAGTCTCCTTCCCCTAGCATCACACACTCAAGGTTTCTACATCACCCCTTGACTTACTCCACAGTTCACACTTCTTTACAATTCACAATTCTTTTACAACTTTTCCACTCAGGGGGTATAGTTCCCTTCCTCTAGATTTCAGACTCTTCAAATGCGGGTCTCCAGACTCTCATTTACTTTTGCCTGGTTTGTTCTCCTGCCAGGGCTTTACAATATTCACTTACCATTCAGTTTGGCCTGGTTTACTCTCTTGCCAGGGCTTTACAATATTAATTTCCCATTCAGTTTGGCCTGGTTTACTCTCCTGCCAGGACTTCACAACAAGTTACTTTTCCTTTCAGGTGTGGGTCTCCAGACTAGCCTTCACAATGTTCAACACATATATTGGATGTGGGTCCCAAACTCACGCAGTGCCTTGCTTACTCTCCTGCCAGGACCTTTCAGACGGTTCTTTACAATGTAGATGGGTTTCGGACTTGCACACTTCATTAGGTAACAGCCTTATCCATGCCTTTCTTATCAATTTGGTCAGCGACTCTCCACCTTCTCGTTTGTTACTTTCATTCCTTGTCACTTGGCTTTCCACCTGCTTTAGCATACTCCTTAACCTACGGTGCATGGCATTTCCCCTGAAGCGCCTCAGTGTCCCGCTCTTCCCTTTTGGGCTCACTAGTTTGTCTTGGCTGCTCCGGCGTTCTTTGCATCCTCCTGCAGTTGCTGTGGCTTGCCCGCGGCTCGGTGCAGCATTCTGCCCCTTCTCTGCTTCTCGACTGGTCTATTGCATCTACTGAAAGCCTTGCGCTGCACTCAACATCACTACGGCAGACCTTTGGCTTACCGGTCTCATCCAGACAGCATTTACAGCAACCCTGCAGCGCTGGGCAGCACTCTGCTTGCTTTCCAGCTTCTGACTGCCTTTGTGTGCAGTGAGGTCCTCTCTGCAGCATCTCTCTCCCGGTCGCTTCCTTCATTCGCACAGTTGATGGGTATTTAAACGTACTGCTACTATGTAGCTCCCGCAAACTACAAGAACGCAGCGTAGGCTTCCTCATTCTAGTAAGCTTCATCACTCCGGTATTCTTTACCTTCTCAGTACTTCGGTATAATTTGTCAGAAGGAACCCTGATGGCTATATAAGATAGTTGAATGGGTTCAATATCACAGTAAGCCATAACAGTCTGTGAACTTGGGGGTGGGGTTGCATAATACCCAGAATGGAAAAGTGGATGCAGCACTTCAAGCAATCAGTTTCTCTCCCTCTCATGAGGGTCATCTCACCCTGTATGCTCCCTCGGGCAGCCACCCCCAGGGTTGGGAACAGGTAGTGGCTTCCCTTCCCTGGTCATGTAGGAAGAGAGTTTCCCCCATAGAAGAAGTGATGATATCACTAGATTCATCACCGTCTGTATTGCTCTTCTCTCCCTGTAGCTCTCACTCTCGCCACTTTCGCTCTCTCTCTCTCTCTCTCTCTGCCTCACTCTGTCTCTGACTCTTTCTATGTGGATGAGAGCAGCATTGTCAGGTGTGCCTTTGTTGGATTCACCCCAGCAACACATTTGAAAACCTAGAATAAACATACACATTATTGCTGATAGAAGGTTATCCTTAGAAGATGGGCAGGCTGGAACCTTCCTTTGTTTTTTTTTCAATACCCCTATAAGAAAGGAGAAGAGGACAAATGGGAGCAGTAAGCATTCCTGTCTGCTTTGCATACATTCAAAGAGCATTTTGGGAACATAAGAATGACCATGCATCTTTACATTTAACAATTGTTTTGTAAGGAAAGGCGTGTATGCTGCAATCATTATGCGATTGGTGCTAATTTAAATGTTCATAAAGCTCCCATAACATTAAAATGTTTGCAGCATTAACCCATATATACTGATTCCGATAGCCTTAGGCCTCAGATGTGATGGAAAATTCTCTGCCACATCAGCCACTCCATTGGAGTCCAAGTGCTATCTGAGGATAGTGTTTCCTTTACCTGCACAGGATAGTAGGGTGACAGGATGGCTGTGCATGTACCTAGTTCCCAATATACAGACATCCTGCAGGAAATTATGTATCTATAGTATAGCACATGGTAGAGTGCATTATCCAGCCAATAGACACTGCAACATCTACATTATTTAGATATCATATTTATAAAGTGCCTGTACATCAAAAGGCAAAAAAAGGGGGAGGGGGGCAGAGGGGAAAACAACAATAACGGTCCAACTAGACCTTGTGTCATTTGGATCGTGCAAGTGCAGTAACAAGAAGTGCAGTGGTTGAGGGGAGTGAGGCGGTGCCGGTAGAGGTGAAAGGGAAGAATGCTAGGGTGGGAGGGAAGTGAGGGGCAAAGTTGCAGCAAACAAGTGTAGGGGGGTGTAGGAGGGGAAGACGAGGTCCCCTGGGGGCAAGGCAAGAGCTAAGGAGAGGCCAGGTGGGCAAGTGCCGGGGGATGCAGGGAATGCAGGGAGAGAGGACCACATGCTAAGTGTGAGGAAGGGGGTGGACCAGGCTTTGTAGGGATGCACAGCGTGCCAGGCTAATCAGGGAAATGAGGCCCAGAAGGGCAAGTGCAGGTTACAGGGGTAGGGGGTCCCGGAGAATGGGGTGCTGGGGTAGACTGGACAAGTAGGTCCTGGTGCCCTGTAGGTCGTAGAAGGGACCAGGCAGCCAGTCAATGTGGCAGATGGAGGTATTAGAAGGGTAGGGTGAGATGGAAGATAGAAGGGAAAAGGAGGGTCTTGAGAAGCTTCCGGAATTTAAGGAGATCCGACTCAAGCCTGAGAGGGGCAGGGAGGCCATTCCAGAGGGAGGCTCCTGCCGAAGTGAGAGAGAGATCTACCTCCCACTCTCTGCTTGGAAAAACATCTGATCTGCAGAGGGCTGGAGCTAGAAGACCGAAGGGCTCTAGTAGGGAGGTATTTAAGGTGAGAGAGATAGATGTAGCGGTTTCCCAGGCCTCAGAAGGCCTTGTGGATGATGCAGAGGGTCTTGAACTTGATCCTTGCAGCCACCAGGAGCCAGTGGAGAGATTTTAGGGCTGGAGAGATGCAGTTCCTGGGTTTGAGGCCAAGGATAAGCCTTGCAGTTCTATTCTGGATTAGTTGAATGGGCCGAAGGGAGGATAACGGTAGATTAAGGAAGAGGCTGTTGCAGTAGTCCAGTTTATAGAGGACCAGAGCTCTGGAGAAATTGCATTTCTGAGGGAAGGTGAGGAAAGGAAGAATGCCTGTGAAAAGGTGCATCTGAAAGTGGGCCTTCTTGAGAAGGTCCGCAATGCGAGGAGAGAAGGAGAGAAAGGAGTCGAAGATGATGTCAAGATCAGTACAACACAAATCGTGTGGGATAATTTAGGAGGGATGTGGTGAAGGATAAAGTGAAAAGTAACACTATCTTGGTAACAGAAGAGGGGTATTCCCTTCATGAATTGCCCCTAACTTCGAGACAACAGGCTGATGACGCCCAACTGCGGTTAGGTCATTATATTTATGAGGAGGGTTGGGATTTATTAGGCACTTGCTGATATCCCTGGTGGCTAGTTTCCAATCATTTGAACAATGCAGCCAATTTCAGAAACATTACCTCAACACAACTACAAAGCATAGGAAGCTCGACCACCTACCTACTTGTCGTCAGTTGAGCAGTGAATGCTGTAGTATCCAGTCCTTCAAAAATGCCTGTGTCCATTATGGCCAAAACCCTCAGACTCATCCTGGTGAATTCAGGACCATGGGGAGTGCCAGCACCTGTTTCATTCCAGTGCTCCCTGAATTCCAGCCACTTCATTCTAATCCTCTGCCTAACAGCAGATCACTTCTTTTGTATTTCTTTGTTTGTTTTACTTGCTTCTATAGTGCCTAACACATGGCGCTTTATAAAAATTAATGAAGTGGTAGAAATTATAATATGATGAGAAAGCAATAATGGAGTTAGAATTGAGAGAAAAAGGAACGACAGCATACCAAAACAGAGGCGAAAAGGAAACGATTAACCATAGGCGAGTGTTAATGAAGGTTCAAGCAACATAGTGACTGTTGCAAGACCAAACAGACCAACCTACACCCAAAAATGGCTAACAATATGTGGAGGCGGGCCATTTTATGAAGTTCAATAAAGTCATAGTCCAAAAGTTACCAGAAATAAGGAAGGAGCAGACACTCAATATCCACCATCTCCCTCCTACGGAGCAAGTATCCTTGGTGCTGGAGTCCGGTCAGTATTTGTATTTAATGATGTTCTCATGTGGAAGACATCAGAGGGTGGTCGTCTCTTCAGGTGTTCAGTGCCTTGCTCTTAATGTTTGTGAAACTGCATTCACCTTTGCTGTATGCTCTCCCATACTTCATGATTAATATGTTATGGTGTGTGGTGTACCTTTGCACCAAATAACATTGGTTCATGTGGAATCACCTTGTATACTGGGTCTCCAAAGTCAACTTGCTGGACTTGCACTTTTTTTTCATTATCCTAGCAACATTTAATCCCACCCACTAACAAGCAAAAACATTAAGCAAAGACCAAGTCCAATGCTCCAAAGACCTCCGTAATGTGTCTCTCCCGCCGCAAACCACCAGAAGCAGGGCAAAGGTGTCCGCACGTCCTATTTCTGACCATATATGGTGTTTCAATGAGAGGTGCAGGAGTTCTTCTTCACTTTGGCAATAAGAATTTAAATACCTCAAATGCAGAACTCGGCACACTGACAGAAAAAAGATTAAAACAGGCGGTGTAGGAGAAAACCCTCAAAGAGACTGGTGAGCACTAACCGCACATGAAAAAATATTGGAAAAATGCAATTCAAATTCCTTGTTCCTTTTCCACCATAATGAGCCTTATTAAATAGTTCTGAACCGCCTCGATCAAAATCAAGGCCCAAATGAGTTATTGAAGACCCCAACACTGTCAGAAAACACACTTTTAATCCCACATTCATATCTAATCAAAAGTAAATGCAAACAATTAGCATCATTCGAACACTCAGAGTGACAAAACCTACCCTTTGCTCCACATTAGTACCCGACATGCGCTGCACTCCGGGAATACAACGTGTGGATTCGCTCTTTTCCGAGCCATACCACATGGTATTCACGTGTACGCTGTGCATGCCGGGTACTCTGTTCCCGGCGAGGGGCGTGGCAGCCCCTTAGCCAACGAGGAGGCTCGAAACGGTGCAATCCCCGCTCCGGGCCTCCCCATGGCTTGAGGCTGCCTTCGTCCCCCGCCGGGGACTCAGGTAAGAGTTTTTTTTCCTCCACCCTCCTCCCCCACAAACTATCACCTCCCCAGCCTCTCAACCCCACTTACCTTCTTTTTTTCTTCTTTTCTTGGAGCGAACACGCTGGAAACACTTCTGTTCCCAGAGCGTCCGCTCCAGATGGCTGCCATGGAAAGGGAAAACGGACTACGTTTTCCCTTTCCCGGTAGCAATTTTTTTCAATTTTTTTTCTTTTTTTTTTCTGCTTCGAAACACGGCAGCGTTTCAAAAGAGAAAAAAATGCCATTAGTACCCCAGTCTAACGGGCCGGGGTACTAATGGCTATAAGACCCGAGGCAACGGGCCAATACCGCCCATGGTAATGCCCCCAGGGATTCGTTAAGGCCCTCGCTATGCTCGGCCTGTAACTATGGCCCCGGGGGCATTACCTGGGGCAGTATTGGCCTGCCACCTCAGGTCTTATTGCCACAATATTGCACTCATGAAAATAAGAGCTTGGATGTAGCTGTAAGTTTAACTTTTAACCCCAAACTCAACGCTTCACTGCGCATGCCCAGTCATGCCTGCTTTCTTCTATGGTGCATTATTATGAACTCTCACAACCACTAAATCCTACTGCGTATACAGTCATACTATTGAATTGTCTATTTCACAATTCCACAGCGTGTTGGCATTTCCCATTCAAACCCAGAAATAATGTATTAGCTGAAAGAGTTGGAAGAGCAACTCCCTGGTAATCATTCTCCTGTAGTTTCATAGTGTCAACAGCCTCGTAAAATATTGAAATATATCACAGAAAATTAACATCTTGTCTAGAACGGTTAATGTGAACAGAAAAAACGAGATCTGTGATTTTAATGTTCTTTCTCCTAACGTCAGTGCGTTAATATGACCACAAAAAAGCAAATCCTTCTCCTCAGACGCCTTGGAAATCTTTCTTGCGAAGCAGTTAGCTCAATCATGCAGACATGCGAGCCATCTGTGGCTCAGCTGGGCAGTTTGCATATATAAACACTTGGCCATTATCCGTTCATCTGTTTTCTGTTTCCTCATGTGCTGTTTTGATTTAGGATTAATATCAACATGCCAGAATGTGACTACGGTCAAGGTCAAAATGTCAGCTCATGCAAAGTGATGATATGTGCCTGAGAGTTCCAGCCACAGTTTTGCAAACAGAACATTTTCAACAAGTGATAAAGGTATGACAGTACAGCCAACCGGTCCCATTAACACTAAAATGTATTAGAGGGCACAGGGCAGTATAAACCATTTCAAGTGCACTGTCGTAGAATGTCCGAAAATGTTTTGCAGAAATAAATATTAAAAAATATGGGGGGTGGGCATATAAGGGTAGGGTGGGGTGGTGTATAGGGAATAAATAATAGGGGAGAGGGATTGGGTGGAACGCCCGCACAAAATTATGTTATTTGGCAAAAAACCTTTGGCAGAAAGTACTGCGAAGAATGAACATAGAAGAATGATGCCCAGCGACTCATGGGAAATATGGGGTTAACTCTAGAACAAGCCTAATATTGGCTTTGATATTATTATTACTATTACTGTGGTATTTATTGAGCGCGGACCTAGCTTGGAGAAGCAACAGAGCGCATTGCAGAGATAACAACATACAGATATACAGCAGGGGGTGGGATACAGAGGGACACAGAGGAGGGTTGCAGCTGTACAGAGTGGCAGGGAGCAGGGGGCGGACAGCGTCTAGCAAGTCAGGTGGTGCCGGGGCGACGTGATGGCCTAGGTGTTGAGGAGGAGAGGCTCTTTGCAGAGGTGGGTCGTGAGTTCTTTTCTGAATTGTTGGAGCATGGGGGCAAGTCTGATGCTGACAGGGAGGATGTTCCATAGTCTTGGGGCGTAGGCAGAGAAGGTTTGTTTTCTGGTCCTTTCCTTTTTACAGCAGCAGATTTTAAGTCTGCATGTATTCGCGTGTCCTATGGGATCTTAGGGATCTCCTAAGGCAGCGGTATTCAAACTGTGGGTCGCGGCCCCACAGCGGGCCGGGGCCGTAAGAGGCCAGCATGAAATGTAAAAAAATATATATATATAAATATTTTTATTTTTATTAGATTGGAAGAAATGGGCTGAGGCGGATCACATGGTCGGGCTGAAGCAGGGGGGGGATAGAGGAGGGCACACATCTCCGAAATTAAACATCTACCTGTAATGGTCATGTGTATACACGTCAGTTGGTTTGGCTTGTACATGCATCATTTAGTTTGACCTATATATTGCTCGGTTTGGCCTGAAAGTATATATTTGTTTGTTTGGCCTGTTGTACCTATGTGGTTTACCATGTTTATACATCACTTGATGTACATATATGGTTTGCTTTGTTTACACACCACGTGGTCTGGCCAGACAGCTTACACTTCTGTGGCACCGTTATTTAAGCCAATGTGCTTACTGTTCTCCCCCCGTCGTTATAGTATTCAGCAGACCTGCACCTCCACTGATGGTGGCTCTGCACCGTCCTGCTCCCAGGAGCAGTTACTTTGTACCTTTATTGCTGAGTTCATCCATGCCACGCTGAAGCGTGGAGGGTTGGGGAGAAGTAAATCCCTAGCAGGTCCACGTTCTGCTGAAGCCGCCTTGGCTCCTGTCCTCAACGACACTCCTGCTAAGTGCCAATGTTAATGAGTATCTTTCGCTTGCGGTGAGGACAGCGATGGCACTGCTTCTGCAAGTGCTGGGGACAGCAGGGGAAAGAAGACTGGGGGCTACCTGCCCTGCTCAGCTAGAGGCCAGACCTAAGCGGGTGTTTTCATGGGGGACCACTTTGCATGGGACAATTAGAACTGCCACTCTTCCTAAAGAGCTTCTGTGGGCCATCAGAGGCCCCAAATCTCTTGGGAGGTTTGGTGGCATGACCAAAATGGTCCACTCATTGCCTTGTTTTGGGTGGTGGGTTGTGATTGGCTGTAAGAGGGAGGAACAGGGATGATTCACACAAGGAGAGAGCAGGAGAGCTTGTGTTGTAGGTAGTGAGAGCATTGGTTGAGTGTCTCTTTGACATTTCATTCCCTGTTGTGTACATTTGAATGTGCATTGTGATGGGCTTGTGAAGTTCATTAAAGTCTAGCTCCTCCTTTGAGCAACCACTTGTGCACTCTTTGTGATGGTTTACCTCTTCTTTCCCACTTTTATCACAAAAAGATACCGAAAAAAGGAACCTCTTTGTGAAAACCCTTTGTGAAACTTGCTGATTGAGTGTTTTATGAATCTCTTTGCTTCACACAACTTCAAAGGTAGAAACAGACAGACCCGCTGGGAGAAAATTGGTAGAAACCATTTTGAAAACCTTTCCATCAGTGCCCCCCAACTGTTATGGAACAAGTGGACTTCGTTGAGAGCATGTAATCTTTAGGTGAAGAAGGTCAACAGGAGGGGGACATAGAGGTTAGTAGAAAATGGAACAGGAGAAGCCGAGGTGTCCAGCAGGGGGAACATGAAGAGGTGGATGCGAAACATAAGGAAGAGAAAGGGCAGGTGGAGGAAAACAAGGAAGCAATGAGGGACAGCATCTGGAACCTGAGGAGGCTGTGGATCAATAAGAGGTGAAAGCATGGCAGCAAAGGAGGTACATATGCAGCAGGAGGAAGAGGTGCGGAAGGAGGGAGGATCAGGAGGACGACATGGAGGTGTACCAAGATGATGCTGCTGGCTTCTGTCCAGTGAAGCGGGCAAGGTGGGTAAGGATGTGAGTCTCATGGGACAATCAAAGAGTACTGCGCCAACATTTTCAACAACTGGCCCCTCCTGGGTCTGACAGTATTTCCCCCTGCCTAAGCGTAAGGTACAGACATAGGCCTCTGCAGTTGTATACAAGATCTGTAATATGAAAATGCAGCAGGGCAGGAAGACTGAGCATTATGCTTTGGGTACAACTGCAATGTATCACCACATTTCACAGTGCCTTAAACCGATTCTTTAAATGTATGTCCAATCCTCCACTCCCACTGGCATGATCACCTTCCCAATAATTCAGAGGAAGTATCTGCCAGCTCAACTTGGGATGCAGGATATTCCCCGTGATGTATTGCAAGACCGTATTAGAAAGAGGTCCAACCATAGCATGTGCCACTGACTGCAGCTATCGGGCCTGTTTTGTCTGGGTTGGCTCTCTTCCCACCTGTGTACGAAAGCTTAACTGTGGATACTTTGAGAAACCTGAAGGTGCCTCACCTGATAGTCCCCGGGGATCTGTCTTCCTGGTGGTCAGGACACAGCCATCGCTTTTGGATCCAGCTCCTGGGGGTGGACCATTGCGGGATGATCACCTGGGTGAGGAGTCTTCGGGGAGTGGAAGTGGGACACTGGATGGCGAGATGCGGTATCTCCTTCCTTGTAACAACTTTACCCCATCCTACAGGTAGGATATTTAGGAACTCAACCCCTCGTCCCCCTTTTCCAACACAAAAACGTTCTCACGGACAGCTCAATGTGAGAGAAAACAGACTAACACCTGAGCCGTATACCTGACATGTCCCAATACAATGGTTAGGCCGGGTCAGGCAATTACTGATCATTACACACAACTGACTTCTATCACACTTCCCCACATGGATAAAAGGCGGAGCACGAAAGTACACTCTGAGCAAGGCAAAGCACATGAGGAAGCAGCAGTTCCAAGATGGCAGTTTAATTAAGACAAGGCGAAAGACGGCAAGACCGAAGAGGGTTGCAAGGAGGGAAGTGCCCTTGACCTTTTTAATGCAAAACTGTTACTTGCATGAACCTTTGAGAATAGGAAACATAAGACCAGAAATCAAGACTGAAGAATCCTGCATTGTGTGTCGGAGGTACCCACAGCTCTCCCGCGTAGATAGTCAAGGTGGGGAGAATCGTTTGCAGCCGCGGTACTGTCCTTGGCTCCTACAGCAAACCTGTACCAGTAAAGTCAGCACAGCCGGTGAGCTAGGGAGACTGATACCAAACCAGTTTGTGTTGAAGCCAAGGTTGCAAGCAGCAACATTGTATAGTGAAAACGGAAGAGAACAATGTATGAAGCGTATGTGGCAAGTGACTCAAACATAATTTACCAGCAGATGAGTGATTGAACTTTAAAGCCAAGATATGATACTGTAGAAAAAATGGTCTGGCACTACGTGGGTGCTCAGTAGAAAGTCTCTGTTAGGTATACAGCTGAAAGGTGACATATGTTAAATGTGAAAAGGGGTTGTGAAATCAAAATGGTCCTGCAACGGGACAAGCCAAACTCTGTGCACATTTGAAAGTTTTCGATAGTAAGAATATAAAGAAAGTAGATGAAGTTGTTCTGAGCCCGGCAGAGGGAGATCAGCTAAAAGCTTGGGTTAAAGCAAACCCGTGTCAAGAGTTACATTTGGAATTGTAATTGGTCCGAGCCTGGCAGAGGGAGAGTAATTGTGTTAAAAGTGATCTGAGCCCGGCTGAGGGGCATCCAGGGTTAACCGTGAGTCCCCCGAGAAAGAATATCCTACGAAAATTGTATAAAGAGGATCTTAGCCCGGATGAGAAGGATCCAAGGTGACGAACATTGTGTTAACAGGATCTGAGCCCAGCTGAAGGGGATCCGGCGTGAATAGTGAACCTCCTTAGAGATTGGGTACAGAAAGAGGAAAATAACTTCCTCAAATGCAGAACTCGGCCCACTGATATTTTTCGCATCAGGCCCTCTGAATGAAGAGACTTTGAAAGACAAAGAGACTCGAGCACAGACGCCCCTGGTGCTAATGATTGAACTGCATCCTCGTGCTAGAGTGACGCGCCTTGTCCTGTGCTAAAAACGTGGGGAAGGGAGGCCAATGGCCTGAAAATCCTGATATATCATTTTGTGAACACTTCTTTCTTTTTCGTTACATTGTTTCCCACACTATTTGTATTTAGAAGTAAGGATTTGCAATAGGTTTATTAGTATAGGCCCTTTTATTTTGACAAAACACCACTAGGACTGCATTATTATGATTTGATTGTCATAGCTTGCTCCCATTTGTAGACTTAGGATTAGATAGGCATTTATCAAACCCTTTTTTGAAGTTCAATAAACATCCTTGAACTGTGGTCTCTTGTGTCTGTCTTACTGTTGATACCATGACTTCCTTACACTACATATAGATGTAGCTATCATGATCACATTTTATGGCATGTAGCCATATCAAAACACACTGTCATGGACAAGGGCCTAAGAGTAGCAACTGCCGCCTGATGCTCACAGTTTTTATTTGTTGCTTCTATATCTACAGTGGCCTGCACTTCACTACATTTCCCTATTGGAAAGTCTAAATGTCTCTAGGTGATGTTCACTCTCCCTAGTTGGCACTGAAGTGCTGCCTATCTGGGGAAGGGGCTAGAGAAGAAAATATCCCTTGCCTAGCTCACTACTTTCCTATTTCTAAAACACACATTCAGAAGTTTACAATTTTGAATACTTCCTTCTAGAGTGAAAAATAAAAATAACATTTTATGTGTATCAACAACTTGTCAAGCAGAATCAATTTGCTGCTTAAAAACAAATGTTTTTGCCCCAAGCTCTCAGTTGGTTTGAATGGCTTATGGTCAGGGCGTCACCCTGAACCTCTAATCTGGTTAACCCGTTTCAGCAGGAATTGATTTCTTCAGAACAGTGTCCTAGCCCTAGGCTTGGGATCACTTTTAAAATGGTGATGTCATTATTCGTATGGCCAAAGACTCCATCATTTTCTTTGAGGAGGTTTCATTCTCTTCCGTGTTTTAACCCTATATTGAGGAACACAAAACAGAAATTGGAACCGTCAGTGTATCTGATGCCCTTACTGGAATACTAATATGGAACATTTACTCCTCCATATCTGTCATCTTAACCTCAATGGCAATGTGGGAGGATCTCTGTTGTTGACCAGCTTTCTGCGGTCTGCCTGTACAAAAAGAACCCATATGTGTAATGTCTTTGCTATTCTTAAAAACATTAACATTTCAGTGGCTTAATGTCGTATTACGTTTTCAACATCCATATGGCACAATTCTGTGACACTCGAGGAAAGGGTAACACAAGATTACAGTAAGGTTATAGAACGATTCATTGGTGAGGAAAATTCAAAGGAATGACTACTTGCAGGGACCCGGTGTAACTGTGAGAATGATTAACAAGGTGCAAAGATGAGTACCATTGAAACAGGTAGGAAAAAAAGTAACTCCCTGTATGGATACAGTGATTTCTCGAGATTGAATCCATGAGTGATAAGTACAACACATCGAAATGTAAAGGTGTATAGATCAGTCCTTTTGAAGCAGGCATAAGTGGAAACGAATATGCATTGAAACCATAGCCATATGTCCTTGTGGCACTTATTCTATTCCTACTGCTATCTATCTGAGGTAGCTGAGTTGCAAGTGGCGCTGTTTCCACCATCATGGCACCTACATAAAATAATATACGGTGATGGGAGAGAATAAAAGGCAGATGTTGAATAAGATGTGAGATCAGATAAGGAGAGAGAAAACATGGAAAATAGAAGAGAAGAGACATTTTCACATAACAGAATAATCATTTACTTCAAGTATGTATCATTATATTGCAGTAATATATTTTACACTTGTGCTTGTACATCTTTCTTTCCGATAATCATTGATGACCTGTCTATCGCACTATGCTTCACTTTCATTCTCCTGCTTTGTTTCTGTGACCACACTGTCATGGGCTTTCCTCACATCTGAGAGGTAAACCCAATATTTCAACCTCTCTACTTTTACTGCCAAGGGGGTACAATACATTACCTCATAGGGACTGTGTAACCTTGGTGAGTTCCACCTTCTTACGAAACTTCACAAATATACACTAGTTCTCCAGGCATTGTCAGGTGCTGCAGTGGTTTTGTCTGTTTCATTCTCTCGTGTGAAGGGTGAGGCAATGTGTTTGGAAATGCATCTTACTGCTCTTGTTAGTTGTGTTAGGTACTCCTTGAACTCCTCTCCTAACACTGTTGCTGTTCCATGTGCATCTGACATTCTTCTCGCTGGTGTCAGTGGCATTTGCATGCACCTACCAGTTACTATTTCATGGAGGGACAAGTGGTGGGCCTTTCTGAGCTGGTTACGCAACTGGAATAGGGCTAAAGGCAAACAATACACCCAATTCTTTTTCAGAGTATGGCATAGTCTGGACATTATACTATTTTGAGGAGGCCATTGATCTTCTCGACCACCCGGTACGCTTGTGAGTGGTAAATCAAGCACAGTTTGTGTTTTATTCCCAGTAAGGTTGTTACCTCTTTGAAGACATCGTTTACAAAATGTGTTCCCTTGTCAGATCATATGACGTCACATATCCCCCAACGCGGGAACACTTCTCTCACTTTGTGTCTGGGTGGGCACAGGGCCCTGCCTCATGCCAGCGTGAAACGGGACAGACCACTACAGTCAGATATCGTGCTCCATTTCACCTTTCTCCCATGCTTGCATAGTTGATGTGCAGCTCACGGAAGGGACCAACTGGGAGCGGCAATGTTCCTCATATTGTTCTGAGTGTCATCCCAGAATTGAACGTTTGACATGTTGTACATTCTATTGACATTTTGTAAAGATATTCTTGGAGGTTTGGCACAAACCAATCCTCCTGGATTCTGCTGCAATATGCGGTTTTGATGTATGTGCTGGAAAATGTAGTTGTTGGAAGGCTACTAGTAATAACTCTATAGGCATTACCACTTTTCCTGTGCTATCATGTCTCAATAGGAGATCAGTAAGGTGGGTGCACCCTCTTTTTTCCCCATAATTCCTGTTCTTCGAAGGGGTGCTCTTTTTTGCATTTCTATAATCTGTGCTATGGGTAGTGCATTATATCTCTCCCCCATGGGCTCTTGTTGTTTCCCTTTTAACACACATTCTGTTGTTGCTGTTGTTTGGAAATAAGCTGCTTGTTTGACTGCAGCAACCGCCGCTGCCTTTCCAAGAGATATTTGTCATTGTTGTTTGTATGGGCTTGGCATTTTACCAGGGCTACTACAGATGGCTCTGCAAGGGCTTCAATCAATTTGTTTAATAATTCTGCATGTTGGACTGGGGACCCGTCTGCTCTCCTGAACCCCCTCCTTCTCCATCGTGATAACCCTGATATGTACCATAGTGGTGACATAGGCCGAGTCGGAATATTTCGTTACTGCACACCCTTTTGCTGCTTGTAGTGCTTCTTTTAGGGCTACTAATTCTTCTGCTTGTGCAGAATAGTGCATTGGCAGGCGTTTTAGCACCAAGATTTCAAACTCCCCTTCCTCCAACATCACCACTGCAGCCCCAACATGTTTTTTTCCTGTTTCTGGGCAAATTAACGCTGAATCATCTACAATACTTGTCCCTCTTCCAGTGCATTTTCACTAGCCTTTGGGATGTCATCCCCTTCTCCCTCATAGGTGGCACAATCATGATCCTGCATGTCTTTCACTGTGCATGGCTCTGTGAGGAATGTGGCTGGGTTTACTGTCTTAAAGCATACTACATGGACATTTGGGCTTGAAATTATGATTTCTTAGGCTGACGCTCTATGGGTGGTGAGGGTAGATTTGGATCGTTCAAGGATGGCAAACAATGAGTGTTCAACGTACAATGTGACGGAATATCCCATTACAATTGTAGAGCTCTTTTCTAATGCAAAGGTAGCGGCTGCGAGGGCTTATTCACATGCAAAGTGTCCCTGCATTACTGAATCAAGCATGCTGCTGTAATAGGCCAGTGGCTTGTGGCCCAGGGATGTCTTCTGTGTCAGCACAGCAGTCCTAAATGTTCTGTTTGAGTGAGAAAATAAGAAAGATTCTCTTTCATAATCAGGTGTCGCTAAAACTGGTGCTGTAGTTATTAGTTATTTTAATGCTGCGAAGGTAGTGTGTATTTCAGGTGTCCATTTCATTGGCACCTTGTCCTTCTGTGCTTCTTTCAGCCCTTGCAATAGAGGTCGGGTGTAGGTGGCATAATCTAATATCCATGCTCGGCAATAAGTGCAGATGCCGTGAAACTTCTGCATATCTTTAACAGTTTGTGGTGTGGCTGAGGCACGTACTTCTGCCGCTTTGTCAGGTATTATTCTTTTGCGAACTTTGGAAATGAATTGTCCTAAGTACAGGACCTCAGCCAAACAATACTGTAATTTACTTTTGGCTACCTTGTACCTCTTCTGGACCAGCAATTTTAGGAGGGTAACAGAATCTTTTCTGCATGCTTTCTCCCCTTGACTACATACCAGGAGGTCATCCACGTACTTGATGACCGTGCTTTGGACATCAATATTGCAGAAGTCTTCGTGAAATATTCTGTTAAAGATACTTGGGCTCTCGAAGTACCGTTGTGGCAGCCTGCAGTGTTCGTGTCTCCTTCCTCCTATTGTGAAGGCAGTGAAGTATTGAGATTCTGGGTCCAGTTGCACTGAGAAAAAGGAATTTTTGAGGTCCACTACCGTGAGGTGGGTGTCCTGCTTTGGGATGCTGCACAAAATGGATGCTGGGTTTGGGACTAGAGGAAACGCTTTCTGAAAAATGTTATTTAGGGGGCAGAGGTCCTGGATCATAAGCCTCGCCCCCCCTGTCGCTTTCTTAATCAGATAAATGGCTGTAGTGCATGGTGAGTTGGCAGGGACAATGATACCTTGCTGCAATAATGCTTGTACAGCACCTAGTTTCAGTTTTATTTTTACTGCTCACTTCCCTCAGCAACCCTACATCATGGGGGTTTGTGGTCCACAAATAGGGCGGTACTTGTTGTAAGTCGCCTCACAGAAAGATGGCGGTGCACTGACAGCAGCCATGAGGGCGTTTGCTACCCATCTTTTCTGAATCATTATGTCACAGGGCATGCAAATCTCTAGTATAATCTCCCCATCAGTGTTGCTATCAGTGAACAGCTCTTCATCTGTTAATTCTCATTGTAGGATATTTGAATCAATACACAACACTGTTCTCCACTCACACCCATGAAGGTCCATGGCAATTGCTACAATACGCTTTGCTGACACCTGCACTCCTTGTAAGTTAAGAGAAATCACTGCACCAGGCACTGTCTCGGGTGTGGCCACAGGGCAGAAAACAAAATCAGAGGGTACTCTCCATTCTTTTCGTGTTAGTTCGGGTACAGCCCTTGCTAGTACTTGTACTCCGTACACAAACATGTCGGCATTTGTAAGAATTCCATGCACAGTTGTCACATTCGCTAAAGTTTGTGTTAGTAACATTGCTCGGAGTGCGCACATCCCGGGGGTTCAACACACTATTCCCCTGTCCTTGAATGCTATTGTCATGTTGAGTTTACTGAGTAAGTCCCGACCCAATACATTTATGGGGGACTCTTCATGATACAGTAGGGTCGCTCTGATAGTTTTCCCCCCTCTTTTGACATCCAATTCTTCTGTGTAAGGAACCATGACCACAGCCCCAGATAATCCCAGCGTCTCGAGATTTTTTCCAGATAATGGAAAATTACCTTCACATAAACATGATTTTTCTGCCCCCAAGTCCACCATAAAAATGAACTGTTTATTTCCCAAACTCTGTCCCCACCAATGGTTCTTCGTCTGGAAGTAAGGTAGTAAATAGGACTGGACACGCAAGGGCTCTCTGTGGGCTGTCCCAGTCGGGGTGAGTTTCTGTTCCGGGGCAAGAGAAAATATTGTCACTGAGCACACAGGGTCCCCGATATGGTGTAGGTGTGGCATTGTCAGTAGTGACAAATGGGTTTGCATATGTATGTGTTATTTGATTTTGACGGGTTGGGCGAGACTGCCTACAGTACAGGGAGTGGCTAAGCTTATTGTACCCTTGTATAGGTCTACTATTGGGCTGTCCATCTGGTCCATAGTTTCCTATGGCCAGACCGCACGGCTACCCAGGTGTGGGTGTCCGTACTGCTGCTCGTTGCCATACCTTTGGTTATTATGGTAATTGGCCACTGGTCTACTTCGGCATTCTCTTGCAAAGTGTCCCCACCTCCAGCATGACCAGCATGGTCTGGGTCCACACCCTCTTGGTCCTTATCCCCCATACCCTCCTCCTCCTCCCCGTAGTCCTCAGTACCCACCTCTCCCTCTTGCAGGTCTTCCTTGCCATTGGGGTCCCACATACCGGTCTACTCCACCCCATTGTTCCTGGCCATTGCATGCCCATGCTGCAGCCATCCTAGCCTGTATAGCCATTGACCCCTCCCTTTCTTCCCCCTGCTGCTCTGGGGTGGCACTGCGGTTACTGCCGCAACCTTCACTAACTTACACCAGCTTCACTTCTTCTGCTAATCTCTTCTGAGCCATTTCTTTTTCCCTTTCTTTGATCCTCTCTTCTGAGCCATTTCTTTTTCCCTTTCTTTGATCCTCCGGCAATGGTGTACTATAATGCTTTGTATTTCTGGCCACCCCTTGGCTTCTATCCCATCTATTCTATCTAGGGCCTTCTGCACCTCCTTCGGGAGGCCTCTTTTAATGATAAAGTAAAATAGGGAGGTGAATTGGTCCCAGGCTGTGCCCATTTCCATCCTTCACATCTCCTACACCCGAAGAATAAACTGTGCAGCATATTCCTCATCCCCCATGGTGCATTGCATTATAGAGTGTAGATCGGGGGTGTTGGGGAAGGCCCTCCACAGTGCATCCCACACCTGTGCATGGACATTGTTAAATAAAGGACGCCCCATCATGTCTATCATTCCCTGTGGTGAAACCCGGGAACCCTGCCTTCACTTATACTGGGTCTGCTTGGTCACCCACTGCTAATACCAGAAGGTGTTTAATATCCCCTATAGCTTGACGTACCCCCGCAGTGTTCTTTTTGAATGCAGAAACCATTTCCCTGCTCCCGCTGTGAGTGGGAGGAGGGATTTGAGGAGGTTGTTTTTGTCCATCAATGCCCAAGGCACATAATGGGGTCGCCCTGCTCCCTTGTGAATGAGTGACATTTGTAATTTTGATCTCACCTTCCCCTTACTTACCTTCACTCCTTTCTTTTTTGCTAGTGCTATCCTCCCTATTCTATTTCATAGCCTATGTTCCCATCCATCTTCTCCTCCTGTCACCCATGGTGTGGTCCAATGTACTTGCTGTATTCCTCCCACAGCCCCCTCATCTCATTCCTCAAAATCACTACAATATTCTTCCTCCCTCTCCGAGGCCACAGTGTCATATCCCACACATTCTACTTCTCCCTCTCTCTGTACTCTAACCATTCTAATCAGAGCACCGTCTATTCTGAAAAGAAAGTCTCCAGATTTTTGGGTATGAGAGAGGAGCTATTTAAGGGTAGTGGGAGCCCTCCCCCCGAGGGTTCAGTTGGTTCGCATAGTGCTCTCAATCGCGCTAATTCTGTTCGCATTGACGTTAATGCTGCCACTTCTAAATCTCGAGTGGATGGTCCCTGAGTGGCATGTGTACTTATCTGAGGGACATAAGGAGGTGGGGGTGCTGTGACAGGTGTGTTTGGCGTGCTTCCCCCTTGTACATAGGCCGGATCTGAATATCCCTCTGCAGGTCTTGTGAGCAATGGATATATTTTCTTGGGCTCTTTGCTCCACCTGTCAGCTTTCATCTCACCTTCCTTTGTCTCTGCACTCACCCCCTTCCTTGCGTTACAGGTGTTTCCTCAAACATTTTCCACAGGTCTAGCCATTCCTGTCTGTTTTAGAGCTGTTTCCCTTTGTATTTCACCATTAGATAGGTTGCTCCATTGTCTAATGTCCCCTTATCTTCTGGCCAGACATGGGGTACCCCCTCCCACTTCATTTTCATCACCCATTGACTATGATACTTTTAAATCCTGTCTTGGTATAGGGGGAGGTTTTTACAAATATAGGCTAATGGGGTATCCATCCCCATGTTCTAGAGGTCTCTCTCTCTCTCGCCCCCTTTCCCACTGTCCCCTCTAGGCCTTAACCTCTGATACCACGACAACTATAATATATAGTATGTCGACCTTTAGTTGCAAAACCTTACTTATACATTTTCAGGATTAACACATAAAACATGAACCATTGAACATTTTGACAGAACATAACCAACAAATATGTGGACAATACCAACAAAAAACCAATACCAACAAAAAACATAAACCTTTAATTTTTACTTTTACCCTGGACCCCCTTCGTGGCGCGATACCCCCTTTCTCACACATTCAACATTCACATCACCTCTGCCCTCTCTGGTCCTTCCTCCACAAAGCTTGTAAAAACACTATAAGAAAAATAACCACTACTTATTCCCAAGCCTACTACTTATATGAGGCTCCTACTTTTATCCTTTTTTCCATTTAATATCCACACTGGTCGGGACAGTGCAACGCGGCGCTGCCTTCTACCCCTTTGTAGAGCTAGGTTCCCATTTCTCCTTTATTCTTCAACTTATTCTTCCACATAAAAAAGAATGGCCATAAAAAAGACTTATTTTCATACACTAATTTTACCCATTCATACCCTAAACATACGTGTTCTTATCCCTTATTACAACCCCACAGACCAATGTCCCCACTTTACCTTATTTGTTTCCCCTTGTAATTAATACTAATGTGCCCATGTTCTTCCAAGAGCCTCTGTTCGCGGTCTATCCACAACGTGTGGGCCTCCCCGTTGTGGCCCCACCCGGCTCCGGCGAGCAGTTGGATATTCATAAAGCCGGGACCCACAGAACATGCTCTGCTGCGTACGCATTTTTTGGGGACTGGTCAGCTGTAGCTGGGGAATGGCCCTTCCAGGGAAGCCCTAGATCTCACCGTACGTACGGGGGTGTCTCAAGGAATATCACGTAAGAGGGGTCACCAAATGAAGGTTACTGGCCACATGTACGTACTTCCATTAGACCAAAATGAAGGACACGCCCCACTAGTGAATGAGACCAGGAGAGTTATTGCAAGTAAAATAAATGATATAAAATATGAAATGCAAGCAGAGAACTCTGCTGCCTGAGGATGCTCTGCTAAACCATACACGGGCAGCACATTATGAACCAAAATAACATCACAAATGATGTAACAACATAGGGTATGAAATAACAGTTTCAACTGGTTGGCGTTCAAGGCGCATCATTCTCTATAGGTGATATCAGGCTTCAATTGGCTGCTGTGTCTAGGTTGATCGGCTGGCACGTGGGTCAGCTGGGCTCATCTCTGCAGTGTGAAGGTCGAACTTAGTTCACAACAGTTACATTTCTGACTAATCTAAACTAACCAACAATCATTGGCCTACAAAGAATAATGGTGGACATAAACTATGGTGTGGGTGGGGATCTTTGTAGAGTATAGACAGATATATGGGCATTCTAACCCTTGCATTTTATGGGGTTTTGGTGGCACTGGGCCCCTCTCCCAGGTGCCTTATCGTTGGGGTTTGATCTGTAATGTACGCTCCCTGGTGCCTCACGATTCAAACGAATATATAGACAGATGTTAGTTTAGAGGAGAATATACTGCTGCACAGGATTAAGTATATGATGGGTACTGTGGCGTGGCTGTTGGGCGGGGTCCTGCAAGCTGTTACCTTCAAAGACAGTGGAGAACACAGGGCCAGTGGACCATGGCCTAGCAGGGGGGGGAGTAGAGAGGGAACAAATAGTTCAGCGCAGATGAATGGGCACAGGGTTTGGTGCTTGCCCTGTTCTCACACTCTGCAGTGAGCACTTTCTGTCGGCATTTGATGCTAGCTAATTGCAGCAATACATGGATGGACTTCCCTGAGAACAAGGCTTGCGTGGAACTGGCAGGGGTGGAGTTGTTGTGGGCTGTCTGTACGCAGTGCTGGGGAAGGGAGAGCAGACATTTCAGTGGAGTGAATTTGGGCCTAGTAAAAAGATGGCGGATGACAGGACACAAAATGGAGTTTCTGAATACATACAGTAGGTTATTGGCGTACTGGGTAGTGTTATGATACATGGCTATGTATGAAGGAGGTGGGGGTGCGTCCCCCCTTAGCTTACATGTGGTCTGCTTACTGCCTGAATGCTAAAATGGAGGTGGGACGGTGCTACCTCTCCCCCAACAACAGGTTAGGGATGATGGCTAAGCTGATTATGTTGCAGTTGGAGCCTGCGAGCCAGTTTGGCTGGATATTTGTTGGATTAATCATAAGGAGCCTAAGGAGTTGGAGAGTGAGGTAGCGTGTTTGTCAATAGGGCCGTTCCAACCCAAGTTTAGATCTCCATGGAGGAGGATTTTAGATGTGGGTGTGATACTTGTGTTGATGAACAGTGTGAGGTCGTCATCAAAGGATGTAGCAGGGCCTGGAGGGCGGTAGCTGACTTACTAGATCCAGGAGGGAAACAATATGGACCACACAGCAAAGATGGCAAAGATGGAGGCTGAAAAGGGGGAAGACCTAGAGGTCTTTTTGAACACTTTCAGGTTTAATCCCGGCCCTCAAAGGGATAGCTTAGAATAGAATGGCAGAGGGAATCAGTTGACTCGAGTAGCAAATGGGAGCAGAAGGAGGGAGGAAGTATAGGGCTATTAAAAGCCAGCCAAGTCATTTCAGAGTGAGAGGTGTATGGTTGAGGATGGAGGGCTAGTGCCGGAGGACCACAGTGTATCAGCTGAAGGAGGACTTGGAGACGACTTTAGAGTGGTTACAGAGAGAGAGGAGGTAAGGTGTTGGGGGTCAGGAAGGGGTACCAATTGAGTGTAAGTGATAGTGATTGGGCCCATTGAAAGTCCCTGAGGGAGTCTGAGAGATAAGGCCACAGACATTAGGTCCTCCGTAAGAACAGGGATAGTGCATTAGCGGTACCTTAGCTCTAGTGATTTGGCACTAGGCCATGTTGGAGTAGGAAGACTATGTTCAGGTGGTGGGAGCTCCCACCAAGTAGGAGGGAGGGGAGTGTATGGATCCCAACTAGAGTGAGATCCCCAAAGCCTGTATTTGTACATTTTCATAATAAAAACTGATTTTTGTTTTGTCACTCATTGAGTACAATATGCTTTGATCATCTCCTGACATTTACAGTAACTGCCCTGCAGCCAGAGGCAGCAGGACAGGGTCAATGGTCACGTGTATTCCTGACAGCTGCTGTAATGCACAGTTCCAACTGGCAGATTCTTCTTTATTTGCCTGCTTCTTTGGTTCAAACTATAGTCACATGGTGCCTTAATCAGCCTACTAGCACACTCAACTGCAAATATAAGCCATATCTGGTTATGAAATGCTAGCTACTGTAATCACACCGTTATTCAGGTCACAGTATTTGGCGGTCATATTAGCGTCAGTTTGGAGAGGTGACACAGTAATGACAGAGCTTGTGGTGTATTAGCTATCTGTCCTGGGTGTACCCATGACATTCATGTGGGGCCCTGCCCAGAGGACTGCTCCTTGTGATCCCCCTGAGGAAGGCCAAATCCTTCCTTAAGGACACAGGATCCAACTGCGGGAGGCCCCGTGGGAATGAGTGCATCAAAGACAGTCCTGACATAATAAAGCTACTTATACACCAGTGTGATCATTATTGGAGTCCTGTTGAAGTAGGCAGGCATAGGAAGATGATGGAGTTATAGTAGGCCAGATGACAGATTTAGAGAGGGGTTCTACCATTTTGGATTTTGCTAGGGCTTCCTACACTTCCCACCCCCACCCCACTTCCTGCAGACAAAACAACTTATATGACAGCAGAAGGCAAGGTGCACATGTTACATCAGCCTTTGTTTGGGCTCCTGAGAACAGACTTTCTTTGGACCAATTGCGTGTACTTATTGCCTACATAAAGGGGGAAACACTGCCCTTAGTTGATTCATTTTTGGATTACAAGACAAGAAGGGTTCACCTGGAACTCTGTTGGGGTATTGTTTTTTCCAAAGCCCTCTACCTAGAGCTGAAGACAGAAGCCTCCAAGGAAGAGTAAAAGCTCTTCTCCTAAACCAACTCAGGTGAACATGTTGGGCATCACTACTATGTTACCTGGCCCTATGGACCAAGGCCTCTCTGCTGCCTGAGCACTGTAACAGGGATCCTGCTCACTAGATGTGAAGTACCCCCTGAGGGTGCAAGGGAATCCTCCTGTGCTGAAATCCAGAACAAAGGAACCGTCTTGTTCATGGAGACCTGGATTGAGCCACCCAGCAACCACAGATCCAAGGAAGTGACCCCTCGCTCCCCCTTCATCTTTGAACTTCCTCAATGCCAGTCTGGGAACCTTTCAAGCCATCCAAAGATTGTGTGGAAGCCACCTTAGTCCTCTCTGACCTTGATACTCAACCACTCCTACATTTTCACATTTCTCTTGATGGCGAAACCCTGTTGACTACACATCTGAGACCCACTGGGTCTTCTAGTGCCCCCAACTCAACAATGCCACCTAGCAACCTGATTGCCTGAGCACAAAGATGTTCCACTAGAGTTCCCAAGTGCTGTTTTGAGCCAGCTGAGCTCGCCGCTGAAGGCTAGTCTCCAGTTCTACATGCCCAAGACCGCAGAGTCTGCCAGTACTGCTGACCAGACATCAGCTGACGTCTCCAGCGTCTTTCAACCCACATGCCGTCATAACTGCTGAACATCATTGCATCACTGGACCGGTACCACCGCTCCCCAGCTTGACCCATACCCTGCCCAAAGGCACCCTGACTCCTGGTTCAATACTGAAAAGCCTGCCTCAATGCAGTTGGATCCCAAAGACATGAATATAAGGTATTTGCAGTAGTCCTGGCCCCTGGTCCTCCCTTAAGGGCCCTAATGACTTATAAAACTCCCTCTGTGCCTTTTCAAGTCCATTTCACATAATTCTGACATGTGCTCCTTAAATCAATTGCCTGCACCCCTTTCTTCATCCAGGGTGCCACTTTATTCCAAGGGGACACTATGGGTTTCCTCATCAGTGCAGTGTCTTTAGTGTTTTTGATTTGGTATGTGCATTCGTAGCTTTTATTAAAGTTCCTATTTTTCTCAAACTTTGGATGGACGTTGTTTTATTATGGTACCACCACACTACTGTTGGTTGTGTTGCAACCGTATAAGCTCACACCTTCCCTAAATAGTATAGCCTCCCCTCAGCCCACAATATCAAAAGAGGTGAAGGAGGTATACTGTTGCATTTGTCCTTTCTACCCTTATACCCACTATACATGCATTAAATAATGACATGAGACAGCCTTCATGTCTCAACTCCTTTATTCATATCTTAAGACTGACTTTCCAACTTCCCTCACCCTTCTATTCCCGTGGTTCCATTCCATTCCCCGTTCTACATTCTGCTCAGCCACAACACCTCCCCCTTGCTTATCATGTGAGTTCACTCTCTCCACTTATCTGGCGAAGTCAAATCTACATATGCTCAATAAGACGAGAGGGTTTTCTAATAGTTCTCTGAGGACGACCAGTTGCTCCAGTTACCCTTCGATTTTCTTCTTCACTACGTAAAGAAGGTGAAGAATGTCCAGAATCTTTAAGTGACATGAGGCCAACAGGTGGTTCTTCATTCCTCTTTTCCTCATACAGTCCTACCACTGAATCATCTTGGAATATTCTATGCATATAATCATCATCCATCATGGTCGTAACCTTGGGCCTGTTGACAGCTGTCACTATTAGAGGCCTTGTCTCATTAATGAACCCCAGTCTCTTCTGTTGCTTTTGTCGACCCACTGATAACTGTACCTTATGCTCATCAGCTCTCCTTTTCTGAGTTGTCCAACCATTGTCTTTCTCCCTTTCTTCACTTTTCTCTTCCCTACCTTTACCTTTTACAAGGATATGATCTTTAAACCGAAAAGGACAGGTTTCGAGCTGATATTGGTAACTTCCTCTAGTCTGCCCCTGACCCCCTCTTCTGCATGATTGCGACACATCATCACATTCCAGAGTCTCATATTCGGTCATTCCATTCCGTAAGTTTCCCTTCATTCCACAAAGTTCTGGTTGCTGCGCTTGACGTATCATTGCCTCACTTTTGGGTTGCACAAGCGATTGCACATCTACTCTCTCACAATAAGACTTTATGCTGTGAGACCTCAACATGCCATCCCTCTTTTCCGCTATCAGCAGAGCATCTGGTCTATATACTGACCATAATGGCACTCTCTCTCTACACAAGACCCTGAAATGATTTTCCTTACCACATTCGATACACATTCGACCAAGAGCAGGACATTGTCGACCTTTATGTGGGAACTCAAATCCACATCTGTAACACCGGTTTTCTGCTCTCCTCCTGCTTTCACCATTCCATGCCTTTTTTTTGGAAAGCATGTTTGACATTCGTGACTGTTCCTGTGAGTTAATCTTGAAGTTAACCATGGCGTTCAACTCACTTCTTATTTCCATATTGGCTGCCTGTACCTCAACCCTTTCATATATCCTAGCCAATTCCAAAACGTCTTTCAAAGGGCGAGGCACTCTTAGGAGATGTTTCTGGAGTTGCGATGATGTGCACCCTTCAATTATTTTTAGTCTTATCGCCTCATCATCACCGAAATTTGCAAACTCACAGTATGCTGCTTTTTCATGTAACCGTAATACAATTGTGCTATTGTTTCATGTGGTTTTTGTGTGCACTTGTTGAATGTGTAACACTCATAGTCTCTATCTATAGGAACTACCAACCGTTCACCAATAACAGAAATCAATGCTTGATACATAGTTCTTTCCTCACTCAGAAAAGTCGCAATAATACTCTTCACATTGTACCCCACCAAGTTTTTAAATATGTCCAGTTTGTTTAAGGCATCCTGATTTCCCACCGCTTTCAGAAATCCTTCAAACTCCTCCATCCATTCTTGCCACCGTCGCCCTTGGTCTTCCTTTGGCTCCAATATGAATGGGTCAGGGCAACGCAAATAATCCACTGGGATCATAGTATCTT
This sequence comes from Ambystoma mexicanum, assembly GCF_040938575.1. NCBI lineage: Eukaryota > Metazoa > Chordata > Amphibia > Caudata > Ambystomatidae > Ambystoma > Ambystoma mexicanum. The sequence continues at coordinate 609,235,949 of NC_090933.1, forward strand.
GGGGCCAGGCTGTATCCCTTCTGTTTCCTCTCTGCAAATAATCCACTGGGATCATAGTATCTTGGGGCCAGGCTGTATCCCTTCTGTTTCCTCTCTGTGCATGACATTTAAGGGTGAAGTGCTTATTTATCACGTAATTCGTTGTTTGTTCCGTCTCGTTATTGTTATTGAACCACAACGTGTGATATTCCTTTCAACCGTGCAGGTCACTCTAAACAGCTGTTATGTATCCTTAATGTTGTGTTTTTTTTGTTTAAATGACACAGTTATGATTCCTTGTTGACTCTGTTCGTTTTTCATATGAGCAGTCATTTCATCATTCAACATGTGCATCCTTCACATCTTGCTGCCATGCTTTATTTTAATGCTCTTCACCGAATTATATTCCAGAAACACCACGACAACTGGAAGACAGTACCCATAGCTATTCCTCAAATAGCATAAGGCAAAAACCGAAACTGCACCTCTTTACATTAACTTCCATCAGCGTTTTGTGAATCGCTGTTGATTTTCGCGAAAGGACACAAGTAAATCACCCACGTATATGCGTAGGATTCTAGCAGACAAAATCTTTGGGCGCAGCCGGCATGAGAGCAATTTGGGCATCTGTCGTGTTACAGTCTTTGCCCAATCTGGTAAGGTGACCTACACTGTCCCATATCAGCTACTGCATTTTATTGCTGTTATTGAACATTCTCTTATTACTTTATCACTGTTGTCAAGTTCTGCACTTCATGTGCTATTTTCAATGTGATCCTTTACTTTTATTCCTTTCGTTTCCCAGTCAGCAGCATAGTTCACAAATTAGCATTTTGCCTTTTTAAATTAAAAAAAAATAATAATGTTTACAATGTTTTTAATGTCACTGTGTCTGTGTTATAATATCTCCCATGACACCACAAACATTATAATGCAACTCTAAGACCCATTCTCGTTCGCTTGTACACACCATCTCATTTGTTTCCGATGTGGTTTTATTTGCACTTGCCAGGTTACCATGGTAATCTTTTGTAACTTCTCTCAATGTTCCTACGTGTGAATGTCTCCCAAATGCTTCCTTACTATAATGCCATTGCAGACTTTCCACTTGAATGTTTAAATGTATGTTGCTCTTTATTTTGCATTGGTTGTTTTTATTTCCAGATTATCGTTGTTGTATCCACTTTTGTTTTGTTTCATCATCGTCATGCCAACGTACTATTTAATACTGACAATCACACAATATGTCTGCACGTTTTCTCAAGTATTTTTGTCCCTTTCTCTGTTTTCATGACGCTCCTTCGTATGTCACCTTTCCTTGATCCTAACATTCAGCGTTGCACCTCTTGCTCCCAGTAAGCAATGTTCACTTGTTTAAATAATGCGCATTCAAGCAACGCCTTCAGTTGCTTGGCTTTCTTTGCAAATTCATGCTCATATGGCCTTCACTTTCACAGTTCACACATGGCCTGACATACAATGCCTGTGTCATGCGCCTTACCGTTCTTCTTGCTTGCTTCCTTGACAGTGCGCCTTCCTTACTTTATGCAGTCCAAAATGCCACATTCAGATTGTAAAAATAATTATTGCACTGCGTGGCTTACTATTCCCATGAAATCTTGCCTTTTCTTCAGCCACCTGTATTTTGTTTTTGTGATTCTTCCTTGTCCTTGTCAGCAGCCTTTACGTTTTCCTTTTACTTTCTTCTTTGAATTTGTCTGAACTACGACCCCTTTTCAGATCTCTTGTTTGTCTTCAATCTTGTCATCTATCTTCTCAACTTTCTCTTTTACGACAGCCACCTCCACAGGCTGTTTTCCATGGGTCACTGCTTCCTTCCCTTTTCTAGCAGTGTGGGTTCCAGTCACTACCTCGCTGCCGATTGTTGTATCTGTCCTTTGTAGCCTTGTACTAAATATACATCCATTAAATAATGACATGAGACTGCCTTCATGTCTCAACTCCTTTATTCATACCCTAAGACTAACTTTCCTACTTCCCTCACCCTTCTATTCTTGTGGTTCCATTCCATTCTGCATTCTGCTCAGCCACAACATATACCTTTTGGGCTTTGCCTGTTTCACCTTCATGATTAGGATCACTTCTGGTTTTAGTAGTAGTTTGGCACCGAAAAGGTAGTTTAGCCACTGCTCAATCCGGTACTCCTGCACAGCAGTAGTCATTTTGTTAAATGTTAAATGTTTAAGGCATTTGTACCGCGCACCGTCACCAACGGAATTGGTCCCCAGGCGCTCTGGCGGATCTGCAAATGATAAGGTGGGAAGGGTTAGTAAGGTGAAGAGGGAGTAGGATAATGAGAGGAGTGGTGTTCTGTTGGCAGCTTCAGCTCGGTATACACCAGATACTGAGCTTTGGTGCGGGTATTGGATCGGTGTCAGTCCGCATGTGCTGTTGCTCCGGCTTATGTGTTGTTGCAGTGTTGTGAAGTGCGTGTGGATTGCTGTGCGAGATGTGGTTGTGTGAGTTTTTTGAGTGAGATAAGTATGCATAGTTTGAGCTTATATTGGTTAGTGGGTTACCTGGCCCTAAGCATGCTAACATTCACAGTTCTATCAAAGTGTGTCACATGTTGATCCTCACACCTCTATCTGGAAACGGCGCAGGCCAATGCTTAGGATTCCATCTAGGTGTGGGCATGCCAACATTCACAGTCCCATCCAGATGTAATGCAGGCCCATATTCACAATTCTGTCTAAATGTGGCGCGTGTTGGTCTTGACAACTATGTTACTATGTAATGTAAGGCAACTTCTACGATCCCGTCATGAGTAAGTTCAGCCTGGTGGTTACAAATCTTTCTGAGTGTACCTGGTGTGAATCTATGGCAGTCTATGTTATTGGGAGGTAAGATAGATTGGCAGGGGTTTTCTGGAGTAGAGTAATTGCTCTACTCCCCACCCATGTCACACTCACAGTTTTTGTTGGTGTCTGTTGGCTTCACTTGCTTCTACTGCAGACACCTGCAGACACATCTTGGAGCCGCCAATGTTGGAGCCGCCCTTTGCCTCGGGGTCCTTTGCCGCAGCGGCTGCCGGGCAGAGGGCTGCCCTGGGATGTCCTTTATATGTGGTATGTGGACCAATCCGGACTCAGTGGGCGGGTTCGGTGAAGGGTAGAAGGTGAACCAGGAAGCGGGCAGTGTCACGCCGCGTGCTCGCTCGCGGGCGTCACTTACCTGTCCTGGGGTCCCTGGTCCACGGCCGCAGCGATCTCCTCCTTCATGGAGATTGTACCCGCGGTGGCGTCTCTCCTCACGCCGACCCGCGGTTCGGATGGGCGCCGTGGACGCCGCCATCTTGCGAGGATCTGCGCATGCACGGATCGTCAGTATTCGACGTCCCGCGCATGCGCAGTGTCGGAACATGCGTTCCAAGCCTCGCTTTGACCCCGGGCCATAAAAGGGCACCGCATACACAGGGACAACGCGTCTCAACGCGGTTGTTACTGTGCATGCGCTGCTGGAGTCCTGGCGCTTATTTCCAGCCCACCAGTTCCCTGTTCTAACCTTTTCTGCCTAGTCCTGCCTCATCTCCTTATTCCCATCTTGCTTCCTGGTCCTCCTACCCTTTATTTCTGATACCTTGCCTATCCCTGGTTTAGGGTAGAGTAGGTCCTGTCTGGGTTCCTAGTTGTAGTGGGGACTCTCTTGTCAGTACTGCCTTTTCTTGCAGTTTGCCTTCCTTTGCCTGTCTTGTGCCCTGCCGGTACCTGTGCCTTACTGCCTTTGGGAAGTTCCTGAGTTCAGCCCTGTTATCATCGGTGATTTCTTCAAGCCTTCTCAGCCAGTGGAAACACTGTCCCGACGTCACGCAAATTCTGAGAAGTGCCACCCGTGGCGTTGGGAGTTGGTCCAGTGCCGTCCTGTCTTATATCGTCAGGAGGGGATTGGGCTGATTTCTCGCGTTACCCATTCATCGGCCATCATACATCGACATTCTGGCAACCTCAACTCCCCGGTCTACAGGAAGCAGAGGTAACCCACGATCTTGTGAAGATTCGTTTAACAGATTGAGACGCCTACCCCCCAGTCCCGACATGGACGACATGCAGGAGCTACGTGAAGAAATGCGTGCCATGCGTCTTGAAATGACCACTCTCCGCCAGGAGAACAACACCCTCAGACAAGCATTGGATCGGTGTTTGGCTAATCCCGCACACCCTGTCACACCGCCTGAGAACTCCATGGCTTACACTACTCCGATGAAGTATGATGGTGATCCGCGTCGAGTGGCAGAGTTCTGCACTCACTGTCGGATCCATTTCCAATTCAGGTCTACTCATTTTGCTCAAGACAAGGCTAAGATCGGGTATATCCTTGGTAATCTAACCGGCAATGCACTCGCCTGGGCCGCACCTTTGGTCTCTACCAACAGTCCTCTGTTGGATGATTTCGCTGCCTTCGAGAAAGCCTTTTTGGACGTCTTCAAACCGCCCAATTTGGCATCCATGGCCCAGAATCAATTAATGGAGATCAAGCAAGGGTCAGGTGACATAATCCACTACATCAGTCGTTTTCGACAATTAGCAACCGATTCACAATGGCCCGAAATCACTCAAAAAACCTTATTTCGTCGGGGACTACGAGAAGAGTACAAAGACGAACTGCTGCACATTCCTGAGCCAGAAACGTTGCCTGCATTGGTGGAACAAGTCTTACGCATTGACCATAGGTTAACCGAACGACGGAGTGAACGCCGCAGATCCGACAGGTATCAACCAATCCCTCCAGCACAGAACCCCCGGACCGGCTGTTTCTACCGATGTAGATCCAGAACCCATGCAGTTGGGTGCCGTCCGAGGTCCGTTATCCGAGACCGAAAAGAAAAGAAGACGACAGAAGAACTTGTGCATGTATTGCGGTGGTTCTGGCCATTTTCTAGGCACCTGTCCGCTACGTCCTCTGAAGAAACAGGAAAACTAACAGGCCCGTTGTTTGAGGCGAAGGCAGCAGCGGGCCGCCTTTCTGAATCCGTCCTTCCTCCCATGAACTCAGTACCCTTGTTGATCCTGAAAGTCGGTGTTGCTTGGCTTGGAAAGTGTGTGAAGACCTGGGCCCTTCTGGATTGCGGAGCATCTGGCAATTACATCGATGCCTCGTTCGCGATTGCCAATGGGATCCGTTTACATAACAAGGAACGACCAACGGTGGTCGAGGTGATCGATGGTTCTACTTTGTCTTCTGGTCCGGTTTGCCAACACTCCGATCCCTTGTGGCTCTCTGTGGAAGGGCATCTCGAACGTATCTCATTGGACGTCATCAAGTCTCCCTCATTTCCGGTGGTGCTGGGTTTACCATGGCTGTTGTATCACAATCCCCAGGTCGACTGGACCGCTCGCTCCCTGGTGTTCTCTTCGACACGTTGTCCTCGTGACTGTGTACTTCACGAAACCTTTCCTGCAATTTTGGAGTCCCTCAATCCTGCTGATGTATCTGCTCGTTTATGTGTCACTCAATCAGCTCCTCATGAATATGCCGGATACCACAAGGCGTTCTCCAAGCCTGAGGACATACCACTACCACCCCATCGGCACTTTGATTGTTCCGTTGACGTCCTGCCTGGTGCGATCATTCCCCACGGCAAGATCTATTCGTTGACGCAACTCGAGAAAGGCATCCTACAGGAGTACATTACGGATTGCCTCAACAAGGGCTACATAGTGCCGTCCAAATCCCCTGCAGGATTCCCGTTGTTCTTCGTCAAGAAGAAAGAGGGCACTTTGCGTCCTTGTATCGACTACCGTCAACTAAACGAGATCACGAGGAAGGACAGGTACCCGTTACCACTCATCCGGGACATCATCGAATCCCTGAAATCAGCACAGATCTTCACCAAGCTGGATCTAAGAGGGGCCTATCACTTGGTGCGGATTAAGAAGGGAGATGAGTGGAAGACGGCCTTCAAAACACCTATTGGTCACTTCGAATACAGGGTGATGCCGTTTGGACTCTGCAACGCCCCGGCAGTCTTCCAACGGTTCATGGACGATGTCTTTTCCGACCTTATTGGGATATCTGTCTGGGTTTACCTTGACGACATTCTGGTTTTTTCTGATACTCATACTGCACACGTGGCGCATGTACAGGAAGTCCTCCGTAGATTAATACAGAACGGCCTGTATGCCAAAATTGAAAAATGCCAATTTCATAAGGAGAGCATGGAGTTTCTGGGTTATGTGATCAGCAACACAGGAGTACAAATGGATCCCGCAAAACTGCAAGCTATACAAGAATGGAAATCGCCACATGGCGTGAAGTCACTTCAAAGGTTCTTGGGCTTTGCCAACTTTTATCGGCGTTTCATTCCACGCTTTTCTCAACTGGCCAACAGTCTAACCCGCCTGACCAGTACTAAGGTGCAGTTTCTCTGGGACACGCAGGCCGAGGAGGCATTCCTGGAATTAAAAAGAACATTCATGTCGGCTCCTGTTCTTAGACATCCAGATGATGTAAAACCATTTGTGGTTGAAACAGACGCTTCGGACTACGCAATTGGGGCGGTCTTACTACAGCAAGATGCAGTCACGGGAATAGAGCACCCGGTGGCATATTACTCGAGGAAATTGTCTGTGAGCGAGAGAAACTATGCAGTGATTGAAAAGGAATTACTGGCGATAAAGGCTGCATTCGAGGAATGGCGACATCACTTGCTGGGTGGGAGGTACCCGGTGGTGGTTCGTACGGATCATCGTAATCTACAGTTCCTGCGCTCTTTGCAATGCAGAACCTCCCGTCATGCTCGTTGGGCCTTTTTCTTTTCACAGTTCGATTTCACCGTCACCTACATTCCTTGTTCCCAAAACACTAAGGCTGATGCCTTGTCTCGATCCCTGGAAAACAACGTTGAAGGCGTCAAGGAACCGGAACCTCTGATAGCGTCCAAACATTTTCTATCGATGGTGACTCCCCAGCTCCAACAGTTGACTGAGGCCACACGAACGGATCCCTCAAGAACACAGATACTACAACGTGCTGACATCAGGGAACGTGACGGCTTGTTGTTCTTCAAGGATCGTCTATACGTTCCCACATTGGAACTCCAGAAAATCGTTTTACAGAATTGTCATGATTCCGTCGTTTGCGGTCACCGTGGAGTCCGCACAACACAAGAACTGGTTGCACGACAGTACTGGTGGCCTGGATGGGCTACATTGGTAAAGCACTACGTGGACTCTTGCCCTGTATGTGCCCAGACCAAGATTCCTCGCAAAAGGCCCATTGGTCTTCTGAAACCCACGCCAACGCCTCCGTACCCTTGGCATACCATCGCCACGGATTTCATCGTTGACCTGCCCCTGTCTGGTGGTTTCACGTGTATAATGGTGGTGGTGGATTGTTTCACCAAGACTGCTAATTTCTTGCCCTTTCCTAAGCTGCCCACCGCATCCCAGATGGCACGATGTTTTCTACACGAGGTGTATCGTCTTCATGGTCTTCCGGAGAAGATTTTGTCAGACCGGGGGTCTCAATACATCTCTTCCTTTTGGGGCCAACTGTGTCGGCATTTGGACATTCAGCGAGCCCTGAGTTCCGGCTATCATCCGCAGACTAATGGACAGACGGAACGTACCAATCAGACCCTTGAGCAATACCTACGTTGTTATGCTAATGCTACCCAAGAAAACTGGTCGGAATGGTTGGACACCGCGGAAGCAGCTTACAACAACGCTGTTCATTCCGCTACCGGACTCAGCCCTTTTTTTTGCTCTACTGGTCTTCATCCCAGACTGATGCCTATTCATCCGACGTCTTCCAGTGCCGTTCCATCTGCGGATGCCCTGGTGTCCCTGATCCGCGATCAACATCGTCTGGCGGCCGGTACCTTGGCAGCGGCACAAGCACATATGAAGGAGCAGGCTGACAAGAGACGGAGCCCTGAGCCTGTCCTTCATGTTGGGGACATGGTTTGGCTGTCCTCCAAGAATCTACCGGTACGCAACTTACCTGCGAAACTAGCCCCCCGCTTTTTTGGTCCCTTTCGCATCACAGGGCGTATTTCGTCTGTTGCCTTTCGTTTGTCTTTACCTCGCTCTTGGAGGATCCATCCTGTCTTTCATGTTTCCCTTTTGAAGCCCTACGTGCCCGATGTTATGGGTCGTACCTGTTCCCGTCCTGCCCCGGTCTTGGTTCGGGGGGTCCCTGAATTTGAGGTGCAGGAGATATGTGATTCACGGATTTGGCGAGGTGCTCTGCAGCTTCTGGTCAGCTGGAAGGGTTATCCTGCTTGTGACCGTACTTGGGAACCGCGCTCCTTCGTGCATGCACCGCGCCTGGTTCGGGACTTCTATCTCCGCTACCCTTGGAAACCCGGTGCTCCGGGGTTGTCCGGGAGGGGGTATGGTGTCACGCCGCGCGCTCGCTCGCGGGCGTCACTTACCTGTCCTGGGGTCCCTGGTCCACGGCCGCAGCGATCTCCTCCTTCATGGAGATTGTACCCGCGGTGGCGTCTCTCCTCACGCCGACCCGCGGTTCGGATGGGCGCCGTGGACGCCGCCATCTTGCGGGGATCTGCGCATGCGCGGATCGTCAGTATTCGACGTCCCGCGCATGCGCAGTGTCGGAACATGCGTTCCAAGCCTCGCTTTGACCCCGGGCCATAAAAGGGCACTGCATACACAGGGACAACGCGTCTCAACGCGGTTGTTACTGTGTATGCGCTGCTGGAGTCCTGGCGCTTATTTCCAGCCCACCAGTTCCCTGTTCTAACCTTTTCTGCCTAGTCCTGCCTCATCTCCTTATTCCCATCTTGCTTCCTGGTCCTCCTACCCTTTATTTCTGATACCTTGCCTATCCCTGGTTTAGGGTAGAGTAGGTCCTGTCTGGGTTCCTAGTTGTAGTGGGGACTCTCTTGTCAGTACTGCCTTTTCTTGCAGTTTGCCTTCCTTTGCCTGTCTTGTGCCCTGCCGGTACCTGTGCCTTACTGCCTTTGGGAAGTTCCTGAGTTCAGCCCTGTTATCATCGGTGATTTCTTCAAGCCTTCTCAGCCAGTGGAAACACTGTCCCGACGTCACGCAAATTCTGAGAAGTGCCACCCGTGGCGTTGGGAGTTGGTCCAGTGCCGTCCTGTCTTATATCGTCAGGAGGGGATTGGGCTGATTTCTCGCGTTACCCATTCATCGGCCATCATACATCGACATTCTGGCAACCTCAACTCCACGGTCTACAGGAAGCAGAGGTAACCCACGATCTCGTGAAGATTCGTTTAACAGGCAGGCACAGAGTGAGAAAACACGCGCCGAGTGCGCAATGGTGCTTGTAAGCGCCATATTTCAAACAAAATGGGCATTTTGTAGGTGAGGGTCAGGAGACTCCTTACCTTGCTCAGGGGGCCACTGGTCACATAGACAGCAATTGATGGCCTAGCAAGTATCAAAAATAACAGGTGGGGGTGTGTAGGTGAAATCATCATAGGAGAACCGGAATAAGGATGGAAAGATAGATAGATTGATAGAGCTAATTAAGGGGACAGTCCTTGTGCCGTGAAAAAGTGCATAGTCCATATAAAAGAGATATGTATTGATAATGGGGACATACGGGAGAACACAACATAGTGTGACATCATTATTATATCTCTTAATCAAGGAGTACTGTAGCATGGCACTGCCTAAAGATGGTCACAGACGTATGGGACACATTGGAACATAGCAAAACTTAATGAAGCATATGTTTAGATATTTTATTTATTGGCTGTTTGTAATGCACATTATACAGCAAAATTGTGTTTCAAGACGCATCAAGATAAGGTGGGGTAAAGGTCTTGAAACATTCAGAATGTACAAGTGCTATAGTATGAGATCAGGGGGGAGTGTAAGAAGGGGAGGAAAGGATGAAAAACAACAAAAAGCATTCCTACTAGGCGATTCGGATTGTGCAAGTGCTAAGACATAAAAAGGTGAGAGGGGGAGGAAGGCAAGTGCAGGAGAGGAAGAAGGAGAGTGGTACAAAATGAAAACAAGTTAAAACGTGCAGGTACAACTGGGTCAACTGCAATGTGGAAAACCAAACAAGCAATTATGACAAGCAGAAATGAATGTATGCAGACTAGAAGAGCCTCGCCTCATGGAGGAGGGGGCTACATCAAGTATGCAGGTAACATAGGTAAAGCAATAATGGAAATTCTCACCCTGAGGTGCAGGGGGCTACATCAAGTATCACCTAAAGTAAAACAATGCAGACATAGCACAACAGTTAGTCCAGTGGATGACAATATGTAAGATGCAATACACAACATAGGCTGCAAAAAGTCACACCAGTGGGTGCAGGTACGTCAAAACCAATGCACAGCTCAGGCAGCAAAATATCAACCCAATGGTTACAGCTGAGGGCAGGCACAGAGGAAAGGTTGAGAGTGGCAGACCAACATAGGGCTTCTAGAGTACAAAGCAGGAACAAAGGAGGCATAAAGGCTGGCACCACAGCACCATTCAGCACCCGGACATGCCCAGACAGACAAGGGCCTTTTATGGAGGCATTCTGTGGGAGGTCACCGGCAAGCCAGTCAACTTTAAATCAAACAGCATTTTCTTTGGCAACCCACCAATCAGGAGGCACGAGTAGATGCCATAAATGCAGCAAACGGTGTAGATTGTCACGGGCTGACCAATCTGCAGTCTTGATGGTATTAGGCAATTGAAGTTGGCCATTTAAAAATGGAGCATGAGCGCCTTAGAAACAATGAAAATGACAGCATCGGGCCCCTCCTGCAATGCTTTATGCTTCAGGAGGGACTCTGATGTCTGACTCCTGGTCTTCTTGTAGAGTAACACAATAGAATATTATTGTGAGATATATGGAGTAGGAAGCACCATAGCATATAGTGGAACATCATGTAACATAGCAATCAGTATACAATAGTAAAGCTATCACTATAGAATAGTAAATACAATAATCCCATACCAGAGGGTGCATTTAAGGGCTTTGAAATGACAAAGCACATCTCTGGATGCAAACAGTAGGCATTGAACATAGAGCGCTGTACCATACAAAATGCATTGAATCAATACAGGAAGATACATTTTAGAACATATGCAAATATGCATAAATCTATATCGCCAATAAGGAAAAAGAATATTCCCATAATGTATTCTTTGTGTCTTTCTGCTCCCTCGTGTTTATCCGAATGGGCTTTCTGGTCAGTGAATGGACCAGGCCATTGTTTAATGTAGGAAGGGCTGTGCCCAGGCAGCTTGATCGTCTCTGATCCCACTGCATGGCAGGTCTTCTTACACATTTCCCGCCTCTCCTCCCCCCCCCCCTGCTCTCACAGCTCCTTCAACCTCAGTCACTTCCCTCAATCCGAGAAAAGGTCAGAGCCACAGCCACCCACCCTTTCACCCCTTGCATGTCCAAAACACAGGGACATGGAACCAATTAGGTACACAAAAGCACCATGGATGCTTTACATATATGCAAACCGAGTCGTGTGAGGAGAACCCTCCCAATCTGCCCCTCTGCTCACAGCACCACTTTCTCTGCATTCACCTCTTTGCCTCTTCTCAGCACTCCATTACTCACCAATCCCAACTTACAGTATACAAAGCCCATTGATAGGTGAATGGATTATTTTCCTCAGATCAAAAGCAGTAGGTAGGGGGGAAGCATGGCTAGTAGCTTTATGAGCATGACGCAAGATATATGAGCTCTGAGTTAATTACAGCTTTTGAATTTGAGCTGGATAGTGTTGGCTGCCGCTTCCACCAGTGGCAGAACACCTCCTTGCTCACCTGTTGCTGTGCTTAACCTTACTGGTGCCTCCTCTTCACTGAATGAGGAGTTAGATGGTGCTCCACCCCCTCTGGGCTGTGAATTCAAGGTGTATGTGACTGCTATGGAGGTCCACTGGTAGGTGATGAGGGACAATAAAGGCAGTGGTGTGCACTGCTGGGAAGTGAGTCCAGGGCTTGGGCTATTTCAGGAACCTGGCCAGTGACTGGTGGGTTCAGGGGCAACCGGTGTGTGGATTGCTTCTACACTTTAAGGAATTGGGGAAGTTGTAAAATATCAAGCACTTACAAACGGGTTAGAACCCAGGGCTTAATACGCTCATGATAGAACTATGGAAATCGCATGGTGGGGATATTGGGAAACCCCTTCTTAACATGTACAAGGTCAATAATAAAGAGGGTACTTTGCCCAAAAGACTGCTGACTGGGCTCATAGTGGTTATACAGAAAACCCGGAAACCACTTGTCAATTCTGAATCATGCAGGACAATCTGACTTCTCAAAGAAGAAACCAAGGGTGTATCTAAAGCATTCAGTGCTGTACTGCCCATGTGGGAAGGACAAAGACTGATAAGCAAATTGATATTTCCCATATTTGAAAGGTACAGTGAGCAAAAAGCGATGGCTGCAAACTCTCAAAGTGGGAAAAAACCACAGAACAGGTTATCATGCCATGTACTTTCTGGAGAGGAGCGCCTGCTACCTTTTTTGAAAAATGTTTGCAAGGAACTTGAGGTTGGTCACTGTGAGTTACCTGGGGGAACGCAGACGTGGATCCCTTGCTCGCTGTGCTCTGAGAGGCACAGCTCCACCTCATTGATGAGGCCCAACAAGGCTGAAACACGTGTATGGGGTTGCTGTTAGTACTCTTGTTCAGAAGGGAATTGCCATAGCATTTCAGTGCTGGACTGCCCATGTGGGAGGGACTAAGACTGATATGCAAATGGGTATTTCCCATCTGTGAAAGGTACAGTGGGCAAAAAGTGATGGATGAAAACTGTCAAAGTGTGAAAAAAAAACACAGAACAGGTTATCATGTCATGTTCTTTCTGGAGAGGGGCACCTGCTACCTTTTTTGAAAAATCTAAAGCATTAGCAAACCACTTGTGGAGGGTGGATCCCACATTCATCTACTGATCTATGTGGATTTATTCCTAGAAGAACTACTCATACACATTTGAGAAGTACTTTTAATGTAATATCTCTCTCAGCCTCTCTGCCTGACCCCCACCCTCCCCACTCCATTTGCATTACTATTGTTATACTCTGATAACTTTGATTCAATTGAGTGGGCATTCACCTGGGTGTTAGTACATATAATGGGTTTTGGACCAGTTTTCTTGGGGTGGCTGCAGTTATTTTAGATTGATCAGCTGGCAGAAGTTAAATTTAATGTACCTCAGGGATTTTTCCATTGTGGAGGGGCCCCCACCAGGGGTCCCCCCTGTCTCAGCTGCTACTCTCAACGTTTGTATAACTCCTGTCTAAAATGAGATACGTTTATCAAAGGAGGTATCTGGCCCATCCAGTCTCACTATTATTGGACAATCTTCTCCTGTTTCTTAGTGAACTGGATATTTTCGTCCCTAGGTTCATGCATATAATTAGAGACTAGGATGACCAGAGTGGGCCAAGAATCAATTAGGCCAAATCCATTCAATTCTTGATTACTAAGGAAAAGAACTCAATCATACTGAACTGTCTGTCTTGGATCAAACATTTTCGATGTGATACCTTGGGATTCAGGTTGCAAGGTCTCAGAGAGACTTACTGCAAGTGAAATGGGAACACATAATGGAAAAATTCCTCTTGCTTGTGTAAGAGCGTTGAAGAAGAAAGCTGTCACAAAGTTAGCATGGTGGTTGGCAAAGACTTTTATTCCTATCAAAAGAAACCCTCACTAACCCTATCTTCTAAGAGGGGGTTCCCTGCCTCAAACTAATACTAATCATGGTCTGTCAGAATGTCTGTCAAAATCATACTCCACCATCCTCTGTCATAACCTACTTCTATCCCTTACACTACAACTAAAGAATAAGTCAACAGAAATGTTCCATCTCCAGGAGAATGACTCCCTTCTCCTTGTAGTTGAGTAAATGTTCTTTGGTAAAAAGGATGCCAGGAGAATGCCCCCCTGCTCCTGGTTTTGGTTCGGAGCCTCCAATATAGTTCACACAAAAGTCAGCAGAAATGACTCCCCCTGACATCTCTTGCTCAAAAGTACTTCCAGTTTCCTTCAACTTTCATAACCAGGAGAATGACACCCTTGTCCAGGTATTGGCAAAGTCCCAAGTTATTCTCGGGCCTCAGTGGACTCTTCCCTGCCACTGAGAGGAGGGTTCTTTCCTCGAATGCTCAATATACATGACCTATGGTCCTAGACCCTTCTCTGCTGGTCAGTGTGCTTGTTGCGACCACTGTGATGAGGAAGTTATCCTCTGATGCTCAGTGTACTTGTATACAGGTTACTAAACCTTCTCTGGTGGTCAGTAGGCTTCTTGTGACCACTGCAACAAGGCCAAGTCCTCCTCTGATGCTCAATGAACCCTTTCCCGTAGTTTGGCTGATAATACTAGGTTGGCAGAGAGCCTCTTGAGCCTGCCTCTCTTCCACCTCTCTGTCCCCTCCGGGTCTGTGGTATCTCCTGTTACACTTGTTGGTACTTTGGGACTCCACCGGGGCTCCCTGGGACAGAGGCGCTTCTCTCTGACACTTCAGACTGCTTTTCTTCTCCCTCAGCAGCAGCGCAGCGGCACTGTGCTCTCCAGGCCTGCTCGGCTTCTTCCTGTGCTGTGTTCGGGTCCGTTCCAGCTGGACCTACGGAGAACTTCCTCAGCACCTCGCCAGTGTCCTCCACTCACCTGCTTCTCTGGTCACCCGACAGGGTTTGAAACTCCTGCTCAAACCTGCTGCCTATCCGGGCTGGGATTGATGACCTCTTCAGTCCTTCTTCTCTTCTTATACAGTGTTGACAGTTGCGCCCTGTTCAAAATCCTTTGTTGTTCTTGATTAATTGATCTTCATGCATCCTCAGGGACACCTCTACCAGTACTAGCACAGTGAGTAATCTTCATGTCTTCTGTGCTCTTCTTTGTCCTGGTGCTTTCTGTTCTGGTGGTTTCTCCTACACTACAGAAATACATGGACCTAATTTCAAGGAAGCTTTTTGGCATGGAGGGGGGCGGTTAGGGGATGTTTGGGAGTGACGTTGGTCATTAAATACATCTGGAAACTGATCAAGCAGATCCTGTGTGTCCTGATGTTTTTCAGAAGGTAAATCATAGGGTTCTAGACTATAATTGGCAGTCTCCTGAGTCAAGAGGGTGGACCCTACCTCTGAGGTGTCCTCAACAGGGTCTTCCTTCCACTCCTTTAGTAGATTTATATGATCATTCTGGGCCTTTATTTTTCTGTCAGGTTGTGACACATGATAATTACATGGTCCTGTCTGTTAGCATATTTCATACAGACCCTGCCACTTGAATGTCATTTTGTGTTCTGATGTTGGTAATAACACCAGCACCTTTTGACCTATAGAAAATGTTCTACTATTGGGCTTTTGATCATAAGAGGCCTTTTGGGTTCCTTTTGCTTTCGCTAGATGTGTATACACTAGGTTGCAAACCACTGTCATGTGTTCTTTTAACCTTTGGGCCATCTGTGATAAAGAAGGTACAGCCTCCTCACATTCCTCCCAAGTTTCTCAGAGCATATCTATAACATCTCTGGGGTCCCGACTGTAAAGGAGTTCGAAAGTCGAAAAATCTGAAGAAGCTTGGGGGGATTTGTGAAAAGGCCCAAGGTACCATCAAATTCAAATTTCGGCCATAGGCCTCAACCAGCTTCTTAAGTATATTCTTCAGGGTTTTATTAAATCACTACACTAGCCCATGTGTCTGTGGATGGTATACAGAGGTATGTAGTGTGGTAATGTGGACGAGCTGTTTCACTTCCACCATTAGCTTTCACATAAACATACTCCCTTGGTCGGTTAGGATTTCTTTGGGAAAACCCACTCAACATAAGAAAGTTATTAAGTATGTTAGGATTTGTTGAGAGGTATTACTTTTCATGGGGAATGCTTCCCGATAACTGGTCACGCAATCAACAATCACTAAAATATATTTGTCTCCTAACTGGGGTGGTTCCAAAGGCCCAACAATATTTATCCTTATCATAGAGAATGGCAGCTCTATAATCAGAAGGGGTTTGAAATGAGCTGGTGTCACATTAGCCAGAGTTGTTATCCGGCATAGGAAGCAGGTGGCAATGCAAATTTTAACATCCACATGTACACCCGGCCAGTAGAACCTCAATATCATTTGGTTCTGAGTCTTTGCAGCGACTAAGTGCTCCAATGTCATGTGGGCGTGTGACATTTCTAGAACAACAAAGAGATGAGGTTTGGGGACCACCAATTGAGTCCAGAGGGGGCTCCCTTCTCTCTAACTTCTCCCTCTGGTATGGCCTGATTGAAAGCCTCAGTCAATATAGGATAATTCCACTGTGCGAATGCTAAATCCGGGATGAGTTCCGTATTTTCATCTACAAAGCTAAGCACCTCATCACTAACAGCTATATCTCTTCTTGTCATTGGGTCAACCTCACTGGGAAGATGCTTATCGGCTTCCCCAAATAATTTGCTACCTCTTTCCATATCTCATGTTCCCATAACTCCATTGGATTGGGAAAGACGGCAGCCTCTAATATACCCTGTACTATTTTATCTACAATTTGTACAGCTTTTGGTTTCTTTCCATGATTATGGAGCAACATTTTTATACCCCCCTTACCCCCATAGTCCGGGTCTATTACTTCTCCAACTACATCTAGTCCATGGCTCTAGGACAAGCCAGGCATCCTGACTGCTGCATAAATTGAACTTGATAGACTCAGGAGTTGCGACTGTAGGGATAGAGGCTCTAATGGTTATTTTGGTAAATCTAAGGGTCCCCCAATTTATGTCAGTAGGGCAATATCCCACCTCTGACACCATTTGTGGCGACAAGGAATGTTGAGAATTACCAAGTGAGTGGTGCCCTGGTGATTGCTATACACTTTTATTATGACAAAACTATAACATATCTAACCCTAATTCTAACAGGGTTTCCCTGCCTAAACTACATAAACTCGGGCAAGTGTCAGGAAGTCTGGGGAAGTCAAACAAAATGGCACCATCTTGATCAAGGACCCTACTCTATTCCTATTGCTACAATAATCATAAATTCAAAAAGAACAGAGGCTTCTTTCAATTAGGAGAATGACTCCCTTCCCCTGGATGCAAAGTCTTTTGACAAACTGATAGTTCACACAAATTCAAACAAAGATGTGGCACACACAGTTCTATAGGATTTCCAAGAGGCTAGGAGAATGACTCCCTTCTCCTAGCTGTTTGGACACTTTAACTCTGCTCGTATTCCTCTAGACAAGGTTCCAGACAGTCTACTTTTCTTATTTATCTTAGCCGGTCCCCACTGGGATGAGGAAGATACAGCGTTCCTTTTGACTTATCAGTATCACACTCTTGTGAAACTGCCCAGCGATCTGTTCCACAAAGTGGTTCACGACATGATGATTGATTGATTGTTTATTTATTATGCAATTATACACAAGTGGTTCAAAGCACAACTATGCATGGGAGGGGAAGACATAAGGAAGACAAGACAAACAATCTTACTAGGTGTGGTACATTCAGATTATGCAGGTACAAAGAACAGGAAGTGTGAGGGGGGCAATAGGGACCAAGTGCACCCTGTCCTCTCAGAACATGGGTTAAGTGCAAAGAGATACCACTCTCATGGGTCGTAACTGAAGTGCAGTAGTACTGCAGCATGTGCAATTCCTGGAGGAAGTGCAGCAGACTGGCGAGGAAAGCTTGGCACCTGTGAGGCTCTGAAGGTACACCAGGCATCCAGTCAGCAAAACTGGGCAGAAGTAGAGGAGAGAGAGCGAGAGAGCAGAAAGAGGTGGTTAGCAGGGGAGAGGGCGAGAGAAGGAGGAGGTGAAGAAGTAGGTCTTGAGCAGTTTCCATAACTTAAGGAGATCCAGCTGAAGACAGTGAGAAGTAGGGAGGCTATTCCAGAGGGAAGCACCTGCAGAGGATAAATCTCCCTCCAAGTCTCTGCTTGGAGAAGCAGCTCACCCGCAGAGAGTTGGAGCAAGAAGAGTGAAGGGCTTGGGATGGAGCGTATTTAGGAAGAGAGCATTGCAGATAGAGTGGGCCCCGGCCCCAGAAAGCTTGTGGACAATGCAAAGGGTCTTGAACATAATCCTTGCAGCCACAGGAAGCCAGTGGAGAGATGTCAGCACCAGTGAGATCTGGTGCCTGGGCTTGAGGCCAAGTATAAGTCTTGCAGTTCTGTTCTGAATGAGTTGAAGAGGATGGAGAGTAGAAGAAAGAAGGTTGAGAAAGAGGCTATTGCAGTAGTCCAATCTAGCAAGGACCAGGGCTCTGGAGGTGGTGAGCCTCTGGGGGAAAGTGAGAAAAGGTAGAATATCTCTCAGAAGATACAGTTGGTAGTGGGACTTTTTAGGGATGGCCGCGATGTGAGATGAGAAGGAGAGAGTGGAGTCAAAGATGACCCCCATATTTTTTGCCTCTTTGGTAGGTGAAGGCACAAGGCCAAGTGAGTCTGGCCAGAGAGAAGGAGGGAAGGTGGAAGCAGGGGTGCCGAGGAGGACAATCTGTCTTACTGGCATTGGGGCAGAGGTCATTTGCAGCACACCACAACTGAATTGCAGACAGTCAGGTATGAGTGAGGAAGAGGCCAAGAGTAGCCTAAAAGAGAGTTGCGTGTTATCCGTCTAACAATGAAAGTTGGAGGTGAAAGTGGCTATCCTATGGGCCAAGGGGGCCATGTAGCCATTGAAAAACCAGGAGGATAGGTTAGATCCATGGGGGACACCGCATCTAGAGAGAGTGATAGGGGAGAGAAAGGACCCCATTTCCACCTGGGATAGGAGATCAGAGAGAAACAAGGTTAACCACACCAGTGCTTGATCAGTTATGTCCAGGGTATCACAGAGATGTGCAATAAGGGTGTTGTGGCTTATGGTGTGGAAGCCAGAGGAGAGGTTGAGTAGAATGGGGACAGAGGGAGAGTTAGAATCGAGATTTGAGAGCAGATCTTCACAGATATTCAGAAGAGCAGTTTCCATTCCCCTGGATGCTCTAAAGCCAGACTGTTGGTCATGGAAGCAACCAACAGATTCAGTGTGGAGATTAAGCTGAGCAATAGTCAACTTCTCCAGGAGTCTGCCCAGGAAAGGAGTGATTGAGATCGGGTGATAGTTTGCCGGAATGGATGTGTCAGCAGATGGTTTTTTGAGGAAAGGTTGCACAAGGGAGTGCTTAAGAGCAGTGGGGAAAACTCCTCGGTTTGGAGGAGACTTTCATAGACTGGACTTGTCTAGTGAGCTCCTCAGGTGTGACAGGGAGAGAGAAGAGAGAAGGGGAGCCGTGGGGGTGGCCAAGGGAGGTACCAGAGATGGTGGTGCATGAGATGGTGAGGAAGAGAGAGAGAGGATAGGATATCCTGTGTTTTTGAGGTGAAGTGTGAAGCCTGGGCCAAGCAAAGCGCCTGGGTGGGTGCAATGGTGGAGGAGGCTGCGGCAGGATTGGCTAGTTCCTTGCAGACTTTGAAAAATGTGCCTGTGTTATTGGATGCCATGGAGATGCAGGCTTGAATAAAGCCTCTTTTCTTGCAGCGGATATAGGGTCTATACTGCCTTTGAAGGAGGGGCAGGCCAGTCTGTCAGAGGGTGTGCCTGAAGAACCCCCTTTCCGTTTGGCTGCCCTGCACATGCGTTTAAGGGCTGCCAGTTCGGAGCCGTGCCAAGAGTTGCACTTTTTGGTAGGCTTCAGTGGTACCCTAATGACTGGGGCAAGAATTTAAAGAGTGTTGGAAATGGAGAGGTTAAAGTTAGAGAGGGCTGTGTCAGGGTGGGAGTCAGCCCAGGAGTAGAAGGAGCAGAGTAGGTAGGGGCAAAGGCAGCCACTAATCCTCTTTTCATGGGTCGGATAAGCTTGTAAACGGGAGGCAGTGCCGAGCTTACCGATGCAAGAGGAGAAGAGAGCTTCAAGTGAGAAGAGTCAAGAGTGTTGCAAACAGAGAGGTTACATTTAGAGAGGGCTGTGTCAGGGTGGGAGTCAGCCACAGGAGTAGAAGAATCCTGTTTACTGTTCATTCCTCCCAGCCCCCTCCTGGACTTAGGCTTATTCCCTTTACCGTGCCTTAGGGAATGTTTCACTGGTTTCACCGGGGGTCGCGGGCCAGCTCTCCTTACAGTTCCTTCTTCTATTGGCCTCCGCCTGGGCTGATCAAATCCTTTTACGACTGGTTTTTCTTTCAGTCACCAACTGGGCCGTCACTTCTGGGGTCAGATTCTCTCCAAGGCCTATCGCTGCTCATGGTCTTGACCTAGTTACCTGTCCACCTACAGCAGGTCATGCCACCACCTTTCCTTCTCTCTGCTTCCACTGTGCCGGCCCACTGCCGGCTCGCAAAATGCTTGTTGGGTGTCCCGCTGCTCATCTCATGAAGTTTGGAGACTGGCCTCGCTGCAGTCGCACACAGCCCAAGTCCAGTCTTACACGCTCCCAGGTGGCCTTGTCGCATGCCGGGTTCTCCTTCTGATTGTTCAATGGCTCTCGCAATTCCAGAACCTCACAGTCCCAAGCTGGACGAGTCAGAGAATGGTGAAGAACGCAGTCCTTCTTTGCTGTTCAGTTTAAATAGCGGGGGCTTCAGCATAACGCCGGTCAAATGAACTACAGCTGGATGAGCTTTTCTTATTTAGCAGTAGTGGTTTTGAATTCTGGTTCACGTAGTTTTCAATGTATTTCAATAAGACATTGTTGTAGACATAATCCCAAATGCATGAATTTCGGATCCTGATGTGAGCCCACAGTGTTGGGTGTTAAAGAGGCTATATCCCTGACCTGTGTCCTTTTTCCTCCCCATGAGGTCCTCCCGCATGTAACCACCCCTCGGGTGACTATTGGTTAGTGGCCACACCCCTCTAGCCTCATTGAATGGGGTTCCCATCTGGGGAGAAATTATGTTCTCTGAAGGATTGTCCCAACATCACCTTTTGAGTTAACACCACAGGCAAATCGAGGCTCGAGATGGTCCGAATGGTTGGAGGACTTTGAAGACTTTATAAAAGCTGTGGGAGACAAAGATGCTACTGACATGATAGACATATTCACAAATCTAGTTAGAAGATAAGTGAAGGCAGTTATTAAGACACTCCAAGAAGTAGACAAGCGGGATCATTTTACATAAATGACAGCACTGAACCTAAAATGTGTAGCCCAGCAAAACAGAGACTATGAGAGATTCACTGTCAATCAATGTAGCCAGAGGGCTCCGGAAAATATGGATGGGTATGTCCTCCACCTACAAAAACCAATAACAAACTTCTAATTTGACAATTTTCCAGAAGAAGAACCAATTAGACTAGGCATTATCGAGGGATGCACGTCATCCAAATTCAGGAAACAACTATTGAAAAAGCTGCTTCAGTTGTTGGAAATACTTGACCTCGCAAGCGTATATGAAAGATTAGATTCACAAGTCACAGTCTTGGAAGCTCCAAAATCAACAGCAGCCATGGCAGAAATGATTCCCGAACCTTACACTGCTCATCACCATGAGGGACAACTTATTCCCACGTCCCATGGCACTGATGCAATCCACAGAAAGCACGTGGGGCAACTTATACCCACGTCCCATGACACTGATGAGATCTACAGAAAACATACCCGGACGCCCGTCCTCCAACTAAAGGCCCACCCCAGAATGAGGGACGTGACTCTGTTACAGATGGGGGTTCCCATTCCCACATCGAAACAAGTGCCCAGCCTTCACACAACAATGCAGCAAATGTGTCCATATAGGACGCTTCCCAACAGTATGGAGAGATGGATATCCATTTCCAACACAGCAGTCGGATGACCCACCAATGCAGACATAATACAACACCTGGAGACTTAAGAGCCTCAAGAAGAAGGATACAAAATGGCTTTTGAACGATTTAAAATCCAAGACCAGCATGATGAATACATTCACCCCATGACAGAGTATTAGGTTGAAGAAACAGCCACAAAAATTACACGTTACATGCTGGGGTAAGCTGTCCAATTCGTAATGGACACAGGACTTACTGTAAACATCATAGATGATTTCCAATTTTCTCTCTGCAAGGTGACACAAAACCTCTCTCCATCCACCGCTCGTATCATCCAGTGGGGTGCACAAGTACCACTCCCATGTGTAGAACAATTTTCTTACGCTCTTCGTCATGAAAACATTGAAATTCCAATAGTGTTACACGTCCTCCGGACATCCTCGCTTAGCAGATACTTACTCTGCTTCAAGACAGCCAAACATCGGGCCTCATTGAAATCACTTGCCACGTGGAGTCACACGGGCTGCTGTCACCACCTCCAGGTCCGATGTACAAGGAGACCATCCAAATGGAATTCCCGAAACTGGTGATGGGGTTGTGGGGCCTCAAGGGTCCCCCGTTCATCCTAGACATCAATGAAGCCATCCGACCAGGTGCTGAAACATCCTCGATGCATTGGGTTCCACCTACAGCAGATGGTAACAGAATAACTGGGACAACTCTACCCTGCTGATATCATAGAACGTGCAAAGGCCCCATGCCCTGGATCTTGCCATTAGTAATTAGAGCATAAACAGTTGCTAATGAAGGTGAGTCAGGCGTTCATGGAGGGTGACTCTAAATGTGGAGAAATTTGAGATTAACAAAGCAGACCTAAAATTCTTCAGATACATTTTTTCCAAAGGCGGGATGATCCCATATATGGTAAAGGTGCTTAACATCAGACAATTCCCGACATCTGCAACCATAGCTGAACTCTACTCCTTTCTATGCATGGCAGGGTGTTGCTCTTGTTACATCAAAGACTATGCTACAATGACAGAACCTTTGCAACAACTATTGAAGATATAAGCCACTTTCCAATGGACACATTCATGTCAAGTAGCGGTCAAAACAATCAAACACGCCCTTGCCAATGCACATCATCTGGCTTATTTCTACCCGAAGAGAAACACAGAGGATACAGTCGACGACAGCCTGTGGAGCAGGGCGCTATTTTGGCCTCATTGACTCCGGATGTTTTGCACCACAACAAGTGCATAGTGGTGTATGCCAGCATGGCACACACCATGATGGAAGTGGAAACAACCTGAAAAGGAGAGCCTTGTGGTCATGTGGGCGTGCAAACACTTCCACCATTTTCTCATTGGAAAGCATTTCACGCTAGTCTTGGATCACCAGTTACTACTTTCTGTATTTGGAAATCCAAGTGTGCGCATGCCTCCCCGTATAAAACGCTGGGGATTGAGGCTCCAGGAATATCGCAATACAATCATACACCATCTGGGCAAAGACCTCAGTCCGGTTGTTTACATCTCAAGTATCCCAGCGACACACATGACCTCAGCAGAGAGTGAGGTTGGGGGAACTGTACATTAGTTACATGGTGGAAAATTAGCTGCCAGCTACCGTTTCTGTGAAAGATGCCTCGGTAGCCTTCAGGATGGACCCTAACATACAGGCAGCAAACACGTTAACAAAGGGCGATCAGCGGAGAGGGTATGAACATCACATTATAGGACTGCTGAGGATTCACAGAGGAAACCTGAAGTGACTAGCAACAATGGATGCAGAACTGACCTTGTCAGCTGATTCGCTGCTCATGAGAGGTATGAGGTTGGTCATCCCAACGGCATCGCGGAAAGCGGTCATTGAAGTAGGACACGAGGGTCACAGTGGAGTAGTCAGCACCAAACGGCGGCTACGCCATGCGTATTGACCAGAATGCCCATGAGTTTTCGCATGAGCACGACGATGTCCACCTAATTGAGTCTGAACACGTTATATTTACTCGATGTACTAGATAGGCTCCTTGCCACTAGGCCTTCCCTTTGTTTTTTGAGGGTTTTATGTTTTAATATTCCAGAACGAGGTTTGATGTGTTAGGGGGCACTGTCCACTTGGTAATTAAAAAAAATACAGAAATTCCAGGCAGTAGGAGTCCCTTGTTCCACTCGGGTGAGATAAGATCTAATGTGCACTGTTTCTATTTGCACTTGTGTCTGGTCTTTTTAGCTAATGTGAAAGGTATATGTGTATACTTGCTGGGGAGGGAGAGTCTGCTCGCTATCCCTATTAAATAGGTGGCACACCACCAAGCACCTAGGGAGAGCCACACTGAATAGGGTCAGGGTGTTCTCAGCAGGGACAGTCTGTATGTGTGTTTTGCATAGTAGACATGAGCATTATCGCTTTGTAAGTACCTCTCCTAGTGCCGTTCTTTTGTGATAAAATAATATTAGCGAAATGGTCCAGTCATTGATTGAAAATTGCAAGGCGTGTCAAATGACTGCGAAAGCCAATACGCTGATGCCACTAATAATTATGGACTTAACGGATGTGGTGTGGTACATAGTGGCGCTTTATGGCCCGACACAGGAAGGGTTATACATTGTGCTGTTTATATATGAGCATTCCAGATTCCCCATTACAAGGGTGGTACTATTTACAAGTTTCAGAACAACAGCTCAAGCAACGGACGAAGTGTCCAGCAAACTGGGCACACTAGAGGTTATCAAGTCAGATAATGGCCCACCATTTTGTCGCCATTATTATGCCAGGTTGGCCACACATTTGGGCTTTCGGCACCAGAAGATAATGCCCCTGTGGCCCCAGCCCAATGGACTAGACGAGAGGTTTATGGGAACAATCAAGAGAACGGGCCAGAAAGTGGAAATTGACAAAGTCCCTCTACAGCAGGCGCTGTGCAAGGTGCTGAGGCAATACAGGTCGTTGCCACAAAAATCAACATGGGCCACATCCACTGAACTCATGATGGTCCACCCTCTCAGGACAAGGCTACCAAGTCACATAATAGCCACAAAGATGTGAGATGAAGAAATCAGACAAAGAGACAATAAGAGGAAGATGGCATACACATTTCAACGCAGAATCGCTTCACTGCAAGAATTTGAGGTCAGAAATGGGGTGCAGCAAAGACAGATAAGAAAGACAGACCCCCGATATATGGATAACCCAGCAACCGTGGTGGTGCAGAAGGGATCCATGTTCACTCTTGGCCTTGGAAAACAAAGAAGTCACGTGGAATGCGTCATATTTCCGCCCATTAAGAAAATCAAGTACAGAGAGGCAGGGAGGGGGAAGAGAAGAAAATGTGTTAGAAGAAGTGGAACTAACGGAAGAAAGAAGTGCGTCAGATGGAGAAGGGTCCGGAGTGACTCCTGATCTGCAGGTTCCCCAAGTACGATCTCAGAGAGTGATCTGTTGACCTTGCAGATTGGTGGAGGAGATATAGAACTGGACGGATAAGAGAGGGGGAGATGTGTGCTGACGGGGGCACCGTAGGAGAGGAGTGCCAAGAAGGAGGATGGAGGAGTAAGGGAAGTGACATGAAGAAACAGAGTATGTAGAGGAACAGAGAGAACGCAATCCTATCCTTGGCTCCTCTGTGTTGCTTTAGTGCGACCTGCGTGTGCTTGCAGGCAACACAACAGCATATGCAGCAAACATCCATGTTGAGACCCTCCAGGGTTACCATTGGCTGACTCCCTCACATTTCTAAATAACCCATGCTCACCTACCCAGGTGAAACACTGTGTTCGTTCAAGATATCCAGCTTTTCTCTGAAAAGGTTTACAGACAAACCTGAAAATTCGGAGCTCTGGCAGTGAAACACATCTAAACTCCAGCTCTGAGAAACAGGCCTGAATCCAACCACCACTAGGCCTCTCCTCACCATGTCCTCATCTTTTGCAGTAGCAACAAGGCTCACTGGACCCCCTGCACCCATGCCCTACCTCTGTGCATGCCAAGAGGTGGCGAAATAAGAAAAAGTGAATACTTCTGGAGCATAAATAGGAATCAGATTAGAAGATTGAAAAGGATATCAGAATGGCAGCAATGGCACAGAGGTAGAGGAATCGGGTAAACCAGTAGAGATCGTTATGGGTTGACAGAGATAGGTTTGACCTGGCAATAGATGGCATATTCATTTTTTAACACCCTCACATCTGCACCAGTCCCGATGGCAGAAACTGAAGAGTTTCCAAAGACTCTGACAATGCAGCAGTCACAGCAGAAAGCAGCAGTATCGTAGATGCATTTCAGGCACTCACATGTCCGATAGTCACAGTACCCAAAAGCCTTGGTGTCTATATTTTCATTGCAATTACATGCCTAGGTCACAATGGCAGGGACACATTCACTTAATGATCTTGGAAGAAGCCACAGCTTTGGAGCTCACACCTGCCAGTCAGCAGAAACTGCAGACAGTACTTCAGTGAACTAACTAGTTTGTCTCCCCTCACCCAGCCGCCCAGTCGTATCAGGAGGTTGAAGACTAGCAAGCAGAGAACCTGAGAATAAACCAAAAGAAACTGGTGGAGGAGATTAGATACTTTGCTCCGCCAGTTCACAGCCTCCATCATGGTCTGAGGTGGAGGGATGGAGTATGGGCAGAATGGGGGCTCACTGTTATACTCCTCTCCAGAAAATCACGAGTGCCACCGTCTCAATGATACAAGGAAGGCCATATCTCCATAAAATTGTCCCCAGCCCCTCACTTGTTTATGAGGAATGCAACCACGAATAAGAACGTCAGGGGGGCGGGGTCTCCATGGGCTTGCTGATGTTGACAAGGGGGTTTCCTGGTCACCCTTTATGTAGTACCTGACAGGGAACAGTTACATGCATTGCCCAAACGTCACTGGCCCTTTAAGGGCACCTCAAAAACCACAGGAGGCTCCCTGCCCTTGTGCAATTCTACATACACCTTACCTGGTGAGAGAATGGCAACATACAAGTCCATAATCCCATCTAATCCAATATGAGTTTAACATCTCTGCTGTAACCTACACCAAGAGAAGAGAGGCATACACAGTTCCACTAGGGAGGCTTGAGACTGCATGAGCAAAGGGGTGCAATGTCAGAATCCAAGATGGTGGGTCAGCTTTTCAAAGCTAGGGCCTGTCTGCCCAATAGGGAATACAGGGCTCAATCATCCACAAGTGATTCAGGCCAGGGAATTACTCCAGGCTTATACAGTGTCCTGACTAATCAGCCTGCACAGATGCAAACATTGAACCCAAAACACAAACAGGGGATGATGGCCACAGACCATAAAATAAAACAGACCCATACAGAGTAATTTCAGTGTTTGGAGAAGGAGGTTGCAACAGTATTATTGCAGAAGGTTAACGATCAGCTAGGAGGTTGTGAGGAGAGGTTGGAGGGGGATGGAGGAGATTGGAGAAGATTGGAGATGAGATGGGGAGAAGTATTATCTTGGAAAAAAGATTATGGGGGAATACATGGAAGTGATTGGAAGACTTCTTAGACAGAAGCTTAAAGTGTAGTACAATGCATAGGTTGGGAAATACCTTGTATAGGTTGGTAAGGAAAAGGTTAAGATAGTGTAACATTGTAAGGAGGCAGACTACATTTAAGGCAGTGGAGGTTGAACATCTGGAGATTGGAATACATATCCTGGAGATTAGAGATCATCTAACAGAGAACCTGAGAATAAATCAAAAGAAGCTGGTCCAATAGTGACCTTAATACTAGGAAGGCATGAAGGTATGAGAGAGCATGCCGGAGCCAAGGCTGCGGGTAGGGGTGAAATCCCAATCTGGAGGGGTTAAGCTCCAGGAGGAGGAACTTGCATGCGCTATGGCATTGACGATGAAGAGGAAGACAGCAGACATAGAGAGGCTGCTTAGAGGTGATAGGCCAGGACCCTCGACAGGGATGTGATAAAGCATTTTGAGGATGGCTCTGGAAGCTGCAGTGGGAATTCTCTTGGCCCTCTTCCTGCTCCTACCTGCTAGGCAAAAAACCTTGGGGTCATCTTCGACTACACACTCTCCTTCTCTCCTCACATATCTGACGTCTCTAAGAAGTCACACTACCAGCTACACCTCCTCAGAGGTATCCTTCCTTTCCTCTCCTTCCCCCAGAAGCTCTCTGTCTCTAGAGCCCTGGTTCTCTCGAAGCTGGACTACTGGAACAGCCTCTATCTAAATCTGCCTGCCTCTACTCTCCGCCCTTTGCAACTCATCCAGAACAGGACTGCGAGACTTGTCCTTGGCCTCAAGCCCAGGGACCGTATCTCTCCAGGACTGAAATCACTACACTGGCTCCCAGTGACTGCGAGGATCAAGTTCAAAACCCTCTGCATTGTCCACAAGGCCTTCTGGGGCCTTGGGCCAAAATACCTTCAACTCTCTCTTCCTAAATATCTTCCTTCTCGAGCTCTTCGCTCATCCGCCTCCAACTCCCTCAAGGTCAGCCACTTCTCCAAACAATGAGTTGGTGGCAGATCTCTCTCCACTGCAGGGGCCTTCCTGCCTCCCTGAAACTTGAGGAGAACCATCTCCGGTTCCGGAAGCACCTCAAAACCTTCCTCTTCGCCTCTGCTTTCTCTCCCCCTCTCCCCTGCTAAAGTTACTGAAACTGCACTGAATTTGCAACTGGGCCACTCGCCGTTCTCGGTCCTTGGCCCAGCCACTCTCCCCTGCACTGCCTCCCTGGCACCCCCTGCACTACGGGACTGTGTCTGTATCCCACAGCCCCCCCGTCCCAGCACTTATCTGCACTTACTCGCACTGCCACTAGTTGGCCCTTGTTATTTCCTGTATGCTATTGACCCTGTAATGCACTTTCCCCCTTGCACTTCTCCCTTTCCCCTCTACCCTTGCACTTGCGCGATCTGAATGACACCTGGCCTAGTAGGATCGTTGTCTGTCTCCCTTTGTTTCCCCCCCTTGCCTCGTCACGCCTTAACACACTTGTGTATAGGCGCGTTACAAATGCCATATCATATCATATCATATCATATTCTTAGTTGGTTCCATCTTGGAGTGAGATATATGCTTCATCTGTATCTAACGCTGGTAGCAGAGATACAGCGATGGTGAGAGAAAGTATGAGTGGAACAGGAGGTATCTCTATCCCACCGTCGGTGAGTGAACTGACCTAGAGGGGAAAAAGAGAAATGTGCTTGAAGACCGTGTGTGATGAGGCTGTAAATCCACACTCTTGTGGACATTTAAAAAGGAAAGAGTTGGATTGTGTGAGAAGTTCAAGTAAGTGATGTTGTGATAACTTTATTTCAGTTTACACCTGAAGAAGTATAATCCACTCACCTATATGACGTTCCCCACCCAAATGTTCAATACAGTCTCACACAGACATACAAGCCTTCCCCATCTTCTCGCCGCACCCAAGGTAATGCAAGGCAAGTACAAGATGACCCATGTTATTTCAGTTTTCTACCTCTCCTTCAATTAAATCCTGTTTACATTTTCTACTTCTCCCTCAACCAAACTGAACTGTCATTCCCTACCTCTCCCTCTACAAAATCATATTTTAATTTCATTTGATTATTACTAATACCTCTTTGCACAATATAAAGAGGGCTTCAGCATAAAGTCTGCAATGTACAGTAGTCATCAACAAACGCCAAAAATCATTAAGGGAGCCCTGCATGGATTATGGATAAATCAGAAAACAAGAGAAACGCTCTAAAGACCACATAATGGCATACATACAACATCTTCATAAGTGCTCCCTGAAGTGCTTTGCTATCTTCTCTGCATAAACGTATTCTTTCTTCATTCTCGCTGAAATTTCAACAGTAACCAGACTACAGTCTATTTGATCTTCAGGCTCATGCAGCAATGCACCATACAACGAGCTGAGCTGAGCTGGATCAGAAGCATTACACATGGGCGAGATTCTCTTTACGCCCACCAATGACATACAATAATAGAGCACTCATTTGGTAATGTTTGCTACCTCCAGATTTACATTTTGATCCCATTCTTGGAATAAGAATGAAAGAAGACTGTTCAAGTGCCAAGGTTCAGAGAGAAGATGAAAGCACTGCAGAACCGCCTCGCCCCATTCTAGCCTGACACCATTGGCTGCTGATCAACAGTTGAGCATTTATTTTTGATCAAAGTTGACTATTTCTCAGAGAACGGTTGTTTCTTCAAATGAGCTTCTATTAGTCCAAATCTTCGAGAGGGAAAGGCATTCTTTGCTAATCTTTCCTGGTAGCAGATGCCATTTTTTGGAAATCTGTCATTTCTCTCGGAGCAACTAAGACTAATTGCTACACACTGAGGACCTCCCTCATATTTTAATGTTTGATACTCACCACACTTACTAATTATGATGGCGCTAATTGCAGCATTTGCTACTGTCAATGACTGCCCACCCTCTCGCAGCAATAGGAATAAAGACACAGCCCTTAGCTGGATACACTCTTTCCTTGTGGATGGGTGGAGTTAATAGCCATGCCACTGTTTAATGCTTTTTTTCACTTGCCTCACTGCTGCTGTCATTAATTTCTGGCTATTTGTCTATGCTAACAGAAGATAGATGATCGGGTGTCATCCTGTCTGGGGACAATAACAATACGTTCACTCACTGATGTTATATTTATTATTGTCCACCTCACCCCAGTGGACATGGATGAGGTTTTGAATGAGAGATGACGCTCAGAGGCTCTGCAGTGCAACATCTGAAGGTCCCCACTGGAGAATCGTGTAGCAATGTTCAATGTTTCAATGTTTGGTGTTGAGGCATCAAGAAGACTCTCCAGCTGTCTATTCCAGGTTTGGAGGACTTTGCTTTGTTTCGGGAGGGTGGACTTTGGGAACCTGCATGATGCTGTCGTCAGATTGGGAGACTTCGGCCAATCACTCCTCTCTCTTCCGTCTGGAACAATCTTAGTGTCCTACCATGGTGGTGTGTGGGGGATCTGGGTGAAAAATAAGGAGAGAAAATCACACGAACATATACAATGCCATTAAAAAACTAAATAAAACAATAAGTCAAAAGGATGGGAAATCTACTTTGTCTGCAAAATGTGGAAAGTTGGTAAAAAATACAATAGTCTACACTAGCAATACATGCAAAGAAATGTGCTCATACTTCTCGAAGGAAGCCCTAGGTGAACTATTGCGAGAACTAATGAGAACTAATAAGTATACAGGAATGTATCTTGTGCATTTGGGGGTATTGTTTAATTCTCATGGTAATGTTATATGTGAATGAGTTAGGATTTCAGGGGAGTGTGTTCGCAGTGTAGGGAGGAAGTCTGAAAAAAGTGCTTGAACGCTCATGAAAACTCATCCAGCAATCATGTTACTGTGTGTGGGTTCCCCTATGTTGCAACATGGACAAATGGTGGTATGTGCTACATTGCAAATGGTGTTTGGTAGTCACATGTTCTTGCGGAAATGTCTCCATGGAACATTCCGGGGGAACAGGAAGTATTGTGACTTCATGTCAAGTGGCACATCAGTCATGCAACTGTTTGAGGTTCCTCGGTGGTGCTCTAATAGTCAGTGCTATTATAAAATTCTAAATGATTTGTTATCTTGCAGAAATTGTAAAACAGCATTCTCATGATAATGGGAAGAGGTAAAGTAACAATAAATGTTTGTGCGATTCCGATCATTTCGCTTTTTCTAAATGACCCTCTAGTGTTGCATAGATAAATGATGTCATGTGACATGCTGTAAATGATTGTTTTTTACTCATGTGTTTTCACTGTAATGTCACGCAAAAATGAGACAAATCCTGATGGAGTATTCTCACAGGACTGGGAAGAAGTGTAAAATAAAGCGACCCTCTCAAATCAGATGATAGTCCATTTACTGTTTGTAAGGTCCTTTGCAGTGTTTCAGGAGTTTCTGGAATAACGGAATTCTTTATAAATGCCGTTGTTGTGCTTTGTGTTCTTGCAATAGTGTTTCTGCGAGAACGGGAAGCAGAAGATATGCAGAGTAGCCAGTTGTATGTCAAGTGCCTCAGAACGATGTTTCATGTTTTGACATTGTACAGAGCCAAACGTTATGCTATTGGGCAATTAAGTCGCTCTTTTTGTAATTGTTTTCAATTGAATGGAAAACGTAACAATTGGACGGGCTTTGAATAAAATGGAAATGTTTTGATAGTTACAAGTGTGAAATGTGACATACAGGACTTAATTCTTCTTTGTGGTGTGGTTTTGGAGGCCCAACTGTCTGTGGTTGTTAAGGAAAGTAGATCAATGTCATCTGAAATGCAGAACTCATTTACATTTCTTTTACTCCTTTGATAGATAATGATCAAGAGATGTTGGACAATCCAGAAGATTGATGTTCTTTTTAAGTAATAAAAGTGAAGTGAAAGGTTGAGAAAGACGTCATGTTTGTCAAAGGGTGTCAATTTATTTTTGGTTTTATAATCACACTGAAAATGGACAAGGTGAAAAAATAGGTATGTGTCACCTATTTGAACACATAATGGTAACTGGCTGCACAGTTACTTTTTCTGTGGGGGGGAGGGGGGCGAGTTTAACATTTTTAGAAAGACGTTGAGAAATGTTGAGGACGTTTTTTTTTCTGATGAATATTGGAATCTCAAGAACAGGTTAGGTGAGTACTTGTGCGAGTATAGAGGTTTCCATTATAAATACGAGGAAAGGTACAGGCTATTTTAGAACCATAATATGAAGATAAAACATAAACATTTAGTCTTTAATATTAATATATGTTTGATTTTGCAATTTCCTTATTGCGTTTGACGTTTTGGAGTTAAAAATGTAATTGTTAGTAAAACAAACTTTTAATTTCTTTGAGCGGTGCTTACAATTGTTGTTTTTGTGTGGTACAGTTAGTAATTAACAAACTTACACAACTTAGTGATTATATTTTAGGAAAGTGTGCATTGCCAGCATGTGTTAGAAGCACTCCATCTCGCCTATACAGATTAGACAGTGCATTGCCAGCATGTGTTGGAAGCACTCCATCTCGCCTATACAGATTAGACAGTGCATTGCCAGCATGTGTTAGAAGCACTCCATCTCGCCTATACAGATTAGACAGTGCATTGCCAGCATGTGTTAGAAGCACTCCATCTCGCCTATACAGATTAGACAGATACAATTTGATGTTATTGGATATCCACTGCATTGCAACGTCAGTCATGGATGCATGCAGACACCACTTTATTGACATTTCCTGGCAGGGGCTCCATTTATCCATTCATTTATTTTTGTATTGCGTCATTTTGGTTTCTTACAAACCTTTAACACATTTATCATTTAAAATTGCATGTCCACTTCCATGTTTGTCTGTGTATTAGAAAAATGAAGTTTGTGTGGGGATTCAGTTTCATGAGTTTTGATAATTGGTGATTAATAACTAATGAAAGAAAAGCCCCACAAAGATTTCCCAAATCATTACCACCACAATGAATGAGAATGACATCAGGGTGTTTTCCTGGGATTAAAATAAGATAATTGGACAAAATATGACCCATTTCATGTGTCTCTTACCAAACAATGATTTATAAAATGTATACTATTCAGAGTGAATCCCAAATGTTAACATCTGCAATGCATCACCTAAGATGCTCCCAATAACCATAATCTCTGTTAGTCAGGCTTGAATACATTAATGGATGTCAGGTTACTGGATGGTACAGGTTTGGAGGGAATTTTGTATTTGTTACAACTGTTTGACTGGTGATTATATGCATTTAGTTTGTGTTCTTTATTTGAATGAAAACATTTCTTGGCCGTCATCTTTAGAAGTAGCTGTTTCTCTTTTCAGATTGAATGGCCGCAAAGGTATGGGCCATTTTGAGTGACTGGGAACATTCTCTCATTGCTATGTACGGATTTTTTAAGGACTGTTTCTGAGGTCCATTTTGTTGTTTCTGCTTCATTGTACTGTTCACAGTGTAGGTGTGTGCGTGTGTGTGCGCGCGTGTGTGTGTGTGTGTGTGTGTGTGTGTGTGTGTGTGTGTGTGTGTACGTGTACCATTTAGCACATTGGTTCAAAAGAATATTTTTGGAGTAGCAGAAATCCTTTTGACAGAGTCAGACAATGTGCTTGGAGATTGAAGATTAATTGAGCTTTAAGTTGCATTCTTTTAAAAAGAAAGGTAACTTTAGTTTACGTGTTTGTTAGCAACCCAGACAAGGTTTGGTATGTGCGTAATAAATGATACGTTTTATTCTAGTTGTGTATGGTTTTCATTGGTATTCATGAAAGATTGTGATTCAATGGAGTGGTATTGAATCCTGACTATGACATACCATTTGGAGGAACGCATGTATGCATTTTCTGTGATCTCCTGCTGTTAAATCCTGTTAAAGGACAATCAGTCTTCTAGACGCTTTGTTGCAAAGATACTCAGAAATCTATTGGCACTATACGTAATGTAAATCTTCATGACAATTCAGGCACAAATAATACATTGTATTTGCAAATTAATTAGGAAAATATGCAATGTGATATGTTTGTAATTTTGATGGGCCCTTTGTTGAAGCTGAGGGCAAGTTGGGGTCACTAGAGATGTCCTCTCCAGGAGCACATCCAACCAGCCACAGCCTAAGAGCAATGCTACTGAGGTTTTAAGTCTTGGGCAGCTATTCAGAGCATGGGAACAATAAGATTACGATGTTGCAAACAGTAGAGTTTGGCCCTCTTCAAAGCCTAGTACATCCATCAGTAAACACTGAAAGAAGGTTTACATGTAATGCAGTCCAACATGTCAATACACTCTGTAATTATGTCCATGAAGAGCCACTGGTGCATTGGCATGGTAGACTGGAGCAGCAAGCATCCCTAAGCAGCCTGTCAATCATCCATCTCTTGCGCCCTGCCTCCAGCAGCCATTCGGAATGTGTTTTTAGTGGACCTTTGGTGGAATGGAGCTACTAACGTAGGAGCCAAACCACAGCCACATATCTTCCATCTGAACAATTCAAAGGAGAGGAAAGAACCTGTTCATCCTTGCTCGTTAAGATTGTCCCATCCTAAATGGCACCACATTTCAGAAAGATATGCCTACTTCGTGTGGCTGCAACTGTACCATCTTGCCTAAGGAATATCCAATACATTTCCTTCTACTTTGCCATCAAATAGTACATTCATTTGGATGTAAACATTATATACGTGCCATACTTGCAACTAATATGTCAGCATTAGGGGCAATAGCTGTGTAGCCCCAAACAACGCCTAGTCCATGAACAAGATTTGACTTAGGATCCCAAAATGAGTATTTATGCCTTGACTGTGCTGCGTTGTCACTCGAAAATCAACCGGACAAATAGCTTCAAAACAAGCTCTTCTTGTTCTCAGGAAAAAAGAGCTAACAATTCCCTGTGCTCGCCTCTCAGTATTTATATAGTCAGAGGTCACTCTGCAGACAAACACACGTTTCTTTTGCACCCAAAAGTCACAACAATGATAACAAGTGAGCCGCAAACCAGGCCATTATAAATAAGGGTGAAACCTTCTACAAACAGGCAGGCAGCAAATGTCTTTCCAAGAGTATGCTCTGTCTAAAGACGCCAGGGCTGCTTTACTGCAAACCCCTCTGCAAAGTGAAACTAACAAGAGATGAACAAGGCACCTCGTCCAGTGGGCAGGACCGCAAGTCACGTGACATTGTCACTACTGTGTGAATAGGAAATTGTGTTAACGTGTAAGCATTTTCACCATGCTGTGTACAAGCTTCTAACTGTGCCGTTTATATGCATTCGCCATATATAATGTATCTATTGCAATTAGCAATTTACATATTTCAGTGATCAGACTACACATTTGAATGCACACTGCATGTCTTAGACCAGTGTAAAAACGCATTTTTAGTTTACAGTGGCCCCGTTTCCCTGTAGTAGATGCATTTTAATATGCGTGTGTGTGCGCGTGCGTATACAGCATACACAATTTCTCATTATATCATGAATGCCTACTGAATACAGGATTTAGATGAATGCACCGTGCACAACTCACCAAATAACATACATAGATTACTGTATTCATATGCATTTCAATATACAATGTGTGCATTTCAATATATAGTAAATGCATCTCAATAAACAATGCATGTACCTCCGTGTACAGTGCATTTATGTTAATATATTATATATGTTAATACACGGTATAGTCATCTCAGTATACAGCGTACGTGTCACATAGTATAGGATATATATTTCAGAGTATAATGCAAGCATCTTAATGTACACTATGTACATCTCTGTATACAATGTTTATCAGCGTACATTGTACGTACCTGCAGATTGGAATATATAACTTTTCTTATCGTTATTATTATTATTGTATTATTATTCGGATATTTTTTGAGCATGGACCTGGCTCGAGAAAGCAACTGAGCGCTTCACAAGCCATAGGGTGAAGTACACGGAAGGGAACAGAGAGCGAAAATCGGGGGAGGGAGAGGGAGGCAATTTGGCAGTAAGGGATCTACAAGCAACCAGGGGAGGAAACAGGGGCAGTAGATTGCTCACTCTCAGGTTAGGTTGGGAGGGGAGGGGAGGGGAGGTTATGTGAACCTATATAATGTATACATTCAATATACTCCTCACACAGATCGGGGTAGAATGTATGTATCTCAGTGCTCAGTGTATTTATTTCATTATATAATGTATGCATGTCAATAATCTTAGTATGAAATATATTATATGTATCTCAACCTGAAGAGCATAGATTTCAGTATACAATGTATATATCTCAATATATTATATATAACATTTCAGTATAAAACCTATGCTTGTCACAGTGCAATGCATAGATATATGAATCTTGAAGTATGTTCCTAACAGCTCCCCATACAGGTGAATAGTACCATTAAAATGGGGACCAGTGGCTACAACTGTAACAACCCTAAAAGTGTGAGGATTGCAACGTAAAGTTCTAATATACCAAATGTAATTGGGTCCACAATAACTGCCAGAAAGCATCCTAATGACTACACTACTCAGGCGCGGTGTGGGGGTGGGCAGAGAGGGCAACTTAAGGCCGGATCACATGAACAGTGAGTAGTGTGTTAGCACATACTTCCTGTGGAATATTACCATTCTTGATGGCACAAAAACTTTGCTCATACAGAATGCTCATCAGTGTTAATTATGCACTTCAAATGCATGACATATTTCACAGCAGTGTTAGCAAAAGGCGGTGTGAGTGGACTGGTTTCATATTGTCCAATGAGGGTTGTTCAGTGTATGTGAACAAAATGGTCCCAAGCAGTGCCTCAAATGATGGCTAGTGTTGGAACGAACCAAGAGGTGTTTTTGAAGGTGTTTTGGTGTCAGTCGATGTATGCCATTTGAGCTAAAGAAAACGACCCTAAAAATAATCCTGGCCTGTATAGGAAGGAAATATAATGTTGCCCTGCAACCAAAGATATGATGACGTTTTCTCAGCCCGCATATTGAACCTGATGGAAGCATGGAGAGAATCCCAGTGAGGTTCTGGCATCCAGAAAGGGCTAGAACAGCTCCAGAATGGCAGCCGTATCTCAATCAACCAAATGATTGTGTATATACAATTGAACATACATGACTATCAACTAGGGGGAAACATTCCACTGAAGGGTTCCGAGATCCATCGTGATGTGACTCTGGATCCCAAGTTGGAATATTTCCCCTTGGTTGATAGTCGCCCATGCACAATATTATGCAATATGTATGTGCCCATTAGTTCCTTCCATGTTTTGGAATGAGGCAGGGTATTTTACTCTAGTAGAATATTTGGCAACAGGTGTTTTGGCCACAGCAGATTCCAGTGAAGTAGATTTCGTCAAAGGTTGCTGCAAATATATGTGTGAGGTGTGTTTTGGCTAATAACAGGATGTAGGGGTGTTAAGGGAGATGGCTGCAGGTGGTCTCTGGCGCATATTATTGCTGCAAAATCAACCAGTAATTTTTTTTAAAAAAATAGACAAAATCTACTTTGATAAAATCTATTCGGCCAAATCACATAGAACCGATTCATCACTTCCTGTTTCCGGCACGCGAAGGCTGGAGATGGGCTCTTGGCTTCTTTTAGGTGTCAGTGGGAGCAGCGTGAGGAGGGACCGATGACAGTTTATTAGAGGGACAGCAGGAAAAGGTAGATTTGTAGGTGTGTTATGTCACTGCAGTGAAATATGAGTTACGACATTTGATTTTGACCATATGTGCTAATAGGATTCAATGGATTCCATATGCAAGCAAGGGGGTACATGTCACTCTCCCATCACACAACCTTGTGTTGGCATCTAGGAAACTGTAAACATACTCACCGTTTTAGATTCCTTAGTGGTGGATGCTTGATATGTGAGAGACCCTCCCAGGCTGTAGAAAAGAAGTTAAAATGCTGGCATGTGAATGATTGTGTCATCTCTGGCACCCACTTTGAGTAACACATTAAATGGTGTTAATACTGGTGGCGCCTCCGTTCCTTCAATTACGTAAGTATCACTTGTCTGGAAAATTGCCTATATTACTCTAACTCAATTTCTACCCCTTTCTGCTTTCCCGCATACCAAGGGGCATTTCTGGCCATTTAGAAGCTCATTCGAATTAGAGGGAGGTGCAAATCATGACAGGGTGATTTGAGACCCTGTCACGAGTTTTTATTTACGTGCAACAGATGCGGTTTAAACCACGGCTCTCACACTTGCATTTCCATCCCCCGAACAGGGATGGACAAGCTTTTTTCCTGTACATTTAACCTAGACATGCCTTTTAACAGCCCATTGTGGTGAAATGCGCCCCCAGCACTGACGTGGTTGCTGGGAGCCTGTCAAACAGTAATGTCAGGGCACTAGTGTATGCAAGAGGCTGGACAGCGCATCGTTGAGCCATTATCCAGCCCATCCTAGAATGCTCAGGTCACCTTTGAGAATAAGGTGACCCGAGCATTTCTGAAAGAAGTGCAAATTGAACAAGCGCATTCTCTGCGCTTGTTTTATATGCGCTACTATTTGAGGATCTGGACCAATTCCTTTACATTGCGGTAATTGTCACAGAAAAGAGGATCAGCACTAGAGTGTTTGTTATGTTATTATGAAGATGTGTGTTCTGTTCTGTAGTTTTGTTTGTTCAACGTTATTGAGGCAGTCATCACTTTTTTGAGAATGGGGATATCAGGTTGTTGGCCTGCTTGCACAATGTACTCATAATGGGCACAGACCAACGTCATCTTCGGACACCAGTCAGTTTGTTGATGAGGCTCAGTATACTTATCAATGGAGAAGTTAGAGGTGTTTCCAACATAGAGGATGCAACGTCTGGGTTTTATAATGCAATGTACTTTTTTGACCCATCAACTACCAAGGCGAAGGTTTGCAACATGCAAATGGAGATTGTGTGAGGCCTGCAGGCCCATTTGATTTCCCTCACTCAAGTGGCCAGTAGTATAGGCCTGCTTTCAGCTTCAATTCAGGCCATTTTCCCTCCCCGCTTCACTGCAGAGTGCTCCAGAGGTTGAAGATATGAAAGTTCTGTGAAGGAGCGGGGTATTCCAGGATACAACATTCTTCAGAAGCACACGACAGGTTGAGCTGGTGTCAAGGCCCTTGTCTCGTGGGTGTTGTCTATGAAATACCTGGTCACATAGGCCATGGGTCTGTCCCGTTTTACCAGTTGTGCTGGTTCAAGGTAAGTTCAGGTTGTAGGGACGGAATAGTTAGTAAGAGGATCCAAGCCCCTTCTACCCTGAGGATTGGGTACTCAGGAGGATGTAGGGGCTGGTTCCCCCACAACACAGGCTCCCCTCCCAGTATTAATGTTGTGTTGAAGCAGTGAAGAACACTGATCCAGGAGGTGGATGGTGATAAAGTTACAACACCCAATGATAGCCGACCAAAAGGTATAGTATAATGCAGAATGAAGAGGGATAGAGACAGGACAAATAAGGACTGAAGGGTGGCAGGCATCAAGTACTGAGAAGAGGAGGAAGCAGACGGGTCCAGTGAAGATACTGGAGGCGAGCAACACAGAGGGAGACCGACTACTGAGAGAATGAAAAGGAAGCGGCAAGCAGTCAGGCACAGAGTAGTAGTAAGTACTGCGCAATAAATATAGGAGACAGGAGCAAGGGGTCAGGAAGCTGAACACAAGCGATGAAAAGGCAGGCCCAGGTACAACACTGGAAGCAATAAGAAGCTCTGAGGAGTGGTGGCTTCTCCCTCATATAGTGCACTGTAGCATTCCTACGTATAGGGGTATGGGCCATTGCCATGGCACCACACAACGCTGTCCGGCATCATCTTTCATTGGGTTGCCGTCTGTTGTCATGGCAGCAAGCCATGACAGCCTTGCGCCATACAGTCCATCCAGGAAGTACTGGGCATTGCTCATATGGCTTCCCTTTCCTTCCTGATTAAACGGCTTTCGCTGCAGCAGCTACCAATTCCCCTAAAGCACGTGGCATGCCATTTGGAATGAGAATGGCACCTCTATGGGTACAGTTGCTAGTCCATCTTGGGTAAGTGAGCGCATCGATTCGTTACAGCTGGTAGCTAATGCAAGTCGAAGCCTGAAATTGCAGGGCCATTTTCCGTACTCTCCCCTGTCTTGTCTTAGATTCCAATGCTAGCCTCAGTGGGTGGAGCCTTGCTGCGGTGGGGTTTTCACTAGAATTCGGTGGTCCCTTCCGTAGTTGAGAAGGCACATCAAATTGTAAAAGATTCTTGCTCGCTGCTTCCCCGGCCAAAGCTTTGGAAGAGACTAGTGGCATTCCTCCATCAGGCTTCATAATGATAATCAGTCAGCACTGCGTTACATCAATAAAGTAGGTGGGTATGAGGTCCAACGATCTCTCAGACATAGCAACACAATCCTGGGACTTTTTTGCCTTCTCAACAGTCCAAGTACAGGCAGTTTTAATTCCTGCCTGTACAATGCACTCAATGTGATCCTGACTGGTTTGCCAGTCATTGAACGTACTCTCCGGATTGGCAGCTGCATCAAAGGGTCTTTCACAACCTTTAGGCGATATGGGCCCTCTACGGTATATCACTAGAGGCCAGACCCTGAGGCTTTGACAATGGACTCTTTTTTCCTAGAAATGGAAACTGGGCATAGTCTACGCTTTTCAATCTTTTGCAGTGACCCCTAGGGTCCTTCTCCAATTGCAAGCACAGACAACCACTTTAGTGCTGGTCTCTATGTTTTTGCCATCTCAGGTTGAAGTTGAATGGAATCCACTCGAATGTCTCTTAAGAATGTGCTCTAGGCTGGGTAAACACTAGCAAAGAGACGCTTACATATGTCATGGAAAAACAAGCAGGGCCCCCAGTATGAACTGTGGCACAAAGAATTTGAGTGCTGGTGCTTGGCTGAAACGAAAGCATGTGCTGGTGTTGTGCATGGAGCAGAGGATGAGTTCGCTGCCACGTGTG
Source organism: Ambystoma mexicanum (assembly GCF_040938575.1). Lineage (NCBI taxonomy): Eukaryota > Metazoa > Chordata > Amphibia > Caudata > Ambystomatidae > Ambystoma > Ambystoma mexicanum. The sequence continues at coordinate 609,276,958 of NC_090933.1, forward strand.
ATGCCTGGAAAAGTCTTAACATAGCAATGTTCCACCCCTCAGATGAAAAACCGCCTCGGACACTATATTGCTGATCCTAAGAAGTGTTTGTATAGCATAAGAAACACACTTGTATTTGCTTTGGATTTGCCCACCGGTGCTGCTTTCATGCAGATCTCGGAGTGCTTGACTCTACTGTGCCCCCTGCTCTCTCTGGCCTATGGACTCATTTCGGAAACACGACTAGCCAAGCTCTTTTTGTTGGTTTGTTCACAGGTTGCTCATACGTTGTGAGGTATGACGATAAAACAGTATATCGTCACTGATGTAATACCACTATACATCCTTGTTGTACTGACACAATGTTGCTTCTGATGTATTTAACTCAATAAACAAAAGTTAAAATAAATCTCAGGTTGAAGTTACTAATAGAAGTCCCACAGTTACCGCCAATCTGTTCTGACATTCTAAGAGGGCCAGCCAGGGAGAGGCATCCACTAGTTTTGGATGGGTCCCTGCACCCGATCACTTGCATAATATTAGGGGAAATTGGGCCCCATGGGGCATTTCTCAAATGGCACCTACATTCATCAAATGCTCTTGGGTTACTAGTACCATTAGGTTCTAGGGGTCAACTTGGACAGCCTGGGTGCGCTTGTTTTCTCAGGGAGATCTGGATCCCTATCAAGCCCATTTAGTAACAATACACAAATTACTTGGCAGAATTGGCTTTGGCCTCTAAAGTCTGTATGGTAAATTTGCATTGTTGCGAAATCTTGATTTACCATGATTTAGTGAATGTTTTTCTGGTTTAGAAGTATCCCTTAATCTGTCATCTGCTGAAAGGGGTGTGTATTGAAACTCCGCCCACACTTCGGTACTCCTGGATGTGGGATGTACATTTGGTTCACTGTTTATTTGAGAAGTAACCAGCCAAAGGTAATTGGAGGTTGAACTTTCAGCAAAATTATTTGCTTTAATGTGCTCGGTTGAGTTTTGAATGTTTGTGCTTTTTATCTGAAAGGTCGAGTGTTTACACCTACTGGTGTTTCCTTGTACATCCTGATCAATCGACTCTGTGAGAACCTGGCATCACGGATTAGCCCTTGGAGTGGTTGAACTCCTTCCTCTTGTATCAACCCTCCCAGGTGCAACATGGCTCTTTTCTCTGCACCACCTCCGTCTCCACATGTGGTGGCCCCCAGGTCTCTAACATCTCTCCCTGGCTCTTTAATGTTTACTTGGCCCCTTTGGCCCATCTGATCTCTACTTTCTCCTCTAACTTTCAGTGTTATGCGGATGACCCCCCAGCTCTCTTTCAGGCTCCCCCAGTCTCCTCTACTCTCTTGCTCATTCTGACTGTCTATCTGCGATTCAGGATTAGTGCACCTCCAACAATCTCTGCCTTAATGCCAGTAAGACTGAGATCCTTATCATTGGGCCCCGCTTTCCCCCTCTCACTTTGGCCTAGCCCCCTAGGGCCCTTTTCCTTCATCTTCCTTAGAGGCAAAAAACCTTGGTGTCGTCTGTGACTCCACTCTCTCCTTCTCTGCTCACATATCGGACCTCGCCAAGAAGTCCCACTACCAGCTGCACCTCCCCCTAGGCTTGACTACTGCAACAGCCTCTTTCTAAATCTGCCTTCCTCTACTCTCCGCCCTCTGCAACTAATCCAGAACAGGACTGTAAGACTTATCCTCGGCCTCAAGCCCAGGGAATGCATCTCTCCAGCACTGAAATCTATCGTCTGGCTCCCCGTGGTTGCAAGGAATCAAGTTCAAGACCCTCTGCATCATCCACAAGGCTTTCTGCGGCCGCGGCCTGCACTACATCCAACTCTTTCTTCCAAAATACCTTCCATCTCGAGCCCTTCAGTCAACTACCTCCAACTCTCTGAGGTTCGGGCGCTTTGCTAGGGAGAGAGTGGGGGTAGATCTCTCTCTTCTGTGGGTGCATCCCTCTGGAATTACCTCCCTGGCCCTCTCAAACTTGAGCCGGACCACCTGAAGTTTGCGGAAGCAGCTCAAGACCTTCTTATTCTCCTCTGGTTTTTGTCTCTCCCTCCTCTGCTGACCTACTTGTCTGGTGTACTGACTAGTTACCTGGCTACCCTCTGAGCATAATGGGTACCAGGCTCCTCCATGATCAGTCTCCCCTGCACTGCCTCCCGGCCACCGCGCACTTAGTGGTGTAACTGTAACCTCTACAGCCCCCTGCCTCCTTGCACTTACACAGAGCCACGTTGCCTTCGATGCACTTACTCAGAGCATTGCTGCCCTGATTGCACTTCTTTTCCCTCTCCCTGGCACTCCCCACTCTACCTCCCAACTGCACTTTGGCGCTGTCGCACTTGCACGATCTGAATGTCACAAGGCCTAGTTAGATCATTTGTATTGTCCTGCCTCTGTCTTCCCTCCCTTGTCTTGTCGCACCTTGAAACACCTGTGTACATTCATTTTATAAATGACTTATCATATCATTGTATTGCTACACCATGACTATGTCTAGGATTGTTGACATTCCTGCTTTTATTAATAACCACCAGGTCTCTGTGGTTCAAAGCTCGAAACACTATGAAAGCTTGACGACTCTATTCTTTGCCACTTGAAAACCTTTTCCCAGTCACTTCCACAACTTTAGCTAGGTGGGTCAACAGAGTAAGGACAGAGGCTGAGGTGTACACAAAGTCGTTTGCAGCCCAGTCTGCCAGAGGTACTCTGTTTTCTAGTAGAGGATCTTCTCAAGGCTGCTAATTGGGCAAATGCTCCCTCTTTTTATAATTTGTATTATACACATATTGGTTACAAGTTTTGAGCAAGTGTTTTTCCTCTTTTTTTTGGGGACTACTGTGTTTGAGGAGGTAAATGTATATAAAGAACAGTTACCAAGGGTTAATCTGCAATTTGATTTTGTTATGGTGGGCAAGGGCATACCCACGTGGGGGGGATAGAGACCTGGCCCTTAAAAAACTATAAAACCATAGCACTTGTGAATCGCTGACCATGTGTGGCATTCACCCATTTGTGTCACAATAATGTGGCATTCACCCATTTGTGTCACAATAATGGGATCCATATCCTTGTTAAGGGTCCGATATAAATTTGTGAACGGTTGTCATCAATTGCTCCACCCTAATCTCTCCCTTCATCAACAGAGATAGCAGATAAATGGTGTATGTGACACTATTTCAAGATGGCGGTGAGTCACTGACATATGCTCACGTGTGAGCTGGGGAAACATAAAGCTGATATCCACCTAAAATGACAGCCACGCAGTAATAAATGTACGCGTATCGCTGAATTAGCAGCAACATTACATTGATGCGATGCGCCGTTGAAGACATGAAGTGTACACCTACCCAAAATGGTGACCACGCGTACACACCCGCGTACGTCAGCGCCGAGCCTACACTAACATTACATCTATTCAAGATGGCAGCTAGATGCTTTTACAATCGCGATGCTAAGACGTTCGAGCTTGTGCAGCTGAACATAGCCCTCTGGTTAGAACGGAGTATCAGCAGATCGCGCAAAACGCTGCCGCACGGATGCCAATAAGCAAAGAGTGTGAGCTTATTTGATATTTGGGAATCACTAACAATAGCTAACTGCTAAACCATGTGATGCTTGTACATTTCTGTAGGATTCTCCATTGATACTAGGAGGATACACAAATTGGTACATCGGAGCCTTGACTTTCCTGTTACATCTGACGAAGGACCCATAGTGAGGATCGATGTAACGCTCACCTGATTCCCGCAGAGGCGCCGGTCTTGACTGGGTGAATGCCGTATCTTCAAAGGTGATGTGTAACACACGGTTGGCTCTTTGGGCTGGACCTCTGTGCACTGTATGTCTGACTCGAAGAGTAAGATGTCTGCAGATAGAAAATATGGGATTAATGAACTGGGGTTATTGGGTGCCTCTCTCCTCTTCCCTTTCTCTTCTCCTGTAGAACCCCAAAGGTTAACGCCCTCACCTTAGGTAAGTGAACGCCGAGCTCTCCATCTGCCTCGGGGCAGGGTGCCGTAACCAGTTTCTTCACTGGATAAGGGTGCAGGCCTCTTGACCTCAGAGGACTGCTGTCCGTCGTTAACTGCACGAACGGTAAGTTCTGGGCACTTCAAATGTCTTAAAAGTCTTTTGTAATGATATCTCTTGTTTTGCAGGGTTCCGGCGATGGCGGATGGCGGACTGATGAGAATTGAGGATCGAACCCGCGTTAGGAAAAGAAGCGCCTGGAAGCACGTAAGTAAGCGCTAGTAGCCTGCTTCACGATGCGCACTAACTGTCCCTTTTATCTTGCAGGTACAAGTTCGGAGCTTTAGAGAAGCTGAAGGGTGCTGGAATACCCACTGGATTCGGCGTGGGAAGGAGTAATGGCACGTGAGTAATAAAGTTGCCCAATGTCTTTAAACGCACCTTCTTTTGTCTTTCAGATGCGGGATGCAGCGCCGAAGGCCTCCGGAGCGTGCGAAGAGCTGGTAAGCTTTTGTCTTTCAGATGCCGGAATGCAGTTCGAAGACCTCCGGAGCATGCGAAGAGTAGGTAAGCCTTTGTCTTTCAGATGCCGGAATGCAGCGCGAGGCGTTGGTGACAGCCGATGGACCAGGTAAGAGATGCGCTGCCACTGAAGACCGTAGTGCTAACCTGTTCTTTCTTTGTCTTTACAGGTGCTGCTGAAGACTGGATTCCAGGATGGTAAGCCTTTGTTCCCTTAGGCCCAGGATCAGAAGCAGAAGACACGATGAGCGTTCTGCTGCAGAGAATGCAGAATAACACAAAGCAAGATTCATCCATCGGGTGTGGTTTAAATAGCCTCCTGTAGTGCTTAGGTGTCTCCTTCCACAGCCACGCCTAGGTAGGAAAAGAGTTCCTGCTTTCCAGAAGAGTTCCAGTGTTCTGAACCTAGGGAGTGGCTCCTGCCCCACCCAACAGGAAAAGTAGTCCCAAACAGAAGAGGATCAGGGGTTCAACTGGCAGGTAAGTAAGCAGCATGGTCTGCTGCAGGTAAGTCCACCCAAGCATTATGAGCCCGGCGCTTCCAGCGCTGGGACTGGGCATCTTTATGAGCCTGGTGCCACTGGCGCCAGGACAGGGTCCAAAAGGTCCCAATTGGGACTGGCTGGCACTCGGAACCGGGGTTATGGGTCTGCTTCCAAGGGAGTCGGGCAAGTCCTGATCTTTTGGAAGCAGAGATCATGACAATCGATCCCACTTCTGGATTCAATCTACCACAAATTGATCCAGTAAGTGACGCGGAAGTGATTAATCAAACACGCCATGTTGTTTTTTGACTGAGAGATTGATATGGCACCTCCCCCTTGTTTTTGTTTAATTACAGACAAGGTGGTGAGGCTGTAAGGGTGATACAGCTTGATCCATGATGATCCTTGCCTTTTACAAACATTAGATGGTGATACTGCACCAGGAAGCGAGTGACACATCATCCTAATGAAAGGTATACCTGCTAGCTAAGATGTGGGGAAATATATACACGAAGATGCAGTTCCTGCATATTAGAGACGAAAACAAGGAGAGATAATATCTAGTTCTCTCTACGGTTTATTGCCTTGCAGTTTTGGATTCATTCAGATGCTTAAATTCGATGCAGAATAATTTTTAAATTAACTCTCACATGTGAAAGAAGCTTTTTATTGTCTTATTTACAGGTAGAAATGGCAGTGCACATGGTCCAGCCCAGACTGCCAAATTGTTCTTATGATTAAAGATTGATAGCGTCCTGAAGAAGGGGGTTGATCACACATTTAACATCAGGATTCAATTGGTCTTTGTGCTCTTTCACCCTCAGAAACACTATTAAGTGTAGACGTGGAATGATAAATGGACATCAATTCATGTTTACCAATTTCACCAATGGTACTAACATCACATTTGTTTGAATGCGAACAGTCAGATGAAGATTTATCTGATGAACAAAAGTTGCTATAATCATCTCTATGTGGCTCATGTGAAGTTTTTTCTTTCTCTTGATGCATTCTTCAAAAAAACACCTATTTCTCTTTCGTTTTTAGTCAGACTCTTTATGTACTTGTTTAAACATATGGCGCCTCATTACGAGATGGGCGGAATGGGATTAAGGGCGCCGGTAATGGTGCCGGAGCCGTTAATCCCATTCCGCCCTATTACGAGGTTCCCTTGTGGGACCCGCTCTGGACGTCTGACGTCCATAACGGGTCCCACAAGGGGACTAGGGAGCTAACAACGGGCCCGTTTCCCCCATTTCCATTGAGCCCTATGGGGGTTCGAATGGCAATGGGGAAGGACCGGGTCCGGGTTCCCTGAAGGAGGAAATACTGGGCCCTCCAAAGTCAGAATGGCCCGTTATTTCCCCATTCAGGGACCCCGGACCCAATTCTGTCGTCATGAGGCCCATGGTCTTTTTATAGTACTGTGCATACCGATTAAAATAGGTTTTTGTGATACCTGATCGATATTGACTAATACAGCCGTGTGTAAGTTATTATCACTCTAGGAGTACTCATCCCACAACCTTTGTGTTGGGAAGTTGGGAAGCTAGTGGTGTAACGGTTCTTTATATACACTTATACACATATTGTGCATGCTTCAACTGCAGTGATTTTGCGCCTTTGGAATGTGCATAATTGGAGCTTTGGTGCCATGCCTTACATTTTCAATTAGTCCTCGTGGTTCCATAGGCAGTTGTGATTCTATTAGTGGCACAGAGTGGCCTAGGTAGTTGTTTCTTTTATTTCTTGTAGTTCTTGGAAGTGTTGAAGGTCAGACTCTTTTCTGAGGGTCGTGTGGGTTTGGCGAGCTGTGGTCAATTCTTATTTTCCTTCGAGCAGTCGGCTGAGGCAAATGTGCTATGCGAATGGTGCGTTCTGAGCAGAAAAGAGGAAGAAAGAATGCCTGAGGGGATGACATGTCTGTATCTTGAAGCAATTGTGGTGCGGGTCTTTACCCGCGGATATAGTAGGGGAGAGGATGTGTGTATGCATGTTTGGGGCAAGTCTTGGGGAAGAGCCGGAAGTGACACACAGGATGGGATGAGGAACACAAAAGTCTCAAAAAAGTTCAGTGACCGAGTGGGGGGCGGTGTAGCTGAGAGAACGGGTGGGTTGAGAAGATGAGGGGGAACCCACCTTCCATGTAAAAAATAGGAGATGCAGACAGCGAGCCGGAGAGAGAACACTTCCTCCTTTAATGCAATCTCGAAGCATAGTTGGAGGGGCTGGGGGGACAGTGAGGAACAGCGCAACAAATGCAGTGAGCTAAGCCTGTGCGGGCCATGGAACACTCTGCGGAATGGCTTGTAGCCAGTGGCGTTGCTAGGGGGACCCCCTGTGAAACCATGTGTCTCCCCTTTATCCCCCCCTGCCTAAGACGAGCAGTGACCATGTTCTCCCCCTTACATTTGTCTGTGCCCCCCCTACTTTTGTCTTTGGCCCCCTCTGTGCCCCTCCTAAATCTGATTCCTGGCGACGCCACTGCTTGTAGCACATGGAGAATGGAGGACATGGAAGGAGGGAGGAGCATTGGCTAGAGGATTATGCAGCCGTCGTTTTCTGTATACCTTCTTTGTCTTAGTGCTATGCATTAAAACATAACGAGAAGTGCGTACTACTTGCCAGCGTGCCATAATCGAATCACGACCGTCGGTTGTGCCACTAGGACTAATCCGGATCGCATGCATATGTAAAACACACGAGCGAATTACACCTTTTAATGGGAAGATGTGCAAAAAACAATTGGCTTCTGTCACTGTATGACGTTAGTACTGAGCACATTGGCATGTCAGTTCATGCTTTAGGTTACAGGGGCATATGATAAAACTCAGGACAGCACCTCTAAAATGTGTGACTGTTGGTGATTTTATTTTGCACGTAATGTTTCCTTAGCACGTACACACACAGATGAATAGAGGACGTTGAAAAGCACAGCCATTGTTTGTTGTCCTTTTTTTGTTGTCCAGCGTTATTGTTCCCACTGGCGATAATGACCCCCGCCGTATTTATCTCCAGCGGTAGTATTGCCTTTCTGCTGATGTTAATAAACATTTGCAAGGCCATTGTGAATACCCCCAGAAACTTATTTGTACTCTGTTTTCCACAAAAAATATAAACCCAGACTAATTTTTTGTATGTGGCTCGCTACCAAAGTTTGTGTGAAACAGTTTTCTATTTTTTAACACCTCACCATTCTGGATCGTAACATTATATGGTCTGCAGCTTTACAAACCTATAATGACGGCAGAATTGTTGGGAGTGTGGCTTCTTATACTTAGAAGTTACCTTTTTTTTAAAGTCTACCTTGTCGTTACTGTCTCTGCATCCTCAAGGACTTGAGGGGGTGCAGCCAGAACCCCCATCTGACAATAAAGGCTGGCAGGAGATGCACCTTTTTAGACCCATGGAAAACATGACAGGTTAATCAGCTCAGTACCATACACATAGCAATTAGTTTGTTTCTTCGTTTTTTCATGGTTTACTTTCGTACTCTGCAATTTAATCCAGGAACACGTAATTATAGCTTCGGAGTCTTTTTTTGTAGGAATACTGCACAATGGATCATATTCGTGTGACTCGTGTCTTGAATAGCTAAAGCAGAGAGCAGTCACTGAACAGGCAAGTACACGCAACGGCCATCCACAGTCTCGACACCTGCGGACGCATTGTCTCTTCCACCTGTACACCAGGTTGCCGGTGATCCAGGGTTAAAGCTGACAGATTTGTTTGTGCATTCGATTCAGAAGAGCCGTTTGCTCAGATCTCCCACTTCTAGCTGGAGAGCCAATGCAATAGTACATTCTAATGTAATGGTAAATTCCATCTATCCAACTTTCCATCTGACAAGTTCTATACTATTGATTTTTTTCAGATTTTAACCCCTTTAGTGCCAGTCTATTGTGCAAGTCTATGCAAAATGATCGAGCCTACTCATCCTTGGCACTTTGGGAAAGGTCTTATATACATTTCTGCCCCCTTCTCAAAACGTAAAAAACAATGAAAATATTTTGATTTAAAAAAAAAATGAAATAAAAAAAATGGACTGGCCAAGATGGTTTTTAGAAAATGTGGCTCATTAGCTGTGCATGCCATGATCGAATCATGCTAATTTATGAAGTTCAATGTTTTTTAGGTTTTGCATTGTAACAGCAATATCGCTCCAACTACTGCTTTTAAATGGATTTCTGTGTTTTTTTTTCATTTTTATAACACAAAGGTTAACCAAAAATACACTTAAAACATTGTTAGCAAATTGTTTTGGTCTGTAATTAGCCACTCTATCAACATTTGATAGTGCCCAGTGGTCACACAGTCCAGGCATGGCTACAGGGCATGTCCTAGACACACTGGCCCTCCCAGCATGGACTGTTGAGGTCTGTCACAGGCCACATTTGGACAGTGACCCTCCATTAAGTACCTGTTGGGCCTGGCCTAAAGCCGTGCTACAGCCTCAATGTCCCTCTATGCGGTGCTCACCGAGGGTGGTCTAGGTCCATGCCTAGCAGTCACTCTGCCCATAGAATGCCCTTTGGATAGACCTGCATGTCACTTTCTAAGAAACATATTGTGTCAATGTGGAATATTTTGGGAAAATTGTTGTAATTGTGTAAACTTTGTTAGAGGTAGGGCAAAATGATACACATTCAGCTTTTGGATTTGCCGTCGCTGCGGGCCGGGGTGAAAGGGACTCCTGCCCCCAACAAAATAGAATACCAATGATAATCTAAGAAAGCCAGAGAGGAGAATGGTAATTGAAGCGAGGCTTTATTTCAAATAAGATTGTATTCCTGTTTTAGGTCACGGTATTGATGATGTCATTGTTGCGCGTCACGTTTGTAAGAACAGCCGTGTGATCAGCGCTCGAGCACTGCTATATCTCTCCATCTAGTTTTGATAGATGAACGTAACATTCTCTAGCGTCCAGACATTTTTCTGTGATTGTACATGGGAAAATCAAAACGTGTCAGTGTGCTGACATTTTGTGCTGACAGTGTGAACATCAGACGGTTCCTTAAACAGTCCTTTTTCCAACTCGAATATTCCTTGAATTGTCAGTTTTACAGACCCAAAGGCGCATGGGTGTAGTTAAATGACCCTGGCTGCAGTTGGAAACGTCCTGCATGCAAAAAGGGTTACAGTGACCCATGCCATTCAAATACTGTGCTGCAACTACTGCAACTTTTCTATTCATGGATTGCTGCTTGGATGATAATAAGTTGGACATTTGCATCCTGTATATCTGTGGACGCTGTGAAGAAGTGCCAGGGGGATTGTACAAAGCAAGCTTTTGTGTTACCAGTGGACGAAGTGTAACCCCATCATGAGATGCAATTTGGTAGCCAATCCAAAAAAGCCCTAATTCATGCAGGCGGAGGAGGAGCCTCTTGTAGCATTGGCTACCGTAGCTACGGCTCTGCGGCTGATGTGGTACTAGTGCTGCCAGTGCCAGAGAATGCAGAGCTAGGTGCCGGACCTGGATGAACTGCCAAGTCCTGGTGGAGTTTGGTGCCTCTGCTTGTGTGGGCTGGCATGGAATGCATCTGCTTGGATGAGGAAAAGGACCTGCTTCATTGTTTTATGAGTGTTCATTGAAAGTTGGAATGTTGAGGTGGCGCTGACCAGTTTAGTCTACATTATTGACATTGGTGTTGATGTCCTGTCTAATATTGGGACCATTTGGTGGTATAGATTATTGGGGAATAACAACAGGGTTTATTGGGCTGAAAAAGCTGGAAGTACTACTGCCTTCCCTAACCATAAAAACAGTCCTGGGACATAAAAAGGACAGTTCCTTGGGAGAACAATGATAATCTGTGGATAGAGTCAAAGACAGTGATTGTGGCAACTTTGGGATAGTCACAAAGGAAAACACAAGATGATGAGCTGTTCTGGCCGTCAGGAAGAACACCTTGCCCGGGGGGTGCGGGAGTGCCTGTCCCTAGATAGCGGATGGTGTAAAGCTGATCTAAGAGGGATAGGCCAAGAAGCTGTGCCTGGCTCTATACAAAAAGTACAGTTAATGTAAATCAAACACACTCAATGTTGAAAAAACAGCCTAACAAAGGGGGCAACCATCGGGAACAGAGGTGCCTAAGAGAGGGTGATTAGATCTCGTAGTCTAAGACCGGGCTGCATCCATCAATTAGCATGTGGTAACTGGGGTCATCAGGATTTCTTTATATATATTTAATTACCCTGATGGCTCCTCATTCTCTGCATGCTGGTGGTTGCCAAAAAAGGGGGAAATAAAACTAAAAAGTGTATCTAAGAGGATCAAGTCTTTTTAAAAACACAGAGCCCAAAAGCTATGGGGCTTGCTATAGAGGAGACTCACTCTGTGTGAGTTTTTTGTGAGTTTACACTGTACCCCCTATCAGTATCGGGAATATCTCGTTATGTTGTGGAGGAGCTACAACTGGTATGGTCGACCGTTTTCGATGTTACAGTGGTAATCAGACCATCTTCTTCAGGAGGAAATTTCTTCCAAAGTGAATCTAATGGATCTTCCTGCTGGCCTCTGAATCGGGCAGCAGCGGCAGGCTGCTTGGAATCCTGTATATATGGTTGTAGTCCAGGAAGCGGCGTATATTGCAAAAAGGCAATGGGGTCAGGGTGGACTCACTGCCTGAGTTGGATCCTAATGGATGATCTCTGCAGCCGGCTCGCAGAAGGAAGACGCAAGTTTTATTTTTAGATTATTGGGGGCTACTTGATGGGGTGAGTTGCTGGTTTTGACGGCCTCTTGTGTTAAACAGCAATTTTGGACTTTGGAACTTTGGATGCTGGATAGTCCTTGCTGCCTAATGTTGTTTTGTTGTAATATCCTACCAGGACGGCTCCACCCGGCTGCTCGAGCCTCTACAGATGCTGGAGACATAGACAGCCCATCCCATCCCAAGGTGGCCACCATGTACGTCCCGCACATTGCAGACATGTCATCGATGTAATGATGCGTCTTCTCCCGCAAGACTGGAAGAAAAGTGGAACAGGATCCATTCTCCAGCACATCGCAATGCTCTGCCTTCTCGAGCAAAAGCTTCACTGCTGTAAATGTTCCTCCCTGCTCCTTTCCATCCAGTTAGCTCCTTGTCTCTAGATCCCTCCTGCTCCTCTTTTGTTGGCCCGAGGATTCCTTGATCCTCCAAGTTCTTCCTTCATTGATCCACGTCTTTCCTTCTTCCTTCTGGACCTGCCACCTGCTCTCCTGTTCCTTCAGGAGTTTCCATTCTCTGTGATCATCCTCTGCCTGCCTACAACTTGTCAACTTGGAGTTTAGTATCCATATCCACACATCCTCACCAACGAAGTACTCCATTGGAGTTTTTATTCCAGCAATCTGGGTTTTCTTCCTACTAATACCTGGCCACCCGGACAGTCACCTTGCCTTGAATGCCTCAACACCACTCTTGACCAAAGTGACTCCCCTGAAGGACATGCCTTACTTCCACCAGCCGACTGTGTCAAATGGAAGAGTCAAGACCTGTTGGTGACATAACCGTGTAGTTGCTGCTGCCTCGTGGCAGTGAGCTTCTTTGGCTTCCTCCTTTGTTCCATCTTTACCTACTGGACTGTCCTGTAATTTGTGGTTGAATTAATTGTTTGTTTCTTTTGCAAATTCTTTAATTTGTTATATTTTTTTGCCTGTACGGTTTTACTGGATCACCTTGACTGTTCCATTCTTCTCATGTTTTCTCTTTGTCTTTTTCTTCTTCTGTTCCGTATTGTTGTTGAAAATGTCATAATAATTATTGTAACATTCCATTATTTATGTACAGCGCTTTGGTCTAAAGCACTATAGTAGCACAATAAAATACAATAAATGCAAATGCAAAAATGTAAGTGCGAAGACTGTGCTCAAATAAACAGCATGTCAAGGATCAGATATACCTTCATAGACCTTAAAAAACAGTGGTAAGGCCTATGTACAGAGGTCAGAGTATCTTGCTACAAACACATTCAAAAGATACTGGTGGTGGTCCGTGGCTGGATCAGATGGCACTCGACATGAAGGATCACTTAGAAGGAATGCATGGTGTAGACATAGAGAAGCATATCGGTAACACAAACGTTGAGGAAAGGCAAATGGAGTCATCCCTCAAAATACTTATGAAAAAGGACGAGCAGTGTTTTTTAAAATGTCCTCTTTTATATGCTACCTCTTCTATTAAATGTCTACAAGCACTATGCTATGCTATGTTATTTTTTGTTTTCTTTTTTTCATTGTTATGGTTGTATATCAACCTTTCAATAAATGAGAAAACATTTAGTTACAATTTTACAATACTGTTGAATAGAAGAAAGAAGTAAAAACATAAATAAAGTAAGCATAAAGCAAACACAGGGACAGATAGTCCCATAAATCATGTACGTATCAAGCAAGCACCTATGTACACACATGATGTTTTAGCGTAAAATACGCACAAAATGTTTTTTGCTTGAATCTAATCATCTAGAATTAAAATAGAAGAAGAATAAAAGGTGGTATAATTTCTACTTTACAGTAAAAATTAATATAGCTTTCTCTTGCCCTATAAAATTGGTAATCACTTGTCGATTTCTAAGAAGGGTATAAATCTCGCAATTGCTATTTGTACCATTGGCAAATTAGTATGAAAGCGTTTGCTCCACAATTTTTCCGATGTCAAATCTCTGTAACATTCAAAGTATGAAACATTTTGCTGATGTGCCAACTTTGGATATTCAGTTAATAAATGCTGTAAGGTCTCGATTTGATCTTGAATGCAGCAGAATTGACAGAAGTTCTCACATTCCGGAATTTGATGTCACCGGGCTTGAATTTCCTTAGTTTTACATATGTTTTACCTATAACGCAATAAAACATGTCGATATTTTGGGATTGGAAATGTAAGTAAATAAGACTCAATAGTTCGAAATGTCTTTTCTATGAAAGGATTGTTTTTGAAGACTCAATGGCTCTCATTACGAGTTTGGAGGTAGCCATGCCGTTTTTACCGGCATGGCTACCCCCAAACTCGGGTCCGGGTCTCGAAAAATGGGAATTACCGGGCCATTCCGACCTTTGCGGGCCCGGTAATTCCCATTCGCGGGACCCGGACCCGGTACGTCCCCATTCCCATTTGAGCCCCCATAAGGCTCAATGGGAATGGGGAGGATGGTAACAATGGTCCCGTTAATAACGGGACAGATGCTACCATCCTGTTCTGCTAGCGGGTGTCGCTCTGCACGTCTGGTCTGACCAGGCGTCCTGAGCGGCACCCGCGAGCAAACTCATAATGTTGTGGCGAGGTAACAACGGCACCCGTAGCACTACCAGCGCCGTTGTTGCCTTACCACAACACTTATAATGAGGCCCAATATGTCTTACAGGTTTCCAGAGGGCATATCCAGTGTGATTGCCGCAACCTTAGTTTGGCTTTATTTGGATTCAAGATCTGTAAGTCTTCTGAGATTCACAGAGATCACATGTTTTCTCCAAACCTTTATTTGAATTAAGCATATATTTGATATTTTGGCCAACAAGAGGTTCGAATCGATTGCCATAAGAAATTTCATGTACAGACTAAAAGTCTTACACGAGTACAGTGCATATAGCGATGGTAGGCCTAATTCGAATCTTAAATTGCACATAGGCGAGTCTTTGTGAAGACTCAAAACACGCTTCTAAAAGAAGCCTTCAATTTTTGTCCAATAATGCATAGTTTTGTATGGTCTAGTTTCTGAACCATACAAGATGATTGCTGTGACTTTCTGCATATAAAATGTAATCAAGGATAAACAAGAAAAGTTACCAAACTTAGCTTGTACTATCAGCGCCTCTTTAATTTAATTTTTTTCTCTGTTCATTTGGAGTAGGTTGGTTTTAGCATATTTTTCCAATGCAGTTAGCAGACTCTGCAGACCCCTTACGGTCTTGGACAACAAAACAAGGTCATCAGCGTATACAAGCCACACTATCGGGGATGTACCTAGTCGAGGGGGATCAGATTGTACCTCTGCAAATGCTTTTCCGATATCAGCTATGAAGTAATTAAAAAGCATGGATGCTAATACGCATCCTTGTTTTAGGCCAGAATACGTGAGTATAGGAGACGAAAGTTGACCTTCCATCATCAGTCTTACTCGAATAGAGGCGTTTTGATAAAGTTGTGTTACTAGGGCTAACAGAGAGTGCAGACATGCTGCTCTGGCCGACTTGGATAGTAATAATGACCTACTCACGGAATCAAAAGCAGATTTAAAGTTGACCAAAGCCATATATATGGCATGTTTAGATTGTTGGATTCGTTGTTGGATTGCTGTTATGATGGTTAAATTAATCGCTTTACCAAGTCCCAGAATAAACCCTGTTTGGTGGGGATCATTAATATTGTTCTGAGTAATCCACTGTTTAAGATCTCGCAAGATGAATCTAGAAAAGAGATTACCCGGCACATCCAGCAGTGCAATGGGGCGATAACTTTCTGCATATTGCCGATTGCCTTTCTTAAATATCAGAACTATCGTTGACTTACGCCACAATGCTGGTATTACTTGGCATTCAATAATCGTCACATAAATGTGATTTTATATCAAAGACCCCTATTCAGGGTTGGCCTTGAGTATAGAGTTAGATAGGCCATCTGGGCCTGGTGCTCTTGAGTTTGATAGTTTGGATATATAAAATACAATATCCGCACGATCAAACTCTAGCAACAGCTTGTTCTTGGACATATCAATGGTTTCAACAGCGCCTTGATCCTTAGAGGCGTATAGATCAGAGAAATAGTGAATCCATGTCTGTTCAGATACAGCATTAATCTGCAGAGAAAGCTGAGATGCATTGGAAGTCTGACTAAGTAGACGCCAAATAGCTCCTGAGTTCTTAGAAGAAAGAGCCGATACCATTTCCTCTCCGTCCTGTTGATAGATATGACATTTTCTGGACTTTATCCAGTTCTTATATTTCATTTTCAATGATTTAGTTTGCAAGTGTTGTTCTAGTGGAGAGAGATTTTTAAAACTCCTGATTGCTCTACAAAGAAGTTGTTTTTGATGTTTAAGATGAGGATCGAAAGAGTGTTTGTGCTTAAACATGGACTTGGTCGAGCTAGACTGTACCTCTGTAAAGAGTTGGAGTGCTGCAACATATTACGCATCAGAATTTGTCACAACAGGGTTTCCAACTACTCAGTTTCTTGAGCAATGGTAAAGATCATGAAGTTGATTTGAAAACCTTCACAATCGATTTTGCCCAGAGGATACCGCTAGTCTAAGATTTAGATGTTCATCTAAGTGAGGTAAATCTAATGACTTCCATGTCCTTGACCCAGTCAACTGATCATGGACTCTGACTTGCTGTTTACGTACAATTAAGTTATCTATACATGAAAACATGAGGTGATCAGTATATACATAGTCGATCATAGCTTTTTGATTATAACGATACCAGGTGGAGTTGGCAGGGGAATCACCCTCAAGCGTGCCATTGAACATCAACAATGTTCTGTTGCTCATAACATTGCACCACCTTCGACGTGCAGTTGTATCATGATGGATTTTGGATGATAGGCTATGTATATTCAGATCACCTACAATAAATGTTGCTGTAATTGTCATGTCAGGTGCAATTTTGTCAAGCAGCAATTCTATATCCGCGATAAAGGACTCATCGGAAATGCTGGCATGATTCCAGTAGATATTTACCAGAGCTATGTGGGTGTAAGAAATAATGAAAACAAGCTGGGTGAACTGATTGGGTTCAACCCATTTGGTCATACATAGGCCAGATGAGATTTTAGAGGCTACAAGTAGACCCGCCATGGGTCTTCCTTTAGTCTAGCGCATAGCTGGTATAGTTAGAATATTGAAATCATTCCAAATAGGTGTTTCCGTGAGCCATGTTTCTTGCAGGGCTATTATATCAAAGTGACTAAGATCAAGAAACTCATGGTTTATTCGATGGCTATGGCCACAGGTATTCCAGCTAAGCAGCCTCAACATCTGTTCATTATGAGTTTTTAATGGTTACGAGATGGGTGTGGATTATTAGAAGAGAAATGCACTTTGCACCATTCATGAGTTGGTCTTTGCATGGAAGTTATTTTAAAGTTTGGTTCGGAATCTACTTGATTAAGATGGTTGCATTGTTCGTGCTGATTCCTTGATCCAGAAACATTTTCTTGAAATGATTCGTAAGCAAGGGTAAAGCCAAGATCAAAAAGAGACCGTCTTGCTTGCCAAATCAAATTGAGGACTACACTAGATTGGATACATATCCTAAGCAAGGAAAGATTTGATACGTGTAGAAATTCCACTTGCTTTACATCAGAAGAAGACAAATCTTCTAAACTCAGAATTTCAGCAAAGATGTTCAATATAGATGTTCTATTAAGATCATAGGTATCAAATGGATCCGATCTGCATTGCATTATTAAGGTATGAAAACATGAGGTACATCTACGTCCATTTTGAGATTTGATGTTGTTAAGCAATGTCTTTGTTCTAGGATCATCTTTGTCAGCAGGTTGTAAAAGTTGTGCGCTAGCTGAAATATGTGCATAGATTGAGGGTCATTGGATTTTGGAGAAGGTACAGATTTATGAATGTAATGGTGCATTGATCTCTCTATTTCTAACATTCTTTGCTCCAAAGTGGATAGTGCTTCCTCCCAAGGTCGGATCTCATGTGGATGAATTGTATCTCCACATTGCACATTTCTCGAATTTTGCAATATTTCGGTAGAACGATCTTTTGTAATATTAATCTCATAGAGAAGGTCATCCAGAGGCTCATGAACCACTGGAACCACCGCCGACTACTTTCTAATTCCTTTGGTGTTTTTTAATTAGTCTGGCAACCTTTGACTATTTTTTGGTAATGGTGGCAGTCCATTACACCTTTTCTTGGTTTAGTCAATTTTTTAAAAAAAATGTTTGTAGTAGCCTGAGTAGATGGAGCAGTGTTTTACAAAAAAAATATTTTTGCTTTTCTTCTGCTGATTCAACTGTGACGAAATGCTAGCCATGGTTCTGAGAGGTTTGCAAAACATTGTAATATCCTCTTTATTCTTAGTTCCATGTGGTTTAACTTTCCCCTCAGCACTTGCTCTGCTCCTTTTCTTCTGCAGCAGTGTTAATACACCTCCACCATTTGTGGTTTGAGTCAAGTCTGATGTTAAATCTACTGGATCCGTGAGGCAGGAAGTCGACACCACTGTCTCGACGGCAGCGATTTTCCTGAGGTATTACTGGAGTCACTTATATAGGAAGAAACTCTCAATATAGAATCCACGCCATTCACAGAGATGGCATTATGAATCGGCGCCATGGAGTCATTTCTCACTAGGGGACATGAGTTAATTGTCTTCTAGACGAAATACTCAAACAGCGTGGACATTCATTGGGAGTGGTCATTGTTGCTATAGAGTGAGTCGTCACTGTAGTACTCATTTCCATCTGCTGTCGCAATATATTCTGTAATAGGCTGGTTTGTGAACTGAGTCTAACGTCGAATGTGTCAAAGTTTTGAAAGAGAAGAGAGAGCTAAATTCATGGCTGTCAACGTGGGTTGAAGTAGAATATACGAGGATGGTTCAGGATTATGAGTTAAGGAAGAATTATGAGTGGGAGGCATTATTGAGGGAATAGGCTGGGAAAAGGATATTGATAGAGCAGAGGAGTTTTTTAAAATGTTGCCAAACAGTTCTGGTGACTGCGATAGATTTGAGCCGTTAGTTGGGTCGAGATGTGCCTCTCGAGTTATAGACACTCTATGAGTTAGTAAAGGCAAAGACGTGGGAGTATGAGTTGGTTTAGAACTAGGCGTACTCAAGAAATTGGGGTCTTTGCACTGCAGGCCAGAATTTTTAGCTTTAATGCGTGAATCTATATTCACTAAGTCGAGGCAGAATTCTTAGACAAGCACAGGTGATTCTGTTCAGTGCCGTGACCTCCTGTCGCCACTGATTTACTGGATAGTTGTTCCAAGTCTATAATTGCAGGGATAGATTCCATAGTATCGTCGCTAAGATAAGGCAGAGACGTTATGATGTTTGTCTCCACGTTTGGGCTTGGTTTGATGGTCTCAACCGGATAAAAGCATCTAATATCAACTGACAATGATTGAGCTCTCGCTCGGATAAAAGGACCTCCGTCTTTATGAAGACGAGCTTCATGGGTACTCTTAAGTGGTGTGCGTTTGAGGCACTCCACAAGCTGCAAAGTTTCCACTTACTGCATATCTGTTTTAGCGTGTAATTAATTGTTTTCCACTTCTGCTTGCAAAAAGACGTGATATAGCAACGCCGACCAAACAAGAATGAGCCCACACTTTGTGTGTAATAATATGCGCCTGAGCTCCACAAACAAAACAAGACTAAGGTTATGATTGTAAACGATTATGTGTAATGAAAGGGACTCACCAAAATATGGGATTATGGTCCAGTCCGACAACCGCCAACCCAGCCCAAGACAGCCACAGACAGCCCTTGCCAACAGCGCTTTCCCAAATCTGCATGCAGGGATGCTGTAAATAGGATTCTGGGTAAAAGGGGTGGGATTCTCACTTTGCAGTCAAACAATGCCTATACAACACATAGCAAACACAAGTGTAAGTGCACAGTTTAGCTGTATAGCTTCAAGTCCTTAAATGCAATGATGTCCCATGCGAAGTCCGTACCGTGAGAATGAATATTTCAGACACACTGAAAGTGTCCAGGGAGCCACACAGCCACAACAAGCCCTTGCCAACAGCACTTTTCCCAAATGCTACCTGTTCTATTAAATGTCTTATTCCATGATCATGAGCAAATTGGTTGACATTACTTAAATGGTAAATAGCATCATGGTAATAAGCATTATAAGTCAATGAGCATTCAACTGTAAGCAATGTGGTCCCTGCAACAGGGATTTATTCTTTTACAAAAAATCACATTTAATGTGGGAGTGGGGGTAATTCTGATGCAGGAAACAGTAGAAGTATAAGCTGCATTTCGGCAAAAGGAATGACACAGTGCAAATTGCTGTTCCGGAAGAAGAACACAATGGAGGCCATTTTGGATCGTGGCGTAACATGAATGGAATGCGCAAAAGCCTTGAGTAAGGCTTTAATGCTTTCCATTCACGCAACGTCACATTTTCATGCATTTGTATGCCGGAGAGGAAGGGCAGAACGCAACTTGGCTTTCCACCGCCTCCCTTTCTCTCCACCATACAAATGCTCCACCATTTGCGACAGCATGCCTTTTTATGCTGGCACAAATGCTGGAGTTCCCCATGGCGTCGGCCTGCTTTGTGCGCGACCATTAAGCAGGCAGACCTCATAGGGCTCCAGTGTGCATGCTGCCTGCCCTGCTTGCATGTCGGGAAGGGTTTAATTGTGTTTGTGAGCGCTACTTGTCATGCGAGAATTGCAAGAGGCCGATGAAAAGTAAATACTTGTCTTCACTTTTGCATGGTTGAGTAAAAAAGTAAAGCGTTCCCTCACTTTGCACACTGGAGTGAAAAAGTGCAGGGCAAAAGGCTGTGTGCTTTTGCGCTGCACTTTAGAACTCCACCATGCAAACGACGAAAGTTTGTCGGCAGGGAGCCGTTATGTTGGAGTGCAAACGGAAAGGCTCAACGCAACCAAATTGCTCATTTCATTCAAATGAACTCCATTGTTGGGGCAACTCAGTTTCATGGCCAGATGCTGTCCATGCTAGTTGACAGTGTTGATGTAGTGATGCTTGCCTGAGGTACTCAGATGGACAGTTGAGCTGAGTAGAGTGTAACCTATAACGATTGTTGCTAATGAAGAAGCGATCACAGTACAAGATAGTAGCAATGCATTTACCAATAGCAGTAATAGTGCAGAAAAGTAAAGGGAATGCAGTGTAATGCTGAAAAATCACTCAATGGGCAGCTGAGATTTCATCTGTATTGTTGGGCATCAACGTGAAATCAAGAAAAAGATGAAAAACCAAGGTCAATCCGAGGTGGTGAGAAAGATTTATATGTATTTACACATGGACAGTTTGTCTCAAGTTCACAAGCTCGTGCAATTAGAAAAAAAAACAAAGGCTCTTCTGAGAGATGTCCAAAGGCACGCAGTCTACATTGGCCTTGCAGCGTGAAATGCTTGCAGCAATCATCTCATTGCATGCATGCTACTATTCCAATGCAAAATGCATGATACGTTTCTTGGAGAACATCAATGCATCATCAACATCAGTGGTGTTGGCCAAAAACGGAGTCATTTTTGGGTGCTCTAAAAGTGGTGGGAACAGGGCATACTATATCTGTCTCAGGTTCAGTTTTCCTCCTGTATGCTCCCTTTCAATGCAACCCAGGAAAAAGGTGCACACCTGGAGGGCAAATTCTTGAGGTGCCTCCAATTCTCTAGCTGTTACCACAAGAGGGTAGGTGAAGACTCAGATGAGATCTGCACTCAGAAGATACCTCCGATATCGGAGTGCGGCATACATAGAGTCCTTTCCCGCTCTACCATGTTGGACTCTAACAGGAAGATTGAACTTACCTTGGCACTCCATCACTGGACGATCTTTAGCTGCTAATTTCAAGAAAAGTATGTTGCAAGTCCATGGCAGTGTTGACTACACAAACGTTGTACATGTTGTACAGCTGATCCTTCTTTAGGTCATCCTGGCTCAAGAAAAGGGGCAGGTTCTCAGCTGCATCCCTATGCTGGTCCTGCAGGTCAAATGTCAGCACACTCGAACATGTTCTTTTTTCTTGAAGATTCTCAAAGAGCTTCTGGGAGTCAGTATGGCTGTGGATTAGGCATATCACCTCTTTTTCACTCCCCCTCTCTCTATCATCAAACATGCCGCCGGGAATGTACATCCTATGTTTGACAGAAATGAAGCCCAGGGAAGGATGATGGACACACTAATTGCTATTGCTACTAGGTCAATCACCTCGAATTGGTAACCGCTAGATAGTCTTTTGAGTAGAACATGGTGGAATCAAGTAGCTACTGTACATAGAATGGAAGTGTGTATACACAAGAAGGCAACATGTCGAGCAGCGCGGCCTAACCCTTGGCTCATGTTTGAAAATGTTTTTCATGTTGGAATGACATACAATAAATGCTGTTGCTATCCTCGATCAGTATTCAACCTTACACATGAGATAATCAACTTTCACTCTATGGTGCCGTAGAAAGAGGTGGCTGTCACCGGAAGATAGACCCGTCAGGGATGGTGTGTAATCAGAGGTAGTAAGACTGAATATTTACACTAATGGAAATTGTTTTAGACAACACTGTATTTTCTCTTATCTTCTTATGTTTTCCCTTTTCTCTCTTTAACATCCATTCGTTCCTCTTTTTGTAATTCTCACCTTAATTTTCATTCACTCCTCAATTGTCGGAAATGGTTTTAGACAATACTATCTTCTCTCATCTTCTTATCTTTTCCCTCTTCTCTCTTTAACTTCCATTCGTTCCTCTTTTTGTAATCCTCGCATTTTCATTCACTCCTCACTTGTCTATATTGCCTCCCCAATCTATATTCTACTCTCCCCTCTCTTTACCTATTTCTCTTTTCCTTGTATATGGTTGGAGAATAGAAAACTGTCATAAAGTTATGCAGTTATAGAAATATGAAGTTATGAAGTTGATCTTGGCAGGCAACTCGCAGTCACCTTCATGGCCCAACGCATTGCATTTTTTAATGTATTGTGCCATGATATATATTGTAGAGGAGGAGCCAAAAGCCTCTACTGGAAGTCCCGCCCCGAAATTGCTTATATGTTGGGAACCGGAAATAGTGACAAGCAAGACACCTGAAGCAATGCATCCATTAAGAAAACCATTTTTTATGTATCCTTGAAGAACTGACAACCTTTTGGGAAAGATCCCAGAAGAGCATGTGAAGTCGGATGAAAGAAGAGACGGGTGACGTCACATGAACAAAATGACATACCTCAGAAGAGATGATAAGAGAAAAGATGAATAGACAATCTGATGATGAAGTGACAACTGAGTAAACGTTCATGTGAGGAGTGAAGTTCACACGTGTGAAAAGCACGGAAGAAAATGACAGCCATTTTACAATTGTACTGTGCAGTAATGCAAGGAGCCGAAGTAATCATAAGGCTGGCTACACGTAGTAAATCGATTGCGGCGATGCACCAAATTATATATATGCATAGGAATCTGGAAGTTCTACATCGTATTTTGAGCAAACTGGACCCTGGGAATAGAAGGATTAGAAAAGTGTGGGGCAGCAAGATAAACTCAGCTGAGACTAGAAGGAGCATCAATAGGCCTGCTTGGCCAAGTGTCAAGGGGTGAAGCAGCCAAGAAACTAGTTAATTATAATGGAATGATACAACATGTACGAGAAGGCAAGAACCCGAGCTCCTGTTAAGGTGCGGCAGAAGGACATTGGGTGCCAAGTTCTATTTGTTTAATACCATTAAATACAGAGGAGAAGCTTGAAAGGTGGTCTCCAGTCACATGACCTAGATGGAAATATACTTGGGCAGGCTACACTGAGACCAGTATATAACATCATACCCACGCTCCCTTTTATTTCCAGGAGCAGTGCTACTTTACAAGGTTCAGTACAAAGACTATTCTCATGGCAGACAGCTTGAGTGATGATGGATGATGGACTAATTGGGTGGGGAGGCATTACCAGGCCGAAACCACCAGCACCTGGGGGTACCAGCTTGCATGCTGCTAACAAGTGGAATATTCCAGATGAGCACATGCGTGCCACGCAATTATAAAGGGCCACATACCAAAGAGCCTTGTAGTTTAGAGACCCAATAAGACTTTATGTATTTTATGATGCTCACAATGACTTGCACTAGGAGGGGGGCAGAGTTGTCCATCTGACAGGAGATCCAATCACAACACCAACCCTCATAGAAAATATACCTAGATGTTTCCCGTTATCCAACCACAACCTTCCATAAGTTTCTTAGTTTGCCATGTAGGATGACGTCACTGATGATGGATATTTACTATATAATCATGTTTTTTATGAAATGCGAACGAGAGACCTTACTGTCGGATGTTGGATGATGTCCATTGTACTCTCTGTTTTAGATAATTGATATTAAAACAGACAAAGTCTTTTGCCAACTTCCTGAGTCGGTTGAATTATTGATGTTGAGTAATTTATCCATCCCCATCCACCCTGTAGAGTGTTACCTCGTCTTAAAGGACCTAAAACGGTTCAATATGTTCTCATTTGATTGATCTTCCCCCTACTTGAATGCCTTTCCTGCTATTTATGAGTTGTTGATCATACTATGTACTGACTTCTGTATGTATCCTCAATAAAGAAAGTTAAATAAAATAAAAAGAGATATAACAGACGATGTGTGTCAAGCTATTTGGAGGCTGATGCGTGAGGTATCCCTGTGTTCTCGATTCAGATTAATCCAACTAAAGATTTTAAACAGATGGCATTATAATCCCACCAGAATACAACTCTTTGTACAAGACTACAAGGGAGATTGCCCTAGATGTGGTGGAGATGCAGCTACTTAAATACATATGATGTGGTTTTGACCCCAATTGGCAACATTCTGGAACAAGGTATGTCTCACTTTAGAAACTATTACAGGAGTGCACCTTCAGCCTGCACCGACCATATTTCGGCATAGCTTTTTTGAAAAAGTACTGCAATGCAAATTTACATTCCTGAGCTTATGTCTTTTATTGGCCAAGAGGTGCATACTGCGCAAGTGGACACATCCTAGCCTTCCGGACAAAGGCCGATGGATGAGGGACTTCAGCTGGGCAAATGACAAAGAGAAACTGTTTATGTTAATGTCACCTACTAAGAGGAACTGTTTATGTTAATGTCACCTATTACTAGCCATTCAAAAGATATTTTATCTGACTATAAAGCATACCTGTTTACTCTGAACTCATATTACAGTGATATATACCATACTTACGCACCAACAATGCATACCCATCCTATTGTTAGTTGATAGTCTACCTGATGTTCCTTCTTGTAACAACTACCCTACAAATGACTGAATAATGAAATTTCATGATCTGTTGCATTGCTCTGTTGACCATTAGATACATGTAATGCCAAGTATTCAAATAAAATGTTTAAAAAAGCTAAATTAAAAAAATCACAGTTGCTATCTGAGTCTCTCTAAAGAGCATTCAAGAAGTTCAACACTAGTTTATTTTGTATTCATGATACAAATACACCTCCAAATATATATATGAGGAAAATAAGGACGTTTCCTCAATGATCCCACTAATATAATGCTTAATTGGAGGTTTAAATATTTGGTTGAGTGGAAATCCACATATTTAAGGAGCTAAAGTGGGCTGAGGAGGCAGAATAGACTTATAGAGATCAGAAAGGAACTCACGGTTACATGTTCTGACAATGAGACATAGGAAAAGAGAGAGTGAATATCATAGGTCAGTATGGTTATGGAGAAGAAGGATGATGGAGATTTAAGCATGGGCATGAAACTGGCATTAAGGTGATTGAGTAACTTGACTACATTCTATGCTGTTCCTATGACCCCAAGTCAGTGCTTAATTTGTAACAAAATAAATACCAGAGCCCAAACAATCTTGGCTTACCAATGCCAGCCACGGCAGCTCTGTAGTGCCGAAGGCCTGGCTCAGTGCTAGATCGACCCACCACCAGCCCATCACACTGCTGCTGCTCCATGTCACATGTTTGGCACTGCCACAGCTGCTGGCACAGGCTAGTAGTGGGAAGAATAAGTGTTAGGACGGATTTTCTATACTCTGGCCTTGTGGACAGATGTATAGAAGGCCAACCTATATTGTGACAGGGCCAACACTGGGGAGCTGTAGCCAAACAAGTAACGGTAGCAGTGACAAGCATCTAGGCTAAGATCCTCAGAGGTGGTGAGCTTCTAAAGGATCCACAATGAGGTCCCACAATGGGAATCACAGATTACACTTAGACAGGATGTATAAAAATACAGTTATTTTTTGACCAAAACACACTATGAAAAATGACTACTAGCAAGTAGATGTATCACACAAGACCTATAAACATAGATACCTATATACAGTCACTTGTAAAAAGGGCATAATATTCAACACAAACTCCTGAAATGTATGGTTCTAGTATGCACTTACAGGTCCACAGCAATTGGTCCCTAACTAAAATTGTCCAGCCCCAAATTGTCGGGGGCATTTTGCCCATTAGTTCAGGTAAAAGTTCCACAGAAGTTATGAAGCAGGACAAAATGCAGGTAGGGACTCTGGGGTCCAGTGAAGGGTTCTTATGGTTAGGATACAAGTTAAACTAATGCCCAAAAGATGTCTTGGGCAAGCAAGCAATGGCAAAGTCAATATTTTTAGATTTAAGGTTTCTTATAAGCCCATTGACGTATAATGGGAGTATACGGGGTAGGTATGAAGCTCTGTAACTTACCCACCATACTCATATTCTTCCCCAGACTTGGCAGGACAAAGTGAGAGGGTCAGACATTGGTTTTCCCACTGACAATCGCAGTCCTTGATTCAAAGGGGTTGCAGGTTTGAGCTGATTTCCGGTTGGTGTCTTTCACTGTTACAAGGACTTTTGATTGAAGAATGCAGCAAAAATCGATGCAAGACCCCTCTCATGTCTGGACTAAGGTCAGATAAGCTATTTCAGACAGTGGTCATGGCAGCATGGTGACAAAAAAGGAGTCAGCAGTCGCGGTCAGACTTTCCCTCCTATCTTGGGTCCCCTCGATACTTGAATGCCGAAAGTACGCAGAAGGTAGTCTCGTAGGGCTAGCTGATAATCCCCCAAGTTTCAGGCCAAAACCCGGTACGTAGACGTCTGCAGCATGGTAGCCCAAAAACGAAGCTGGTCAGCCACAGGATGGTTCCATGGCACTTCCGAGGGGTTCCTTTGGCAGAGCACCCGAGCAGATGTCGGGAATGGATACTCCAAGGGTTTCAGCTCCTTTGCAGGACTACTAAACATTACGAGCAAGACAAGGCTCCCCTAGGACTACAGCAGAAGTTGGTTGCCAGGCCTCCTTCAGTCAGGTCTCAGATGTCTTCACGGGTCTTGCAGCTAGATAAGATACTTGGCTCCTTCAGGTTTCTCCAGGATCTCTGAAGAATGGGTGCAGCGGTCGTCTTCTTACCCTAAAAGCCCAGTAAGAGCTGCTGCCCTCACTAGCCAATAGCAGGACTAGCCCCCACACACACCCTAGCAATGGTCCAATCAGGACCACTGGCGGGACCATTAATCCATACCACTCAGACACACCAAAAACCGAGTTGTGGACTGGGAAGAGACAGTCTCAGCCCACACCCTGCCAGCAAACACACATGGCCCTCCAGTAGCCCACCAAAAGATCTTGCTTTCCTGGGCACTGGAAGTCCTTATAAGGATTTTCCTGGCCTCTCAGGCGAGGAAGAAGGTTAAAAAACAAGATGGCAAAAGGAGATCCCAAAAATCTCGTGGCATGGCCATGTTTGACCAGTAGCCACAGTTAGTAGCCAAACACGGTAAATGCGGTAAGGTGAAAACTAAAATTCCCAAACAGTGTGAAAAAGTCACTGCTGCCACCAGCTTATCCTTCTAGCACCCCTAGAGTAACCATAAATCCTCTGAGTGTTAGTCTAGAGCTAAACTAATATGTACCCCATTGTACTGCAGTGTAAGCTGCATTGTACAATGATAAAAAGTTAGCACCAGTGATACAAAAGTAACCAAAAGTAGTAACATAGTAACACGACTAAAGGAAACAATGTTTCCCAGTACTGACAGCCAGAAGGACAAGTCAGGTTCCCCATGACATATGAGCAAATGATAGTGCAGTGAAGCTTAAGGCTCCACTGCATTTAAAAAGCACAGGTCAGATTCAAAAATAAAAGCAAAAAGTTTGGGTTTCCATAAAGAGGGAAGGAAAGGCACTCCCAGTGGCAAAAGAGTGCATTTGAACATACTTCTAGACAATAGTTGTTACACGTATGGACCATACTTGCTGTCCTCAAAGTGATAATACATTTGATAAAATGGTCGAGAACCTATGGATGTTATCGTATTTGTCAATTTTGTAAAATGCCCCCAAGACACACCCAAGAAACAAATTGTGATGCGCTAACAGATGCCATTACTATACAAAGATGAAGCAGAGCTATCGCCAATTAAACCATCAGTACAGATTTTTTTATTAAATGCACTCACTTAGAACTAAATTACTCTGAGGAGCTAACCATTAGAGACTGGACTTGGACATTTTTACAGGTTAGACCAAACTGGATGTGTAGTATAAATTATCAGTGCGCCTAGTTCTTTTAATTTTTACAGATCATACTTTTACTTCAAAGGCTCAAGAAATGCGTCCTTGACACTTTAAGGGCCTCATTACGAGTCCGGCGGTAACCCTGCCAATGCTTCCGGTGGGTTTCCACCACACTCGTAACACTTTTCCAGCACCTAACTTCCCAATGGCACCGGGACATTACAAGTCCCGGCAGATCAGGAAGTCAGGCGCCGGAACATGTTGGTCCCATTTCCATGGAGCTCGATAGTACTCCATGGGAATGGGGACACGGAAACACTGGCACTGTTGCTGACGGTGCCAGTATTTCCGTGGAAACTCTGCGAGTGGGTGCATATACGGCCGGCAGGTTAGACCTGCCGGGGACGCAACTGGCCCACACCGCAGAGTTGTAGTGTGGCGGTCCGGAAATGGGTGCTGTTACGGTGCAACCGGCACCCATAATTCCAGACTGCCACACTTATAATGAGGTCCTTTGCCTTTCTGCTGAGCCAAATATAACATTGGCTCAGGCCAGATATGGAACATTTCCAACTCAAAGAGAGCTCACAAAACACCAGTTACCTTGAAAATCTTTGCCAGTTAAAGTGAGCAACACAAAGTTCCCATTTGAAGATATATTTATATCCATGATGTCTACTGTCCTGGGTTGTCCATGAAAGAATTGAATGGAGAAATTCGTTTTTTTTTAATTTATTTTTTTAAATGCGGGAGGAGACACCCGTACCCCCCTTCCTCCCCTACCTTAACTGGTAACTTTACCCCACCCCACACCTATATTTTAGTTAAATGTCCCCAAATTTCCAAACAAAATCGGTAAAAACATGCAGTCAATTTTTCCATTCGAATTTTTAAATTCGAACTTTTCTACGGATACCACTATACTGATATGCAAAACAAAGTTGCTTCAGGTCACTAATCTTTTAAACATTATAAATAACGTGCTGGAAGTTTGTGACAGAATCTGCATATATCTTTGTCTATTACACAACTTCTTTTATTACATGTCTTAAATCACTGAAAGTACCGTGGGAAACTAGATTGTTCAGGTTGCCATCTTGCATTCCCGGATTTAAAGTTTACCATTCAGGATGTGAAAAGTAAAGCCATAATGATATTCTTTTGGCTTAACATGCTAAGGATTTACATGTTGTCATGTGGATTTATCATGCAGGTTGTGTTTTTTGTAATTATAAGACATTGGGCTTCATTACGAAGCTGGCGCTAGCCAGGCGTGTGAATTACAGGCACGACTGCCGCCGGTATTCATTTTTTTTCGGCGCCCAGAAAAGGGCAATTACCAGGTCATTACGACCTTGCCAGACCTGGTAGTTGCCCTTTTCTGGGCACCAGAAAAAATTGTTCCCCATTCCCATTTGGGCCCCATAATAATGGTAACGGTGCTACAGTCCCGTTCTGCTTGCGTGTGCCGGTACGGCCACCAGGTCAGACCTGGTGGCTGCAAAGGCACCCGCGAGCAGAACTCGTAGTATGGCGTTACGTAACAATGGTGCCAGTAACGCTACCGGCAATGTTGTTGCTTTACCGCCATACTTGTAATGAGGCCTTATTATGGTACACCTTGAAATCCAACTATTTGAGCCAAAGTTTGTGATCCTGGTCAGCACCCTCCCTCAAATTCCCCTGCACTCCCAGCCATCTGTCTGACCATCCCACTCCCTCCTTTTTGGATGCATTGCAGAGGCAGCCCACAGCCAGAACCACTGGTAACTTTTTTAGAATTCCACGCACGCACGCACAGTGAGATTGAATAAGTTGCAGAAACTGAACTCATCCAATCTCACTTGCGTGCTTGAATTGGTGTAAATGTTGCTTGACTGGCTCTGGCTGGCTTAATTATTACTTTCTTACTTACCTTTTGCTTCCGCTTCAGTCCACCGGCATCGAGACTCCAGAGGTACGGTCAAGACCTGACTGCAAGCAAGGGAACGGTGGGGTGACGTTCCTGGGACCAAAAAAAGGCTGTTTGCCGCCGACTGCCCACCTCTGTGCCACACACTGCCTGCCCATGCACACCAGGGAGAGTGTGTCTACTGACTAGCTGAGTCTGCACACCCCTGCCTGGCTGACACCCACGGGCCACGGCACAACACACATTGAGTGACTTCAATCACTTGGCTGACCCGGCACCCCAGCGTCAATAAAAAAAATACGCTGGTGCATGGTGCGTTGTGCGCATGGCAGATCAAGGCCAGGCCCTGGTAGCAATTACTTACTTAAAGTGAGCATATTTATGCATTAAGATGGGTCGGATCCCCGTCCTCCAGGCCAGTTCACTAACATCTGATGCATTAGGCAACTGGCCTGGAGGATGGCGGTGGTCACCCGTCACCCGACCTGTCTTTAATGCATACAAATATATACCTACTTTAAGTAATGTTGGGTGCCAGTGGCAACCAATATTACTTAAAGTTAAGTATATATTTGTGTTCGATGTCTAACACATAATATTAGGGGCTTAATTCCCCCGTTAAGAGAAGGAAACTGGAATGGGTACTAAGTACATAACAGCCTGATCTTATTGCCCTTCAGGAAACGCATGTCAAGTATCAAGACAGATACAAGTTGAAAATAAAACCATTTCCGATACTAAGGCAGGCAAACACTAAGGGCAAGTCAGCAGGGTTATTAATAGCTTTTAAGACAGGCACGTAGGACTCTATTTTGAAAGTACAAGCTGAGAGGTTTTTTTGAAGATGGCCCTGGCCAATTTGGAACAGTTTGCTCAAGGTGAGGTGATTCTGATGGGGGATCTAACATAACATTGCATGGGACCCAGTAGGAGACAGAAGCTCTATCACCAAATGCACTTGCCCCGCCTTCTTTAACGTTGAGACAGAAATGTGATCAATTAGTTTAGTTTGGTTTAGTTTAGTTTAATATTTATAGTGCGCACCAGACCCGGGGGTATCAGGGCGCAAAAAGGCAAAAAGAATATTCTCTGCTTGGTTATATTGCTGCACATTTATATACAATAATGAAAATACAGGAAATAAAATAGGAGGGCTTAATATACAGTGAGTAGTATACATACACGTACTGAGGGACATATATACAGTTGATAATATAATATGTACAAGTAGTGCGGGTCATATGTACAGGGTGCAAGATAGAGTATTAATGTATCACGTGGAATCAGGGCTAGGTAATGTGTTTTGAGTTAGCTGGGAGAGGTAGGGAGGATTTGGAGAGTTAGATGTCATTTTCCTTGATCCACTGGATGTATTTGCGCCTGAAGAGTGGGTAGGGTTGGGTGGCTCTTAAGGAAGAAGGGAGGGCGTTCCAGTGTTGTGCAGCTTGTACTTGAAAGCTGGTGCCTCCGGTTTTAGAGTGTTTGTATCTAGGCACTGCGAGGGTGTTGGAATTGGATGTTCTAGTGAGTCGGTTAGAGGAATATCTGATGAGTCTGTCGGTGAGGTAGCATGGCGCAGTGTTATTGAGGCAGTTGTGGGTGAGTGATGCAACTTTTAAAGCAATTTTTTATTTGGTTGAAAGCCAGTTGTGAGCGCTTCTTAAGTTGGATATATGCTCTTTTTTTGGAAGACTCAGTACTGCTCTAAGCACGTTATTTTGTAGGATCTGAATCTTGTTTATGATATATTTATTGGCTCCTAGGTAGAGGTCGTTACAATAATCTAACTTAGATAGAATAAGGGCTCTGACAAGGGTCGTGCAACTGTTGGGGGAAAGGAAGGGTTTGGCTGCTCTGATTAGTTTGCACGTGTAAGAGGTATAAGAGGCCAGGGAAACTTACCTGTTTTTTGAAGGAGAGGGTGGAATCTAAGTAGAAGCCTAACGTTTTTACTTCCTTGGCTACTTCGATGGTGTTTCCGTCAATAGAGAAGCTGGAATAAGTGTGGCCTAACTTTGTTAATGTTATGGGTGGTGCCAAGGATGATAAGCTCATTCTTGTCATCATTCAGGCATAGCCCGTGTGAGGCCATCCATGCATGAATGATGAGGTATACCATGTTCACCAAGGCCAAATCCTTGTCGTAATCTCTCGTCAACGGTGTGAGGATCTGGGTATCATCTGCATAATTAGTGTAGGTGATACCCAGACCATTGAGATCGTCGAAAAGGGGCTTTGTGAAGATGTTGTAGAGGGTGGGAGAGACACGCCGCAGGTAATAGAAGTTGGGTCAGCCGCTGCAGATGTGGAGAAGACTCGCATGGTTCTGTTGCTGAGGAACGATTGTATCCAGCTAATGGCTTCCTGTGAGAAGTGGGCTGCAGTGTTTAGGTGCGTGCAGAGAATGGAATGATCCACCAAATCAAATGTGGCAGATAGGTCGAGGAGTAGAAGCTGGGCTGTTTTGCCATTGTCTCTAAGGGTGTCAATTTGTGCCTAGAGGTCAATCAGGGCTGTCTCTGTTCCATGTTGGGGCCTGAAGCCGGATTGGCGGACTCCCAGGAGATGTTTTTTTTTCCAAGTATTGCTGTATGTGAAGGTAAGCAACCTTGTCTAAAATTTTGAGTAGGAAGGGGACGGTAGTGATAGGTATGAAGTTGGTGGGTATGGAGGGGTCTAGTGTTTGTTTTTTGATTAGTGGGAGAACCCAAGACTCTTTGAGGTTGTTAGGGATGACACTTTTGGAAAAGGATGAGTTAATGAGTTTGGTAATGAAGGGTGAGAGGTCTCTGGCTGCATCTTTAATAATCTGCGCGGGGCATGGATCACCCTGGCAGCTGGAAGGTTTCAGGGAGAGAATTACCTTTTGACCTCGAGGATGGTTACTTTGGAGAAGCTGAAGTGGTGGATGTGTTTGGGTGATGGCTCAGAGGTAGGAGGGATAGTTGTGCTACTAGGAATATTTTCTTTTTTGTTGGCTATCTTGGCTTATAGCGTAGCCACTTTGTTTAAGAGAGCGTTTTGTACACTGGTGCACCAAGGTTTGTCTTTGACGCAGGTGTCAGGGATGGGGATGGGTGTTTCCAATTCTTTGAGAATGGTAAACAGTTCTTTAGGTTATAAGAGTCTTGTTTAGCCAGAATTCCTTCGTTCATCTATTTGGTGGAAATGTTGATGAGGTTAGTTTTGTTGGACTCTGCCGGGGAGTGTTTCCAGGTTATTTCACTTTTATGTTTCTCTAGTCTGAGGGATTTGAGGTGTGGAGTGAACCAGGTGTTCAGGTGTTATTTTAGGTTTACTTTTCCTGACTTTCAGTGGGGCGATAGAGTCGAGTGCAGAAGTCATTATTTTGTTGTAGTCATCGACTAGGGTGAGGGGGTCCGTCAAGTCGGGAGGGAGAGTTGAGGGCGGGGAGGACTAGTGAGATGAACTTTTCAGCTGTGATGTTTTTTTTATTTCTGGTGGGTATCGATGGGGCTAGAGGGTTGTTATGGGTGGTGGTTGTGAGGGCCTCAAGATGAAAGGTGATGAGGTGGTGGTCGGACCAAGTCTGGGGAGAGATGTTGGTAATATGGAAGGCGCAGTTGTGGTCTGCCACCCAGTCGAGGGTCCTGCCTTTGTTGTGTGTTGGAAGGGTGATTTTTTGGTTGAAATCTTTGGTTTGGTTTTATCTTAAAGATATCTGGCCTACCTTGAAAGGGGATGAAAGGGCATATACTTACTACTCTCATGTCCACAACTCCTTTTCATTACTTTTGGGCCTCAGTCAGACTGATAGGTAGAGTAATACAGATTGAAACCCACACCATTACTATCTCAGATCATGCCCCCTGACAATTGACCTTGACCTTCCTAAAGTTATCCCCACACTTTGGAGCTGGAAATTCCCGAAAGAGATACTGTCAGACCGGGTCCTATGCAATGAAATAGACGGAAAAAAATAAACGATTACTTTGGATCTAACCTTGATGGGGATGCAAGTTTAAACATTGCTTGGTATGCATCCCTTAGGGGAGAACTTATTGCAATACAAGTGCATAGTGGGAAGCCAAGGTTTACATTTGAAATCGACTTGGAGGTGGAGGTAAAGGATACTTTAAAACAAATGAAGACAGATACATCATTAAAACTCCAATGGCAGTACTGCAACGCAAGGGGTAGACTGGATCTAATACGCACCAAACAAGCAGAAAAAAGCTTACTATATCTAAAGCAAAGGGCATATATAAAGACTAATGAAGCAGATAGAATGTTAGCCAGACAATTAAAACAGAAAATGGAAGCCCAAACAATACAGGGGGTGGAAGACACACTAGATAAAATAGTAACAACATCGGTAGAAGTCACGGCTCAGTTCCAAACATTTTACACGGCCCTATATAAATCCTATTCCCCAGATCAGGGGCTACAGAGGAATCAGTTGTTATGAACTTAGTTGCAAAACGTTTCGGAAGTGGATAGCATAACTTTAGATAATTATATTACCCAGGAGAAGTGATGTATGCAATAGCTAATCTTCCTATAAATAAGTTGCCAGACTGGTACGTTGCCTCTTTTTATAAAAAGTTTCAATCAACTCTTGTCCTGAAACTAACTGACCTCTACAATTTCTTTGCTAAGACTGGCAAAATAACAAATTCAATGGAAGAGGCCAAAATAATATTGATTCCAAAACCGGGGAAATTACAAGTAAAATGCGGAGCGTACCACCTGATTGATCTTGTGGATATTGATACAAAAATATATACCAATATTATTGCTAACCGAGTAGAAGCCATTATGCCCAAACGTATTCACCCCAATCAGACGGGATTCATAAAAGGGAGACAAACACATGATAACACTCGACGAATCTGTCACCTTATAGAAAAGGCGGCTAAAAGGGAAGATCAGGCTATATTGGTATCATTAGATGCTGAGAAAGCATTTGACTGAGTGGAATGGTCCTTTCTGTTTAACACTCTTACCCCCATGGGTTTTTGCTCCAGGTTTTTAGCGATGTTACAAGCAACTAAATCCCTCAGCCAGATTGCTTTTAAATGACCAGTTATCCTTGCAAGTTTCCATTCGCATAGGCACAAAAAAGGGTGCCCCCTCTCCTTTATGCTATTCACTTGGAACCTCTATTATCGCAGCTCTGTCACTTGGACACTATACAAGGCATGTCTTTTTGGAGGGAGACTCATAAATTAATGGCATACGCGGATGGTATGCTTCTTGCGATTACTAATCATTACCTGGAGCGCTCGCCCAATTAGAAAGGTTTGGCAAAATAGCTGGTCTAAAAATTGATATTACAAAGTCTGAAATCCTAAACCTTGGGCTTACACAAAATGAATTACCTAAAGCAATGGAAGTGGCACAGCTTTGTTGGAAGCCGAAAGGAATGTGGGTGTTGGGAGTTAACATAACACATTCACTTGGGGAACTGTATTTCGCCAACTTCTACCTATTGTTAGCGGAGATTCAGAAGCTTCTTCAATCTTGGTCCTCTGTCATGGTCTCCTGGCTAGGCCAGATTAATTTGATTAAAATGGTAATTCTACATAAAGTTTTATACCCCTTCCGGACCCTGCCGATCAGGGTTCCGGCCGTTTTCTTCCGTACACTACATAACATTTTATTGAATTTCATATGGAACAGCAAACCTCCCCGGGTTGCACTGAAAACGTTAATGTTCCCCCCAAAAAGGGGAGGAGTAGGACTCCCTAACTTTAGAGAATATGATATGATATATGAAATTTTATTTATAGCACGCCTATACACAAGTGTTTCAAGGCGCAACGAGGCATGGGAAGGGAACAAGGGGGAACAACACAACAATCTTACTAGGCCCAGTGACATTGAGATCGCGCAAGTGCAGGGAGGGGAAAAAGGGGAGAAGTGCCTGGGCAAGGGAAGGGGGAGAAGTGCAGGACATATGAACGACAAAACAAAAACAAAGCGATAGAATAAAAAAATAAAAGGAAGTGCAGCCAGAAAGTGGCAGTGCAAGGGTTAAGTGCTGACAGCAGGTAATTGAAAGTGCCAGTAAGGGGACTATAGGGTAACAAATACAGCCCCAAAGTGCAGTGTTGCCAGGTGGCAGTGCAGGTGTGCAACTGGGGGGCAGGTACCTGGGCCCAAGGTTCTGAGGGTAGCCAGGTAACTAGTGTAATGACAGACAGGAGATCAGCAAGGAAGAGGAAGAGAGAAGGCAGAACAAAGAGGAAAGTCTTGAGCACCTTCCGGAACCTGAGATGGTTCTGCTCAAGTTTCAGATAGAATCAGGGAGGCTGTCCAGAGGGAGGCACCAGCTGAAGAGAGAGATCAGCCTCCAGTTCTTTGCTTGGAAAACCGATTGACCCTATACTATTGACAATACTATCAAGCTACACAGTTGAGAGTGATAAGGGAATGGTTCGGGGAAGGCTCCAACAGTAGATGGGTCAGAATGAAAGAGCTATAGCAGGGCCTAGAATGATAGGGTAATTGTGGCTGCCTAGGATGGACAGGCCTCGAAACATACACCACAGAGAGATAACCAGGCAGTAGAGGAAATTTGGGATCAGACAATTAAGCAACATCATATTATCTTGTATCACTCTCCCTTCACTCTTCTTTTCGCGAATCCGCAATTTACTGCAGGATTGCATGCTAATTCTTTCTCAGAATGGAAAACAGCAGGCTGTGCTATGTTCTGTGGTATGTTCTTGGGACAAGACATTATGTCCTTTGCTCTGTGCAAAGAGGAACTCGCTCTCCAGGAGAGTCAGCGGTTTTAATACTTTCAAGTTCACCATTGGTTATTGGCTCCACCTAATGAATTAGCAGCCATAAGACCACTGACACCATTTGAACAGTTTTTAACTTCAAATACGGGAGATGAACACTTGATCTCTACACCTTAAAAGTGTTTAACCGACAAACCCCCCTCAAGTACATTTACTTATCAACAGGCCTGGGTAATGACTCTGGGGTGTACTCCAACAGATGACACTTGGTCTCAACTATGATCGGATATCCCAAAAATGACTAGATCTATACAGATTACGGAATTTTAGGTTTAAACTAATGTTCCAATGGCACCACACCCTGGAACGTATGAATAAGATGGCTCCATCGGTCACAGCTTCTTGTTGGCATCGTTGCAGGGGAAAAGGGGATTGGTTACACGTTTGGTGGTCATGCCCTAAGCTGTCCCAATTTTGGAGGGTGATACATGGGAACATGAAGGAGATGTTTGCTTTTGAGACAGAGAGACCTAGGGCAAACCCTGTTAGGTATGGCACAACAGGACAATTTACTATGGCCAAAGCCGTTATTGCCCCTACAAGCCATATCTTGCCTGTTGCGCCAGCTGGCATACCAGCCATCCAGATGTCAGTAATGCCGCCTTTCCTATGCTAACATAATCGGATACGCCATTTTCCTAGCTGCAGCAACGTGCTTCATGCACACCTTTGTACTAAGTTTGCGCATCTATCACAACCGTCCTGATTTTAGTAACAACTGAGCCGACCGCATATTTGAGCCACTAGTCGCTACCCCTCTGTGGTTGCGTATCACCAAGTGATCTCACCATTTCATTGCCCAAATTGACTGCATTGCTTATGTTTGTTACCTGGCCCGTACCCGCCCACTGAATGACCACGTCACCGCCATCATTTGTTGATCTGTTCGCCTGTGCTTGCCTTGAAATTGCTCAGCTGCCGGCCCTATGGTCGCATGTAAATGATTGAGCTCTCGCTCGGAACTGCAACGTGGATCCACCTGTTAGCTCCATGATATATGCTACTCTGCCTTTGCCTGATATGTTCATTTTGCATTGCCTAACTTGCTGCACCACACCTTTTGATCTATGCCTGCATATGTTGCACTGCTCCGCATGAGACATGTCCACACGCTGTAAGCTAACTCTAGGGTACCTGCCTTACCCTGCCGTGCCTTTTAATTTGACATCTACCCGATTTGCCAATACTTGCTGCTAACATTAGAGTGTCTGTTCTGCCAGAATTGTTACACCTTTACAATTGACACACGCCTCATGCACTCTGCATTGCTCCCTGCCGAATACGCTAATTTATGTGCAAGCCTTGGTATTTGCTCTGCCTGTGTACTCTGATCTGATGTACCCTTATTGCCTAGACTCTGAATAAGTAGTCTAAACCTGTATTTAACCTTTGAGCCTGCATTGCTCGCACAGAGCCCGTACTGCCTAGCCAAATAGTGCCTGCAACTCTTACCTATAACTGCTTCACAAACCCTGTGACCCTTTCCTCTCTAACTTCGGTAACATGTTACAACGCCGGTCTTCCCTAAGGTCACTGCTCTTCTCATTACAAGTACCACTCTTAGTGTGGGCAATTACCTGGACGCTACACTTACCACCATCTAACTTAGTTGCACCTAGCTCCTTGTACACCTCATCCATGGCCACCATTTACAGACCTGCTGATACCTACCCAAGCACTGCACCGCAAAACCACAACATCTACCTCAATGATCCTGCCTTATGGCTCGACCATTTTGCCGAAAAACCCTCACCTAACCAACCATGCTCTATCACTCTTAGGAACTTGATTAGGATCTAGACTTATGGGTAAGAAGGGTCACCCTATGTATCTGAGCTCACATCTGAAAACACAGACGCTCAGCCCGCCTCCACAAACGCCCACCTCACCCACACCCCATCAGCCTCAGACAAACACAGCTTCAACAAGCAACGCTGTTTTAATTAAAGCCACTCCGATTAACGCAAGGTCCCTACTCGCTCACGCTTTGGACATCGCTGATCATCAAGACTCAGGAACTCGACTTCATCGCCATCTCTGAGACCTGGCTGCACGCGGCATCTGGCCTGGCACTCTCTCTGCCCATCCCCACCGATTACTCCATTATTAGATGTGATCGCACCTCGAGAGGTGGAGGAATTGCATTTATCTTCAGAAACTCATTAGGACTTAGAACCATACCAAGCACTAAGGTGGAATCCGCAGAGCAAACTCGGACTCTAAGCCAACCAAACGGTCACCATCCACCTAATATACAGACCCCCTGGTCCACCCACATCCTTTGTGGATGACATCTCTACTTTAGTACTCAACAATGCAAAATCTAACTCTCAAACCATAATTCTTGGTGACCTTGGATTTATGCATGTAAATACTCTGAAACTTGTACTCTACTGAAACTTGTAACATAGACTAACATTTTCCCCCCTGTGTGATTTGATGTATATCTGCACTGTAAATACTGTTATAACATGTATGCATTTACTGTATGTAACCAAGCTTAAGCATTCTTTTACTGCTGCGCCCGGCTACCCCTGGGTTTTGGTGCGCATTATCAAATAATAAACTAAACTAAACTTCTCTTTACTTGTTACGTAAAGAGAAACGCACTGCAGAGTCACGCTGGAGAAGTCACCACTCTGATGCCCACAAGGACGGTCTTCTGATAGCCACCCTTAACTATAAAGAAGCTGTACTCCAGGCAAAAAAAGATTCTTACAATAACCGCATTATGTCAGCCCAGTCTAACACCAAGGAACTCTTTAATATTCTTAAGGAACTTGAGACACCTGCAGCCCCCCCTGACTCTTGTACCAAAGATAGCACTTGGTGCACCAATATTCAGTCAGCACTCCTGGGTAAAATTGCCACACTCCAATCTAAAATCAGAGACAAACAGAAATCCCTACAGCTTGACCAAACACTGACCACACCCACACCCAATACACACCTAGCCAATCCTTCTCATAAACCTTTCTCCTTCTCCCCGCTCACTACTCTCGAAGTAGAAGGCATCATAAACAATTTAAACCTTCCAATTGCCAAGGAGACCCTTGCCCAGCACCTATTATCAAGGAAGCATCTCACGAGTTATCCCCGTTCATCACAGCATTCATAAATGCTTCTTTCAAGACGGGTATTGTCCCTGACAATCTAAAGGATGCATGGGTTATCCCACTCCTCAAAAAACCCTCCCTTGACCCTAATATCCCAACTAACTTCAGACCAATCATTACAGTCCCATTCCTGCTCAAGATCCTGGACCGCGCAGGCTACCTGCAGATTCAGGATTACCTCGAACTAAACAATCTCCTGGGCTTAAGACAATCAGGGTTCTGCCCTAAACATGGCACGGAATCAGCTCTGATTGACCTGAAAACTTAGATGGAGTCACTAAAGGACAAGGGGAAGTTAGCTCTTCTCCTTCTCCTCGACCTCTCCGCGGCTTTTGATTTGGTCAACCACCAAATACTCTGCCAGCATCTCAAAACTGCAGCCCACTTCTCTGACTCTGCCAATGCCTGGATCGATTCATTCCTGAGTAAAAGATCTATGAGGGTCTTCTCACCTATGGCCTCAGCGGACCCCTCCCCCATTCATTGTGGCATTCCTCAAGGCTCGTGTGTATCCCCTACGTTGTATAACATATTCACCAAGCCCCTCTTCGATGTGCTTGACTATCTGGGTGTCTCCTACACCAACTACGCGGATGACACCCAGATACTCATCCCCATCACGGGAGACTACACAGCTGACACCAAAGCCTTGAATGATGTTTACTTGGTCAACCAGCCCTGGATGGCACATCACGAACTTTGCCTTAACGATGATAAGACTGAGCTCCTACTTGTAGGATCAAATCATCGGCTCAACAAATTAGATCAAACTTACAAGTCCTTCATTATTGACGGCAACGGTATAAAAGTCTCCAAAGACACTAAGACTCTAGGTGTCTCTTGACTCCATGCTCTCCCTGAACAGACAAACAAATGCAGTTAGGTCAGCTTCGGCCTATACTTGCAAACTTATCACCGGCTGTAGACCCTTCCTAAACTCTACCAACTGCGTCACCCTCGCCAGAACACTTGTCATGGCCAAAATCGATTACTGCAATGCTCTCTACCTAGGGACCAGTCAGTCTAACCTTAATAAATTGCAAACTGAACAAAATAATGCCTTAAGGGCAGCCTTAAACTTCCCGAGACATTCCCATATCTCCTCCGTCAGATTGGACTTACGTTGGCTCCTGGTAAAACATAGAATTGCCGTGAAAACCCTAGCCTTGACTCACAAATGCCTGAGCAACAACGCCCCACCTTACCTGTCCGCTCGCTTCACACTCCACACATCCACTCGACCCATTAGAGCAGCCCAAACTCACAGCCTCACCGTGCCTAGATGCAAACTCCAAAAAGCTGGTGGGGTGAGCTTCCCTGTCCTAGCTTCCAAACTTTGGAACACCCTGCCCACGCCTATTAGAACTGAACCATCGTTCCACTCCTTCAAGAGCAATGCTAAAACATGGCTGTTCTCCCAAGATTTATGAGACCCTTACTCAGTGCAGTCTCCCTGTGTGGTACAGGACATGTATATACATCTCTCTCTGCTCTGTACTTGTATTATATTCTGTTAATGGTACCCCTCGGTATATGTATATATGCTGTATATTTTGTAAC
The DNA here is from genome assembly GCF_040938575.1 of Ambystoma mexicanum. Lineage (NCBI taxonomy): Eukaryota > Metazoa > Chordata > Amphibia > Caudata > Ambystomatidae > Ambystoma > Ambystoma mexicanum. The sequence continues at coordinate 609,318,465 of NC_090933.1, forward strand.
TTACTGTGTAACTGCTGATTATTGTAACATGTTTAAGAGTATGCGCCCGGTTGCCCCTGGGCCTGGTCTCTGCGCTTTATAAATAAAATAAAATAAAAGTATAAGAGAAAGGCTTTTTTTATTCTTCAGCTAGCGGCTCTTTTGGTTCTGTCCAGAACAGGAAATCTGTGGACCCTCCACATATCAAGAACTGGTATCACAAACTATGGAATTTTGGAGCTATGTAATGGGTCATCTACTCGATACAAGGGGAACAGTCCAAGTTCTCATTGGATTGGGTCTCGATTTTGAATTTCTGCATGGAGACTATATGGAACAATATTTCCTGCAGAATCTAAGAATACTGGATATTCTTTGAACTCAATAAAAGACTTATCGTCCTGTGTACAGGGGTGGGGGTAAATCTGGGAAAAGGGAAAGGTGGGAAAGGGGGCGGGGACAAATGTTTCAGGGTGGTGAATTTTGATTTGATTTTGTTATTGTTTTGTAAATTTGAAAACCCAATAAATAAAAATAAAATAAAAAACGCCATGCCCATTTACCACCTCATGTGCAACGGATAGCAATTTCTATAGAACTGGTTCTATTCCATCTAATGCGACAATGACGCAAACCAGCTTAGATGACTGGTGCTGGTTGGCAGGGAGTTTGGCTGAACATGGTGTGAAAGCGGGCTTTAAACTACCTGGTTTGCAGAGTTAGTTAATGGAATACCTGTGGATTTAGCCACATATTAAAGGATGAAGGGATTAGTTCTTCACTGAGTGAACATAGTGTAATCTTTTTACAAGAAACCTTCCTAACGGAAGAAATGATATTGGATGGCTATATTGTACATTTGCAAAAGGCCATTAAGAGAAAGAAGTGGCCTATTAACAGCAGTTTGTTCCATCTGTACAATAGAAGCCATTATTTGGAAATTGCAGAACAAATCAAACAGTGACATGATGGATCAAAAATTGTTTTGATCAATCTTTATTTTTACTATTTAGATGTCCCAATAGAAGTCATGTTCACTCATTTGGAAGTAATTTTTTAATCCTGGTTTGCAACTCATTTTTTGGAGAAGCAATATTGGCTGGCGATATTGATGCTGATTTTAATAGTTATCTTAATGATTGTTCTCTTCTTCCAAGAAGCTCTTCGTATTGTATGGCGGGGCTATCTTCACAGGGAATGAAATGGGCACAATTCTTGGAATCTTTACATCCTGTATAGCAAAAATCCCAAACTGGGCAAGGAGGTATATACTTGGCACTGTGGAGACACATTCTCCTGTATTGACTTCATTGTAACCTCAGGGGCTTTTTCAATTAATGTATTGTCCTTTGAGACTATGGATGGGGCACCCAGTGAACACCATCGATTGTGTGCAACATTTTATGATGGTCAACTGGGAATAGCGTGAGCCATCCGAGTTAACCTATCAGTGTTTAGAGGTACAAACACGCTTGTTTGGCGCCTCACTATTATTGAGAAATGTAATTTACATATTGGCAACTTAATGGGGTTGACAAATGATCTGAATTTGATTTCTTTCTGCACTCTGAGGGTTTCCCCAAATCTATAATAATTAACTTGATATTTGTTTAATTTTGCAAAGAAAAGTAAGCCAACAATGAGGTGGTTTTTTAACAAAGATATCCAGGAATCCAAAAGATTATGTATAAATACTCTGAGATGGGCAGAAAAATGTATTAGGCACAAGACAGAATACGAAAATGTAGTAAAAAAGGCTAAACTACAACATAAAAATAGAGTGAAATCACTCCACCACCTATTACATCAAAAAGAAAGTATGCCTGTATGCATTACCAGAAAATCAGATGTCAATTACTGGCAAATAGTAAACAGTGTGGATAATTTCCAGGTATTGTCATAGACTAATCCCATTGATGAAAATTCTTTGGTGGACCACTTTGCAAGGTTCTATAATGACCTTAAGGGCCCGGCAAATAATTTCCTTATGGACCAGGATGTTAAATGGCCATTACATTTCACTCTGGGTGATATTGAAAATCTGATTTAAAAAAGGAGTAACTCTAATGCTCCGGGACCGAATGGGCTCTGCAATATGGTCCTGGAAGAAAGAGCAAAGTTATGAGCCAGGATTTGTATCTGATTTATTACAAGAAATTGTAAGGACAGCGTTGACCCCTCAAATCTACAACCAATCCCACATAGTTCCCATTTTTTTAAGAAGTCAGTATAGTCGATCCATCCCAGTATTGACCGTTTGCCCTGCTCAATGTAGACTCAAACATCTTTGCCTCTATACTTCTGAATTAACTAACCACTTGGGCAGTTTCTAATGATATATTGATGACATGACAAGTGGGATTAAGAGCAGGAATCAGAACTACCTGTGATGGGTGTGTGATTGATGAGATACAAAGGCAAGTATCGGAGAACCCTAAATTAAATATATTTGCTGCCACAATTGATCTCTCTCTTGCTTTTGACCGAGTAAATTGGGGAACCTTATAGCATAAACTAAGGCAGTAGGGTATTCCAAATAATATATTTAATATCCTGGTCCACCTCCACTCAGAGGCCACCATCAAAATGCGATTATATTTAGATGGCCATTATACGTGTGATAGCTCTACCTATCGTGGACTCTGCCATGATTATATACTGACCCCATTCTCATTTAACGTGTATTTGGCAGATGTAGAGTATGCAATTAGTGGAGCCTCTTAGTTCTCCTAAAATAAAGGATGTCTGGGTCCCCTGGATCTCGTGCGCAGATGATATTTTAATGGATCAGACCCACGTAGGGCTAGAAAGATTGTTATTGGCCTTTGAGAATTTTTACAGTAGTAATGATTTTCTGATAAACATTAATAAAACCAAAATATTATCGTTTGTGAAAGGGCGTAAGAAACGCCAGTCTTGGTTGGTTAATGGAAGCAAAGTAGGGCTGGTGAACGAATTAAAATATTTGGGCTTTTACATTTCTGACCAGCCCAGTAAAATGTATATTTTAAGACACCTGAAAGAGAAGGCAACAAACTTGGCCATACAAATGAATAATTGTCCTAATAGATACGGTACATTTTCATTGATTCCTATGCGACCATGGCCTTTGTATATGGACTTGCGATCCACCGCTTTTTGGTAGATTTTGATTTTACTACTCTAGAAGTTATGTTTTGAAAGTCCACTCTTTCCCTGCCATTTGGAATACCTATGTATGGTATCTGTCAGTTTTGAAGTAGGGCTTATTCCATTAAATGCATGAATCCTATGGAATATGGAAGCAAATTCTTCTTGGTAAAAAAAAAAAACTCGAATCTCCCCCTCCTGGTTCCTTATTTGATTATTTTAACCTGACTGTTCACAATACTTCGGATTGGCATATTACTAACTGCGATTGCTTATGGTGCCGTACTTGTGACAGTATTTTAAAATATAAGAAAATTTGAGATTTAGGCATGGTCCATAAAAGAGTGGAAATCTGTTCTCTCTATCCTCATCAATTTCCATCGAGATGTTCAGCACCACGCTGCTATGATTAAGGTTAAATCTATTAAATCTATTGGGCCCGCTGATTGTAGTGCTACCATGAGTGAAAAAAGTATTATGGTATCTGTAGTCATTCTAATATTTGTATAAAATACCAAGTTTTACCTGAGCATGAGAATAAAATGTCACTTAATTGTCACTCAAAGTTTCCATGCCCTCAGAGAGTAAATTAGTATCCTAACACTTCTGTGTTAAGGCATCTTTTTTTTTTTTTTCAACCTACAGAAAAACACCAAAATCCCATGAGATGGTGTTTTGGGCTTTTGAAAATCAAATCACTAATCACCATCAAGCGTTTTTCCCAAAAGTGATAAAGTTACCACAAATGGCAATTTTGCAGTGTATAAAGAATACAAAAGAAGAAAGACACGTCTTTGTCTCAGCTCCCGCTGTGGGAACGGTGTAGTTATAAACCCTATGTGGGCGAACACAGAAAGAAAACCTGTGAAATATGAGTTCCGATTAATAGTGAAACAGAGTGAATGAAGACCTTCGTGGTGCGCTGCTCTCCACTCGCCTGCAGAGGAATGCTAGTTCTCATGCAGTGTCCGCCTCACCTGTTGTCATGAGTGCCTCACACAATGTGTGTGCTCCCAAGCAGCCCATGTAAAAAGCGCTAATACGACTAGAGAGTCACAGACTGAGGCAGGTCAACATAGGATGATGCCATTTTGAAATGAAAAAATTGAGGTGATTTGTATAGATCGCCCCTGTGAAACCACCTCAAAAATTGCTATCAAGGGT